>NC_143037.1:80110000-80710000 GCF_057628025.1 Oncorhynchus mykiss
CCAGAGCATCAGTAACAGGGCCTTCTCCAGGGTTGCTCCAGAGCATCAGTAACAAGGCATTCTCCAGGGCTGCTCCAGAGCTTCATGGCCTTCTCCAGGGCTGCTCCAGAGCATCAGGGCCTTCTCCAGGGTTGCTCCAGAGCATCAGGGCCTTCTCCAGGGCTGCTCCAGAGCATCAGGGCCTTCTCCAGGGTTGCTCCAGAGCACCAGGGCCTTCTCCAGGGCTGCTCCAGAGCATCAGGCCTTTTCCAGGGTTGCTCCAGAGCATTAGTCCTTTTCCAGGGATGCTCCAGAGCATCAGTAACAGGGCCTTCTCAAGGGCTGCTCCAGAGCATCAGGGCCTTCTCCAGGGTTGCTCCAGAGCATCAGGGCCTTCTCCAGTGTTGCTCCAGACAATCAGGGCCTTCTTCAGGCCTGCTCCAGAGCATCAGGCCTTCTCCAGGGCTGCTCCAGAGCATCAGTAACAGGGCCTTCTCCAGGGCTGCTCCAGAGCATCAGTAACAGGGCCTTCTCCAGGGTTGCTCCAGAGCATCAGTAACAAGGCATTCTCCAGGGCTGCTCCAGAGCTTCATGGCCTTCTCCAGGGCTGCTCCAGAGCATCAGGGCCTTCTCCAGGGCTGCTCCAGCCCATCAGGGCCTTCTCCAGGCCTGCTCCAGAGCATCAGGGCCTTCTCCAGGGCTGCTCCAGAGCATCAGTAACAGGGCCTTCTCCAGGGCTGCGCCAAAGCATCAGTAACAGGGCCTTCTCCAGGGCTGCTCCAGAGCATCAGTAACAAGGCATTCTCCAGGGCTGCTCCAGAGCTTCATGGCCTTCTCCAGGGCTGCTCCAGAGCATCAGGGCCTTCTCCAGGGCTGCTCCAGCCCATCAGGGCCTTCTCCAGGCCTGCTCCAGAGCATCAGGGCCTTCTCTAGGGCTGCTCCAGAGCATCAGGGCCTTCTCCAGGCCTGCTTCAGAGCATCAGTACCAGGGCCTTCTTCAGCACAGCTCCAGAGCATCAGGGCCTTCTCCAGGGCTGCTCCAGAGCATCAGTAACAGGGCCTTCTCCAGGGCTGCTCCAGAGCATCAGTAACAGGGCCTTCTCCAGGGTTGCTCCAGAGCATCAGTAACAAGGCATTCTCCAGGGCTGCTCCAGAGCATCAGGGCCTTCTCCAGGGCTGCTCCAGCCCATCAGGGCCTTCTCCAGGCCTGCTCCAGAGCATCAGGGCCTTCTCCAGGGCTGCTCCAGAGCATCAGTAACAGGGCCTTCTCCAGGGCTGCTCCAAAGCATCAGTAACAGGGCCTTCTCCAGGGCTGCTCCAGAGCATCAGTAACAAGGCATTCTCCAGGGCTGCTCCAGAGCATCATGGCATTCTCCAGGGCTGCTCCAGAGCATCAGGGCCTTCTCCAGGGCTGATCCAGCCCATCAGGGCCTTCTCCAGGCCTGCTCCAGAGCATCATGGCCTTCTCCAGGGCTGCTCCAGAGCATTAGGGCCTTATCCAGGGCTGCTTCAGAGCACCAGGGCCTTCTCCAGGGTTGCTCCAGAGCATCAGGGCCTTCTCCAGGGTTGCTCCAGAGCATAAGGGCCTTCTCCAGTATTGCTCCAGAGCATCAGGGCCTTCTCCAGGGCTGCTCCAAAGCATCAGGCCTTCTCAAGGGCTGCTCCAGAGCATCAGGCCTTCTCCAGGGCTGCTCCAGAGCACCAGGCCTTCTCCAGGGCTGCTCCAGAGCATCAGGGCCTTCTCCAGGGCTGCTCCAGAGCATCAGGGCCTTCTCCAGGGCTGCTCCAGAGCATCAGTATCAGGGCCTTCTCCAGGGCTGCTACAGACACGGTCTACACGGTCTGGTACACCCTACAGACATGGTCTGGTACACCCTACAGACAAGGTCTGGTACATCCTACAGACACGGTCTGGTACACCCTACAGACACGGTCACATCTACTTGGGTGGCTAGAAAGCTTAGACCTATTGTTTGTCAACTACACTCCACTCTAGAAAATTGTCTGCTACAATAACATCTATTTGGCTTTGAATCAGTACGCTTCAATGTTAAAGTGAATCAGTACGCCACTGAAGAGTTCGGAGGGTATGGTCTGGTACATCCTACAGGGTATGGTCTGGTACATACTACAGGGTATGGTCTGGTACATCATACAGGGTATGGTCTGGTACATCCTACAGGGTATGGTCTGGTACATCATACAGGAAAGGGTATGGAGTAGGTACATGGGTAGGTACATCCTTCAGGGTATGGTCTGGGTATGGTCTGGTACATCCTACAGGATATAGTCTGGTACATCCTACAGGGTATGGTCTGGTACATCCTACAGGGTATGGTCTGGTACATCCTACAGGGCATAGTCTGGTACATCCTACAGGGTATGGTCTGGTACATCCTACAGGGTATAGTCTGGTACATCCTACAGGACAAGGTATGGTCTGGTAGATCGTACAGGGTATAGTCTGGTACATCCTACAGGACAGGGTATGGTACATCCTACAGGGTATGGTCTGGTACATCCTACAGGGTATGGTCTGGTACATCCTACAGGACAGGGTATGGTCTGGTACATCCTACAGGGTATGGTACATCCTACAGGGTATGGTACATCCTACAGGACGGGGTAAAGTCTGGTACATCCTACAGGGTACGGTATGGTACATCCTACAGGGTATGGTACATCCTACAGGGTATGGTCTGGTACATCCTACAGGATATAGTCTGGTACATCCTACAGGACAAGGTATGGTCTGGTACATCCTACAGGGTATGGTCTGGTACATCCTACAGGATATAGTTTGGTACATCCTACAGGGTATGGTCTGGTACATCCTACAGGACAGGGTATGGTCTGGTACATCCTACAGGGTATGGTACATCCTACAGGACGGGGTAAAGTCTGGTACATCCTACAGGGTACGGTATGGTACATCCTACAGGCTATGGTACATCCTACAGGGTATGGTCTGGTACATCATACAGGATATAGTCTGGTACATCCTACAGGATAAAGTCTGGTACATCGTACAGGGTATGGTCTGGTACATCCTACAGGGTATGGTCTGGTACATCCTACAGGACAGGGTATGGTCTGGTACATCCTACAGGGTATGGTAAATCCTACAGGGTATGGTACATCCTACAGGACAGAGTATGGTCTGGTACATCCTACAGGGTATGGTCTGGTACATCCTAAGGATATAGTCTGGTACATCCTACAGGGTATGGTCTGGTACATCCGACAGGGTATGGTCTGGTACATCCTACAGGACAGGGTATGGTCTGGTACATCCTGCAGGGTATGGTCTGGTACATCCTACAGGGTATGGTCTGGTACATCCTACAGGGTATGGTCTGGTACATTCTACAGGGTATGGTCTGGTACATCCTACAGCACAGGGTATGGTCTGGTACATCCTACAGAGTATGGTCTGGTACATCCTGCAGGGTATGGTCTGGTACATCCTACAGGGTATGGTCTGGTACATCCTACAGGGTATAGTCTGGTACATCCTATAGGGTATAGTCTGGTACATCCTACAGGGTATGGTACATCCTACAGGGTATGGTCTGGTACATCCTACAGGGTACGGTATGGTACATTCTACAGGGTATGGTACATCCTACAGGGTATGGTATGGTACATTCTACAGGATATAGTCTGGTACATCCTACAGGATAAAGTCTCGTACATCCTACAGGGTATGGTCTGGTACATCCTACAGGGTTTAGTCTGGTACATCCTACAGGGTATGGTCTGGTACATCCTACAGGGTATGGTCTGGTACATCCTACAGGATGAAGTCTGGTACATCGTACAGGGTATGGTCTGGTACATCCTACAGGGTATGGTCTGGTACATCCTACAGGACAGGGTATGGTCTGGTACACCCTACAGGGTATGGTACATCCTACAGGGTATGGTACATCCTACAGGACAGAGTATGGTCTGGTACATCCTACAGGGTATGGTCTGGTACATCCTAAAGATATAGTCTGGTACATCCTACAGGGTATGGTCTGGTACATCCGACAGGGTATGGTCTGGTACATCCTACAGGACAGGGTATGGTCTGGTACATCCTGCAGGGTATGGTCTGGTACATCCTACAGGGTATGGTCTGGTACATCCTACAGGGTATGGTCTGGTACATTCTACAGGGTATGGTCTGGTACATCCTACAGCACAGGGTATGGTCTGGTACATCCTACAGAGTATGGTCTGGTACATCCTTCAGGGTATGGTCTGGTACATCCTACAGGGTATGGTCTGGTACATCCTACAGGGTATAGTCTGGTACATCCTACAGGGTATGGTCTGGTACATCCTACAGGGTATGGTCTGGTACATCCTACAGGACAGGGTATGGTCTGGTACATCCTACAGGCTTTAGTCTGGTACATCCTATAGGGTATAGTCTGGTACATCCTACAGGGTATGGTACATCCTACAGGACGGGGTATGGTCTGGTACATCCTACAGGGTCTGGTACATCCTACAGGACAGGGTATAGTCTGGTATATCCTACAGGACAGGGTATGGTCTGGCACATCCTACAGGATATAGTCTGGTACATCCTACAGGGTATGGTCTGGTACATCCTACAGGACGGGGTATGGTCTGGTACATCCTATAGGGTATGGTCTGGTACATCCTACAGGGTATAGTCTGGTACATCCTACAGGGTATGGTCTGGTACATCCTACAGGGTATGGTCTGGTACACCTTACAGGGTATGGTCTGGTACATCCTACAGGGTATGGTCTGGTACATCCTACAGGGTATGGTCTGGTACATCCTACAGCGTATAGTCTGGTACATCCTACAGGGTATGGTCTGGTACATCATACAGGATATAGTCTGGTACATCCTACAGGGTATGGTCTGGTACATCCTACAGGACAGGGTATGGTATGGTCTGGTACATCCTACAGGGTATGGTCTGGTACATCCTACAGGGTATGGTCTGGTACATCCTACAGGGTGTGGTCTGGTACATCCTACAGGACAGGGTATGGTCTGGTACATCCTACAGGTTATAGTCTGGTACATCCTATAGGGTATAGTCTGGTACATCCTACAGGGTATGGTACATCCTACAGGGTATGGTATGGTACATCCTACAGGACGGGGTATGGTCTGGTACATCCTACAGGGTACGGTATGGTACATCCTACAGGGTATGGTACATCCTACAGGGTATGGTATGGTACATTCTACAGGACAGGGTATGGTCTGGTACATCCTACAGGATATAGTCTGGTACATCCTACAGGATAAAGTCTCATACATCCTACAGGGTATGGTCTGGTACATCCTACAGGGTATGGTCTGGTACATCCGACAGGGTATGGTCTGGTACATCCTACAGGGTTTAGTCTGGTACATCCTACAGGGTATGGTCTGGTACATCCTACAGGGTATGGTCTGGTACATCCTACAGGATATAGTCTGGTACATCCGACAGGGTAAGGTCTGGTACATCCTACAGGACAGGGTATGGTCTGGTACATCCTACAGGGTATAGTCTGGTACATCCTACAGGGTATGGTCTGGTACATCCTACAGGGTATGGTCTGGTACATCCTACAGGGTATGGTCTGGTACATCCGACAGGGTATGGTCTGGTACATCCTACAGGGTTTAGTCTGGTACATCCTACAGGGTATGGTCTGGTACATCCTACTGGGTATGGTCTGGTACATCCTACAGGGTATGGTCTGGTACATCCTACAGGGTATGGTCTGGTACATCCTACAGGACAGGGTATGGTCTGGTACATCCTACAGGTTATAGTCTGGTACATCCTATAGGGTATAGTCTGGTACATCCTACAGGGTATGGTACATCCTACAGGACGGGGTATGGTCTGGTACATCCTACAGGGTACGGTATGGTACATCCTACAGGGTATGGTATGGTACATCCTACAGGACAGGGTATGGTCTGGTATATCCTACAGGATATAGTCTGGTACATCCTACAGGATAAAGTCTCGTACACCCTACAGGGTATGGTCTGGTACATCCTACAGGGTATGGTCTGGTACATCCGACAGGGTATGGTCTTGTACATCCTACAGGGTATAGTCTGGTACATCCTACAGGGTATGGTCTGGTACATCCTACAGGGTATGGTCTGGTACATCCTACAGGATATAGTCTGGTACATCCTACAGGACAGGGTATGGTCTGGTACATCCTACAGGGTATAGTCTGATACATCCTACAGGATATAGTCTGGTACATCGTACAGGGTATGGTCTGGTACATCCTACAGGACGGGGTATGGTCTGGTACATCCTACAGGGTACGGAATGGTACATCCTACAGGGTATGCTACATCCTACAGGGTATGGTATGGTACATCCTACAGGGCAACGTCTGGTACATTCTACAGGGCATGGTCTGGTACATCCTACAGGGCATGGTCTGGTACATCCTACAGGGTATGGTCTGGTACATCTTACAGGGTATGGTCTGGTACATCCTACTGGGTATAGTCTGAGACATCCTACAGGATATAGTCTAGTACATCGTACAGGGTATGGTCTGGAACATCCTACAGGACAGGGTACGGTCTGGTACATCATACAGGGTATGGTCTGGTACATCCTACAGGATATAGTCTTGTACATCCGACAGGGGATGGTCTGGTACGTCCTACAGGGCATGGTCTGGTACATCCTACAGGACAGGGTATGGTCTGGTACATCCTACAGGATTTAGTCTGGTACATCCGACAGGGGATGGTCTGGTACATCCTACAGGGTATGGTCTGGTACATCCTAAAGGGTATGATGTGGTACACCCTACAGGGTATGGTCTGGTACATCCTACCGGGTATGGTCTGGTACATCCTATAGGGTATGGTCTGGTACATCCTATAGGGTATGGTCTGGTACATCCTACTGGGTATGGTCTGGTACATCCTACAGGGTATGGTATGGTACATCCTACAGGACAGGGTATGGTCTGGTACATCCTACAGGATATAGTCTGGTACATCCTACAGGATAAAGTCTCGTACACCCTACAGGGTATGGTCTGGTACATCCTACAGGGTATGGTCTGGTACATCCGACAGGGTATGGTCTTGTACATCCTACAGGGTATAGTCTGGTACATCCTACAGGGTATGGTCTGGTACATCCTACAGGGTATGGTCTGGTACATCCTACAGGATATAGTCTGGTACATCCTACAGGACAGGGTATGGTCTGGTACATCCTACAGGGTATTGTCTGATACATCCTACAGGATATAGTCTGGTACATCGTACAGGGTATGGTCTGGTACATCCTACAGGACGGGGTATGGTCTGGTACATCCTACAGGGTACGGAATGGTACATCCTACAGGGTATGCTACATCCTACAGGGTATGGTATGGTACATCCTACAGGGCAACGTCTGGTACATTCTACAGGGCATGGTCTGGTACATCCTACAGGGCATGGTCTGGTACATCCTACAGGGTATGGTCTGGTACATCCTACAGGGCATGGTCTGGTACATCCTATAGGGTATGGTCTGGTTCATCTTACAGGGTATGGTCTGGTACATCCTACTGGGAATAGTCTGATACATCCTACAGGATATAGTCTGCTACATCGTACAGGGTATGGTCTGGTACATCCTACAGGACAGGGTACGGTCTGGTACATCATACAGGGTATGGTCTGGTACATCCTACAGGATATAGTCTTGTACATCCGACAGGGTATGGTCTGGTACATCCTACAGGACAGGGTATGGTCTGGTACATCCGACAGGGGATGGTCTGGTACATCCTACAGGGTATGGTCTGGTACATCCTAAAGGGTATGATGTGTTACACCCTACAGGGTATGGTCTGGTACATCCTACCGGGTATGGTCTGGTACATCCTATAGGGTATGGTCTGGTACATCCTACTGGGTATGGTCTGGTACATCCTACAGGATTTAGTCTGGTACATCCTACAGGGTATGGTCTGGTACATCCTACAGGGTATGGTCTGGTACATCCTACAGGACAGGGTATGGTCTGGTACATCCTACAGGTTATAGTCTGGTACATCCTATAGGGTATAGTCTGGTACATCCTACAGGGTATGGTACATCCTACAGGGTATGGTATGGTACATCCTACAGGACAGGGTATGGTCTGGTACATCCTACAGGATATAGTCTGGTACATCCTACAGGATAAAGTCTCGTACATCCTACAGGGTATGGTCTGGTACATCCTACAGGGTATGGTCTGGTACATCCGACAGAGTATGGTCTGGTACATCCTACAGGGTATAGTCTGGTACATCCTACAGGGTATGGTCTGGTACATCCTACAGGGTATGGTCTGGTACATCCTACTGGGTATAGTCTGGTACATCCTACAGGGTATGGTCTGGTATATTCTACAGGGTATGCTCTGGTACATCCTACTGGGTATGGTCTGGTACATCCTACAGGACAGGGTATAGTCTGGTACATCCTACAGGACAGTGTATGGTCTGGTACATCATACAGGGTATAGTCTGGTACATCCGACAGGGTATGGTATGGTACATCCTACAGGATATAGTCTGGTACATCCTACAGGGTATGGTCTGGTACATCCTACAGGGTATGGTCTGGTACATCCTACAGGACAGGGAATGGTCTGGTACATCATACAGGGTATGGTCTGGTACATCCTACAGGATTTAGTCTGGTACATCCGACAGGGGATGGTCTGGTATATCCTACAGGGTATGGTCTGGTACATCGTAAAGGGTATGGTGTGGTACACCCTACAGGGTATGGTCTGGTACATCCTACCGGGTATGGTCTGGTACATCCTATAGGGTATGGTCTGGTACATCCTACTGGGTATGGTCTGGTACATCCTACTGGGTATAGTCTGGTACATCCTACAGGGTATGGTCTGGTACATCCTACAGGGTATGGTCTGGTACATCCGACATGGTATGGTCTGGTACATCCTACAGGGTATGGTCTGGTACACCCTACAGCGTATAGTCTGGTACATCCTACAGGGTATGGTCTGGTACATCCTACTGGGTATAGTCTGGTACATCCTATAGGGTATAGTCTGGTACATCCTACAGGGTATGGTCTGGTACATCCTACTGGGTATAGTCTGGTACATCCTACAGGGTATGGTCTGGTACATCCTACTGGGTATAGTCTGGTACATCCTACAGGGTATAGACTGGTACATCCTACAGGGTATGGTCTGGTACATTCTACAGGGTATGCTCTGGTACATCCTACTGGGTATAGTCTGGTACATCCTACAGGACAGTGTATGGTCTGGTACATCATACAGGGTATAGTCTGGTACATCCGACAGGGTATGGTCTGGTACATCCTACAGGATATAGTCTGGTACATCCTACAGGTTATGGTCTGGTACATCCTACAGGACAGGGTATGGTCTGGTACATCATACAGGGTATGGTCTGGTACATCCTACAGGATTTAGTCTGGTACATCCGACAGGGGATGGTCTGGTACATCCTACAGGCTATGGTCTGGTACATCCTAAAGGGTATGGTGTGGTACACCCTACAGGGTATGGTCTGGTACATCCTACCGGGTGTGGTCTGGTACATCCTATAGGGTATGGTCTGCTACATCCTACTGGGTATGGTCTGGTACATCCTACTGGGTATAGTCTCGTACATCCTACAGGGTATGGTCTGGTACATCCTACAGGGTATGGTCTGGTACATCCTACAGGGTATGGTCTGGTACATCCTATAGGGTATAGTCTGGTACATCCTACAGGATATAGTCTGGTACATCTGACAAGGTATGGTCTGGTACATCCTACAGGACAGGGTATGGTCTGGTACATCCTACAGGGTATAGTCTGGTACATCCTACAGGGTATGGTCTGGTACATTCTACAGGGTATGCTCTGGTACATCCTACTGGGTATGGTCTGGTACATCCTACAGGGCATGGTCTGGTACATCCTACAGGGTATGGTCTGGTACATCTTACAGGGTATGGTCTGGTACATCCTACAGGGTATAGTCTGGTACATCCTACAGGGTATGTTCTGGTACATCCTACTGGGTATAGTCTGGTACATCCTACAGGATATAGTCTGGTACATCCTACAGGGTATGGTCTGGTACATCCTACAGGGTATGGTCTGGTACATCCTATAGGGTATAGTCTGGTACATCCTACAGGGTATGGTCTGGTACATTCTACAGGGTATGCTCTGGTACATCCTACTGGGTATGGTCTGGTACATCCTACAGGACAGGGTATAGTCTGGTACATCCTACAGGACAGTGTATGGTCTGGTACATCATACAGGGTATAGTCTGGTACATCATACAGGGTATAGTCTGGTACATCCGACAGGGTATAGTCTGGTACATCCTACAGGGTATGGTCTGGTACATCCTACAGGGTATGGTCTGGTACATCCTACAGGATATAGTCTGGTACATCCTACAGGACAGGGTATGGTCTGGTACATCCTACAGGGTATTGTCTGATACATCCTACAGGATATAGTCTGGTACATCGTACAGGGTATGGTCTGGTACATCCTACAGGACGGGGTATGGTCTGGTACATCCTACAGGGTACGGAATGGTACATCCTACAGGGTATGCTACATCCTACAGGGTATGGTATGGTACATCCTACAGGGCAACGTCTGGTACATTCTACAGGGCATGGTCTGGTACATCCTACAGGGCATGGTCTGGTACATCCTACAGGGTATGGTCTGGTACATCCTACAGGGCATGGTCTGGTACATCCTACAGGGTATGGTCTGGTTCATCTTACAGGGTATGGTCTGGTACATCCTACTGGGAATAGTCTGATACATCCTACAGGATATAGTCTGGTACATCGTACAGGGTATGGTCTGGTACATCCTACAGGATAGGGTACGGTCTGGTACATCATACAGGGTATGGTCTGGTACATCCTACAGGATATAGTCTTGTACATCCGACAGGGTATGGTCTGGTACATCCTACAGGACAGGGTATGGTCTGGTACATCCGACAGGGGATGGTCTGGTACATCCTACAGGGTATGGTCTGGTACATCCTAAAGGGTATGATGTGTTACACCCTACAGGGTATGGTCTGGTACATCCTACCGGGTATGGTCTGGTACATCCTATAGGGTATGGTCTGGTACATCCTACTGGGTATGGTCTGGTACATCCTACAGGATTTAGTCTGGTACATCCTACAGGGTATGGTCTGGTACATCCTACAGGGTATGGTCTGGTACATCCTACAGGACAGGGTATGGTCTGGTACATCCTACAGGTTATAGTCTGGTACATCCTATAGGGTATAGTCTGGTACATCCTACAGGGTATGGTACATCCTACAGGGTATGGTATGGTACATCCTACAGGACAGGGTATGGTCTGGTACATCCTACAGGATATAGTCTGGTACATCCTACAGGATAAAGTCTCGTACATCCTACAGGGTATGGTCTGGTACATCCTACAGGGTATGGTCTGGTACATCCGACAGAGTATGGTCTGGTACATCCTACAGGGTATAGTCTGGTACATCCTACAGGGTATGGTCTGGTACATCCTACAGGGTATGGTCTGGTACATCCTACTGGGTATAGTCTGGTACATCCTACAGGGTATGGTCTGGTATATTCTACAGGGTATGCTCTGGTACATCCTACTGGGTATGGTCTGGTACATCCTACAGGACAGGGTATAGTCTGGTACATCCTACAGGACAGTGTATGGTCTGGTACATCATACAGGGTATAGTCTGGTACATCCGACAGGGTATGGTATGGTACATCCTACAGGATATAGTCTGGTACATCCTACAGGGTATGGTCTGGTACATCCTACAGGGTATGGTCTGGTACATCCTACAGGACAGGGAATGGTCTGGTACATCATACAGGGTATGGTCTGGTACATCCTACAGGATTTAGTCTGGTACATCCGACAGGGGATGGTCTGGTACATCCTACCGGGTATGGTCTGGTACATCCTATAGGGTATGGTCTGGTACATCCTACTGGGTATGGTCTGGTACATCCTACTGGGTATAGTCTGGTACATCCTACAGGGTATGGTCTGGTACATCCTACAGGGTATGGTCTGGTACATCCGACATGGTATGGTCTGGTACATCCTACAGGGTATGGTCTGGTACACCCTACAGCGTATAGTCTGGTACATACTACAGGGTATGGTCTGGTACATCCTACTGGGTATAGTCTGGTACATCCTATAGGGTATAGTCTGGTACATCCTACAGGGTATGGTCTGGTACATCCTACTGGGTATAGTCTGGTACATCCTACAGGGTATGGTCTGGTACATCCTACTGGGTATAGTCTGGTACATCCTACAGGGTATAGACTGGTACATCCTACAGGGTATGGTCTGGTACATTCTACAGGGTATGCTCTGGTACATCCTACTGGGTATAGTCTGGTACATCCTACAGGACAGTGTATGGTCTGGTACATCATACAGGGTATAGTCTGGTACATCCGACAGGGTATGGTCTGGTACATCCTACAGGATATAGTCTGGTACATCCTACAGGGTATGGTCTGGTACATCCTACAGGACAGGGTATGGTCTGGTACATCATACAGGGTATGGTCTGGTACATCCTACAGGATTTAGTCTGGTACATCCGACAGGGGATGGTCTGGTACATCCTACAGGCTATGGTCTGGTACATCCTAAAGGGTATGGTGTGGTACACCCTACAGGGTATGGTCTGGTACATCCTACCGGGTGTGGTCTGGTACATCCTATAGGGTATGGTCTGGTACATCTTACTGGGTATGGTCTGGTACATCCTACTGGGTATAGTCTGGTACATCCTACAGGGTATGGTCTGGTACATCCTACAGGGTATGGTCTGGTACATCCTACAGGGTATGGTCTGGTACATCCTATAGGGTATAGTCTGGTACATCCTACAGGATATAGTCTGGTACATCTGACAAGGTATGGTCTGGTACATCCTACAGGACAGGGTATGGTCTGGTACATCCTACAGGGTATGGTCTGGTACATTCTACAGGGTATGCTCTGGTACATCCTACTGGGTATGGTCTGGTACATCCTACAGGGCATGGTCTGGTACATCCTACAGGGTATGGTCTGGTACATCTTACAGGGTATGGTCTGGTACATCCTACAGGGTATAGTCTGGTACATCCTACAGGGTATGTTCTGGTACATCCTACTGGGTATAGTCTGGTACATCCTACAGGATATAGTCTGGTACATCCTACAGGGTATGGTCTGGTACATCCTACAGGGTATGGTCTGGTACATCCTATAGGGTATAGTCTGGTACATCCTACAGGGTATGGTCTGGTACATTCTACAGGGTATGCTCTGGTACATCCTACTGGGTATGGTCTGGTACATCCTACAGGACAGGGTATAGTCTGGTACATCCTACAGGACAGTGTATGGTCTGGTACATCATACAGGGTATAGTCTGGTACATCATACAGGGTATAGTCTGGTACATCCGACAGGGTATAGTCTGGTACATCCTACAGGATTTAGTCTGGTACATCCGACAGGGGATGGTCTGGTACATCCTACAGGGTATGGTGTGGTACACCCTACAGGGTATGGTCTGGTACATCCTACCGGGTATGGTCTGGTACATCCTATAGGGTATGGTCTGGTACATCCTACTGGGTATAGTCTGGTACATCCTACAGGGTTTAGTCTGGTACATCCTATAGGGTATAGTCTGGTACATCCTACAGGGTATGGTACATCCTACAGGGTATGGTCTGGTACATCCTACAGGGTATGGTCTGGTACATCCTACAGGGTATGGTCTGGTACATCCTATAGGGTATAGTCTGGTACATCCTACAGGGTATGGTACATCCTACAGGGTATAGTCTGGTACATCCTACAGGGTATGGTACACCCTACAGGGTATGGTCTGGTACATCCTACAGGGTATGGTCTGGTACATCCTACAGGGTATGCTCTGGTACATCCTACAGGGTATGGTCTGGTACATCCTATAGGGTATAGTATGGTACATCCTACAGGGTATGGTCTGGTACATTCTACAGGGTATGCTCTGGTACATCCTACTGGGTATGGTCTGGTACATCCTACAGGACAGGGTATAGTCTGGTACATCCTACAGGACAGTGTATGGTCTGGTACATCATACAGGGTATAGTCTGGTACATCATACAGGGTATAGTCTGGTACATCCGACAGGGTATAGTCTGGTACATCCTACAGGATTTAGTCTGGTACATCCGACAGGGGATGGTCTGGTACATCCTACAGGGTATGGTGTGGTACACCCTACAGGGTATGGTCTGGTACATCCTACCGGGTATGGTCTGGTACATCCTATAGGGTATGGTCTGGTACATCCTACTGGGTATCGTCTGGTACATCCTACTGGGTATAGTCTGGTACATCCTACTGGGTATGGTCTGGTACATCCTACTGGGTATAGTCTGGTACATCCTACAGGGTATGGTCTGGTACATCCTACAGGGTATGGTCTGGTACATCCTACAGGGTATGGTCTGGTACATCCGACAGGGTATGGTCTGGTACATCCTACAGGGTATGGTCTGGTACATCCTACAGGGTATGGTCTGGTACAACCTACAGCGTATAGTCTGGTACATCCTACAGGGTATGGTCTGGTACATCCTACAGGATATAGTCTGGTACATCCTACAGGGTATGGTACATCCTATAGGGTATAGTCTGGTACATCCTACAGGGTATGGTACATCCTACAGGGTATGGTCTGGTACATCCTACAGGGTATGGTCTGGTACATCCTACAGGGTATGGTCTGGTACATCCTATAGGGTATAGTCTGGTACATCCTACAGGGTATGGTACATCCTACAGGGTATAGTCTGGTACATCCTACAGGGTATGGTACACCCTACAGGGTATGGTCTGGTACATCCTACAGGGTATGGTCTGGTACATCCTACAGGATATAGTCTGGTACATCCTACAGGATAAAGTCTGGTACATCTGACAAGGTATGGTCTGGTACATCCTACAGGACAGGGTATGGTCTGGTACATCCTACAGGATATAGTCTGGTACATCCTACAGGGTATGGTCTGGTACATCTTACAGGGTATGGTCTGGTACATCCTACAGGGTATAGTCTGGTACATCCTACAGGGTATGTTCTGGTACATCCTACAGGGTATGGTATGGTACATCCTACAGGACAGGGTATGGTCTGGTACATCCTACAGGATATAGTCTGGTACATCCTACAGGATAAAGTCTCGTACATCCTACAGGGTATGGTCTGGTACATCCTACAGGGTATGGTCTGGTACATCCGACAGGGTATGGTCTGGTACATCCTACAGGGTATAGTCTGGTACATCCTACAGGGTATGGTCTGGTACATCCTACAGGGTATAGTCTGGTACATCCTACAGGGTATGGTCTGGTACATCCTACTGGGTATAGTCTGGTACATCCTACAGGGTATGGTCTGGTATATTCTACAGGGTATGCTCTGGTACATCCTACTGGGTATGGTCTGGTACATCCTACAGGACAGGGTATAGTCTGGTACATCCTACAGGACAGTGTATGGTCTGGTACATCATACAGGGTATAGTCTGGTACATCCGACAGGGTATGGTATGGTACATCCTACAGGATATAGTCTGGTACATCCTACAGGGTATGGTCTGGTACATCCTACAGGGTATGGTCTGGTACATCCTACAGGACAGGGTATGGTCTGGTACATCCTACAGGGTATAGTCTGGTACATCCTACAGGGTATGGTCTGGTACATCCTACTGGGTATAGTCTGGTACATCCTACAGGGTATGGTCTGGTATATTCTACAGGGTATGCTCTGGTACATCCTACTGGGTATGGTCTGGTACATCCTACAGGACAGGGTATAGTCTGGTACATCCTACAGGACAGTGTATGGTCTGGTACATCATACAGGGTATAGTCTGGTACATCCGACAGGGTATGGTATGGTACATCCTACAGGATATAGTCTGGTACATCCTACAGGGTATGGTCTGGTACATCCTACAGGGTATGGTCTGGTACATCCTACAGGACAGGGTATGGTCTGGTACATCATACAGGGTATGGTCTGGTACATCCTACAGGATTTAGTCTGGTACATCCGACAGGGGATGGTCTGGTATATCCTACAGGGTATGGTCTGGTACACCCTACAGCGTATAGTCTGGTACATCCTACAGGGTATGGTCTGGTACATCCTACTGGGTATAGTCTGGTACATCCTACTGGGTATAGTCTGGTACATCCTACAGGGTATGGTCTGGTACATCCTACTGGGTATAGTCTGGTACATCCTACAGGGTATAGTCTGGTACATCCTACAGGGTATGGTCTGGTACATTCTACAGGGTATGCTCTGGTACATCCTACTGGGTATAGTCTGGTACATCCTACAGGACAGTGTATGGTCTGGTACATCATACAGGGTATAGTCTGGTACATCCGACAGGGTATGGTCTGGTACATCCTACAGGATATAGTCTGGTACATCCTACAGGGTATGGTCTGGTACATCCTACAGGACAGGGTATGGTCTGGTACATCATACAGGGTATGGTCTGGTACATCCTACAGGATTTAGTCTGGTACATCCGACAGGGGATGGTCTGGTACATCCTACAGGCTATGGTCTGGTACATCCTAAAGGGTATGGTGTGGTACACCCTACAGGGTATGGTCTGGTACATCCTACCGGGTGTGGTCTGGTACATCCTATAGGGTATGGTCTGGTACATCCTACTGGGTATGGTCTGGTACATCCTACAGGGTATGGTCTGGTACATCCTACAGGGTATGGTCTGGTACATCCTACAGGGTATGGTCTGGTACATCCTATAGGGTATAGTCTGGTACATCCTACAGGATATAGTCTGGTACATCTGACAAGGTATGGTCTGGTATATCCTACAGGACAGGGTATGGTCTGGTACATCCTACAGGGTATGCTCTGGTACATCCTACTGGGTATGGTCTGGTACATCCTACAGGGCATGGTCTGGTACATCCTACAGGGTATGGTCTGGTACATCTTACAGGGTATGGTCTGGTACATCCTACAGGGTATAGTCTGGTACATCCTACAGGGTATGTTCTGGTACATCCTACTGGGTATAGTCTGGTACATCCTACAGGATATAGTCTGGTACATCCTACAGGGTATGGTCTGGTACATCCTACAGGGTATGGTCTGGTACATCCTATAGGGTATAGTCTGGTACATCCTACAGGGTATGGTCTGGTACATTCTACAGGGTATGCTCTGGTACATCCTACTGGGTATGGTCTGGTACATCCTACAGGACAGGGTATAGTCTGGTACATCCTACAGGACAGTGTATGGTCTGGTACATCATACAGGGTATAGTCTGGTACATCATACAGGGTATAGTCTGGTACATCCGACAGGGTATAGTCTGGTACATCCTACAGGATTTAGTCTGGTACATCCGACAGGGGATGGTCTGGTACATCCTACAGGGTATGGTGTGGTACACCCTACAGGGTATGGTCTGGTACATCCTACCGGGTATGGTCTGGTACATCCTATAGGGTATGGTCTGGTACATCCTACTGGGTATCGTCTGGTACATCCTACTGGGTATAGTCTGGTACATCCTACTGGGTATGGTCTGGTACATCCTACTGGGTATAGTCTGGTACATCCTACAGGGTATGGTCTGGTACATCCTACAGGGTATGGTCTGGTACATCCTACAGGGTATGGTCTGGTACATCCGACAGGGTATGGTCTGGTACATCCTACAGGGTATGGTCTGGTACATCCTACAGGGTATGGTCTGGTACAACCTACAGCGTATAGTCTGGTACATCCTACAGGGTATGGTCTGGTACATCCAACAGGATATAGTCTGGTACATCCTACAGGGTATGGTCTGGTACATCCTACAGGGTATGGTCTGGTACATCCTACAGGACAGGGTATGGTCTGGTACATCATACAGGGTATAGTCTGGTACATCCGACAGGGTATGGTATGGTACATCCTACAGGATATAGTCTGGTACATCCTACAGGGTATGGTCTGGTACATCCTACAGGGTATGGTCTGGTACATCCTACAGGACAGGGTATGGTCTGGTACATCATACAGGGGATGGTCTGGTATATCCTACAGGGTATGGTCTGGTACATCCTAAAGGGTATGGTGTGGTACACCCTACAGGGTATGGTCTGGTACATCCTACCGGGTATGGTCTTGTACATCCTATAGGGTATGGTCTGGTACATCCTACTGGGTATGGTCTGGTACATCCTACAGGGTATGGTCTGGTACATCCGACATGGTATGGTCTGGTACATCCTACAGGGTATGGTCTGGTACACCCTACAGCGTATAGTCTGGTACATCCTACAGGGTATGGTCTGGTACATCCTACTGGGTATAGTCTGGTACATCCTATAGGGTATAGTCTGGTACATCCTACAGGGTATGGTCTGGTACATCCTACTGGGTATAGTCTGGTACATCCTACAGGGTATGGTCTGGTACATCCTACTGGGTATAGTCTGGTACATCCTACAGGGTATGGTCTGGTACATTCTACAGGGTATGCTCTGGTACATCCTACTGGGTATAGTCTGGTACATCCTACAGGACAGTGTATGGTCTGGTACATCATACAGGGTATAGTCTGGTACATCCGACAGGGTATGGTCTGGTACATCCTACAGGATATAGTCTGGTACATCCTACAGGGTATGGTCTGGTACATCCTACAGGACAGGGTATGGTCTGGTACATCATACAGGGTATGGTCTGGTACATCCTACAGGATTTAGTCTGGTACATCCGACAGGGGATGGTCTGGTACATCCTACAGGCTATGGTCTGGTACATCCTAAAGGGTATGGTGTGGTACACCCTACAGGGTATGGTCTGGTACATCCTACTGGGTATGGTCTGGTACATCCTACAGGGTATGGTCTGGTACATCCTACAGGGTATGGTCTGGTACATCCTATAGGGTATAGTCTGGTACATCCTACAGGATATAGTCTGGTACATCTGACAAGGTATGGTCTGGTATATCCTACAGGACAGGGTATGGTCTGGTACATCCTACAGGGTATGCTCTGGTACATCCTACTGGGTATGGTCTGGTACATCCTACAGGGCATGGTCTGGTACATCCTACAGGGTATGGTCTGGTACATCTTACAGGGTATGGTCTGGTACATCCTACAGGGTATAGTCTGGTACATCCTACAGGGTATGTTCTGGTACATCCTACTGGGTATAGTCTGGTACATCCTACAGGATATAGTCTGGTACATCCTACAGGGTATGGTCTGGTACATCCTACAGGGTATGGTCTGGTACATCCTATAGGGTATAGTCTGGTACATCCTACAGGGTATGGTCTGGTACATTCTACAGGGTATGCTCTGGTACATCCTACTGGGTATGGTCTGGTACATCCTACAGGACAGGGTATAGTCTGGTACATCCTACAGGACAGTGTATGGTCTGGTACATCATACAGGGTATAGTCTGGTACATCATACAGGGTATAGTCTGGTACATCCGACAGGGTATAGTCTGGTACATCCTACAGGATTTAGTCTGGTACATCCGACAGGGGATGGTCTGGTACATCCTACAGGGTATGGTGTGGTACACCCTACAGGGTATGGTCTGGTACATCCTACCGGGTATGGTCTGGTACATCCTATAGGGTATGGTCTGGTACATCCTTCTGGGTATCGTCTGGTACATCCTACTGGGTATAGTCTGGTACATCCTACTGGGTATGGTCTGGTACATCCTACTGGGTATAGTCTGGTACATCCTACAGGGTATGGTCTGGTACATCCTACAGGGTATGGTCTGGTACATCCTACAGGGTATGGTCTGGTACATCCGACAGGGTATGGTCTGGTACATCCTACAGGGTATGGTCTGGTACATCCTACAGGGTATGGTCTGGTACAACCTACAGCGTATAGTCTGGTACATCCTACAGGGTATGGTCTGGTACATCCAACAGGATATAGTCTGGTACATCCTACAGGGTTTAGTCTGGTACATCCTATAGGGTATAGTCTGGTACATCCTACAGGGTATGGTACATCCTACAGGGTATGGTCTGGTACATCCTACAGGGTATGGTCTGGTACATCCTACAGGGTATGGTCTGGTACATCCTATAGGGTATAGTCTGGTACATCCTACAGGGTATGGTACATCCTACAGGGTATAGTCTGGTACATCCTACAGGGTATGGTACATCCTACAGGGTATGGTCTGGTACATCCTACAGGGTATGGTCTGGTACATCCTACAGGATATATTCTGGTACATCCTACAGGATAAAGTCTGGTACATCTGACAAGGTATGGTCTGGTACATCCTACAGGACAGGGTATGGTCTGGTACATCCTACAGGGTATAGTCTGGTACATCCTACAGGGTATGGTCTGGTACATTCTACAGGGTATGCTCTGGTACATCCTACTGGGTATGGTCTGGTACATCCTACAGGGCATGGTCTGGTACATCCTACAGGGTATGGTCTGGTACATCTTACAGGGTATGGTCTGGTACATCCTACAGGGTATAGTCTGGTATATCCTACAGGGTATGTTCTGGTACATCCTACTGGGTATAGTCTGGTACATCCTACAGGATATAGTCTGGTACATCGTACAGGGTATGGTCTGGTACATCCTACAGGACAGGGTATGGTCTGGTACATCCTACAGGACAGGGTATGGTCTGGTACATCCTACAGGATATAGTCTGGTACATCCGACAGGGGATGGTCTGGTACATCCTACAGGGTATGGTCTGGTACATCCTAAAGGGTATGGTGTGGTACACCCTACAGGGTATGGTCTGGTACATCCTACAGGGTATGGTCTGGTACATCCTACTGGGTATGGTCTGGTACATCCTACAGGGTATAGTCTGGTACATCCTACAGGGTATGGTCTGGTACATCCTACAGGATATAGTCTGGTACATCTGACAAGGTATGGTCTGGTACATCCTACAGGACAGGGTATGGTCTGGTACATCCTACAGGGTATAGTCTGGTACATCCTACAGGGTATGGTCTGGTACATCCTAAAGGGTATAGTGTGGTACACCCTACAGGGTATGGTCTGGTACATCCTACTGGGCATGGTCTAGTACATCCTACTGGGTATAGTCTGGTACATCCTACAGGGTATGTTCTGGTACATCCTACTGGGTATAGTCTGGTACATCCTACAGGATATAGTCTGGTACATCGTACAGGGTATGGTCTGGTACATCCTACAGGACAGGGTATGGTCTGGTACATCCTACAGGACAGGGTATGGTCTGGTACATCATACAGGGTATGGTCTGGTACATCCTACAGGATATAGTCTGGTACATCCGACAGGGGATGGTCTGGTACGTCCTACAGGGCATGTTCTGGTACATCCTACAGGACAGGGTATGGTCTGGTACATCATACAGGGTATGGTCTGGTACATCCTACAGGATATAGTCTGGTACATCCGACAGGGGATGGTCTGGTACATCCTACAGGGTATGGTCTGGTACATCCTAAAGGGTATGGTGTGGTACACCCTACAGGGTATGGTCTGGTACATCCTACAGGGTATGGTCTGGTACATCCTATAGGGTATGGTCTGGTACATCCTACTGGGTATGGTCTAGTACATCCTACTGGGTATAGTCTGGTACATCCTACAGGGTATGGTATGGTACATTCTACAGGGTATGCTCTGGTACATCCTACTGGGTATGGTCTGGTACATCATACAGGACAGGGTATAGTCTGGTACATCCTACAGGATATAGTCTGGTACATCCTACAGGATATAGTCTGGTACATCCGACAGGGGATGGTCTGGTACATCCTACAGGGTATGGTCTGGTACATCCTATAGGGTATGGTCTGGTACATCCTACTGGGTATGGTCTAGTACATCATACTGGGTATAGTCTGGTACATCCTACAGTGTATGTTCTGGTACATCCTACTGGGTATAGTCTGGTACATCCTACAGGATATAGTCTGGTACATCGTACAGGGTATGGTCTGGTACATCCTACAGGACAGGGTATGGTCTGGTACATCCTACAGGACAGGGTATGGTCTGGTACATCATACAGGGTATGGTCTGGTACATCCTACAGGATATAGTCTGGTACATCCGACAGGGGATGGTCTGGTACGTCCTACAGGGCATGTTCTGGTACATCCTACAGGACAGGGTATGGTCTGGTACATCATACAGGGTATGGTCTGGTACATCCTACAGGATATAGTCTGGTACATCCGACAGGGGATGGTCTGGTACATCCTACTGGGTATGGTCTGGTACATTCTACAGGGTATGCTCTGGTACATCCTACTGGGTATGGTCTGGTACATCCTACAGGACAGGGTATAGTCTGGTACATCCTACAGGATGTAGTCTGGTACACCCTACAGGGCATGGTCTGGTACATCCTACAGGACAGGGTATGGTCTGGTACATCCGACAGGGTATGGTCTGGTACATCCTATAGGACAGGGTATGGTCTGGTACATCTTACAGGGTATGGTCTGTTAAATCCTACAGGGTATAGTCTGGTACATCCTAAAGGGTATGTTCTGGTACATCGTACTGGGTATAGTCTGGTACATCCTACAGGGTATGGTCTGGTACATCCTACAGGACAGGGCATGGTCTGGTACATCCTACAGGATATAGTCTGGTACATCCTACAGGGTATGGACTGGTACATCCTACAGGACAGGGTATGGTCTGGTACATCCGACAGGGTATGGTCTGGTACATCCTACAGGGCATGGTCTGGTACATTCTACAGGGCATGGTCTGGTACATCCTACAGGGTATGGTCTGGTACATCCTACAGGACAGGGTATGGTCTGGTACATCCTACAGGACAGGGCATGGTCTGGTACATCCTACAGGGTATGGTCTGGTACATCCTACAGGGTATAGTCTGGTACATCCTACAGGGTATGTTCTGGTACATCCTACTGGGTATAGTGTGGTACATCCTATAGGATATAGTCTGGTACATCGTACAGGGTATGGTCTGGTACATCCTACAGGACAGGGTATGGTCTGGTACATCCTACAGGACAGGGTATGGTCTGGTACATCATACAGGGTATAGTCTGGTATATCCTACGGGCTATAGTCTGGTACATCCTACAGGATATAGTCTGGTACATCATACAGGGTATGTTCTGGTACATCCTACTGGGTATAGTGTGGTACATCCTACAGGATATAGTCTGGTACATCATACAGGGTATGCTCTGGTACATCCTACTGGGTATAGTCTGGTACATCCTACAGGATATAGTCTGGTACATCATATAGGGTATGCTCTGGTGCATCCTACTGGGTATAGTCTGGTACATTCTACAGGGTATGCTCTGGTACATCCTACTAGGTATGGTCTGGTACATCCTACAGGACAGGGTATAGTCTGGTACATCGTACAGGGTTGGTCTGGTACATCCTACAGGACAGGGTATGGTCTGGTACATCCTACAGGATATAGTCTGGTACATCCGACAGGGTATGGTCTGAAACATCCTACAGGGCATGGTCTGGTACATCCTACAGGACAGGGTATAGTCTGGTACATCCTACAGGGTATGGTCTGGTACATCCTAAAGGGTATGGTGTGGTACACCCTACAGGGTATGGTCTGGTACATCATACAGGGCATGGTCTGATACATCCTAAAGGGTATGGTATGGTACATTCTACAGGGTATGCTCTGGTACATCCTACTGGGTATGGTCTGGTACACCATACAGGGCATGGTCTGGTACATCCTACAGGGCATGGTCTGGTACATCCTACAGGGCATGGTCTGGTACACCCGACAGGGTATGGTCTGCTACACCATATACAGGACAGGGTATGGTCTGGTACATCCTACAGGGTATGGTCTGGTACATCCTACTGGGTATAGTCTGGTACATTCTACAGGGTATGCTCTGGTACATCCTACTAGGTATGGTCTGGTACATCCTACAGGAAATAGTCTGGTACATCCTACAAGGTATGGTCTGGTACATCCTACAGGGTATGGTCTGGTACATCCTACAGGACAGGGTATGGTCTGGTACATTCTACAGGGTATGGTCTGGTACATCCTACAGGACAGGGTATAGTCTGGTACATCCTACAAGGTATGGTCTGGTACATCCTAAAGGGTATGGTGTGGTACACCCTACAGGGTATGGTGTGGTACATCCTAATGGGTATGCTCTGGTACATCCTCCTGGGTATGGTCTGGTACATCCTACAGGGTATGGTCTGGTACATGCTACAGGGTATGGTCTGGTACATCCTACAGGACAGGGTATGGTCTGGTACATCCTACAGGACAGGGTATGGTATGGTACATCCTACAGGGTATGGTCTGGTACATCCTACTGGGTATAGTCTGGTACATCCTACAGGGTATGGTGTGGTACATTCTACAGGGTATGCTCTGGTACATCCTACTGGGTATGGTCTGGTACATCCTACAGGACAGGGTATAGTCTGGTACATCCTACAGGATATAGTCTGGTACATCGTACAGGGTATGGTCTGGTACATCCTACAGGACAGGGTATGGTCTGGTACATCATACAGGGTATATTCTGGTACATCCTACAGGGTATAGTCTGGTACATCCTACAGGATATAGTCTGGTATATCGTACAGGGTATGGTCTGGTACATCCTACAGGACAGGGTATGGTCTGGTACATCCTACAGGATATAGTCTGGTACATCCTACAGGGCATGGTCTGGTACATCCTACAGGGTATAGTCTGGTACATCCTACAGGATATAGTCTGGTATATCGTACAGGGTATGGTCTGGTACATCCTACAGGACAGGGTATGGTCTGGTACATCCTACAGGATATAGTCTGGTACATCCCACTGGGTATAGTCTGGTACATCCTACAGGGTATGGTCTGGTACATCCTACAGGACAGGGTATGGTCTGGTACATCCTACAGGACAGGGTATGGTCTAGTACATCATGCAGGGTATATTCTGGTACATCCTACAGGGTATGGTCTGGTACATCCTACACGGCATGGTCTTGTACATCCTACAGGGCATGGTCTGGTACATCCTACAGGGCATGGTCTGGTACATCCTACAGGGTATGGTCTGGTAAATCCTACAGGACAGGGTATGGTCTGGTACATCCTACAGGCTATGGTCTGGTACATCCTACTGGGTATAGTCTGGTACATCCTACAGGGTATGGTGTGGTACATTCTACAGGGTATGCTCTGGTACATCCTACTGGGTATGGTCTGGTACATCCTACAGGACAGGGTATAGTCTGGTACATCCTACTGGGTATAGTCTGGTACATCCTACAGGATATAGTATGGTACATCGTACAGGGTATGGTTTGGTACATCCCACAGGACAGGGTATGGTCTGGTACATCCTACATCCTACAGGGTATGGTCTGGTAAATCCTACAGGACAGGGTATGGTCTGGTACATCCTACAGGACAGGGTATGGTCTGGTACATCCTACAGGCTAGGATATAGCCTGTATCCTACAGGCTAGAGGATATAGTCTGGTACATCGTACAGGACAGGGTATGGTCTGGTACATCCTACATCCTACAGGGTATGGTCTGGTAAATCCTACAGGACAGGGTATGGTCTGGTACATCCCACAGGACAGGGTATGGTCTGGTACATCCTACAGGACAGGGTATGGTCTGGTACATCATACAGGGTATAGTCTGGTACATCCTACAGGATATAGTCTGGTACATCCTACAGGGTATGGTCTGGTACATCCTAAAGGGTATGGTGTGGTACATCCTACTGGGTATGGTCTGGTACATCCTACAGGACAGGGTATGGTTTGGTACATTATACAGGGTATGGTCTGGTACATCCTACAGGGTATGGTCTGGTACATCCTAAAAGGTATGGTCTGGTACACCCTACAGGGTATGGTCTGGTACATCCTACAGGGTATGGTCTGGTACACCCTACAGGGTATGGTCTGGTACATCCTACGGGGTATGGTCTGATACATCCTACTGGGTATGGTCTGGTACATTCTACAGGGTATGCTTTGGTACATCCTACAGGGCATGGTCTGGTACATCCTACAGGACAGGGTATGGTCTGGTACATTATACAGGGTATGGTCTGGTACATCCTACGGGGTATGGTCTGGTAAATTCTACAGGACAGGGTATGGTCTGGTACATCCTACAGGGTATGGTCTGGTACATCCTACAGGACAGGGTATGGTCTGGTACATCCTACAGGATATAGTCTGGTACATCCGACAGGGTATGGTCTGGTATATCCTACAGGACAGGGTATAGTCTGGTACATCCTACAGGGTATGGTGTGGTAGACCCTACAGGGTATGGTCTGGTACATCCTACAGGGTATAGTCTGGTACAGCCTACAGGGTATAGTCTGGTACATTCTACAGGGTATGGTCTGGTACATCCTACATGATATAGTCTGGTACATCCTACAGGGTATGCTCTGGTACATCCTACAGGGCATGGTCTGGTACATCCTACCAGACAGGGTATGGTCTGGTACATTATACAGGGTATGGTCTGGTACATCCTACGGGGTATGGTCTGGTACATTCTACAGGACAGGGTATGGTCTGGTACATCCTACAGGGTATGGTGTGGTAGACCCTATAGGGTATGGTCTGGTACATCCTACAGGGTATAGTCTGGTACAGCCTACAGGGTATAGTCTGGTACATCCTACAGGGTATGGTCTGGTACATCCTACAGGACAAGGTATGGTCAGGTACATTCTACAGGGTATGGTCTGGTACATCCTACAGGGTATGGTCTAGTACAACCGACAGGGTATGGTCTGGTACATCCTACAGGACAGGGTATGGTCTGGTACATTCTACAGGGTATGGTCTGGTACATCCTACAGGACAGGGCATGGTCTGGTACATCCTACAGGGTAAGGTCTGGTACATCCTAAAGGGTATGGTCTGGTATACCCTACAGGGTATGGTTTGGTACATCCTACAGGACAGGGTATGGTCTGGTACATCCTACAGGATATAGTCTGGTACATCCTACAGGGTATGGTCTGGTACATCCTACAGGGTATAGTCTGGTAAATCCTACAGGATATAGTCTGGAACATCCTACAGGGCATGGTCTGGTACATCCGACAGGGTATGGTCTGGTACATCCGACAGGGTATGGTCTGGTACATCCTACAAGGCATGGTCTGGTACATCCTACAGGACAGGGTATAGTCTGGTACATCCTACAAGGTATGGTCTGGTATATCCTACAGGATATAGTCTGGTACATCCGACAGGGTATGGTCTGGTACATCCTACAAGGCATGGTCTGGTCCATCATACCGGACAGTGTATAGTCTGGTACATCCTACAGGGTATGGTCTGGTACATCCTACAGGACAGGATATAGTCTAGTACATCCTGCAGGGTATAGTCTGGTACATCCTAAAGGGTATGGTCTGGTACATCCTACAGGACAGGGTATGGTCTGGTACATCCTACAGGAAAGGGTATGGTCTGGTACATCCTACAGGGCATGGTCTGGTACATCCTACAGGACAGGGTATAGTCTGGTACATCCTACAAGGTATGGTCTGGTACATCCTACAGGATATAGTCTGGTACATCCGACAGGGTATGGTCTGGTACATCCTACAAGGCATGGTCTGGTCCATCATACAGGACAGGGTATGGTCTGGTACATTATACAGGGGATGGTCTGGTACACCCTACAGGACAGGGTATAGTCTGGTACATCCTACAGGGTATGGTCAGGTACATCCTAAAAGGTATGGTCTGGTACACCCTACAGGGTATGGTCTGGTACACCCTACAGGGTATGGTCTGGTACATTCTACAGGGTATGGTCTGGTACACCCTACAGGGTATGGTCTGGTACATCCTACAGGGTATGGTCTGGTACATTCTACAGGGTATGCTCTGGTACATCCTACAGGGCATGTCTGGTACATCCTACAGAACAGGGTATGGTCTGGTACATCCTACAGGACAGGGTATGGTCTGGTACATCCTACAGGGTATGTTCTGGTACATCCTACAGGGTATAGTCTGGTACATCCTACAGGATATAGTCTGGTACATCGTACAGGGTATG
The DNA here is from genome assembly GCF_057628025.1 of Oncorhynchus mykiss. NCBI lineage: Eukaryota > Metazoa > Chordata > Actinopteri > Salmoniformes > Salmonidae > Oncorhynchus > Oncorhynchus mykiss. Next base: position 80,138,214 of record NC_143037.1, read on the forward strand.
GTCTGGTACATCCTACAGGACAGGGTATGGTCTGGTACATCCTACAGGGTATAGTCTGGTACATCCTACAGGGTATGGTCTGGTACATCCTGCAGGGTATAGTCTGGTACATCCTACAGGGTATGGTCTGGTACATCCTACAGGACAGGGTATGGTCTGGTACATCCTACAGGGTATGGTCTGGTACAACCGACAGGGTATGGTCTGGTACATCCTACAGGACAGGGTATGGTCTGGTACATTATACAGGGGATGGTCTGGTACACCCTACAGGACAGGGTATAGTCTGGTACATCCTACAGGGTATGGTCAGGTACATCCTAAAAGGTATGGTCTGGTACACCCTACAGGGTATGGTCTGGTACATTCTACAGGGTATGGTCTGGTACACCCTACAGGGTATGGTCTGGTACATCCTACAGGGTATGGTCTGGTACATTCTACAGGGTATGCTCTGGTACATCCTACAGGGCATGTCTGGTACATCCTACAGGGTATGGTCTGGTACATCCTACAGGACAGGGTATGGTCTGGTATATCCTACAGGACAGGGTATGGTCTGGTACACCCTACATGGTATGTTCTGGTACATCCTACAGGGTATAGTCTGGTCCATCCTACAGGATATAGTCTGGTACATCGTACAGGGTATGGTCTGGTACATCCTACAGGACAGGGTATGGTCTGGTACATCCTACAGGGTATAGTCTGGTACATCCTACAGGGTATGGTCTGGTACATCCTACAGGACAGGGTATGGTATGGTACATTCTACAGGGTATGGTCTGGTACATCCTACAGGATACAGTCTGGTACATCCTACAGGGTATGGTCTGGTACATCCTACAGGATATAGTCTGGTACATCCTACAGGGTATAGTCTGGTACATCCTACAGGGTATGGTCTGGTACATCCGACAGTATAGGGTATGGTCTGGTACATTCTACAGGACAGGGTATAGTCTGGTACATCCTACATGGTATGATCTGGTACACCCTACAGGGTATGGTCTGGTACATCCTACAGGGTATGGTCTGGTACATCCTACAGGACAGGGTATAGTCTGGTACATCCTACAGGATATAGTCTGGTACATCTTACAGGGCATGGTCTGGTACATCCTACAGGGCATGGTCTGGTACATCCTACAGGGTATGGTCTGGTACATCCTACAGGGTATGGTCTGGTAAATCCTACAGGGTATAGTCTGGTACATCCTACAGGGTATGTTCTGGTACATCCTACTGGGTATAGTCTGGTACATCCTACAGGGTATAGTCTGGTACATCCTACAGGATATAGTCTGGTACATCGTACAGGGTATGGTCTGGTACATCATACAGGACAGGGTATGGTCTGGTAGATCCTACAGGTTATGGTACATCCTACAGGGTATGGTCTGGTACATCCTACAGGATATAGTCTGGTACATCCTACAGGACAGGGTATGGTCTGGTACATCCTACAGGGTATAGTCTGGTACATCCTACAGGGTATGGTCTGGTACATCCTACAGGGTATGGTCTGGTACATCCTACAGGGTATGGTCTGGTATATCCTACAGGGTATGGTCTGGTAGATCCTACAGGGTATGGTCTGGTAGATCCTACAGGGTATGGTATATCCTACAGGGTATGGTCTGGTACATCCTACAGGGTATGGTCTGGTACATCCTACAGGGTATAGTCTGGTACATCCTACAGGGTATGGTCTGGTACATCCTACAGGGTATGGTCTGGTACATCCTACAGGATATGGTCTGGTATATCCTACAGGGTATGGTCTGGTACATCCTACAGGACAGGGTATGGTCTGATACATCCTACAGGGTATGGTCTGGTACATCCTACAGGGTATGGTCTGGTACATCCTACAGGGTATAGTCTGCTACATCCTACAGGATATGGTCTGGTACATCCTATAGGGTATGGTCTGGTACATCCTACAGGGTATGGTCTGGTACATCCTACAGGTTCATAAGTACAGAAGGGAAAGGGGAGAAGAACTAAGAAAGAGAGCGAGAAAGGGGCTGTGAAAGAGAGACAGTCAGACGGAAAGAGAGTAAGAGTCGGTGAGAAAGTTAGCTACAGTACATGTCTGAGATAATGGATTTAGAGAGATAGAGGGACTTAGAAAAAGCACATCCTTTCCCTGGAGGGAGGAACAGAAGAAAGGACAGGAGGGAAACATAACAAAGGAGAGGAGAGGAGGAGAACAGAACAGAGGAGAGGAGAAGAGAGGAGAACAGAACAGAACAGAGGAGAGGAGGTTAACAGAACAGAGGAAAGGAGAGGAGGATAACAGAACAGAGGAGAGGAGGAGAACAGAACAGAGGAGAGGAGAGGAGGAGAAGAGAACAGAGGAGATGAAAGGAGGAGAACAGAGGAGAGGAGAGGAGAGGAGGAGAACAGAACAGAGGAAATGAGAGGAGGAGAAGAGAACAGAGGAGAGGAGGAGAACAGAACAGAGGAGAGGAGAACAGAACAGAACAGAGGAGAGGAGAGGAGGAGAACAGAACAGAGGAGAGGAGAGGAGAGGAGAGGATGAGAACAGACGAGCGGAGAGGAGAGGAGAGGAGAGGAGAGGAGAGGAGAGGAGAGGAGAAGAACAGAACAGAGGAGAGGAGAGGAGAACAGAACAGAAAACAGGAGAGGAGAGGAGAGGAGAAGAGAGGAGAGGAGAGGAGAGGATGAGAACAGACGAGCGGAGAGGAGAGGAGAGGAGAGGAGGAGAGGAGAGGAGAGGAGAGGAGAGGATGAGAACAGATGAGAAGAGAGGAGAGGAGAGGAGATGAGAGGAGAGGAGAGGAGAGGAGAGGAGAGGAGAGGAGAGGAGAGGAGAGGAGAGGAGAGGAGAGGAGAGGAGAGGAGTGAGGAAAGGAGATGGAGGAGGAGAACAGAACAGAACAGAGGAGAGGAGAGGAGAGGAGAGGAGAGGAGAGGAGAGGAGAGGAGAGGAGAGGAGAGGAGAGGAGAGGAGAGGAGAGGAAAGGAGAGGAGAGGAGGAGAACAGATGAGAGGAGAGGAGGAGAACAGAATGGAAAAGAGGAGAGGAGAGGAGGTTAACAGAACAGAGGAAAGGAGAGGAGGAAAACAGAACAGAGGAAAGGAGAGGAGGAAAACGGAGCAGAGGAGAGGAGAGGAGAGGTGAGGAGATGAGAGGAGAGGAGAGGATGAGAACAGACGAGAGGAGAGGAGAGGAGAGGAGAGGAGAGGATGAGAACAGAGGAGAGGAGAGGAGAGGAGAGGAGAGGAGAGGAGAGGAGAGGAGAGGAGAGGAGAGGAGAGGAGAGGAGAGGAGAGGAGAGGAGAAGAGAGGAGGAGAACAGAGGAGAGGAGGATAACAGAACAGAGGAGAGGAGGAGAACAGAGGAAAGGAGGATACCAGAACAGAGGAGAGGAGAGGAGGAGAACAGATGAGAGGAGGATAACATAACAGAGGACAGGAGAGGTGGATAACAGAACAGAGGAGAGGAGAGGAGAGGAGGAGAACAGAGGAGAGGAGGGTAACAGAACAGAAGGAGAGGAGAGGATGAGAACAGAGGAGAGGAGGATAACAGAACAGAGGAGAGGAGAGGAGGAGAACAGATGAGAGGAGGATAACATAACAGAGGACAGGAGAGGTGGATAACAGAACAGAGGAGAGGAGAACAGAACAGGAGAGGAGAGGAGAGGAGGATAACAGAACAGAGGAGAGGAGGAGAACAGAACAGTGGAGAGGAGGAGAACAGAGGAGAGGAGAGGAGAGGTGGAGAAAAGAGGAGAGGAGAGGAGAGGAGAGGAGAGGAGAGGAGAGGAGAGAAGAGGAGAGGAGAGGAGAGGATGAGAACAGACGAGAGGAGAGGAGAGGAGAGGAAAGGAGATGAGAGGAGGAAAACAGAACAGAACAGAACAGAGGAGAGGAGAGGAGAGGAGAGGAGAACAGAGGAGAGGAGAGGAGAGGAGAGGAGAGGAGGAGAACAGAGGAGATGAGAGGAGAGGAGAGGAGAGGAGAGGAGAGGAGAGGAGAGGTGGAGAACAGAGGAGAGGAGAGGAGAGGAGAGGAAAGGAGAGGAGAGGAGAGGAGAGGAGAGGAGAGGAGAGGAGAGGAGAGGAGAGGAGAGGAGGAGAACAGAACAGAGGAGAGGAGAGGAGAGGAGAGGTTGAGAACAGAAGAGAGGAGAGGAGAGGAGAGGAGAGTTGAGGAGAGGAGGAGAACAGAGGAGAGGAGAGGAGGAGAACAGAGGAGAGGAGAGGAGATGAGAGGAGAGGATAGGAGAACAGGGAAGAGGAGGATAACAGAACAGAGGAGAGGAGAGGAGGAGAACAGAGGAAAGGAGGATAACAGAACAGAGGAGAGGAGAGGAAGAGAACAGAGGAGAGGAGAGGAGGAGAACAGAGGAGAGGAGGATAACAGAACAGGAGAGGAGAGGAGAGGAGGATAGAGAACAGAGGAGAGGAGAACAGAGGAGAGGAGAGGAGGAGAACAGAGGAGAGGAGAGGAGGAGAACAGAGGAGAGGAGAGGAGAGATGAGAGGAGAGGATAGGAGAACAGGGAAGAGGAGAGGAGAGGAGAGGAGAGGAGAGGAGAGGAGAGGAGAGGAGTGGAGAGGAGAGGAGGAGAACAGAGGAGATGAGGATAACAGAACAGAGGAGATGAGGAGAACAGAGGAAAGGAGGATAACAGAACAGAGGAGAGGAGAGGAGGAGAACAGAGGAGATGAGGCTAACAGAACAGAGGAGAGGAGAGGAGGAGAACAGAGGAGAGGAGGATAACAGAACAGGAGAGGAGAGGAGAGGAGGATAACAGAACAGAGGAGAGGAGAGGAGAACAGAACAGGAGAGGAGAGGAGAGGAGGAGAACAGAGGAGAGGAGAGGAGTGGAGAGGAGAGGAGAGGAGAGGAGAGGAGAGGATAACAGAACAGAGGAGAGGAGAGGTGGAGAACAGAGGAGAGGAGAGGAGAGGAGAGGAGAGGAGAGGAGAGGAGAGGAGAGGAGAGGAGAGGAGAGGAGAGGAGAGGAGGAGAACAGAACACAGGAGAGGAGAGGAGAGGAGAGGAGATGAGAGGAGAGGATGAGAACAGAAGAGAGGAGAGGAGAGGAGAGGAGAGGAGAGGAGAGGAGAGGAGGAGGAGAACAGAACAGGAGGAGAGAGGAGAACAGAACAGAGGAGAGGGGGAGAACAGAACAGGGGAGAGGAGAGGAGGAGAACAGAACAGAGGAGAGGAGAGGAGGAGAACAGAGGAGAGGAGAGGAGGAGAAAAGAGGAGAGGAGAGGAGATGAGAGGAGATGAGAGGAGGAGAACAGGGAAGAGGAGAGGAGAGGAGAGGAGAGGAGAGGAGAGGAGAGGAAGAGAACAGAGGAGAGGAGGCTAACAGAACAGAGGAGAGGAGAGGAGGAGAACAGAGGAGAGGAGGATAACAGAACAGAGGAGAGGAGAGGAGGAGAACAGAGGAGAGGAGGATAACAGAACAGAGGACAGGAGAGGAGGAGAACAGAGGAGAGGAGGATAACAGAACAGGAGAGGAGAGGAGAGGAGGATAACAGAACAGAGGAGAGGAGAGGAGAACAGAACAGGAGAGGAGAGGAGAGGAGGAGAACAGAGGAGAGGAGAGGAGAGGAGAGGAGGAGAACAGAGGAGAGGAGAGGAGAGGAGAGGAGAGAAGAGAAGAGAAGAGAGGAGAGAAGAGAAGAGATTAGGATAGTGATAGAGATATGTCACTGGGCTGCAGTCCATGCAGTCATATATAAACTGTTGCAATCCTGTCTGAATGGGTGAATAATGTGGATCTATTCTACTGTATCGAGTTTCATATGTGTGTGTGTGTGTGTGTGTGTGTGTGTGTGTGTGTGTGTGTGTCCTCATGCTATGTATGCTACACCACACACAGTACTCTATAAATACAGAGAGGTATGGTTACATACTCTGAAGTAGGCTGTTTAACTGGAACCAGGTCAGAGGAAAGACAGAGCATTCTCTCTGTCTCTCTCTCTCTCTCCCCACCTTTCTCTCTCTGTCTCTCTCCCCACCTTTCTCTCTCTGTCTCTCTCTCTCTCCCCACCTTCCTCTCTCTCTCTCTCTCTCTCTCTGCACCTTTCTCTCTCTCTGTCTCTCTCTCTCTCTCCCCACCTTTCTCTCTCTCTGTGTCTCTCTCTCTCTCCCCACCTTCCTCTCTCTCTGTCTCTCTCTCTCCCCACCTTCCTCTCTCTCTCTCTCCCCACCTTCCTCTCTCTCTGTCTCTCTCTCTCTCTCCCCACCTTTCTCTCTCTCTTTCTCGCTCTCTCTCTCCCCACCTTTCTTTCTCTGTCTCTCTCTCTCTCCCGACCTTCCTCTCTCTGTCTCTCTCTCTCTACACACCTTTCTCTCTCTGTCTCTCTCTCTGCACATTTCTCTCTCTCTGTCTCTCTCCCCACCTTTCTCACTCTCTGTCTCTCGCTGTATCGCTCTCTCGCTCACCACCTTTCTCTCTCTCTGTCTCTCTCTGTATCTCTCTCTCTCTCCTCACCGTTCTCTCTCTCTGTCTCTCTCTCTCTCCACCTTTCTCTCTCTGTCTCTCTCCCCACCTTCCCCTCTCTCTCTCTCTCTCTCTCCCCACCTTCCTCTCTCACTCTCTCTGTCTCTCTCTCCCCACCTTCCTCTCTCTCCGCACCTTTCTCTCTCTCTGTATCTCTCTCTTTCTCTCCCCACCTTCCCCTCTCTCTCTCTCTCTCCCCACCTTCCCCTCTCTCTCTCTGCACCTTTCTCTCTCTCTGTCTCTGTCTCTCTCTCCCCACCTTTCTCTCTTTCTGTCTCTCTCTCTCTCCCCACCTTTCTCTCTCTCTGTGTCTCTCTCTCTCCCCACCTTCCTCTCTCTCTGTCTCTCTCTCTCCCCACCTTCCTCTCTCTCTCTCTCCCCACCTTTCTCTCTTTCTGTCTCTCTCTCTCTCCCCACCTTTCTCTCTCTCTGTCTCTCTCCCCACCTTCCTCTCTCTCTCGCTGCACCTTTCTCTCTCTCTGTCTCTCTCCCCACCTTTCTCACTCTCTGTCTCTCGCTGTATCGCTCTCTCGCTCACCACCTTTCTCTCTCTCTCTCTGTATCTCTCTCTCTCTCCCCACTGTTCTCTCTCTCTGTCTCTCTCTCTCTCCACCTTTCTCTCTCTCTCTCTCTCCACCTTCCCCTCTCTCTCTCTCTCTCTCTCCCCACCTTCCCCTCTCTCTCTCTCTCCCCAGGTTTCTCTCTCTCTGTCTCTCTCTCCCCACCTTCCTCTCTCTCCGCACCTTTCTCTCTCTGTCTCTCTCTTTCTCTCCCCACCTTCCTCTCTCTCTCTCTCCCCACCTTTCTCTCTTTCTGTCTCTCTCTCTCTACCCACCTTTCCCTCTCTGTCTCTCTCTCTCCTCAACTTTCTCTCTCTCTGTCTCTCTGTCACTGTATCTCTCTCTCCCCCCACCTTTCTCTCTCTGTCTCTCTCTCTTTCTCTGTCCCTGTATCTCTCTCTCTCTCCTGTTGGTCTCTGTCTCTCTCATGTTGCTCTCTCTCTCTCTCTCTCTCTCTTCTGTTGGTCTCTCTCTCTCTCCTGTCGGTCTCTGTTTCCCCTCTGTTGGTCTCTCTCTCTCTCCTGTTGGTCTCTGTCTCTCTCATGTTGCTCTCTCTCTCTCTCTCTCTCTCCTGTTGTTCTCTCGCTCTCTCTCTCTCCTGTTGGTCTCTGTCTCTCATGTTGCTCTCTCTCTCTCTCTCTCTTGTTGGTCTCTCTCTCTCTCCTGTTGGTCTCTGTCTCTCTCATGTTGCTCTCTCTCTCTCTCTCTCTCTCTCTCTCTCTCTCTCTCTTCTGTTGGTCTCTCTCTCTCCTGTCGGTCTCTGTTTCCCCTCTGTTGGTCTCTCTCTCTCTCCTGTTGGTCTCGGTCTCTCTCATGTTGCTCTCTCTCTCTCTCTCTCTCTCTCCTGTTGTTCTCTCTCTCTCTCGTTGGTCTCTCTCTCTCGCTCCTGTTGGTCTCTCTCTCTCTCTCTCCTGTTGGTCTCTGTCTCTCTCATGTTGCTCTCTCTCTCTCTCTCTCTCCTGTTGGTCTCTCTCTCTCTCCTGTCGGTCTCTCTCTCTCTCTCTCTCCTGTTGGTCTCTGTTTCCCCTCTGTTGGTCTCTGTCTCTCTCCTGTTGGTCTCTGTCTCTCTCCTGTTGGTCTCTCTCTCCTGTTGGTCTTTGTCTCTCTCCTATTGGTCTCTGTCTCTCTGTATCTCTCTCTCCCCACCTTTCTCTCTCTTTCTCTGTCTCTGTCTCTGTCCCTGAATCTCTCTCTGTCTCTCTCTCACATTTGGCTCTCTTTTCTCTTTTGAGCTCCTTCCTTTGGTGCGGTGGGCTAGAACATCCCTCCATCTGTCTCATTCCTCTGACTGTCATTCGTCTATCTGTATGTCTGTGTGTCTCATGTCAGTCACACGATCTCCTGTTGGTTTCTCTCTTTCTCCTGTTGGTCTCTCTCTCTCTCTCTCCTGTTGGTCTCTCTCTCTCGCCTGTTGATCTCTCTCTCTCTCTCTCCTGTTGGTCTCTCTCTTCCTGTTGGTCTCTCTCTCTCTCTCTCTGTCTCTCTCTCTCACCTGTTGGTCTGTCTCTCTCTCTCCTGTTGGTATGTCTCTCTCCTGCTGGTCTCTGTCTCTCTCTTTCCTGTTGGTCTCTCTCTCTCTCTCTTGTTGGTCTCTCTCTCCCCTGTTGGTCTCTCTCTCTCTGGTTGTTATCTCTCTCCTGTTGATCTCTCTCCTGTTGGTCTGTCTCTCTCCTGTTGGTCTGTCTCTCTCCTGTTGGTCTGTCTCTATCCTGTTGGTCTCTCTCTCTCTGTCTCTCTGTCCGTCTGTCTGTCTTTATGTCACACAGACAGACACACAAACGTTGCTTCTTTACAATACTAACGAACGCTTCCTCTGCTGCTGTAGAAACCAGGTTTGTGTGCTACACTCTGTGGTGGATGTCTTCACATCTGTTACAGCCCGGCTACAACGATGTTGAACAGAAATGTAGAGCTCAGATGTTGATATCGGTGTGTGTGTGTGTTTTAGTGGTTCACTAAATGGACAAGGGGACTCAGACAGGGAGAATATGAGACAACGAGAAGAGCACAAAATTGCAAGTTAAAATTTTGTAAAGCTAGTGTGGGAGAGGTGGAAAAATTATTGTTATCGATCAATAATGACAAACCTCCTGACATTGACAACTTAGAAGGAAAGCTGCTGAGGATGGTAGCTGACTATAGCCACTCCTATCTGACATATCTTTAATCTGAGTCTAGAGGAAAGTCTTTGTCCTCAGGCCTGAAGGGAAGCCAGAGTCATTACGCTACCCCTTTACTGGTTCTGACAGCAGACCTATCAGCTTGCTGCCAGCTCTAAGCAAACTGCTGGAAAAAATTGTGTTTGACCAAATACAATGCTATTTCGCTGTTAACAACAGATTAACAACAGATTGGGAGGGGGGCTGAGCACACACCCTTGTGGGGCCCCAGTGTTAAGGATCAGCAAAGTGGAGGTGTGTTTCCTACCTTCACCACCTGAGGGCGGCACGTCAGGAATCCAGGACCCAGTTGCAGAGGACGGGGTCTCGAGTTTAATGATGTGCTTGGAGGGTACTATGGTGTTTAATGCTGAACAATAGTTAGTGAACAGCATTCTTACATAGGTATTACATAGGTATTCGTCTTGTCCAGATGGGTTCGGCAGTGCGATGGAGATTGTATCGTCTGTGGATCAATTGTGGCGGTATGCAAATTGGAGTGGGTCTAGGGTGTCAGGTAAGGTAGACATGATATGATCCTTAACTAGTCTCTCAAAGCACTTCATGATGACAGAAGTGAGTGCTACGGGGCGATAGTCATTTAGCTCAGTTACCTTTGCTTTCTTGGGTACAGGAACAATGGTGGCCCTCTTGCAGCATGTGGGAACAGCAGACGGGGATAGGGAGAGATTGAATATGTCCGTAAACACACCAGCCAGCTGGTCTGCGCATGCTCTGAGGACGCAGCTATGGATGCCATCTGGGCCGGAAAGGGTTAACAAGCTTACTCACATCAGCCACGGAGAACGAGAGCCTCAGTCCTTGGTAGCGGGCTGCGTCGGTGGCACTGTGTTATCCTCAAAGCGGAGGTGTTTAGCTTGTCTGGAAGCAAGATGTCGGTGTCCGCAATGTGGCTGTCCGTGATTGTCTGTAGACACTGCCACATACGTCTCATGTCTGAGCCACTGAATTGCGACTCCACTTTGTCTATATACTGACATTTCGCTGGTTTGATTAACTACACTGTTTGTATTCAACCATATTCCCAGTCACCTTGCCATGGTTAAATGCAGTGTTTTGCACTTTCAGTTTTTGCTCGAATGCTGCCATCTATCCATGGTTTCTGGTTAGGATAGGTTTTAATAGTCACAGTGGGTACAACATCTCCTATACACTTCCTGATAAACTCAGTCACCGTATCAGTGTATTCATCAATATCATTCTCGGAAGCTGCCTGGAACATATCCCAGTCCGTGTGATCAAAACAATCTTGAAGCGTTGATTCCGATTGGTCAGACCAGCGTTGAATGGTCCTTAGCATGGGCACTTCTTGTTTGAGTTTCTGCCTATAGCAGGAGCAAAATGGAGTCGTGGTCAGTTTTGCCGAAAGGAGGGCGGGGGAGGTTCTTGTTGTCCCGGTAACAGTGGTCGAGTGTTTTAGCACCGAGATTATTACAGTCGATGTAGCGTTTTCCTCAAATTTGTTTTGTTAAAATCCCCAGCTACAATAAATGCAGCCTCAGGATATATGGTTTCCAGTTTGCATAAAGTCCAGTGAAGTTCTTTGAAGGCCGTCGTGGTATCCGCTTGAGGGGGGATATACACAGCTGTGACTATAACTGAAGAGAATTATCTTGGGAGGTGATACGGTCAGCATTTCATTGTGAGGTATTCTATGTCAGGTGAATGAAACTACTTGAGTTCCTGTATGTTATCACAATGAGTCGTTAATCATGAACCATACACCCCCGCTCTTCTTCCCGGAGAGATGCTTATTCCTGTCTGCGTGATGAACTGAGAAACCCAACTGGCTGGACTGACTCGGGCCCGTGAAACATAGTGTAGACATCCCTGTCTCTCATGCAAAGAGATCCTTGCCCTGAGCTCATCAACTTCATTATCCATTAACTTCATTATCAAGAGACGGAAGATAAGCAAATAATATACTCGGAAGCGTGTGTGGCGCACCTCCTGAGTCGGACTAGAAGTCCACTCTGAATACCGAATACCTCTCCTTTGCCAGCGTGGTTTTGGGATTCAATTGCCCTAGGGGGTGCGAACAAAGGATCTGGTTCGGGAAAGTCGTATTCCTGGTCGTAATGCTGGTGGTGAGTTATCGCCACTCTGATATCCAATAGTTCTTCTCGGCTGTTAATCGTAATGTATGTACGTTATACGTAATAACACAACCCATTTTTTAGGCTAATACGAAATAATACATAAAAAAATAAAAATACCGCAAAGAGCACAGCAGTCCTTTCCTAATACTTTCGCAAGGCACTGTATCTAATGAAAGCTTTCTTTAATGGAAGCTTCTCTAATGTAAAACATGTAAAGTGTGGTGTACCGCAGGGAAGCTCTTTAGGCCCTCTACACTTTTCTATTTTTACCAATGACCTGACACTGGCAATAAACAAAGCATGTGAGTCCATGTTTGCTGTTGATTCAACCATATACGCATCAGCAACCACAGCTAATGAAGTCACTGAAACCCTTAACAAAGAGTGACAGTCTGTTTTGGAATGGGTGGCCAATAATAAACTGGTCTTGAACATCTCTAAAACTAAGAGCAGTGTATTTGGTACAAATAATTTCTTAAGTTCTAGACCTCAGCTGAATCTGGTAATGAATTGTGTGGCTGTTGAACGAGTTGAGGAGACTAAATTACTTGGCGTTACCTTAGATTGTAAACTGTCATGGTCAAAACGTATAGATTCAATGGGTGTAAAGATGGGGAGAGGTATGTCCTTAATAAAGAGATGCTCTGCTTTGTTGACACCACACCCCGAAAAGCAAGTCCTGCAGCCTCTAATTTAGTCCAGTCGAATGCTGCAAGGAAATACCTAGTTAAGCTGCAGCTGTCCCAGAACAGAGCTCTTCATTGTAATCAGAGGGTTGATATAAATACAAGGTAGAGTTCCTCTATCCAGTGTCTGTGTTCTTTTGCCCATCTTAACCTTATGCGTGTAGGGGGCAGTATTTTCGTTTTTGGCTAAAAATTTACCCATTTGAAACTGCGTATTTCTATTTCTCAGCCCCAGAAACTAGAATATGCATATAATTGACAGATTAGGATAGAAAACACTCTAAAGTTTCCAAAACTGACAAGATATTGTCTGTGAATACAACAGAACTGATATTGCAGGCGAAAACATGAGGAAAATCCAATCAGGAAGTGCCTCTTATTTTGAAACCTCTCTGTTCCTATGCATGCCTATCCTCCATTTAAAGGAATATCAACCAGATTCCGTTTTCTATGGCTTCCCTAAGGTGTCAACAGTCTTTAGACATAGTTTCAGGCTTTTATTAATGAGCGTAAGTGGATAGGTGGGGGCTCTCAGAGTGAGTGTAGTGTAACAGAGTAAAGCGGCCATTGTTTCTCCCGGTCCTATTGAAAAACCTACACTCACAGTTGATATATTATCGAATATATATTTTAAAAACAACCTGAGGATTGATTATAAAAAACGTTTGACATGTTTCTGTGGACATAATGGATATTATTTGGAAGTTGTCTGCGTTGTCATGACCGCTCTTTCCTGTGGATTTCTGAACATAACGCGACAAACAAACGGAGGTATTTAGATATAAAAATAATCTTTATGGAACAAAAGGAACATTTGTTGTGTAACTGGGAGTCTCGTGAGTGAAAACATCCAAAGATCAAAGGTAAACGATTAATTTGATTGCTTTTCTGATTTTCGTGACCTAGCTACTTAATGCTTAGTGTACATAATGTTTTGTTAGGCTATCGATAAACTTACACAAACGCTTGGATTGCTTTCGCTGTAAAGCATAATTTCAAAATCTGAGACGACAGGTGGATTAACAAAAGGCTAAGCTGTGTTTTGCAATATTGCACTTGTGATTTCATGAATATGAATATTTTTTAGTAATATTATTTGACTGGGGCGCTATGCTATTCAGCGGTTGCTGTTGACAATTATCCCGCTTAAGGGATGGGTAGCGTCAAGAAGTTAATCTTTCCTTTTTATTGGCCAGTCTTAGATATGGCTTTTTCATTGTTACTCTGCCTAGAAGGCCAGCATCCCGGAGTCACCTCTTCACTTTCGAAGTTGAGACTGGTGTTTTGTCGGGGACTATTTATTTGAACTGCCAGTTGAGCACTTCTGAGGCATCTGCTTCTCAAACTAGACACTCTAATGTACTTGTCCTCTTGCTCAGTTGTGCACCGGGGCCTCCCACTCCTCTTTCTATTCTGATTGGAGACCGTTTGCGCTGTTCTGTGAAGGGAGCAGTGCACAGCGATTTACGAGATCTTCCATTTATTGGCAATTTCTCACATGGAATAGCCTTCATTTCGCAGAACAAGAATAGACTGACAAGTTTCAGAAGAAAGTTATTTGTTTCTGGCCATTTTGAGCCTGTAATCGAACCCACAAATACTGATGCTACAGATACTCAACTAGTCTAAAGAAGGCCAGTTTTAATGCTTCTTTAAATCAGGACAACAGTTTTCAGCTGTGCTAACAGAATTACAAAGGGTTTTCTAATGATCAATTAGCCTTTTAAAATGACAAATTTATTAGCTAACCATTGGAACACAGGAGTGATGGTTGCTGATAATGGGCCTCTGTACGCCTATGTAGATATTTCATTAAAAAATCTGCCATTTCCAGCTCCAATAGTCATTTACAAATTTAACAATGTCTACACTGTATTTCTGATCAATTTGATGTTATTTTAGTGGACTTAAAAATAAAAATAAATAAAAAACAAGGACATTTCTAAGTGACCCCAAACTTTTGAATGGTAGCAGCCTTCAAACTTTACATTATATATCTGCAGTATGTCAGTACCTGAGCCATATACAGCCTCACTGTCATTTAGGCTGATCTGAAATCACCATCACCCACTAATTACATTTACATTTTAGCCAGAGAGACTTACAGTAGTGAGTCATTTAGGAGACTCTCTTATCCAGAGAGACATACAGTAGTGAGTCATTTAGCATACTCTCTTATCCAGAGAGACATACAGTAGTGACTCATTTAGCAGACATTCTTATCCAGAGAGACTTACAGTAGTGAGTCATTTAGCAGACTCTCTTATCCAGAGAGACTTACAGTAGTGAGTCATTTAGTAGGGAGTCATTTAGTAGACACTGATCCAGAGAGACTTACAGTAGTGAGTCATTTAGCAGACTCTCTTATCCAGAGTCATTACAGTAGTGAGTCATTTAGCAAACACTCTGATCCAGAGTCATTACAGTAGTGAGTCATTTAGCGAACACTGATCCAGAGAGACTTACAGTAGTGAGTCATTTAGCAGACTCTCTTATCCAGAGCCACTACAGTAGTGAGTCATTTAGAAGACATTCTTATCCAGAGGGACTTACAGTTAGTCAGTTTAAGATTAAGTGCCTTCAGAAAGTATTCACACCCCTTAACTTTTCCCACATTTTAATGTGTTACAGCCTGAATGTAAAACGGATCAATATCCCATATTGTCAAAGTGGAATTATTATATATATTTTTTTTTATTAATTAAAAATGAAAAGCTGAAATGTCTTGAGTCAATAAGTATCTAAACCCCATTGCTATTAAAAAGCCTTGCTTAACAAATCAAATAATAAATTGCATGGACTCCGTGTTAAATAATAGGGTTTAATATGATTTCTGAATGACTACCTCATCTCTGTACCCCACACATTCATTTATCTGTAAGGTCCCTCAGTCCAGCAGTGAATTTCAAACACAGGTTCAACCACAAAGACACATGGAGGTTTTTCAAAAAAGGGCACCTATTGGTCGATGGGTCAAAACATCTGATGCTGAATATCCCGTTGACCATAGTGAAGTTATTCATTACACTATGGATGGTGTATCAATACACTACAAAGATACAGGCGTCCTTCCTAAATCAGTTGCCGGAGAGGAAGGAAACCGCTCAGGGATTTCACCATGAGGCCAATGGTGACTTCAAAACAATTACAGAGTGTAATGGCTGTGATAGGACAAAACAACATTGTAGTTACTCCACAAATACTAACCTAATTGACAGAGTGAAAAGAAGGAATCCTGTACAAAATAAAAAATATTCATTTTTGCAACAAGGCACTAAAGTAATACTGCAAAAAATGTGTCAAAGCAATTCACTTTTTGCCCTGAATACAAAGTGTTATGTTTGGGGCAAATCCAATACAACACATCACTGAGTACCACTCTTCATATTTTCAAGCATAGTGGTGGCTGCATCATGTTATGGGTATGCTTGTCGTCGTTAAGGACTGGGGAGTTATTCAGGATAAAAAACGGAATAGAGCTAAGCACAGGCCAAATCCTAGAGGAAAACCTGGTTCAGTCTGCTTTCAACCAAACACTGTGTAATGAACATGATGGGAGACAGAGAGCTGGTTTCATTCGCAGGGCGCAGCAGGTGTTTATTTGTTAAGGACCACAGGAGGAGGCAGGTAGCTGGGTCCAGGGGCAGGTAGCTGGGACCAGTGGCAGGTAGAAGGTAATACACAGGAGGAGGCAGGTAGCTGGGTCCAGGGGCAGGAGGTCATACACAGGAGGAGGCAGGTAGCTGGGTCCAGGGGCAGGCAGAAGGTCATACACAGGAGGAGGCAGGTAGCTGGGTCCAGGGGCAGGCAGAAGGTCATACACAGGAGGAGGCAGGTAGCTGGGTCCAGGGGCAGGCAGAAGGTCATACACAGGAGGAGGCAGGTAGCTGGGTCCAGGGGCAGGCAGAAGGTAATACACAGGAGGAGGCAGGTAGCTGGGTCCAGGGGCAGGCAGAAGGTTATACACAGGAGGAGGCAGGTAGCTGGGTCCAGGGGCAGGCAGGAGGTCATACACAGGAGGAGGCAGGTAGCTGGGTCCAGGGGCAGGAGGTCATACACAGGAGGAGGCATGTAGCTGGGTCCAGGGACAGGGAGAAGGTCATACACAGGAGGAGGCAGGTAGCTGGGTCCAGGGGCAGGCAGAAGGTCATACACAGGAGGAGGCAGGTAGCTGGGTCCAGGGGCAGGCAGAAGGTCATACACAGGAGGAGGCAGGTAGCTGGGTCCAGGGGCAGGCAGAAGGTCATACACAGGAGGAGGCAGGTAGCTGGGTCCAGGGGCAGGCAGAAGGTCATACACAGGAGGAGGCAGGTAGCTGGGTCCAGGGGCAGGCAGAAGGTCATAAACAGGAGGAGGCAGGTAGCTGGGTCCAGGGGCAGGCAGAAGGTCATACACAGGAGGAGGCAGGTAGCTGGGTCCAGGGGCAGGCAGAAGGTCATACACAGGAGGAGGCAGGTAGCTGGGTCCAGGGGCAGGCAGAAGGTCATACACAGGAGGAGGCAGGTAGCTGGGTCCAGGGACAGGCAGAAGGTCATACACAGGAGGAGGCAGGTAGCTGGGTCCAGGGGCAGGCAGAAGGTTATACACAGGAGGAGGCAGGTAGCTGGGTCCAGGGGCAGGCAGAAGGTCATACACAGGAGGAGGCAGGTAGCTGGGTCCAGGGGCAGGCAGAAGGTCATACACAGGAGGAGGCAGGTAGCTGGGTCCAGGGGCAGGCAGAAGGTCATACACAGGAGGAGGCAGGTAGCTGGGTCCAGGGGCAGGCAGAAGGTCATACACAGGAGGAGGCAGGTAGCTGGGTCCAGGGGCAGGAAGAAGGTCATACACAGGGGGTCCAAAAAGGCAACAGTACAGGCAGGGAAAGGCTTGTAACGTAGTCCGGGAGATCAGGCAATAGGTTGATAACAGGAAATAGGAAACAGTACAGGCAGGGAAAGGCTTGTAACGTAGTCCGGGAGATCAGGCAATAGGTTGATAACAGGAAATCCTAAAGTACAGGCAGGGAATAGTCAAAAGGCGTTGTTAGTGAGGCTAACTTGTTGTTGATTCTTCACAAAAAAATACAGTTTTATATCTTTATGTTTGAAGCCTGAAATGTGGCAAAAGGTCGCAAAGTTCAAGGGGGCCGAATACTTTCGCAAGGCACTGTATATTTTTGACAACTTTTACTTCACTTCATTCTTAATGAAAATTATGTACTTTTTACTCCATAAATGTTCCATGGCACCCAAAAGTATTTGCTACATTTTGAATGCTGGACAGGACAGGAACATGGTTGAATTCACACAGTCAATAGAACATTCTTGGTCACCCCTACTACATCTTATCTGGTAGACTCACTAAACACAAATGCTTAATTTCTAAATGATGTCTGAGTGTTGGAGTGTGCCCCTAGCTATACGTAAATAAATCATTTATACTTGTACTTTTACTTTTGATACTTAAGTACATTTTAACAATTACATTTATTTTTTTGTGTTAAAAGTATGTTAAAAACCTAATTATTTTGGTTTGGGTGATTTTCACTTTTACTTGAGTTATTTTCTATTAAGGTGTCTTTAAGTGTGACAATTGGGTACTTTTTCCAATTTCTCCACCACTGTTGATATGCCACACCAGTCAGGTGGATGAATTATCTTCGCAAAGGAGAAATGCTCACTAACAGGGATGAAAACATCTTGAGAGAAATTGGCTTTTTTCTGGTATCTTTTATTTCAGTTCATGAAACATGGGACCAACATTTTACATCTTGTGTTTATATTTTGGTTCAGTGTATATAACACACACTTTCGGTGTCATAACCTTAATATCACAAACAGAACTGGAATTAAAAACTGCTTCATGTCATTTCTGGGGGAATGGTTTTCCCCATTGCCCCTCCTTCTCCCGACAGTAGGGCCAGCTCCCCTCCTTCTCCCTACAGTAGGACCAGCTCCCCTCCTCCTCCAGACAGTAGGGCCAGCTCCCCTCCTTCTCCCGACAGTAGGGCCAGCTCCCCTCCTTCTCCTGACTGTAGGGCCAGCTCCCCTCCTTCTCCTGACTGTAGGGCCAGCTCCCCTCCTTCTCCTGACAGTATGACCAGCTCCCCTCCTTCTCCTGACAGTAGGACCAGCTCCCCTCCTTCTCCTGACAGTAGGACCAGCTCCCCTCCTTCTCCCGACAGTAGGGCCAGCTCCCCTCCTTCTCCCTACAGTAGGGTAAGGCTCCCCTCCTTCTCCCTACAGTAGGGTAAGGCTCCCCTCCTTCTCCCTACAGTAGGGTAAGGCTCCCCTCCTTCTCCCGACAGTAGGACCAGCTTCCCTCCTTCTCCCAACAGTAGAGCCTGCTCCCCTCCTTCTCCAGGTAGTAGGTCCTGCTCCCCTCCTTCTCCCGACTGTAGGTCCTGCTCTCCTCCTTCTCCCGACAGTAGAGCCTGCTCCCCTCATTCTCCCGGCAGTAGGGCCTGCTCTCCTCCTTCTCCCGACAGTAGGGCCTGCTCTCCTCCTTCTCCCAATAGTATGGCCTGCTCCCCTCCTTCTCCCAACAGTAGAAGAAGGAGAGGAGGGAAACCTGAACTTACAGCTCCGAGGCCTAAGTGCAAAAAAATCAAGGACGGTGCGGACTGAGCAGGTGGTTGCACCATTTGGATAGAGCAAGCCAGTGACCGATGATCACAAGAAAATGTCATCACTGAGAGAGCAGGCCCTACATCTCAAACAAAAATAACATCAGCAACATACTCACCATCTTTTGTTGGTTATGTAACATGGATAAGCTCCAGCTGATCCCATTGGTTATGTAACATGGATAAGCTCCAGCTGATTCCATTGGTTATGTAACATGGATAAGCTCCAGCTGATTCCATTGGTTATGTAACATGGACAAGCTCCAGCTGATTCCATTGGTTATGTAACATGGATAAGCTCCAGCTGATTCCATTGGTTATGTAACATGGACAAGCTACCAGCTGATCCCATTGGTTATGTAATATGGACAAGCTCCAGCTGATCCCATTGGTTATGTAACATGGATAAGCTCCAGCTGATCCCATTGGTTATGTAACATGGACAAGCTCCAGCTGATTCCATTGGTTATGTAACATGGACAAGCTCCAGCTGATCCCATTGGTTATGTAACATGGACAAGCTCCAGCTGATCCCATTGGTTATGTAACATGGATAAGCTCCAGCTGATTCCATTGGTTATGTAACATGGACAAGCTCCAGCTGATCCCATTGGTTATGTAACATGGATAAGCTCCAGCTGATCCCATTGGTTATGTAACATGGACAAGCTCCAGCTGATTCCATTGGTTATGTAACATGGACAAGCTCCAGCTGATCCCATTGGTTATGTAACATGGACAAGCTACCAGCTGATCCCATTGGTTATGTAACATGGACAAGCTCCAGCTGATCCCATTGGTTATGTAACATGGATAAGCTACCAGCTGATCCCATTGGTTATGTAACATGGATAAGCTCCAGCTGATCCCATTGGTTATGTAACATGGACAAGCTCCAGCTGATCCCATTGGTTATGTAACATGGATAAGCTCCAGCTGATCCCATTGGTTATGTAACATGGACAAGCTCCAGCTGATTCCATTGGTTATGTAACATGGACAAGCTACCAGCTGATTCCATTGGTTATGTAACATGGATAAGCTCCAGCTGATTCCATTGGTTATGTAACATGGATAAGCTCCAGCTGATTCCATTGGTTATGTAACATGGATAAGCTCCAGCTGATCCCATTGGTTATGTAACATGGATAAGCTCCAGCTGATTCCATTGGTTATGTAACATGGATAAGCTCCAGCTGATTCCATTGGTTATGTAACATGGATAAGCTACCAGCTGATTCCATTGGTTATGTAACATGGATAAGCTCCAGCTGATTCCATTGGTTATGTAACATGGACAAGCTACCAGCTGATCCCATTGGTTATGTAACATGGATAAGCTCCAGCTGATTCCATTGGTTATGTAACATGGACAAGCTCCAGCTGATCCCATTGGTTATGTAACATGGATAAGCTCCAGCTGATTCCATTGGTTATGTAACATGAATAAGCTACCAGCTGATCCCATTGGTTATGTAACATGGACAAGCTACCAGCTGATCCCATTGGTTATGTAACATGGATAAGCTCCAGCTGATTCCATTGGTTATGTAACATGGATAAGCTCCAGCTGATTCCATTGGTTATGTAACATGGATAAGCTCCAGCTGATCCCATTGGTTATGTAACATGGATAAGCTCCAGCTGATCCCATTGGTTATGTAACATGGACAAGCTCCAGCTGATTCCATTGGTTATGTAACATGGACAAGCTCCAGCTGATCCCATTGGTTATGTAACATGGACAAGCTACCAGCTGATTCCATTGGTTATGTAACATGGATAAGCTCCAGCTGATTCCATTGGTTATGTAACATGGATAAGCTCCAGCTGATTCCATTGGTTATGTAACATGGATAAGCTACCAGCTGATTCCATTGGTTATGTAACATGGACAAGCTCCAGCTGATTCCATTGGTTATGTAACATGGATAAGCTCCAGCTGATCCCATTGGTTATGTAACATGGACAAGCTACCAGCTGATCCCATTGGTTATGTAACATGGATAAGCTCCAGCTGATTCCATTGGTTATGTAACATGGATAAGCTCCAGCTGATTCCATTGGTTATGTAACATGGATAAGCTACCAGCTGATTCCATTGGTTATGTAACATGGATAAGCTACCAGCTGATTCCATTGGTTATGTAACATGGATAAGCTCCAGCTGATTCCATTGGTTATGTAACATGGATAAGCTACCAGCTGATCCCATTGGTTATGTAACATGGACAAGCTCCAGCTGATTCCATTGGTTATGTAACATGGACAAGCTCCAGCTGATCCCATTGGTTATGTAACATGGATAAGCTACCAGCTGATCCCATTGGTTATGTAACATGGATAAGCTCCAGCTGATCCCATTGGTTATGTAATATGGACAAGCTCCAGCTGATCCCATTGGTTATGTAACATGGATAAGCTCCAGCTGATTCCATTGGTTATGTAACATGGATAAGCTCCAGCTGATTCCATTGGTTATGTAACATGGATAAGCTACCAGCTGATTCCATTGGTTATGTAACATGGATAAGCTCCAGCTGATTCCATTGGTTATGTAACATGGATAAGCTACCAGCTGATCCCATTGGTTATGTAACATGGACAAGCTCCAGCTGATTCCATTGGTTATGTAACATGGACAAGCTCCAGCTGATCCCATTGGTTATGTAACATGGATAAGCTACCAGCTGATCCCATTGGTTATGTAACATGGATAAGCTCCAGCTGATCCCATTGGTTATGTAACATGGATAAGCTCCAGCTGATTCCATTGGTTATGTAACATGGATAAGCTCCAGCTGATCCCATTGGTTATGTAACATGGATAAGCTCCAGCTGATCCCATTGGTTATGTAACATGGATAAGCTCCAGCTGATCCCATTGGTTATGTAACATGGACAAGCTACCAGCTGATCCCATTGGTTATGTAACATGGATAAGCTCCAGCTGATTCCATTGGTTATGTAACATGGATAAGCTCCAGCTGATCCCATTGGTTATGTAATATGGATAAGCTCCAGCTGATTCCATTGGTTATGTAACATGGATAAGCTCCAGCTGATTCCATTGGTTATGTAACATGGATAAGCTCCAGCTGATCCCATTGGTTATGTAACGTGGATAAGCTACCAGCTGATTCCATTGGTTATGTAACATGGATAAGCTCCAGCTGATTCCATTGGTTATGTAATATGGACAAGCTACCAGCTGATTCCATTGCGTGAATACACACACTTGGCTTTTATAACGATAGTAGTTAGTAGTGATGGGGGAAATAAATCGATACCGGTTAAATATCGGGGTATTACTTTTGACGATATATCTTATAATTTCGCCAATGTCGCAATATTATTTTTGTGCTAGTTGGCTGTACTTGCACCAAAACTCCTTTTACTTCATAGCTTGTTCTCCATCTTTTTTTATATATAAATATATATATATAGGGAGTCAATTTGTTTTCAGCACTTTTAATTTCCATGAATGATCCAAAACTTGTTTTCTTAGTTTCGAATCGCAATACATAAAGAATTGTGAGAATAGCGATACTTATTGTCCTTGGCAATTCCCAGTCCTAATATTTAGGCAACTGACGTTTTCACTATTTCACCCTGTTTTGGGGTATGCTTAATAAAAATGTAAAAAAATAATTAGAAGATGTTTCCGCATTCCAACACATCTGCTTTCTGTTTCACAGTTGTAAGAAAAAGGCAATCCACTAATAAAATTGATTGAACACTTGAATTGTTTTGTTTGTTTGTTTTTGTTGTTTTTACATATAGCACAAAGTAAACTGATGAACATTGTGTTATTGAAAATATTTATTTGCCCGTACTCTTTTACCTCTAAGCCCTTAATTAACAAAACAAAATGATTATTTTTGTGATAGCATATAGGAAATGTATTAATTACACTGTTAGAATCTTGCAGTCAGAATGACTGTTAATTAGCTTGTCCCTGCAGGCCCAGCAGTTCTAGTGTAAAAGTGTCATTTTTTGCAGATTAAAAGTGTTAGAGCTAGTCATGTATCAATAATTTATATTTTCAAAATGTGCTACGACATAGCCAATGAATATATATAACACAACTTTGGATTCAACCGTCTCATAATCGAATGCTATAGACGGTTTGGAAGTTTTGATAGACTTGGAGTGAGCTTCTCTTCTTCTCCTGCCTCCATAGGGGTGTTAATCAGTGTTTCTCCTCCATAGCGGTGTTAATCAGTGTGTTTCTCCTCCATAGGGGTGTTAATCAGTGTTTCTCCTCCATAGGGGTGTTAATCAGTGTTTCTCCTCCACAGGGGTGTTAATCAGTGTTTCTCCTCCATAGGGGTGATAATCAGTGTGTTTCTCCTCCATAGGGGTGTTAATCAGTGTGTTTCTCCTCCATAGGGGTGTTAATCAGTGTTTCTCCTCCATAGGGGTGATAATCAGTGTGTTTCTCCTCCATAGGGGTGTTAATCCGTGTGTTTCTCCTCCATAGCGGTGTTAACCAGTGTGTTTCTCCTCCATAGGGGTGTTAATCAGTGTTTCTCCTCCATAGGGGTGTTAATCAGTGTGTTTCTCCTCCATAGGGGTGTTAATCAGTGCGTTTCTCCTCCATAGGGGTGTTAATCAGTGTTTCTCTTCCATAGGGGTGTTAATCAGTGTGTTTCCCCTCCATAGGGGTGTTAATCAGTGTGTTTCTCCTCCATAGGGGTGTGTATTAGTTTGGCTGTTACATAGTGTTTATAACATGCCTAGGCTTATTGGTTTTATGAAAAGAGGCGAGTAGCCGTAGGTAGACTTCCTCTTATCAGGATATTCAGCAGGTGTGTTCTTCAGCAGGTGTGTTCTTCAGCAGGTGTGTTCTTCAGCAGGTGTGTTCTTCAGCAGGTGTGTTCTTCAGCAGGTGTGTTCCTCAGCAGGTGTGTTCTTCAGCAGGTGTGTTCTTCAGCAGGTGTGTTCTTCAGCAGGTGTGTTCTTCAGCAGGTGTGTTCCTCAGCAGGTGTGTTCCTCAGCAGGTGTGTTCCTCAGCAGGTGTGTTCCTCAGCAGGTGTGTTCTTCAGCAGGTGTGTTCCTCAGCAGGTGTGTCCTTCAGCAGGTGTGTTCTTCAGCAGGTGTGTTCTTCAGCAGGTGTGTTCTTCAGCAGGTGTGTTCTTCAGCAGGTGTGTTCTTCAGCAGGTGTGTTCTTCAGCAGGTGTGTTCTTCAGCAGGTGTGTTCCTCAGCAGGTGTGTTCCTCAGCAGGTGTGTTCCTCAGCAGGTGTGTCCTTCAGCAGGTGTGTTCCTCAGCAGGTGTGTTCCTCAGCAGGTGTGTTCCTCAGCAGGTGTGTCCTTCAGCAGGTGTGTTCCTCAGCAGGTGTGTTCTTCAGCAGGTGTGTTCTTCAGCAGGTGTGTTCTTCAGCAGGTGTGTTCCTCAGCAGGTGTGTTCCTCAGCAGGTGTGTTCTTCAGCAGGTGTGTTCCTCAGCAGGTGTGTTCCTCAGCAGGTGTGTTCCTCAGCAGGTGTGTTCCTCAGCAGGTGTGTTCTTCAGCAGGTGTGTTCCTCAGCAGGTGTGTCCTTCAGCAGGTGTGTTCTTCAGCAGGTGTGTTCTTCAGCAGGTGTGTTCTTCAGCAGGTGTGTTCTTCAGCAGGTGTGTTCTTCAGCAGGTGTGTTCTTCAGCAGGTGTGTTCTTCAGCAGGTGTGTTCTTCAGCAGGTGTGTTCCTCAGCAGGTGTGTTCCTCAGCAGGTGTGTTCCTCAGCAGGTGTGTCCTTCAGCAGGTGTGTTCCTCAGCAGGTGTGTTCCTCAGCAGGTGTGTTCCTCAGCAGGTGTGTCCTTCAGCAGGTGTGTCCTTCAGCAGGTGTGTTCCTCAGCAGGTGTGTTCTTCAGCAGGTGTGTTCTTCAGCAGGTGTGTTCTTCAGCAGGTGTGTTCCTCAGCAGGTGTGTTCCTCAGCAGGTGTGTTCTTCAGCAGGTGTGTTCCTCAGCAGGTGTGTTCCTCAGCAGGTGTGTTCTTCAGCAGGTGTGTTCCTCAGCAGGTGTGTTCTTCAGCAGGTGTGTTCTTCAGCAGGTGTGTTCCTCAGCAGGTGTGTTCCTCAGCAGGTGTGTTCTTCAGCAGGTGTGTTCTTCAGCAGGTGTGTCCTTCAGCAGGTGTGTTCCTCAGCAGGTGTGTCCTTCAGCAGGTGTGTTCCTCAGCAGGTGTGTTCCTCAGCAGGTGTGTTCCTCAGCAGGTGTGTTCCTCAGCAGGTGTGTTCTTCAGCAGGTGTGTTCTTCAGCAGGTGTGTTCCTCAGCAGGTGTGTTCCTCAGCAGGTGTGTTCTTCAGCAGGTGTGTTCTTCAGCAGGTGTGTCCTTCAGCAGGTGTGTTCCTCAGCAGGTGTGTCCTTCAGCAGGTGTGTTCCTCAGCAGGTGTGTTCCTCAGCAGGTGTGTTCCTCAGCAGGTGTGTTCCTCAGCAGGTGTGTTCCTCAGCAGGTGTGTTCTTCAGCAGGTGTGTTCCTTAGCAGGTGTGTTCTTCAGCAGGTGTGTTCCTCAGCAGGTGTGTTCCTCAGCAGGTGTGTTCCTTAGCAGGTGTGTTCTTCAGCAGGTGTGTTCCTTAGCAGGTGTGTTCCTCAGCAGGTGTGTTCTTCAGCAGGTGTGTTCTTCAGCAGGTGTGTTCCTCAGCAGGTGTGTTCCTCAGCAGGTGTGTTCCTTAGCAGGTGTGTTCTTCAGCAGGTGTGTTCCTTAGCAGGTGTGTTCTTCAGCAGGTGTGTTCCTCAGCAGGTGTGTTCCTCAGCAGGTGTGTTCCTTAGCAGGTGTGTTCTTCAGCAGGTGTGTTTATAACGCAGCTATTTTTTACACGCTGTATTTGGACTGCATTACTATAAACAGGTTATTCTCCTTATCAACAAGGTGAACATAGAAATGCTGAGAATGTTCAATAGTATTGCAGGTTTGTTTTGTACAGCGCTGCTCAGGCAAAAGGACTTCAATTGAAGCCCTTCCAGTTCATGTAGCTATTTGATTAGACATTTTATGACCCCTTTGAAGCATAAAAAAAAAAATGTAAAAAAAAAATGTATTTGATGAAAATTATTTTTGGCCTTACAGATTCACTACATGGAACAACAAACAGTCCATTAGCCAAACACATTGTAGTGGCTCTGGATAAGAGTCTGTTAAATGACTCACTACTGAATGGGCTCTGGATCAGAGAGTCTGCTAAATGACTCACTACTGTATGGCTGTCTGGATAAGAGAGTCTGCTAAATGACTCACTACTGTATGGGCTCTGGATCAGAGAGTCTGCTAAATGACTTACTACTGTAAGTCTCTCTGGATAAGAGAGTCTGTTGAATGACTCACTACTGTATGGCTCTCTGGATAAGAGAGTCTGCTAAATGACTCACTACTGTAGTGGCTCTGGATCAGAGAGTCTGTTAAATGACTCACTACTGTATGGCTCTCTGGATAAGTGAGTCTGCTAAATGACTCACTACTGTAGTGGCTCTGGATCAGAGAGTCTGATAAATGACTCACTACTGTAGTGGCTCTGGATCAGAGAGTCTGTTAAATGACTAACTACTGTAGTGGCTCTGGATAAGAGAGTCTGCTAAATGATTCACTACTGTAGTGGCTCTGGATCAGAGAGTCTGCTAAATGATTCACTACTGTAGTGGCTCTGGATCAGAGAGTCTGCTAAATGATTCACTACTGTAGTGGCTCTGGATCAGAGAGTCTGCTAAATGATTCACTACTGTAGTGGCTCTGGATCAGAGAGTCTGCTAAATGATTCACTACTGTAGTGGCTCTGGATCAGAGAGTCTGCTAAATGACTCACTACTGTAAGTCGCTCTGGATAAGAGAGTCTGTTAAATTAGTAAAATGTCAATGTCTTTGTTAATGCAGTAACATTGCCTTGAAAATGAACCCTAACTATTCCTCCATACTGATCCCTCATGGCTCTAGAGTAGAGTGGAGACAGACAGTAGAGTGGAGACAGACAGTAGAGTGGAGACAGACAGTAGAGTGGAGACAGACAGTAGAGTGGAGACAGACAGTCACTTTCTAAACTGATAAATATCAACATGTTATTACAGTAGAGTGGAGACAGACAGTAGAGTGGAGACAGACAGTAGAGTGGAGACAGACAGTAGAGTGGAGACAGACAGTAGTGTGGAGACAGACAGTAGTGTGGAGACAGACAGCAGAGTGGAGACCAACAGTAGAGTAGAGACAGACAGAGTGGAGACAGACAGTAGAGTGGAGACAGACAATCACTTTCTAAACTGATTAATATCAACATGTTATTACAGTAGAGTGGAGACAGACAGTAGAGTGGAGACAGACAGTAGAGTGGAGACAGACAGTAGAGTGGAGACAGACAGTAGAGTGGAGACAGACAGTAGAGTGGAGACAGACAGTCACTTTCTAAACTGATTAATATCAACATGTTATTACAGTAGAGTGGAGACAGACAGTAGAGTGGAGACAGACAGTAGAGTGGAGACAGACAGTAGAGTGGAGACAGACAGTAGAGTGGAGACAGACAGTAGAGTGGAGACAGACAGTCACTTTCTAAACTGATTAATATCAACATGTTATTACAGTAGAGTGGAGACAGACAGTAGAGTGGAGACAGACAGTAGAGTGGAGACAGACAGTAGAGTGGAGACAGACAGTAGTGTGGAGACAGACAGTAGTGTGGAGACAGACAGTCACTATCTAAACTGATTAATATCCGTAGAGAGGGAAGGAAATGACTCGTGGAGATTAACAACTCACGTCCTGTTGTAAATGAAGTTGAGAAGATTCAGATCTCCCTCTCCAAATATTCACCAAAGAAATGTCCTTTGTTTCAAAGGGACATTTTCCCCTGCCGAAACTCTAACACGTTCTAAAGCGAATTACTGGAACAACATTTCTAACATAGAACATGGGGAATGGTCAGAGGTCAGAGGTCATCTATAGAACACTAATATAATTTTGTTTTGTTATTTTGTGATGTCATGAACGTTATAAAGGAAATCCTGTAACTTGGAAAGTATAGCTGGAGTTTCCATACTACCTGTTGTGAATGTAATATGACAAAATGATGAAACTGTTTTTGTTAAGAGAGGGATGTGATTTGAGAAACTCTAAGAGATAATTGTTTTACATAACTTTGTACAAGTGACAAGTCACGCCCCTCAGTGAGGTCAGAGAGCGTGTCAGCCAGACGGAACCGCCCCTTTCTTGCAAACTCTATAAATGATGGGTAAGAAATGAACATACGAGACCAGAGCTGCATGTTTAAATCATCTAAACTCGAAGTGGCGTCGATAAAATCACCCCACTGGGTACTGGCTAGCCTATCAGCAAAGAAGCTTGGGCCAACGAGGAGCCACAAGAATCAATGGCAAGTCCTCCTGGTGCACCCTCTCCTCTCAATGTGGGCTGAATCAGAACCACTGACGGAAACGCGTAAAGGAGGGTCCGAGGCCACCGGTGCACCAGTGTGTCCCAACGGGGCACTCGGGCTCCCTCATCTTGAAAAATAGATTGTAGACTGTTGGCATGATCCAGGGTGACAACTGGTCGGAGCAGACAGCGAGCCTCCCGTGAAATGCCATCTGAAGGGGCGAGACGCTACCTTGTGGAGAGATTGGTTGTTATTCCATTTCTACCACTCCGTGTGTCTGGACATGGAGAAGGAACAATCGAACTCACATGCGAGAAACATCACTTTTAATCAGAAAAGTCATTTCCAGCACCACCCCAACATCAACATGTGAAAATGGCACTTTTATAGATTTTGGGGGAAAAACATTTAGAGGAAGATAAGTGTTTCCTATGACATCCTCAATGTGTATCGTGATTTTAACCAATTAGAAATAGGCATTGTATTCTAATTGGTTGATGTCATGTTCCTCTTTATGTTTTACTACAAAAAGATTGGGGTGGAAATGATGATGTCCTTTCTCTTTAACACCGTGAACACCGGAACTCGGTTGAAAGAATTGTGTTTATGTGCAAAGGTTTGCCTAAAGCCCGGCCCACTCTGGGAACCAGGGCTCCGTGATCAGTGATGTGCCACCTGAGGGTAATGTTATCACAACGAGCCTCATTCGGTTTAGGCGCTAACCGGCTGGCACCCAGTGCTGTACCGCACGCATAAAAAAATAGACCCAGGGGGAAAAAACATTATCATGGTTACCCTACCGACCAGTCATAGGTACTGGCGACAAAGCGCCTTGTAACCTACCTGGGAATGGGACAGACAGCTCTGAATGTTTGGTTTGTTAAATGTTATACGCCGTGTGTAATGTCCATTTTGAAGGTTTACTTCGCTACTTGAGACATCACTCTCCCCTCTCCCACGAGACACTTGCGTTCAGCCTGCATGGCCAATGCAGCATATGCAACAATGTTGATGACAACAATACTGTTTTCACTTTGTTTCTTACCATAAATCCACTAGCGTTCTATAGTGACACTATTAGTTTGTTTTTTCAGCATCAGCTAGTTTGTCTTTTCTTAGCAAGTTGGGCCAAAATCCTATTAGTTGCTAATGCTTACATCTGCATGTTTTGTGCAACAGTATCTCATAAATAAAACAGGAAGCTAAATATTGTTACCTACATGAAGTAGCTAAAAGAAAATGTTCAATGTAGCCAAAGATTACAGGGCCCCCTAGGAAACACTTATCAACACTTTGGTTCCTACCCTGTCACAATAACTCCTCCCCGGCATTTTCATTTGTTGTCATGTCAAACAACACTGTATTCAAAGTGCCCAATATTATAGTCTAACTATAGAATTAGAATAGTCATTATATTTCCTTGTTTCCAACAGTTCAAAGTGTTTTTCTCTAAATCACAAGTCAAATCACAATTTACACGTCTCCCGCTAGGTAGTGAAGGGGACTCCGATAGGTTGGGCGAAAAATCAAATACTTTGACATAATACTTTTAGTTCCCTTTTGACCCACATTCAGAAGTGTGACACAAGCATGAAGCTCCCCCGGGGATTCGTGCAGGAATCAATGGGGTACTTGGGGGGGGGGGGGGGGGGGGGGGGGTTCATGCAGGAGCCAATGGGATGCTAGAAAGAGGGTGTTACTGCAAAATGCCCACATGCAGGAAGGCCCGGAATAGTGGGCTTGCAGTTGACAACAATTGGATTATTATGGGTAAGGGTGAGATCATTTTTATTTGTCAAACTGTAGTCAAGCATCGATCATTATATCACCAGAATTACACCCTTGATATTTATTGCAAAGGAGCATAAAGATCACCATGCACTTTCAGCACCCTGTAAAGTTCATCCTAACTTAATTCATCTGCAGCCTAATAAACTGCATGGTTTCTCCAGTCATAGTGGGAGGACCACACACCATATCATCGCATGACTCCCAAGTTTACTTCGATATGATGGTTGTTATATCAATATTTGCGCATAAAGGCGTTTCCACCGCCATTTCTCGCATAAAATAAGTGTACGGACACAAATGATCTGTTCGCATTTACAAAATTGTACCGAAACATCCTGTTTCTATCACAGCTGTCATTATCTTTTTTATGTGGCATGACTTTACTCGCATAAAATGGAAACGTGGATAGGGACAGACACTTTTTCACCGCATAAATTTGACTACGCACACACAAGCGCGCATCTGTGCTAGCCAAATGGGAAATGTCCCCTTGCTTAAATTTCTCTCTCTCTCTCTTTTCTCCACTAGAATGCGTCACTGAGAAACGATTGAAACTGGATGAAAACAAACAGATAAACATGTCAACTGGACTTACCTGCTGTTCGGTGTAGGTAGAGTCGATATAGCTGCTTCACGCAGTGCACTGTCTAAAATCCAAACTTTAACAGGAACACAAACCTCAGAAGTAGCCTGTTTGGTGTTTTCGGTCTAGTAGTTATTTTCAAAAACAAAATCGTTTCGGAGCATCCGCTCTCACGACTCGGTAAAAGAACAAACAGCAGCTCGCCATAGCTCAGACACGACTGATGCCGTCTGTCTCTCTGTGGGAATCGGTTCGCGTATTTCAGCGCGCTGTAACTGCCCCCTCCCTCCCACTCTCACTATCTCTCCCCATGAGAAATAAATAATCTCGCGCTCCCTCTCTCCTCCCTCTCTATCTCTCTTTCTCTCTCTCTACTCCCCCCCCCCCCTCTCTCTCTCCGAGTAAATCTGGTGTCTTACTGCTCATTGCTCTCCTTTAACTTTTAATGATTTGGGGGGTTGGTTCTCCTGGTAAAGTCGATAGGTCTATGCAGAAGGTTAGGTATTGAGTGAGTTAGGGGAGACATTTTTTTTGAGTAGGCATGTTTGTCTGCCTGACGTTTTTCTCTCTCAATTGAGTCTCTCCCTCTTCTTTCCTTTGCTGTTGATTGCTCTATCTTTCATTTCATCCTGACACTTGACCTTTATCTGTCTGTCTGTCTGTCTGTCTGTCTGTCTGTCTGTCTGTCTGTCTGTCTGTCTGTCTGTCTGTCTGTCTGTCTGTCTGTCTGTCTGTCTGTCTGTCTGTCTGTCTGTCTCTTGACTAGGTCACACACACACATGCAGAGCAGACAAACAAACACAGCACATGCACATATTGACAGATTGAGAGTGGTCTGGATTAACACATGGGATTATACCTCAACATTAATTTACCCTCGGAATACACTGAAGCTGCCCACATTGACGGACACACAGAGAGAACGAGAGAGAGAGAAAGAGAGACGGAGAGAGAGACGGAGAGAGAGACGGAGAGAGAGAGAGAGAGAGAGAGAGAGAAGGAAACATAGAGAGAGAGAGAGAGAGAGAGAGGAGACGGAGAGAGAGAGAGAGAGAGAGAAGGAGACGGAGAGAGAGAGAAGGAGACGGAGAGAGAGAGAGAGAGAGACGGAGAGAGAGAGAGAGACGGAGAGAGAGAGAGATGGAGAGAGAGAGAGACGGAGAGAGAGAGAGAGAGAGAGAGAGAAGGAAACAGAGAGAGAGAGAGAGAGAGAGAGGAGACGGAGAGAGAGAGAGAGAGAGAGAAGGAGACGGAGAGAGAGAGAAGGAGACGGAGAGAGAGAGAGAGAGAGACGGAGAGAGAGAGAGAGACGGAGAGAGAGAGAGATGGAGAGAGAGAGAGACGGAGAGAGAGAGAGACGGAGAGAGAGAGAGAGAGAGAGAGGAGACGGAGAGAGAGAGAGAGAGGGAGAGAGAGACGGAGAGAGAGACAGAGAGAGAGAGAGAGAGAGAGAGAGGGAGAGAGAGACGGAGAGAGAGAGACGGAGAGAGAGGGAGAGAGAGAGAGAAGGAGAGAGAGAGAGAGAGAGAGAGAGAGAGACAGAGAGAGAGAGAGAGAGAGAGAGAGAGGGAGAGAGAGAAGGAGAGAGAGAGAGAGAGACGGAGAGAGAGAGAGAGAGAGAGAGAGAGAGAGAGAGAGAGAGAGAGAGAGAGAGAGAGAGAGAGAGAGAGAGAGAGAGAGAGAGAGAGAGAGAGAGAGAGAGAGAGAGAGAGAGAGAGAGAGAGAGAGAGAGAGAGAGAGAGAGAAGGAGAGAGAGAGAGAGAGAGAGAGAGAGAGAGAGAGAGAGAGAGAGAGAGAGAAGAGAGAGAGAGAGAGAGAGAGAGAGAGAGAGAGAGAGAGAGAGAGAGAGAGAGAGAGAGAGAGAGAGAGAGAGAGAGAGAGAGAGAGAGAGAGAGAGAGAGAGAGAGAGAGAGAGGAGACGGAGAGAGAGAGAGAGAGAGAGAGAGAGAGAAGGAGACGGAGAGAGAGAGAGAGAGAGAGAGACAGACCAACAGAGACAGATGAAAACTTTTCTGTGTAGATTGATCTGCTGATGTGTAACAGCTTTAACCCTATAGAGACAAAAACACTGAACAAAAATATAAAGGCAACATGTAAAGTGTTGTTCCCATGTTTCATGAGCTGAAATAAAAGATCCCAGAAATGTTCCATATGCACAAAAAGCTAATTTCTCTCTCTCTTTTGTGCAGAAATTAGTTTACATCCCTGTTAGTCAGCATTTCTCCTTCGCCAAGATAATCAATCCACTTGACAGGTGTAGCATATCAAGAAGTTGATTAAAAAGCATAATCATTACACATGTGCACCTTGTGCTGGAGACAATAAAAGGCCACTCTATAATGTACAGTTTTGTCACACAACACAATGCCACAAGTGTCTCAATTTTGAGGGATTGTGCAATTGACATGCTGACAACAGGAATGTCCACCAGATCTATTACCAGAGAAGTGAATATTTATTTCTCTCCAATAAGCTGCCTCAAAGTTGTTTTTGATAATTTTGCAGTATGTCCAACCGGCCGCACACCCGCAGACCACGTGTAACCACACCAGCCCAGGACCTTCACATCTGGGTTCTTCACCTGCGGGATCGTCTCAGACCAGCCACCCAGACAGCTGATGAAACTGAGGAGTATTTCTGTCTGTATTAATGCCCTTTTGGTGGGGTAAAAATTATTCTGATTGGCTGGTCCTGGCTCCCCTGCCCATTCATGTGAAATCCATATATATATATATATATATATATATATATATATATATATATATATATATATATATATATATATATATATATATATATATATATATTTATATATTTATATATATATATATGCAGTACCAGTCAAAAGGTTGGACACACCTACTCATTCTAGGGTTTTTCTGTATTTTTACTATTTTCTACATTGTAGAATAATAGTGAAGACATCAAAACCATGAAATAACACATAACACATAAGATATGAAGGTCAGTCAATCTGGAACTTTTCATGAACTTTGAAAGTTTCTTCAAGTGCAGTTGCAAAAACCATCAAGCACTATGATGAAACTGGCTCTCATGAGGACCGCCACAGGAAAGGAAGACCCAGAGTTACCTCTGCTGCAGAGGATAAATTCAATAGAGTTACCAGCTTCAGAAGTTACAGCCCAAATACATGTTTCACAGAGTTCAAGTAACAGACACATCTCAACATCACCTGTTCAGAGGATACTGTGTGAATCAGGCCTTCGTGGTCGACTTGCTGCAAAGAAACCACTACTAAAGGACACCAATGAGAAGAAGAGACTTACTTGAGCCAAGAAACATGAGCAATGGACATTAGACCAGTGGAATCTGTCCTTTGGTCTGATGAGTCCAAATTTGAGACAGAGAGACTCAGTATGTAGAGCCTGCAGAGAAAGAGAGACTCAGTATGTAGAGCCTGAAGAGAGAGAGAGACTCAGAATGTAGAGCCTGCAGAGAGAGAGAGAGAGACTCAGAATGTAGAGCCTGCAGAGAGAGAGAGACTCGGTATGTAGAGCCTGCAGAGAGAGAGACTCAGTATGTAGAGCCTTCAGAGAGAGAGACTCAGTATGTAGAGCCTGCAGAGAGAGAGAGAGAGACTCTGTATGTAGATCCTGCAGAGAGAGAGACTCAGTATGTAGAGTCTGCAGAGAGAAAGAGAGACTCTGTATGTAGAGCCTGCAGAGAGAGAGACTCAGTATTTAGAGCGTTTACAGAGAGGGACTCAGTATTTAGAGCCTGCAGAGAGAGAGACTTAGTATTAAGAGCCTTTAGAGAGAGAGACTCAGTATTTAGAGCGTTTACAGAGAGGGACTCAGTATTTAGAGCCTGCAGAGAGAGAGACTTAGTATTAAGAGCCTTTAGAGAGAGAGACTCAGTATTTAGAGCGTTTACAGAGAGGGACTCAGTATTTATAGCCTGCAGAGAGAGATACTCAGTATTTAGAGCCTTTAGAGAGAGAGACTCAGTATTTAGAGCCTGCAGAGAGAGAGACTCAGTATTTAGAGCCTTTAGAAAGAGAGAGAGACTTGGTATGTAGAGCCTGCAGTGAGAGAGAGATACTCTGTATGTAGATCCTGCAGAGAGAGAGAGAGAGAGAAAGACTCAGTATGTAGAGCCTGCAGAGAGATGGAGAGACTCAGTATGTAGAGCCTGCAGAGAGAGAGAGACTCAGTATGTAGAGTCCGCAGAGAGAGAGACTCAGTATGTAGAGCCTGCAGGGAGAGAGAGACTCAGTATGTAGGGCCTGCAGAGACAGAGAGATACTCTACTCTGTATGTAGATCCTGCAGAGAGAGAGAGAAAGACTCAGTATGTAGAGCCTGCAGAGAGATGGAGAGACTCAGTATGTAGAGTCCGCAGAGAGAGAGACTCAGTATGTAGAGCCTGTAGGGAGAGAGATACTCAGAATGTAGAGCCTGCAGGGAGATGGAGACTCCGTATGTAGAGTCTGCAGAGAGAGAAACTCAGTATTTAGAGCCTTTAGAGAGAGACTCAGTATTTAGAGCCTTTAGAAAGAGAGACTCAGTATTTAGAGCCTGCAGAGAGAGAGACCTGGTATGTGGAGCCTGAAAAGAGAGAGAGAAACTCAATTTTTAGAACCTGTTCTCATCCTGTAGATTACATCTGTCATCCTAATGGAGGAGTAGATTACATCTAACATCCTGTAGATTAAATGTATCTTCCTAATGGAGGAGGAGATTACATTTATCACCCTAATGGAGGAGTAGATTACATTTATCACCCTAATGGAGGAGTAGATTACATCTATCATCCTAATGGAGGTGTAGATTACATCTATCATCCTGTAGATTACATCTATCATCCTAATGGAGGAGTAGATTTCATCTATCATCCCGTAGATTACATCTATCATCCTAATGGAGGAGTAGATTACATCTATCATCCTAATGGAGTTGTAGATTACATCTATCATCCTAATGGAGGAGTAGATTACATCTATCATCCTGTAGATTACATCTATCATCCTAATGGAGGAGTAGATTACATCTATCATCCTGTAGATTACATCTATCATCCTAATGGAGGAGTAGACTACATATATAATCCTAATGGAGGAGTAGATTACATCTATCATCCTAATGGGGGAGGAGATTACATCTATTATCTATCAAATATCATCCTAACGGAGGTGTAGATTGCATATATAATCCTAATGGAGGAGGAGATTACATTTATCATCCTAATGGAGGAGTAGATTACATCTATCATCCTGTAGATTACATCTATCATCCTAATGGAGGAGTAGATTACATCTATCATCCTAATGGAGGAGTAGATTACATTTATCATCCTAATGGAGGAGTAGATTACATCTATCATCGTAATGGAGGAGTAGATTACATCTATCATCCTGTAGATTAAATCTATCATCCTAATGGAGGAGTAGATTACATCTATCATTCTAATGGAGGAGTAGATTACATATATCATCCTGTAGATTAAATCTATCATCCTAATGGAGGAGTAGATTACATCTATCATCCTGTAGATTAAATCTATCATCCTAATGGAGGAGTAGATTACATCTATCATCCTGTAGATTAAATCTATCATCCTAATGGAGGAGTAGATTACATCTATCATCCTGTAGATTACATTTATCATCCCAATGGAGGAGTAGATTACATCTATCATCCTGTAGATTACATTTATCATCCCAATGGAAGAGTAGATTACATCTATCATCCTGTAGATTAAATCTATCATCCTAATGGAGGAGTAGATTACATCTATCATCCTGTAGATTAAATCTATCATCCTAATGGAGGAGTAGATTACATCTATCATCCTAATGGAGTTGTAGATTACAGCTATCATCCTAATGGAGGAGTAGATTACATATGTCATCCTAATGGAGGAGTAGATTACATATATCATCCTTTAGATTACATCTATCATCCTAATGGAGGAGTAGATTACATCTATCATCCTAATGGAGGTGTAGATTACATATATCATCCTGTAGATTGCATCTGTCATCCTAATGGAGGAGTAGATTACATCTGTCATCCTAATGGAGGAGTAGATTACATCTATCATCCTGTAGATTAAATCTATCATCCTAATGGAGGAGTAGATTACATCTATCATCCTAATGGAGTTGTAGATTACATCTATCATCCTAATGGAGTTGTAGATTACATCTATCATCCTAATGGAGGAGTAGATTACATATGTCATCCTAATGGAGGTGTAGATTACATCTATCATCCTAATGGAGGAGTAGATTACATCTATCATCCTAATGGAGTTGTAGATTACATCTATCATCCTAATGGAGGAGTAGATTACATATGTCATCCTAATGGAGGTGTAGATTACATCTATCATCCTAATGGAGGAGTAGATTACATCTATCATCCTAATGGAGGAGTAGATTACATCTATCATCCTGTAGATTACATCTATCACCCTAATGGAGGAGTAGATTACATCTATCATCCTAATGGAGTTGTAGATTACATCTATCATCCTAATGGAGGAGTAGATTACATATGTCATCCTAATGGAGGTGTAGATTACATCTATCATCCTAATGGAGGAGTAGATTACATATGTCATCCTAATGGAGGTGTAGATTACATCTGTCATCCTAATGGAGGAGTAGATTACATCTATCATCCTAATGGAGTTGTAGATTACATCTATCATCCTGTAGATTACATCTATCATCCTAATGGAGGAGTAGATTACATCTATCATCCTAATGGAGGAGTAGATTACATCTATCACCCTAATGGAGGAGTAGATTACATCTATCATCCTGTAGATTACATCTATCACCCTAATGGAGGAGTAGATTACATCTATCATCCTGTAGATTACATCTATCATCCTAATGGAGTTGTAGATTACATCTATCATCCTAATGGAGGAGTAGATTACATCTATCATCCTAATGGAGGAGTAGATTTCATCTATCATCCTGTAGATGACATCTATCATCCTAATTGATGAGTAGATTACATATGTCATCCTAGTGGATGTGTAGATTACATATATCATTCTAACGGAGGATTCGAGGTTAGTTATTAATTTGATCTTTATTTCTGGATTTTGTGAAGGCTATATTTTGCTGGAAAATGGCTGTGCTTATTGTGGTTTGGTGGAGACCTAACATAATCGTTTGTAGTGCTTTCACTGAAAAGCCTATTTGAAATCAGACACTGTGGTGGGATTAACAACGAGAATAGCTTTAAAATGATATAAGACACATGTATGTTTTAGGAAGTGTAATTATGAGATTTCTGTAGTTTGAATTTTGGCGCCCTCTATTTTCACTGGTAGTTGTCATATCGATCCTGGTATCGGGATTGCAGCCATATTAAATATAAATATATATATATTTTTCTCCTCCCTTTTCTCTCTTTCTCCCCTCATCTCTCTGCCTCCCTTTCTCTCTCCACTCCTCCCTCTGCCTCCTCTCCCCTCCTCCCTCTGCCTCCCCTGCTCTCTCTGCCTCCCTTTCTCTCCTTCCCTCCTCTCTCTTTGCCACTCTCTATCTGTCTCTCTCACTCTCCCTCTAGGACCAAATGAAATGATTTTTACTTTGACTTTCCTGTATCATGACTGGCTTAACACACACACACACACACACACACACACACACACACACAAACACACACATGCGACATAGCCTTTTTCTCCTAACACTGACTTCAGTTCTTGCCCACTCACATTCACACTGAGACCTTGAGTCTGCTGCTATTCTACAGTGTGAAAACATCTATTTAATGGACCTGTGTGGTGTGAGAGTGTGTCAGAGATACGAGGAGAGAGAGATGGAGAGAGAGATGTTGAGAGAGAGAGACACAGACAGAAAGAGAGAGGGAGAAAGATACATGGATGAGAGAGAGAAAGAGAAAGAGAAAGAGAGCGAGAGAGAGAGCTGGAGAGAGACATGTGGAGAGAGAGAGACAGACAGAGGGAGATGGAGAGAGACATGTGGAGAGAGAGAGACAGACAGAGGGAGATGGAGAGAGACATGTGGAGAGAGAGAGACAGACAGAGGGAGATGGAGAGAGACATGTGGAGAGAGAGAGACAGACAGAGGGAGATGGAGAGAGACATGTGGAGAGAGAAAGACAGACAGAGGGAGATGGAGAGAGACATGTGGAGAGAGAGAGACAGACAGAGGGAGATGGAGAGAGACATGTGGAGAGAGAGAGACAGACAGAGGGAGATGGAGAGAGACAGACAGAGGGAGATGGAGAGAGACAGCCGCAGGACAATGCTTTGAGTAGGGGTTTTCTGAGTGATTATTGAGATGTGGCTGTCAGTGAAAAGCATCTACAAAATGTGTGAAGATAATGTGTCTTGAATATAATTTAAAATGTTGAGACAAGAAGAAAGGGAGGAGGGGTGTGTGGTGAAGATATTGGCGTGCCTCTCTCCAGAATGCGCTCAGCTCTCCAGCATGCACCGAGCTGTCTCCAGACAATTCTTGCACATTTATTGTTTTATTGTGTTTAATTGTTTGCCCTTTGATTGTTTATATATTGTTTTTTATCCATCTTCATTACGTACTGTATGTCAACAGCAGTACATTTACGACCTATCCCTATCATTTGGTTACATTCATTTCTGTTATACCACAGCATTGGTGAATACTCGTTTCTCATTGGCTAGAAGGGCATTCTAGAACGGGACAGTTGGAACCCATATCGACCTCGCAGTCACGACGCAATAATATGCACCTACACCTGCGGACAGCTGCAAAGTTACAGCAAGCTAAACCAAACAGAAAGGGAATACATTGTAAACGAGTTAAAAACATAGCTAGCTAGCATTTATTTTGTCTTTACAGAGACGTGTTTTTATGACGCATCTGATGACCCTAACATGGTGATGAACATTCATTTCTCTGGTCTCTACTATGCTGTCAAATCCTTCCACGTGTTTCTAGTTTGCCTTGTGTTTTCAGTAACTGGTATTGTTGAATTCGGTTGTCATGTTGGCAGGTTCGCTAGCAACAAACTCTTTAGCTTCTAGCCTAGTGTTTGATATGCAATGCGATCTCCCTCGTAATGAATAGTGTAAAGTGTCCTGATGGCAAGGCAAACTTTTCTAGCTGTGCCAAGCAAAATAGGGCATCATCCGCTCATTGTTATGGATGTATCCAAACGTCAATAGGAAACAGCTACTTTGCTGTTATTTTGGCTGCAGACGTCATGGCTAGCAGTAGCCAGCTGGCTAACTAGTTAGGAATAAGAATATTGCCAGCGAGCATGGCATCCGAACAGAAAGAAGAACGAACTGCATCTCTTGCAACCAAAAGATGAGAAT
Organism: Oncorhynchus mykiss; assembly: GCF_057628025.1. Taxonomy (NCBI): domain Eukaryota; kingdom Metazoa; phylum Chordata; class Actinopteri; order Salmoniformes; family Salmonidae; genus Oncorhynchus; species Oncorhynchus mykiss. The sequence goes on from NC_143037.1 coordinate 80,177,853, forward strand.
GTATGAATTTGCTTAGAGAAGTTAAAATATCAACAAAATCAAAAATAATATCGGTAAATGTGCTTAGTATTGTTTTCTTTGGTAACTGTGGTATAAGCGGGAGAAACTCCTTCACCTAGTTGTCCATTATTTCCAAGGTAATGTACAGAACGGCACTGTTTATCCCTTCCTTAATGCATAGATTAATTAAGCCTGCAGTCATTTTTTTCTGTTATTATTATAATTTCTGTTATTATTATATATAGGCTATATATATATATATATATATGTTAGTCTGTTTGTTATGAAGCCATGACAGTAAGAGCATTGTCAGAGTGGAGACGTTATTGACGGAGTTCACAGCCTGCTACACTTGTGAGAGACAAGTTTTGGTTCATTTCATAAACATCATTTACACGTTTTGCATTTTTTCATTGTATTTTGTGTGCGTCTGGTTCCTCTGTCCTCATAATGCTAATGGAGCCTGAGCCTGCATAGAACTAGGCTAACTGGCCTGCTGCGCGCAAATGTAGGAAAATGCCCAATTGGGGATTTCTGATTGTCTTAAACTCACCACCACTAATAAACTGAGCTTCTCAGTCAACTACGTATTTTTTTTCATCCATTGTGAATTATAATCGTTCCTCACGGTAGGCTATTTGAAAAATCTTTCCAACACTCTCCTCTCAATCACCAGGCCTCGGTGTAAAAGAGCAAAATGTCTGAGGATCCCATATTGCAGTAGAAAATTTAATAAAATATCTGAACACATTATCTGAACACATTTCCCTTTGCGCAGCTGTGTCCATCCCGAGAAACCTGGCCTGAAATAGGTTAGTTGAAGATAGGAGATATAGGAGGATGGGGCTCATTGTACTGACTGGTATGGATTCAACGGAATGGAGTCAAACATATGGTTTCTATATGTGAGATGTATTTTTATGCCTTACATTTATTCCAGACATTACAATGAGCCCGTCTTCCTACAGCTCCTCCCACCAGCCTCATCTGGCTACTTGATACAATGTTGCAAGTTCGGTAGCCTCATCTAGCTACTTGATACAATGTTGCAAGTTCGGTAGCCTCATCTAGCTACTTGATAAAATGTTGCAAGTTCGGTAGCCTCATCTAGCTACTTGATAAAATGTTGCAAGTTTGGTAGCCTCATCTAGCTACTTGATAAAATGTTGCAAGTTCGGTAGCCTCATCTAGCTACTTGATAAAATGTTGCAAGTTTGGTAGCCTCATCTAGCTACTTGATACAATGTTGCAAGTTCGGTAGCCTCATCTGGCTACTTGATACAATGTTGCAAGTTCGGTAGCAACAGCTTTATGGTCATTGGGCCGGACCTTCACCCAGTTGATTGTTTTTGATACGATGTTGCACGTCACTAGCGATAGCTCAAGTCAAGAAAGATAGAAAGGGGAGGCAGGCAGACAGAGTAGAGAGATTAATGCGATTGAAAGAACATTTTCATCAGCATATTTTCAGTTTTTTTATTTGACTCTTATTTGTATTTGTTACTTAGTTGACCATGGAAGATCTAGGCGGCCTACTATTACATTGGACTATAGGCTATCTCTGAGTTTAATTTCTTTAGCCTCCATTGGCTGATAGTGAATGAGTGTGTCCACACGGCAGAGGCTGGTGATCTCAACACTAGTGGAATTGTTTTACTTTTAGATTTGATCATTTTTATTTTCCCCATTTGACAACGACTTTGAGAAAGTAAAATGTTGTTTTTTGAAATGGAACTGTTTCACAGAAAATCATAACTGCATTATGGGTAGAAATGGTCGGATAAATTGTAAGCTTTCCCAAACTTGAAGTCACACGCCGCCTAAGAATAGACCGTTGTGAATACAGAGCACATTTCTCTGTACAGCATAATTACAATGGCTGTGAGATAAAGAGAGGGTTGTTGTAACTACTGTAAGATTACGTCTATTAAAACAGAGTACACATGGACAGCTATGCGATCCATCATGGAGAAAAGCCCTCACCTCGATGCAGCACCAGCGGGCGGAAAGCACCACTTGTTGGGTTGCGTCCAGCACCGTGTTGCTTGCTAGACTAGTGGGCTAGTACACCTACCTACGTGTTTGGCAGGAGCAGGCACGCTAGCTGAGGGTGAGAGAATGCCATGTTCCTTGCTTGATATTGTTTCCATTCCCTTTTCGCCAGATTTAGAATTGTAAACTAATAGAGAATAGAAGTGGAACCACTATTGATCTGGGTTTCCATACCCCCCCCCCTCTTCGCCCTAGCACTACACAGCTGATTCAATAACTAACTGATCATCAAGCTTTGATGATTTGAATCAGCTGTATATAAATATATAAACATACATTGTAACTTTACGAAGGTTTATTCACATACAGCGGGTACAGCTACATCCGAGGGAATGTGACCTTCCTAGATGCTCTAGTGATGACTTCGTAACTAGGCAACGATAAATAACAACAGAAGATTAGCCATACTACTGTAGGTACAGTAGCTGTTGCAGATTGCATTACATTCTCAGTACATAGTCATCAATCATTCAAGGAAAAATTACTGAGAGACACAAATTACTTAAAGTGGGTTTTTATTCATGAGCCTTTTGTCTTTTGTAAAACCTCGTTAGAATGACATAACTACCATGGACACAACAGAGATGAAAGGTTAATTATCCTACTCTTTGATCACACTGTTCATGCCCGACTGTGCAGGCCAGCTTCCCTGATCCCATGGGGGGGGGGGGGGGGAACTACACTAGCATCAACCTTCCCCCGTTACAAATGATTCAGTCGGTCAAATTGTGTAAACATCCATACTTTATTTCAATTAATTTAAATAAACGTTATTACATCCACTGCCTCAGCCTCTGTCCATCTGGTCTGACACAGCACAGCAGTCCTGTGAAACATGATACCAAGAGCAGAGTTATGTTCATTGAAGTTATTGTAGGTGGAATCCTAACTTGAGATCTGTGTGCAAATCATGCTGTAATATCCGTGGGAGATTTCAGACAGATTTGTTGAAATGATTCAGCACGTCTGGCAGGCTCCAAATCCAACATCAACATAATTTCGTGACTTAGAAGTCTGTAAGAGAAACATACAAGACACAAGCGTGTTTAACATTCAATTGATATGTGCATTTACACAACAACAAAAACGGTATACCTGCACAACATTCCAGGAAAGGAATGTTTGGGGCAAACTTCAGGACCAGGCTGTGGCTTCGATGACGGATATTGGTCACATCTTTCACCAGCCGTTTCTGGAAAAGCACGAGGCACAGCTTCTCACATACCTCGGTGCCTGTTGAATATAGTTGTCGTACCTCTGTTAATAAACACAAAAGGTTCACAAATAAACAAGGTTCACACAAGCATTTATACAGACTTGGTTTGAGCCATTCCCTGGCCTCTGCACCTGTATGTAAGGGGTTGGTGTAGGCAGTTTGGGGAAAAATATTGTTGTCATTGTAACCGTGGACGTGGTTAGCTCCCGATGTCCACTTTGCCACCATCTCCACACCAACCAGTATAGGTAGTTGATTATGGACTTGTTGCCTGACTCTTCCTGGTCTTGATGAGGTCACAATGAGGGCAATAAACCTGACTCTTCCTAGTCTTGATGAGGTCACAATGAGGGCAATAAACCTGACTCTTCCTAGTCCTGATGAGGTCACAGTGAGGGCAATACTCCTGACACTTCCTAGTCTTGATGAGGTCACAATGAGTGCAATACGCCTGACTCTTCCTAGTCTTGATGAGGTCACAGTGAGGGCAATACTCCTGACACTTCCTAGTCTTGATGAGGTCACAGTGAGGGCAATACGCATGACTCTTCCTAGTCCTGATGAGGTCACAGTGCCCCCTGAACTCTCGTGTATTTTCAGCGTTATGCAATGATATGGGCAGTGACCATGTAATGCTTTTACAACATACAGAACGGCGCTGGTTATCAAGGGGCAAAGTATTGACACATTTTTTTTTTATAAATTGAGAGACGAGCTTAAAGTTGAACTCAAGATTACGGACAATGTCAAATGTGATATAGCGAAGCACCTGAGTGAGTTGGGTGCGAATTACGCAGGTAATTTCCCAAAACGGATCACACAAACAACTGGATTCGTTATTGCTTTCATGCCCTGGCCGCAAGTCCACTTACCGACATCTGAACAAGAGAGCCTCATCGAAATTGCAACAAGCGGTTCTGTGAAAACTGAATTTAATCAGAAGCCACTGACAGATTTCTGGATAGTGCTGCGCTCTGAGTTTCTTGCCTTGGCAAATCGTGCTGTTAAGACACGAATGCCCTTTACAACCACGTACCTATGTGAGAGTGGATTCTCGACACTCACTATCATGACAACTAAATACAGGTGAGTTATGTGCATCCTTTCAAGCACACCTGTGGTGAGTTATTCACAATTAATGATGAACAAATAAGGTTTTATATGTAAGATGGTTAAATAAAGAGCAACATGATTGATTATTATGATATTATTTGTGCCCTGGTCCTATAAGAGCGCATTGTCACTTCCCACGAGCCGGGTTATAACAAACTCAACTCATTCTTATGTTTAATAAATGTATCATATAGTGTGTGTGTGGCAGGCTTACAATGATGGCAAAAAACAACATTTGAGAGTGCCCTGACCCTGGTGCTAGAGGGGGTACAGCTGACCCTGGTGCTAGAGGGGGTACAGCTGGAGGTTGAATGTTTGAAAGGGGTATGGGACTATAAAAAGATTGGGAACCACTGTTCTCGTGCAAACCGGACAGGAGTGGAAAAGCTGCAGAATGTACTTCTCACCATGTGAACAGGCATGAACAGGGACTGTTCAGGGACAGGGACTGTGAACAGGGACTGTTCAGGGACAGGGACTGTTCAGGGACAGGGACTGTGAACAGGGACTGGACAGGCACTGTGAACAGGGACTGTTCAGGGACAGGGACTGTTCAGGAACAGGGACTGTGAACAGGGACTGTTCAGGGACTGTGAACAGGGACTGTTCAGGGACTGTGAACAGGGACTGTTCAGGGACAGGGACTGTGAACAGGGACTGTGAACAGGGACTGTTCAGGGACTGTGATCAGGGGCTCTGTGATAGTGAGTTGCCGGTATGACGTCTGCATGTAATACTTTGGCACATAAGTTAATTGATCAATCATTTACTCATAAACACAAGCTCACTACAGTGTATCTTTCAGTTCCCCTTCACCGATAGTGTCCGTGTCATCATGGTAATAACTGGAGTCGTCGCTGCCTTTTTACTGGAATGTGAGGGTTTTAGGTACCGCTGCTGCTGCATCGTAAGACACAGTATCTGACACACTCTTACATAAGAGGACACCTACACCACCCGATGTCACAGGAAGGCCAAAAAGATCATCAAGGACAACAACCACCCGAGCCACTGCCTGTTCACCCCGCCATCATCCAGAAGGCGAGGTCAGTATAGGTGCATCAAAGCAGGGACCGAGAGACTGAAAACCAGCTTCTATCTCAAGGCCATCAGACTGTTAAACAGCCACCACTAACATTGAGTGGCTGCTGCCAACACACTGACTCAACTCCAGCCACTTTAATAATGGGAATTGATGGGAATTGATGTAAAATATATCACTAGCCACTTTAAACAATGCCACTTAATATAATGTTTACATACCCTACATTATTTATCTCATATGTATACGTATATACTGTACTCGATACCATCTACTGCATCTTGCCTATGCCGCTCTGTACCATCACTCATTCATATATCTTTATGTACATATTCTTTATGCCTTTACACTTGTGTGTATAAGGTAGTAGTTTTGGAATCGTTGGGTTAGATTACTCGTTGGTTATTACTGCATTGTCGGAACTAGAAGCACAAGCATTTCGCTACACTCGCATTAACATCTGCTATGTGACAAATAAAATTGGATTTGATTTGATTTGATAAGACACTGTATCTGACACACTCTTACATAAGACACACTCTTACATAATACACACTCTTACATAAGACACTGTATCTGACACACTCTTACATAATACACACTCTTACATAAGACACTGTATCTGACACACTCTTACATAATACACACTCTTACATAAGACACTGTATCTGACACACTCTTACATAATACACACTCTTACATAAGACACTGTATCTGACACACTCTTACATAAGACACTGTATCTGACACACTCTTACATAAGACACACTCTTACATAAGACACACTCTTACATAAGACACACTCTTACATAAGACACACTCTTACATAAGACACTGTATCTGACACACTCTTACATAAGACACTGTATCTGACACACTCTTACATAAGACACTGTATCTGACACTCTTACATAAGACACACTCTTGCATTTTGGATGAAACTGGGTGGCTGTAAATGCAGAAACACAGATTTTGTAGTCTCTCAGTGGTACTCCGAACACGACTTGCAACTCCTTGGGATGATAAACAGGCAAAATGACAGGTTTTGATAATATGGTAAACTGTAGGCTACAGAAATTAGGCAGTTAATTATCTCATCCCCAGTTGGAAAGCCCAGTCAAACAGTCTTCCCCTAAGACGTTCCCTACCCAGAGTGCAGCCTGTTACTCTCATACTCTCCTAATCCAGCTGGACATGAACACTACCTCAGATAGTTAATTACCTAATTAACACATTATATGCCTGTATTTGAGATAATCTGAATGTCACGTACGTCAGTAACAACAGTAACATGAGAGAACATTACATTTGAGTGTGATGAAAGGGAATAACTAATGACCTAATTATTCTGATTGTGTTGTTGTTGAACACCTCTGTTTTTACTTGAGCCTTACTCACCTTTGCTCCTCCGTTGTGGGGAGGCTTGAGCGGAGAAATCACAAGCCTGCGGCAGGTGCGTCTGGCAAATGATCTCTCTCTTGTCCTAGAAAACCTGTAAATACATTGCAACCTAGCGAGTTTTGAATACGTTTTGCCATAAAACAAATAATTTGGCAGCTAGCTAGCGAACTTGAACTGAACTCACTTCAGTCGGATGTTTTGATAGCTGTGATAAATGTATTCTATCTAGTAATGTTAGCTAGCTAGCTACGTGCACAAACATTTCATGTAATGATGTGATGTTATCTAGCTAGAAGAAACAAGTTTAGAACAGATATTTGATCAGCTAACAAGCTAGCTGAGAAGCTTACACAAAATAATTTGTTTTATGGCCATCCCATCTGGTTTGCGCTTTGTGGGACTATCATTAGTTTAACAGGACAATGACTCATCACACCTCCAAGCTGTGTAAGGGCTATTTGACCAAGGAGAGTGATGGAGTGCTGCATCAGATGACCTGGCCTCGGCAATCACCTGACCTGAACCCATTTGAGACGGTTTGGGATGAGTTGGACCGCAGAGTGAAGGAAAAGCAGCCAACAAGTGCTCAGCAGATGTGGGAACTCCTTCAAGACTATTTGAAAAGTATTCCAAGTTAAGCTGGTTGAGAGAATGCCAAGAGGGTGCAAAGCTGTCATCAAGGCATTCTCTCAACCAGCTTAACTTGGAATGCTTTTCCAACAAAAAAAAGAGCTGTCGTGTGTGTATAGGTGGCAGGGAAGTCAGGCGCAGGAGAATCAAACTCAAATCAAATCAAATTTATTTGTCACATACACATGGTTAGCAGATGTTAATGCTTGTGCTTCTAGTTCCGACAATGCAGTGATAACCAACGAGTAATTTAACCTAACAATTCCAAAACTACTACCTTATACACACAAGTGTAAAGGGATAAAGAATATGTACATAAATGCTGAGCTGTAGTCGATGAACAGCATTCTCACATAGGTATTCCTCTTGTCCAGATGGGTTAGGGCAGTGTGCAGTGTGGTTGAGATTGCATCGTCTGTGAACCTATTGGGGAGGTAAGCAAATTGGAGTGGGTCTAGGGTGTCAGGTAGGGTGGAGCTGATATGGTCCTTGACTAGTCTCAAAGCACTTCATGATGACGGAAGTGAGTGCTACGGGGGCGGTAGTCGTTTAGCTCAGTTACCTTAGCTTTCTTGGGAACAGGGACAATGGAGGCCCTCTTCAAGCATGTGGGAACAGCAGACTGGGATAAGGATTGATTGAATATGTCCGTAAACACACCAGCCAGCTGGTCTGCGCATGCTCTGAGGGCGCGGCTGGGGATGCCGTCTGGGCCTGCAGCCTTGCGATGGTTAACACGTTTAAATGTTTTCCTCACGTCGGCTGCAGTGAAGGAGAGTCCGCAGGTTTTGGTTGCGGGACGTGTCAGTGGCACTGTATTGTCCTCAAAGTGAGAAAAAAAGTTATTTAGTCTGCCTGGGAGCAAGACATCCTGGTCCGTGACGGGGCTGGTTTTCTTTTTGTAATCCGTGATTGACTGTAGACCCTGCCACATACCTCTTGTGTCTGAGCCGTTGAATTGCGCCTCTACTTTGTCTCTATACTGACGCTTAGCTTGTTTGATTGCCTTGCGGAGGGAATAGCTACACTGTTTGTATTCGGTCATGTTTCCGGTCACCTTTCCCTGATTAAAAGCAGTGGTTTGCGCTTTCAGTGCCATCAATCCACGGTTTCTGGTTTGGGAATGTTTTAATCGTTGCTATGGGAACGACATCATCAATGCACTTTCTAATGAACTCTCTCACCGAATCAGCGTATTCGTCAATGTTGTTGTTGGACGCAGTGCGGAACATATCCCAGTCCACGTGATGGAAGCAGTCCTGGAGCGTGGAATCAGATTGGTCGGACCAGCGTTGAACAGACCTCGGCGCGGGAGCTTCTTGTTTTAGCTTCTGTCTGTAGGCAGGGAGCAACAAAATGGAGTCGTGGTCAGCTTTTCCGAGAGGAGGGCGGGGGAGGGCATTATATGCGTCGCGGAAGTTAGAATAGCAATGATCCAAGGTTTTTTCCAGCCCTGGTTGCGCAATCGATATGCTGATACAATTTAAGGAGTCTTGTTTTCAGATTAGCCTTGTTAACCAGTTGCGGCGAGCAAACCCGGATCCGGGATCCTATTTATAGACCTAAGCTCATTACCATAACGCAACGTTAACTATTCATGAAAATCGCAAATGAAATGAAATAAATATGCTAGCTCTCAAGCTTAGCCTTTTGTTAACAACACTGTCATCTCAGATTTTCTAAATATGCTTCTCAACCATAGGAAAACAATCATTTGTGTAACAGTAGCTAGCTAGCGTAGCATTTAGCGTTAGCATTCAGCAGACAACATTTTCACAAAAAACAGAAAAGCATTCAAATAAAATCATTTACCTTTGAAGAACTTCAGATGTTTTCAATGAGGAGACTGTTAGATAGCAAATGTTCAGTTTTTCCTGAAAGTTGATTTGTTTAGGAGAAATCGCTCCGTTTGGTGCGTCACGTTTGGCTTCCAAAAAAACCCGAAAATCCAGTCATCAATACGCCAAACTTTTTTCCAAATTAACTCCATAATATCGACTGAAACATGGCAAACGTTGTTTAGAACCAATCCTCAAGGTGTTTTTCACATATCTCTTCGATGATATATCCTTCGTGGAAGTGTGCTTTCTGTCCTGAATCCCAGGAGAAAATGCCCGCAACTGAAGATTAAGCACCAATTTAGACATAGGACACCGGGCGGACCCCTGGAAAATGTAGTCTTTTATGGCCAATCTTCCAATGATATGCCTACAAATACGTCACAATGCTGCAGACATCTTGAAGAAACGACAGAAAGCGCAGGCTTGTTCCTGCTGCATTCACAGCCATATAAGGAGACATTGGAAAACAGAGCTTCAGAAATTCTGCTCATTTCCTGTTTGAAGTTTCATCTTGGTTTCGCCTGTAGCATGAGTTCTGTGGCACTCACAGATAATATCTTTGCACTTTTGGAAACGTTAGACTGTTTTCTTTCCAAAGCTGTCAATTAAATGAATAGTCGAGCATCTTTTCATGACAAAATATTGCGCTTAAAACGGGCACGTTCTTTTATCCAATAATGAAATAGCGCCCCCATAGATTCAACAGGTTAAAATCCCCAGCTACAATGAATGCAGCCTCAGGATATTTGGTTTCCAGTTTGCAAAGAGTAAAATAAACTTAGTTCATTGGCCATCAATGTGTCTGCTTGGGGGGGAATATATACGGCTGTGATTATAATTGAAGAGAATTCCCTTGGTAGATAATGCGGTCGACATTTGATTGTGAGGAATTCTAAGTCAGGTGAACAGAAGGACTTGAGTTCCTGTATGTTGTTGTGGTCACACCACGTCTTGTTAATCATAAGGCATACGACCCCGCCCCTCTTCTTACCAGAAAGATGTTTGTTTCTGTCGGCGCGATGCGTGGAGAAACCAGCTGGCTGCACCGACTCCGATCGCGTCTCTCGAGTGAGCCATGTTTCCGTAAAGCAAATAACATTACAGCCTCTGATGTCCCTCTGGAATGCTACCCTTGCTCGGATTTCATCAACCTTGTTGTCAAGAGACTGGACATTGGCGAGAAGTATGCTAGGGAGTGGCGAGCAATGTGCCCGTCTCCGGAGCCTGACCAGAAGACCGCTTCGTTTGCCTCTTTTACGATGTCTTTGTTTTGGTTCGCCGGCTGGGATCCATTCCGTTGTCCTGGGTGGAAGGCAGAACACAGGATCCGCTTCGGGAAAGTCATATTCCTGGTCGTACTGATGGTGAGTTGACGTTGCTCTTATATTCAGTAGTTCTTCTCGACTGTATGTAATGAAAGATGAAGGAATGATAGTTTCCTAGCAAACAAAGCTGTCGGCGCCGAAACTGAATGTAATGGAGTTATTTAATAAACAATAAACGAAACATAACTCCAACACTAAATGTAACAATAAACAAAATGGGTCCGTCGCACACCAATACAACACTGAATAACAAACAATCTCTGACAAAGACATGAGGGGAAACAGAGGGTTAAATACAGGTAACAGGTAATGAATGGGATTGAAACCAGGTGTGTAGGAAGGCCAGACAAAACCAATGGAAAATGAAACATGAATCGATGATGGCTAGAAGACCGGTGACGTCGACCGCCGAGCACCGCCCGAACAAGGAGAGGCTTCGACTTCGGCAGAAGTCGTGACAAGATCCATTCCAGTAGGTGTTAGCCAAACAAATTATTAACTGCAATGGAAAAATAGTGAATATGCTCTTATGGCACAATTTATTTTAAATGGACTTTTAGTTTGTTTTCATGCGTTTGCTTTTCGCCTACTGTACGGTATGGTTTGACTCTAGTGCCACAAATCTGATTACTATTTAAAGACATGTTATTACACTTTCATTCTAAAACAACTATTTATTTTAAATATAAATATAACATTTTGGGGATTGTGAAAAGGGCTTAATGAAATACAGTTTTTTACTTACGTCAGTAACGACAGCCTGTTCTTTCGACCAATCAATTTAAAATGTATATTTTTCTATATATAGACACATCCTATGTGTTTTAATCAAATCAATTATTTCCCCGGAGCTTGTCTGATGGATGCTTTAAGTGTTTGATGAAATAATGAAAGACACACAAATGGCTAGGAGTCAGAACGCATTTGATTGTGGCGGGCCGGGCTCAGACTAGCTGTGTTAAAAAGACAGAATGACTCACAAGCACCCGTTGTCTTTCTCTCTCTCTCCTCCCTGCTACAGCCACCACCACAGAACGTCTGTGTGTATAGTGCTGTCTCTCTCTCTCTCCTCCCTGCTACAGCGACCACCACAGAACATCAGTGTGTATAGTGCTGTCTCTCTCTCCTCCCTGCTACAGCCACCATCACAGAACGTCTGTGTGTATAGTGCTGTCTCTCTCTCCTCCCTGCTACAGCGACCACCACAGAACATCAGTGTGTATAGTGCTGTCTCTCTCTCCTCCCTGCTACAGCGACCACCACAGAACGTCTGTGTGTATAGTGCTGTCTCTCTCTCCTCCCTGCTACAGTGACCACCACAGAACATCAGTGTGTATAGTGCTGTCTCTCTCTCTCCTCCCTGCTACAGCCACCACCACAGAACATCAGTGTGTATAGTACTGTCTCTCTCTCCTCCCTGCTACAGCGACCACCACAGAACATCAGTGTGTATAGTGCTCTCTCTCTCTCCTCCCTGCTACAGTGACCACCACAGAACATCAGTGTGTATAGTGCTGTCTCTCTCTCTCCTCCCTGCTACAGCCACCACCACAGAACATCAGTGTGTATAGTACTGTCTCTCTCTCCTCCCTGCTACAGCGACCACCACAGAACATCAGTGTGTATAGTGCTCTCTCTCTCTCCTCCCTGCTACAGCGACCACCACAGAACATCAGTGTGTATAGTGCTGTCTCTCTCTCTCCTCCCTGCTACAGCCACCACCACAGAACATCAGTGTGTATAGTGCTGTCTCTCTCTCCTCCCTGCTACAGCGACCACCACAGAACATCAGTGTGTATAGTGCTCTCTCTCTCTCCTCCCTGCTACAGCGACCACCACAGAACATCAGTGTGTATAGTGCTGTCTCTCTCTCCTCCCTGCTACAGCAACCACCACAGAACGTCTGTGTGTATAGTGCTGTCTCTCTCTCTCCTCCCTGCTACAGCCACCACCACAGAACATCAGTGTGTATAGTGCTGTCTCTCTCTCTCCTCCCTGCTACAGCCACCACCACAGAACATCAGTGTGTATAGTGCTGTCTCTCTCTCCTCCCTGCTACAGCGACCACCACAGAACGTCTGTGTGTATAGTGCTGTCTCTCTCTCCTCCCTGCTACAGTGACCACCACAGAACATCAGTGTGTATAGTGCTGTCTCTCTCTCTCCTCCCTGCTACAGCCACCACCACAGAGCATCAGTGTGTATAGTACTGTCTCTCTCTCCTCCCTGCTACAGCGACCACCACAGAACGTCTGTGTGTATAGTGCTCTCTCTCTCTCCTCCCTGCTACAGCGACCACCACAGAACATCAGTGTGTATAGTACTGTCTCTCTCTCCTCCCTGCTACAGCGACCACCACAGAACGTCTGTGTGTATAGTGCTCTCTCTCTCTCCTCCCTGCTACAGCGACCACCACAGAACATCAGTGTGTATAGTGCTGTCTCTCTCTCTCCTCCCTGCTACAGCCACCACCACAGAACGTCTGTGTGTATAGTGCTGTCTCTCTCTCCTCCCTGCTACAGCGACCACCACAGAACATCAGTGTGTATAGTGCTGTCTCTCTCTCTCCTCCCTGCTACAGCGACCACCACAGAACATCAGTGTGTATAGTGCTGTCTCTCTCTCTCTCTCTCTCTCCTCCCTGCTACAGCGACCACCACAGAACATCCGTGTGTATAGTGCTGTCTCTCTCTCTCTCTCTCTCTCTCTCTCTCTCTCTCGCTCTCTGTCCATGTTGCTGAAGCTGCACCATAATTACAGCCATTTCTGACAACAACAACAAAAAACATTCCCTATTCCCTCACAACCCTTGTGCTCTTGGGCGCTCTTACCCTTACAGCTTGATGGTGCTTCTACCAGGATGCTATACCAAGTCTACTAATGAGGCGGCAGGGTAGCCTAGGGTAGCGTTGGACAAGTAACCGGAAGGTTGCATGTTCAAATCCCCGAGCTGACAAGGTACAAATCTGTCGTTCTGTCTTAGAGTGATGGACTGTGTCATCCCCACAACCTCCACAATGGATCAGTCCACTCAGACAGCAGCCAATCAGACTTGTGTCTTAGAGTGATGGACTGTGTCATCCCCACAACCTCCACAATGGATCAGTCCACTCAGACAGCAGCCAATCAGACTGGTGTCTTAGAGTGATGGACTGTGTCATCCCCAGAATGGATCAGTCCACTCAGACAGCAGCCAATCAGACTGGTGTCTTAGAGTGATGGAAGACCCAAATCTAGACCATGATTGTGGAGTGTGTTGTCACCTAAGAAAGCTGTAGTGTGTCAGTGAATGTGAATATCTATTGATTGGCTCTGACACCCTCCGATAGACACGTCTGAGTCACACGCACACATGCTTTGTTTTTCTCTGATTTCAACCTTTTGTCTGATGTTTTGGACTGTTTGGTTCTTGAAATAATACATATGAATTGTAATAACCAATCCTATTTTACACACATTTAACACCATAGAGCTTTGTTTCAACGTGCTATTTAGTAAAACATATATTTTACTGTATATTCTCTGACGTGCGGTGATGTTTGTTCTGAAATGCAGGCTATACTAATTACTGTTTATAACACTGTGTCTTCATTGTGTGTTGGAAAGAGGAGGGGGTGGGATTGTAGAGAAGGCAAACAAATATATAAGCAACATTGAAATTAGGGTGACACTGAAAATAACCCAAGGATTACATAAATGACCCAGCTGCTGGGTCAATCCCCCCCCAACCCAATGTTCTGGGTTGATGTCACAACCCAACACGCTGGGTTGTATTAACCCAGCAGTCTAGTTCAGTGGAGGCTGCCGAGGGGAGAAAGGCTCATTATAAAGGATGGAACGGAGCGAATGGAACGGCATGTGTTTTGATGTATTTGATACCATTCAACTGATTCCACTCCAGTCATTACCATGAACCCATCCTCCCCAATTAAGGTACCGTCAACATCCTGTGGTCTAATTTACCCAGCCGTTGGGTTTTAACTTCATCAACAACTCTGCAGAGGATAGAGCAATAGTATTAGCAGGACACAAACACTTTGGTGTGGAAAGTTGCTCCCATGTGACAAAAAAGGAATCGATGACAACACTTGGTATGTAAAGCATAAACACATTATTTAAGTGATCTCCAACATGATTGACACTACATTTATTGATCTCACATTATTTCTGTATTTTCTAGAGGTACGTGTAGTCAGGCTGTCTTCCTTCAGGAGTCTGTGGAGAAAATGGCTGCCTCACATCTCCAGCACTAAGCCCAGGACAGACCTGTGCTGGCAGCGCCAGAGGAACCACTATCAGGTCTTCAGATCTGCCAATCTGCCAGAAGCTGTTAAGTCAGCCAAGCTGAAGAACCAAGAGCAGCATCTCCTGCTGGTTCAGAGTGAGCGGTCTGTCTACCAGAAGCTGTGAAGTCAGCCAAGCTGAAGAACCAAGAGCAGCATCTCCTGCTTGTTCAGAGTGAGCGGTCTGTCTACCAGAAACTGTGAAGTCAGCCAAGCTGAAGAACCAAGAGCAGCATCTCCTGCTGGTTCAGAGTGAGCGGTCTGTCTACCAGAAGATGTTTGCTGACTGCTAGACACCTGTCAAGACCTGCAGTTGTCTTTGGGGCCCCTACTGAACCAGCAAGCAAAGACATCAGGATTAATTACAGCTTTGATTTTGATCAACAAGTAAACAACATTTCCTCCTTTATACTGAAGACAACAACCTCTCCCTCAATATGAGCAAGACAAAGGAGCTGATCGTGGACTACACGAAAAGACAGGCCGAACAGGCCCCCATTAACGTCCTACTTTATACTGATCAGTAGCAAGATGGTTCCGAAGAGGATGGATGACGTCATACATGCTCCCAAACAATTGTGCTATTTTGTTAGTATTTTTACGTTGTTTGTAACTTATTTTGTACATAATGTTTCTAACTTCTGGACATCAGAAGTGCGATTACTCACCACAAACTGGAAGAAGTTTTTTCAACAACATTTCCTTCAGAAAGACCAGAGTGACCCTATGTAGCCAGGTCCCATCTACTATCCTTCTGACCCTATGTAGCCAGGTCCCATCTACTATCCTTCTGACCGTATGTAGCCAGGTCCCATCTACTATCCTTCTGACCCAGGTCCCATCTACTATCCTTCTGACCCTATGTAGCCAGGTCCCATCTACTATCCTTCTGACCCAGGTCCCATCTACTATCCTTCTGACCCAGGTCCCATCTACTATCCTTCTGACCCAGGTCCATCTACTATCCTTCTGACCCTATGTAGCCAGGTCCCATCTACTATCCTTCTGACCCAGGTCCCATCTACTATCCTTCTGACCCTATGTAGCCAGGTCCCATCTACTATCCTCCTGACCCTATGTAGCCAGGTCCATCTACTATCCTCCTGACCCAGGTCCCAACTACTATCCTTCTGACCCTATGTAGCCAGGTCCTATCTACTATCCTAATGACCCTATGTAGCCAGGTCCATCTACTATCCTTCTGACCCTATGTAGCCAGGTCCCATCTACTATCCTACTGACCCTATGTAGCCAGGTCCCATCTACTATCCTACTGACCCTATGTAGCCAGGTCCCATCTACTATCCTTCTGACCCTATGTAGCCAGGTCCCATCTACTATCCTTCTGACCCAGGTCCCATCTACTATCCTTCTGACCCTATGTAGCCAGGTCCCATCTACTATCCTTCTGACCCTATGTAGCCAGGTCCATCTACTATCCTTCTGACCCAGGTCCCATCTACTATCCTTCTGACCCTATGTAGCAAGGTCCCATCTACTATCCTTCTGACCCTATGTAGCCAGGTCCATCTACTATCCTTCTGACCCAGGTCCATCTACTATCCTTCTGACCCAGGTCCCATCTACTATCCTTCTGACCCTATGTAGCCAGGTCCCATCTACTATCCTCCTGACCGTATGTAGCCAGGTCCCATCTACTATCCTTCTGACCCTATGTAGCCAGGTCCCATCTACTATCCTACTGACCCTATGTAGCCAGGTCCCATCTACTATCCTACTGACCCTATGTAGCCAGGTCCATCTACTATCCTACTGACCCTATGTAGCCAGGTCCATCTACTATCCTTCTGACCATATGTTGCCAGGTCCATCTACTATCCTCCTGACCCAGGTCCCAACTACTATCCTACTGACCCTATGTAGCCAGGTCCCATCTACTATCCTTCTGACCCTATGTGGCTAGGTCCCATCTACTATCCTTCTGACCCAGGTCCCATCTACTATCCTTCTGACCCAGGTCCATCTACTATCCTTCTGACCCTATGTAGCCACGTCCCAACTACTATCCTCCTGACCCTATGTAGCCAGGTCCCATCTACTATCCTACTGACCCTATGTAGCCAGGTCCCATCTACTATCCTCCTGACCCTATGTAGCCAGGTCCATCTACTATCCTTCTGACCCTATGTAGCCAGGTCCCATCTACTATCCTTCTGACCCTATGTAGCCAGGTCCCATCTACTATCCTTCTGACCCAGGTCCCATCTACTATCCTTCTGACCCTATGTAGCCAGGTCCATCTACTATCCTTCTGACCCTATGTAGCCAGGTCCCATCTACTATCCTTCTGACCCTACGCAGCCAGGTCCATCTACTATAATTCTGACCCTATGTAGCCAGGTCCCATCTACTATCCTTCTGACCCTATGTAGCCAGGTCCCATCTACTATCCTTCTGACCCTATGTAGCCAGGTCCCATCTACTATCCTTCTGACCCTATTTAGCCAGGTCCCATCTACTATCCTTCTGACCCTATGTAGCCAGGTCCCATCTACTATCCTTCTGACACTATGTAGCCAGGTCCCATCTACTATCCTTCTGACCCTATGTAGCCAGGTCCCATCTACTATCCTTCTGACCCTATGTAGCCAGGTCCCATCTACTATCCTTCTGACCCTATGTAGCCAGGTCCATCTACTATCCTTCTGACCCAGGTCCCATCTACTATCCTTCTGACCCAGGTCCCATCTACTATCCTTCTGACCCTATGTAGCCAGGTCCATCTACTATCCTCCTGACCCTATGTAGCCAGGTCCCATCTACTATCCTCCTGACCCTATGTAGCCAGGTCCATCTACTATCCTTTTGACCCTATGTAACCAGGTCCCATCTACTATCCTCCTGACCCTATGTAGCCAGGTCCATCTACTATCCTTCTGACCCTATGTAACCAGGTCCATCTACTATCCTTCTGACCCTATGTAGCCAGGTCCCATCTACTATCCTTCTGACCCAGGTCCATCTACTATCCTTCTGACCCAGGTCCATCTACTATCCTTCTGACCCTATCTAGCCAGGTCCCATCTACTATCCTTCTGACCCTATGTAGCCATGTCCCATCTACTATCCTTCTGACCCAGGTCCATCTACTATCCTTCTGACCCTATGTAGCCAGGTCCCATCTACTATCCTCCTGACCCTATGTAGCCAGGTCCCATCTACTTTCCTTCTGACCCTATCTAGCCAGGTCCCATCTACTATCCTTCTGACCCTATGTAGCCAGGTCCCATCTACTATCCTCCTGACCCTATGTAGCCAGGTCCCATCTACTATCCTCCTGACCCTATGTAGCCAGGTCCATCTACTATCCTTCTGACCCTATGTAACCAGGTCCCATCTACTATCCTCCTGACCCTATGTAGCCAGGTCCATCTACTATCCTTCTGACCCTATGTAACCAGGTCCATCTACTATCCTTCTGACCCTATGTAGCCAGGTCCCATCTACTATGCACAAGCTCCACCACAGTCTGGACCTTCACTTCCTCATCACAAGCCACACCAAGTTTGTCCCTGACTGGTGCTTCGGCCTCATCAAGCAGCGCTTCAGAAAGACCAGAGTGAACACTTTGTCTGAGATTGCTGGTGTTGTGAAGGACAGCACTGTGACAGAGGTCAACATCCCACAGCTGGTTGGACTGGAGGATGGTACGGTGCTGGTGGAATGTGAATCCGTGTGAGATGGGTGGGGCTAAGGCTTAAGAGGTTGTGAACAATGTTGAATGAGGGTAGACTAAGAAGAGCTCTCTAGTAGGTACCAAAACATTCAAAGGCCCCTTTCTCAAAAGTGAGTTTACAAGTTTATCAACTTTCAAAGCAGAAGTACTTTCCCGTTCTTCTTCGTGTGATAAACCATTTTGTAACTCTGAGTCTCTTCTTTTATCCAATGGAATAAACACAATTTCAAATTTTGCTACAAAAGTCCGATTTGAGCTGGTCGGTCACATTTATTCAGACCCTTTACTCAGTACTTTGTTGAATGATGATGCTACAAGCGTGGCACACCTGTATTTAGGCAGTTTCTCATATTAATCTCTGCAGATCCTCCCAAGCTCTGTCAGGTTGGATGGGGAGCGTCGCTGCACAGTTATTTTCAGGTCTCTCCAGAGATGTTCAATATATTTCAAGTCCGGGCTCTGGCTGGGCCACTCAAGAACATTCAGAGACTTTTCCCGAAGTCACTCCTACGTTGTCTTGGCTGTGTGCTTAGGGTTGTTGACCTGTTGGAAGGCGAACCTTTACCCCAGTCTGAGGTCCTGAGCTCTCTGGAGCAGGTTTTCATCAAGGATCTCTCTGTACTTTGATCTTTTCATCTTTCCCTCGATCCTGACTAGTCTCCCAGTCCCTGCCGCTGAAAAATATCCCATAACATGATGCTGCCACCATCATGCTTCACCGTAGGGACGGTGGCAGGTTTCCAGAAGACTCTCTCTCAGAGTGACCATCGGGTTCTTGGACACCTCCCTGACCAAGGCGGACAGATGTGGGAAGAGTCTTGGTGGTTCCAAACTTCTTCCATTCTAGAATGATGAAGGCCAATGTGTTCTTGGGGACCTTCAATGCTCCAGACATTTTTTGGTAGCCTCTCCTAGATCTGTGCCTCGACACAATCCTGTCTCGGAGCTCAACTGACAATTCTTTTGACCTCATGGCTTGGATTTCCAAATCATGTCCAATCAATTGAATTGAATACAGGTGGACTCAAGTTGTACAAACATCTCACGGATGATCAATGGAAACAAGATGCACCTGAGCTCATAGCAAAGGGTGTGAATACTTATGTATGTAAATATTATATATAAATGTACACCCCCCCCCCCCCTCCTCAGAGAGAGAGACACAGCTGCATGTGAGCTCTCACATTTTTTCAACATGTGTTTCTACAAAAGGATAGATTTGGAGTTAAATAAACTTGGATTTATTTGGTAGGTACATATGCAGGATGCTACCCTCCACAGCATGGCCTTCGCTCCATATCAAAACTCCAAACCTACAACCTAATTTCACCCAAAATTAACTGGAGAGATTACTGCTTCCAAGGTTTTATTTTCCAAGCTATATGGAGAGTGCTCTAGCAAACAAACAACAGAGACCTGAGGACATCATCCAACCTGGAACTGAGTGAGTAGTGTTTGGTCTGATGCTATTTTGAAAGCAAAGAAGAAACAATGAAAAACAATGAAAATAAAGTACATTAAAATGATCTATTTTACTTTATGGGGAGTGAATGCTGATTTAAGGCTCCCAGGCAAGGACAGACCAGATACAAATTCACTAAGCACTAAGGTGTGAAGTAAGAAGGCGTCGAGTGTTGGACTAGTAACCGAAAGGTTGCAAGTTCGAATCCCCGAGCTGACAAGGTACAAATCTGTCGTTCTGCCCCTGAACAGGCAGTTAACTTTCATTGAAAATAAGAATTTGTTCTTAACTGACTTGCCTAGTAAAATAAAGGTAAAAAAATATAAAAAATAATAAAAAATACCCTTCTGTATATTGCCACCATGTTGTTATGCTGTGTTTTCACCATGTTGTTATGCTGTGTTGTTATGCTGTGTTGCTACCATGTTGTTATGCTGTGTTGTTATGCTGTGTTGCTACCATGTTGTTATGCTGTGTTGCTACCATGTTGTTATGCTGTGTTGCTACCATGTTGTTATGCTGTGTTGCTACCATGTTGTTATGCTGTGTTGCTACCATGTTGTTGTTATGTTGTGTTGCTACCATGTTGTTGTTATGTTGTGTTGCTACCATGTTGTTATGCTGTGTTGCTACCATGTTGTTGTTATGTTGTGTTGCTACCATGTTGTTGTTATGTTGTGATGCTACTGTAACAGTTGTTGAAGTACTATGTGAATTTCACCAGGTTCATATATCAATATGTTGTGTTGATTTGTTATGCATGCCTGCATCCTGGGAGAAGGGGAGTGTGTACTTACGTTTTGCCCGGCGTGCTCGTGCTCAAATCATTTTGATGCACTGAGAGAGGTAGGCACGCTTTTTCTGTCTTCAGAAAAGTTTGATTCTTTTAAGTACAAAGTCATACACACAATGTTTTGTTCATGAATAATGATGTATATTTAGAGGTTACTCATAAATGGATGGTATTGTTAAGATGCACTTGTAATTGTACTTTTTAGGACGATATCAATATTCTGAATTCAACATGTGGTTAATAGCTAGCTAAGGTATTAGCAGGCTATTGTATGTGTGAACGATGGCTAGCTCCTCGAATGATCCCAGTCCCTCCTATTGTGCATCTGTTGTAGAAAGAGGCGACGATTCTCAGAACAGATGTGCTCTACAAATGTTTTATTTCCTTTTGGATGCAGGTATGTGGTTTTATCAATGTAAAATATGTTACGTATAATTAGGAGAGAGTGTATTAATTTTTGTATTCAAAATCATTTTGATGCACTGAGAGAGAAAGAGGCGACGATTCTCAGAACAGATGTGCTCTACAAATGTTTTATTTCCTTTTGGATGCAGATGCAAGATGCAGAGAGTCAGGTCTGCTTGATTAAAACTACCTGATCTCCAAAGTCCACGTTTATGGTCTCTATCAACCACACACAACGCAGAGTTACAGCGGTGTAGTATAGCACCGGCTACATTGGTGCCTTCTAGACCCGGATTCATCGTTGATCGACGTCAGCTCAATCACCGCGGCGCTGCTGCTCTAGAGACTAAAAATATCATTGAGGTACTCTTGCCGCCTTGTGGCAGAAATCGGAACTACAGTTTTTTTCTTTTCTTTTTTCTGACAACGATGTATTGAGAGCGCTGTTTATCGTTAACCAACATAGAAGTGTGTTCATCAACAGACATTTTAACGTAACTTTAGTGGCATGGCATCTTATAATGGTGATGAACCCAAATTCACTGCTGGGAGGGGGAGGTTTTTCTCATACTCTGATCAAACCCCGGTAAAGTGTGTAGGTGCAGGAGGTTCCCCCATGTTTTGCTCCACAAAAAAATTGGATGAAAGCCCTTCATCTAGTGTTAATCCAAATGCCCCTGTAGATGGTCTAGCTGAGCTGGTCACTCAGCTAGCCCGGGAAATAGGGAGCTCCATTAGGGAAGAACTACAGAGTGGCAGGTCCAGTACTTATGAGCCACCAGTAAGTACAGAAAAGATAAGTGATCATCATTCAGACTCAGTAGGATATGTAGATCTCAGTCAAATTAAGTTCATCATGCAATCAGACATAAAGGAACCTCCTACATATAGAGGAGATGGTACAGACAAATGCTCCATTCATGAATGGGAGGAGTTGATGAGAATATACTTGAGGAGAAAGGGTTGTCTTGTTGGGGAACAATCAGATGAGTTGATTAGTCGATTATCTGGCAAAGCAAGAGACATGGTAAAGATAAATTTACGCAATGAGACAACAGTTGATCCTACAGAGAAGCCAGAGATTGTATTTGACATTCTGAAACAGAATTTCAGTGAATTGGCCTATTCGTGCATGCCCTTGGCTGATTTTTACAATACTAAACCTGTACCCGGAGAGGCTGTTATGGAGTACTGGGTTCGATTGAACAAGGCTGTAGATGTCGCTGACGAGGGCCTTAAGAGACAAGGTAAGAAGATTGACAGCTCCAACTCTGATGTCGTTAGGATGTTTGTAACATACTGCCCTGACCCCAAACTGGCAGCAGTATTCCAATACAAGTCTGCTGAGAAATGGACTGCGAGTGAAGTACAGGAGAGAATCTATGAACATGAACGCCGCAGGAAGGCCACCATGTGTCAATCTACCGCTGTATCCTCAAAGCAAGTAACAGTACATCCCCAGATAACTCCATGTGAAGGCGGGGTCAATGCTGGTACGTGCAGTGACACTTCTCTCACATCAAGCGCCAAACAAGATGGGCAGAGTGCAAGTATCGAGAGACTCATTCACCTGCTTGAACGTACCTTAGAGAAGAGCATACCACCCGTTATGGTTTCACAGACACAGGCCAAGGCACCATCTTTCCCCACCCAGCCCTTCAGGCGTAGGGAATGCAGGGTTTGTGGCTCAACAGATCACTCCACTGTGATGCACTGTAGACATGAGAACCTGTGCCTCCTGTGCTTTTCCCCAGATCATTGGAAGTCAAATTGTCCTAAACCGGGGGAACGCTATGCCAATCCCGGTGGTGAAAGACGCCCACCACAACAGCAGAGAAACTCACCACCACAGCAGCAACCGTTAAACTGACACGCCCACAGGTGAAGGGGGGAAATGTGGGTGTTCAACTGTCTACCCCCAAGAAAGAATTTGATGATCTTGAGAAAACGTATGAGATTTTGTGCTCTGATGCGAAAGAAGGAGAGAAAATTGTTATGTTAGGTTCACAAGAAGTTGAGGCTTTTTCAGATTTGTTTTACACCTCTGTGTCTGTACATGGGAAAGTGCAGCTTAAGGGCATGCTTGACACTGGGTCTATGGCCTGTACATTAAGTGAACATGCGGAGCAGAGACTTTTGGAAGCAGGTGCCCTTCCTCAGCATTATCAGCCTCCCACAGAGTTAGTATTAGTGGGGTGTGGGGGGAAGAAGACCTCAACAAAGTGTTTCTATGATTTGGAGATGCAAATCTATGGGATTGATGTTAAAGTGCCCACTCTAGTTGTTCCTGGACAGCGTGATGATCTCATCCTGGGATCGAATGTCATTAAGCATCTATTGCATGAGATGAAAGGCACGGATGAATACTGGAAGCTCGTCAACAACATGGATGGCCAGACCCACTCACCAGAGGGTGAGCAGTTTCTGCAGATGATGACAAGTGTCACAAGATGGAAGGGACAGCAAGTCGATGGCAAGATTGGGACAGTGAAGCTCACTCAAGCTGTGACTCTTTCTCCCAAGACTGAACACTTAGTTTGGGGTAAACTTCCTAAAAATGTGGCATTGTCTCCAGGCAGCACTGTAATAGTCGAACCTACCAGGTCAAAGGTCATGCCCAGAAACATACTCGTGGGTAGAGTTATTACACCCATGTGGGGAGATGGCTGGGTGCCTTTAAAGGTAGTAAACTGTTCTGACAAACATCTCACCCTAAGACGTAACATGAAGTTGGCAGATGTGTCTACATGCTTGGCTGTTGAGGATGCAACAATATTTCAGGGCCTTCATGAGGTGAGGAAAACCCCAATGGAACAGAAGCAGGATGACAATGGCCGCCACAATCTGAAACAAAGACTGTCTGATCTAGGATTAGTAGACATTGACATTGATGGATGCCAGGTAGCTGACCAGTGGAAGGAAAAGCTTGTGAATACCATCACAAAATATGAAGACATCTTCTCAAGACATAATCTGGACTGCGGAGAAGCCAGGGGTTATGTTCACCGTATCCACCTGGTTGATGACAGACCCTTCCGGCTACCATACAGAAGAGTTCCGCCTGCTCATTACCTGAAGCTGAGGAAGGTATTGACAGATATGGAAGAAGTAGGTCTTATACGCAAGTCAGTTAGTGAGTATGCCTCCCCTTTAGTCATGGTATGGAAGAAAGACGGGAGTCTGAGGTTATGCACTGACTTCAGGTGGATGAATGCACGAACGGTGAAGGACGCTCATCCCCTTCCTCATCAAGCAGATTGCCTCGCAGCCCTTGGTGGCAGTGCATTTTTCAGCACCATGGACTTGACCTCAGGATTTTATAACATTCCAGTTCACGAAGAGGACAAGAAGTACACAGCCTTTACCACACCAATGGGACTTTATGAGTACAATCGCATGCCACAAGGTCTGTGTAACAGCCCGGCCTCTTTCATGAGAATGATGTTGAGTATATTTGGGGACCTAAACTTCTCAAATCTCCTTTGTTACTTAGATGACTTGTTGGTCTTTGCACCCACCGAGGAACAGGCTCTACAGCGACTTGAAGTTGTGTTTAGCCGTCTAAGAGCCAACAATCTCAAGCTAGCACCCAAAAAATGCCACTTTCTACGAAGAACAGTGAAATTCCTCGGACATATCATTAAAGAGGACGGTGTGTCAGTGGATCCTGAGAAGGTGGAGGCCATTGCCAAGATGAGCCAAGCTCAGCTGATGGAGGCAGATGGATGCACTCCCTCTGCTCGGAGGCTGAAATCCTTCTTGGGTATGGTATTATATTACCAGCACTTCATTCCTGACTGTTCTGCTATAGCCAGACCTTTGTTTGCACTCACTGGGGGTCAAAAGAGAAGAGGAAGAGATGGGAAGAAGGGCAACAGTGGGATTTTCCGGAAGCTGACGCTATCGGATTGGACTGAGGAGTGTGTCGTTGCATTCCAGAAGCTGAAGGATGCTCTTTTGAATTGTGTCATGCTAGCTCACCCTGATTTCGAGAGGCCGTTCATTCTCTTCACTGACGCTTCCTTGGATGGTCTTGGGGCTGTGCTTTGCCAAGTACCTGAAGGTGAAGATAAGGCAAGGCCCATAGCATTTGCGAGCAAGACACTGAGTAAGTCGCAGAGAAGGTACCCGGCACACAGACTTGAATTTCTAGCACTGAAATGGAGTGTGTGTGAGAAATTCAGTCACTGGCTTAAGGGGCACGAGTTCACTGTCTGGACAGATAGTAACCCGTTAACGTACATCATGACAAAACCCAAGCTGGACGCTTGCGAGCAAAGATGGGTTGCCAAGCTGGCACCGTACAACTTTGATTTGAAGCGTATCCCAGGCAGCAAGAACACAGTAGCAGATGCACTGAGCCGCGATCCCTTTGCAGTGACTGTCGCGCAGAGACTGATGAGGGAGTCCTACCTAGCACTTCTGTCTGAGGCTGTTGGGACACTGAATGATGATGTCCAAGATGCCTTCCGTTGGGCTTCTTATCCCCAGGAGATAACCTCTTTGACCACTGCTGAAGTGAAGGCCATATGTCAGCTCCATATTGACTGGGAATGTTCAATGGAGATGCAAGCAATCCAGCTTGGTTCCAACACCCAACGGCTGCTTTCTCCTGGTATTGACACCTTGCCTGAACTCTCGCACGAGGAACTTCGAGATTTCCAGCTGCAAGACTCTGTGACTTCCAAGGTCATCCCTTTCGTCTTCAATAAGAAACGGCCCACCAGACGAGATCGATACAGTGTTTCTTCTAAAGTGTTGTTGCTGATGAAACAGTGGGATCGCTTGATCCTAAGAGAGGGAGTTTTGTATCGTGTCATTAAGGAGAGTCACACAAACCGGAGAAGGTTCCAGTATGTCTTGCCAGAGGTGTTGAGACTCAAAGCGATGACTGGCATTCACGACCTTGCAGGACATCAAGGCCAAGCTAGAACTCTAGCTCTGGCCAGGCAGAGATTTTTCTGGCCGGCAATGGAGAGAGACATCAAGGAGTATGTGCGCTGCTGCCAGAGATGCGTTCTAGCAAAGACACCAGAGCCAGCGGCTAGAGCCCCGTTAGAGAGCATCAAAACTTGCTCTCCCATGGAGTTGGTGTGTTTGGATTTTTGGACAGCGGAAGACAGTAAGAAGAACTCAGTTGATGTTCTGGTGGTGACTGACCACTTCACTAAACTTGCCCATGCATGGCCATGCAGAAACCAGACAGCCAAGCAAGTAGCTCGTAAACTGTGGGATCATGTCTTCTGTGTCTACGGATTTGCATCAAGGATCCATACTGATCAAGGCGCAAATTTTGAGAGTGAGCTAATAGCAGAACTGCTTAAGCTCTCCGGTGTCCAAAAGTCCAGAACCACAGCATATCACCCAATGGGGAATGGAGAAACCGAACGCTTCAACAGGACTTTAGGTAGCATGCTCAGGAGTCTGCCCTTGAAAACCAAAGAACATTGGCCTGAACAAATCCAGTCATTAACATTTGCCTACAATGCCACTGTTCACGAGACTACGGGCTATGCTCCATTCTTTCTCATGTTTGGTAGAGTCCCTCGGCTACCAGTGGATGTTATGTTCCGCAATGTTTTGGATGACTCCAGTGTTGTGGATTGCAACAAGTATGTCGAGACTCTGATCACTGGGCTGAAGGAAGCTATGAGTGTTGCCCAAAGGCACACTGACAAGCAACAGAGACGACAAGGTCGGGAGTATGACAAGCGGGTTAAAGGCATCGGTTTGTCCATGGGGGATCGTGTCCTCATCGCCAACAAGGGTGAAAGGGGCCGCCGCAAGTTGGCTGACAAGTGGAACCCTGAGATTTTCACAGTGACTTCAGTCAATCCACAAACTCACACGTACATAATCCAAGATCGTTATGGCAGAGAGAAAGTGGTTCACAGGAATCTACTGCTGCAGGTGAATTTCCTGCCATTTGAAATTGATGATTCAGTACACTTCAATGACAGTGATGCTGCAGGGCCTTCAATCAATGTAGATGCAGGAGAGGCCACCCACTCCGGCGATGGACTGGACAGGGAAGACATGGAGGACTCTGGGGAGGAAAGTGCATCCTGGCTGGCGGAGGATTCAAGCGATTACTCCGAACTCTGGACATCGGATGGAAAGTCAGACCCAGAAGAACCTTGTTTTCTTGAGGAAAATGACCGGGGAAGCACCTCTGAGATTCTGGAGCTGATTCCTTCAAACTCACCTCTGATCAATGATCTAAGGCCAGAGCCACCGTTAGTTACTATGGCCCCTAGCCCAGTGGCAGGTCGCACAAGGGCGGGGAGGGTAGTTAAACCAGTAAAGAGACTAATAGAGTCAACCCACCAGAAGGTGTAAGTTTAACATAGTACAGAGATGATTTAGTACAGGATTTTTTTTTAAGGCTAAGAATGTAGATATAGTGTAAGAGGCACTATGCATCTAGGGGCAGTTGAAGGCCTGACCAACTTTCGCTTGCCCTGAACCCTATGGGTAGCTTTGAGCTGAATTCAGAATTAAGCCTTGAGCTTGGTAGGTTATTTTGTTGTTTTACAAGGTTGGTGAAATTCAGGAGGGGTGAATGTAACAGTTGTTGAAGTACTATGTGAATTTCACCAGGTTCATATATCAATATGTTGTGTTGATTTGTTATGCATGCCTGCATCCTGGGAGAAGGGGAGTGTGTACTTACGTTTTGCCCGGCGTGCTCGTGCTCAAATCATTTTGATGCACTGAGAGAGGTAGGCACGCTTTTTCTGTCTTCAGAAAAGTTTGATTCTTTTAAGTACAAAGTCATACACACAATGTTTTGTTCATGAATAATGATGTATATTTAGAGGTTACTCATAAATGGATGGTATTGTTAAGATGCACTTGTAATTGTACTTTTTAGGACGATATCAATATTCTGAATTCAACATGTGGTTAATAGCTAGCTAAGGTATTAGCAGGCTATTGTATGTGTGAACGATGGCTAGCTCCTCGAATGATCCCAGTCCCTCCTATTGTGCATCTGTTGTAGAAAGAGGCGACGATTCTCAGAACAGATGTGCTCTACAAATGTTTTATTTCCTTTTGGATGCAGGTATGTGGTTTTATCAATGTAAAATATGTTACGTATAATTAGGAGAGAGTGTATTAATTTTTGTATTCAAAATCATTTTGATGCACTGAGAGAGAAAGAGGCGACGATTCTCAGAACAGATGTGCTCTACAAATGTTTTATTTCCTTTTGGATGCAGATGCAAGATGCAGAGAGTCAGGTCTGCTTGATTAAAACTACCTGATCTCCAAAGTCCACGTTTATGGTCTCTATCAACCACACACAACGCAGAGTTACAGCGGTGTAGTATAGCACCGGCTACACTACCATGTTGAGTTGCTACCATGTTGTTGTTATGTTGTGATGCTACCATGTTGAGTTGCTACCATGTTGTTATGTTGAGTTGCTACCATGTTGTTGTTATGTTGTGATGCTACCATGTTGAGTTGCTACCATGTTGTTGTTATGTGGTGATGCTACCATGTTGAGTTGCTACCATGTTGTTATGTTGTGTTGCTGCCATGTTGAGTTGCTACCATGTTGTTGTTATGTTGAGTTGCTACCATGTTGTGTTGTCATGAGTTGCTGCCTTGCTAGGTTGTTGTCTTAGGTCTCTTTTTATGTAGTGTTGTGTCTCTCTTGTTATGATGTGTGTTTTGTCCTATATTTACACTGTACTTATTTTTTATTTATTTTTAATCCCAGGACTCAGTCTCCGCAGGAGGACTTTTGCCTTTTGGTAGGTCGTCATTGTAAATAAGAATTTGTTCTTTAACTGACTTTCCTAGTTAAATAAAGGTTAAATAAATACAATAAAAATAAAGTATTTCTGTTTTTAATAAATTTGCTAAGAATTCTTAACCTGTTTTCGCTTTGTTATTATGGGTTATTGTGTGTAGATTGAGAAGGGAACAAATTATTTAATCCATTTTCGCATAAGGCTGTAATGTAACAACATGTGCAAAAAATCAAGGGGTCTGAATACTTTCTGAATGCACTTTAATTATTGTAAAATTCCTAGTACTGTAGCTAATCTTTGTCACGCTCACTAACCGAGGACAGATGACGTTCCAGAGGCAGTTTGGAACTTAGTAGTGAGGGTTGTAACCGAGGACAGATGACGTTCCAGGGGCAGTTTGGAACTTAGTAGTGAGGGTTGGAACCGAGGACAGATGATGTTCCAGAGGCAGTTTGGAACTTAGTAGTGAGGGTTGTAACCGAGGACAGATGATGTTCCAGGGGAAGTTTGGAACTTAGTAGTGAGGGTTGTAACCAAGGACAGATGATGTTCCAGGGGCAGTTTGGAACTTAGTAGTGAGGGTTGTAACCGAGGACAGATGACGTTCCAGGGGCAGTTTGGAACTTAGTAGTGAGGGTTGTAACCGAGGACAGATGATGTTCCAGGGTAAGTTTGGAACTTAGTAGTGAGGGTTGTAACCAAGGACAGATGATGTTCCAGGGGCAGTTTGGAACTTAGTAGTGAGGGTTGTAACCGAGGACAGATGACGTTCCAGGGGCAGTTTGGAACTTAGTAGTGAGGGTTGTAACCGAGGACAGATGATGTTCCAGGGGCAGTTTGGAACTTAGTAGTGAGGGTTGTAACCGAGGACAGAAGATGTTCCAGGGGCAGTTTGGAACTTAGTAGTGAGGGTTGTAACCGAGGACAGAAGATGTTCCAGGGGCAGTTTGGAACTTAGTAGTGAGGGTTGTAACCGAGGACAGAGATGACGTTCCAGGGGCAGTTTGGAACTTAGTAGTGAGGGTTGTAACCGAGGACAGATTATGTTCCAGGGGCAGTTTGGAACTTAGTAGTGAGGGTTGTAACCGAGGACAGATGACGTTCCAGGGGCAGTTTGGAACTTAGTAGTGAGGGTTGTAACCGAGGACAGAAGATGTTCCAGGGGCAGTTTGGAACTTAGTAGTGAGGGTTGTAACCGAGGACAGAAGATGTTCCAGGGGCAGTTTGGAACTTAGTAGTGAGGGTTGTAACCGAGGACAGATGAAGTTCCAGGGGCAGTTTGGAACTTAGTAGTGAGGGTTGTAACCGAGGACAGAGATGACGTTCCAGAGGCAGTTTGGAACTTAGTAGTGAGGGTTGTAACCGAGGACAGATGACGTTCCAGGGGCAGTTTGGAACTTAGTAGTGAGGGTTGTAACCGAGGACAGAGATGACATTCCAGAGGCAGTTTGGAACTTAGTAGTGAGGGTTGTAACCGAGGACAGATGACGTTCCAGGGGCAGTTTGGAACTTAGTAGTGAGGGTTGTAACCGAGGACAGATGATTTTTACGGCGCCACATTGAAAGTCAATAATTTGAAGGTGTCCACATACTTTTGGCCAGTTAGCGCATCTACCCTCAATTACCTTGTACCCTTCCACAGGGACTCAGTACTGGTACCCCGTGTATACAACCATGTTATTACCTTGTACACCTGCACATTGACTCAGTACTGGCTTCAGCTCAGTGGGCTAACACCGTCCATAACAGAGCTGAAGGCTTCAGCACAGTGGGCTAACACCGTCTTTAACAGCTGCCTCAGTCCTCCTAATGAGGTACTGTAATGTAGTAATTGTACAGTAGCTTTTCAAGACATTTTCCCGTGCGTGGGGATTGCTGCGCATGTCGGCTCAAGCCTGCACTACCTTTAAATGGCTCTTACAGTGCACTGTGCTACAATCTGCCTTGGATTGAATCCCGGCCTGGGTCCTGGCCTTAATTGTCAGGTCTATATTTGAGTTGAGATGTAGGCCGACCAGCACCTCTCCTACTTTAACTCCAGTTTGACAAGAGCATTTAAAAAAAAAGATTTCACGTGATTCATCTGACGCATGCCATTTAAAGCTACTGCTTACACACAAGGTCCAATGAAAGTTTTCATTTAATGAAGAACAAACCGGGAAAGAGGAATAGAATGTCAGTGTAAGGTGTTTCCTGCTCATTAAAAAGCAACAACACTGTCAACTACTGAGGTAGTGCCGAGTGTGTGTGTTAGTGTGTCAGTTCTATTGTCAGTTCCACCCTCACTGCTGCTGGGATAGACTGCTACTCCAACCACCCTCACTGTTGCTGGGATACACTGCTAATCCAACCACCCTCACTGCTGCTAGGATAGACTGCTACTCCAACCACCCTCACTGCTGCTGGGATAGACTGCTACTCCAACCACCCTCACTGTTGCTGGGATAGACTGCTACTCCAACCACCCTCACTGCTAATAGGATAGACTGCTACTCCAAACACCCTCACTGTTGCTGGGATACACTGCTAATCCAACCACCCTCACTGCTGCTAGGATAGACTGCTACTCCAACCACCCTCACTGCTGCTAGGATAGGCTGCTACTCCAACCACCCTCACTGTTGCTGGGATACACTGCTACTCCAACCACCCTCACTGTTGCTGGGATAGGCTGCTACTCCAACCACCCTTACTGCTGCTGGGATAGACTGCTACTCCAACCACCCTCACTGCTGCTAGGTTAGACTGCTACTCCAACCACCCTCACTGCTGCTGGGATAGACTGCTACTCCAACCACCCTCACTGCTGCTAGGATAGACTGCTACTCCAACCACCCTCACTGCTAATAGGATAGACTGCCTCTCCAACAGCCCTCACTGCTGCTAGGATAGACTGCTACTCCAACCACCCTCACTGCTGCTAGGATAGGCTGCTACTCCAACCACCCTCACTGTTGCTGGGATACACTGCTACTCCAACCACCCTCACTGTTGCTGGGATAGGCTGCTACTCCAACCACCCTTACTGCTGCTGGGATACACTGCTACTCCAACCACCCTCACTGCTGCTAGGATAGACTGCTACTCCAACCCCCCTCACTGCTGCTAGGATAGACTGCTACTCCAACCACCCTCACTGCTGCTGGGATAGACTGCTACTCCAACCACCCTTACTGCTGCTAGTATAGACTGCTACTCCAACCACCCTTACTGCTGCTGGGATAGACTGCTAATCCAACCACCCTCACTGCTGCTGGGATAGACTGCCTCTCCAACCACCCTCACTGCTGCTAGGATAGACTGCTACTCCAACCCCCCTCACTGCTGCTAGGATAGACTGCTACTCCAACCACCCTCACTGCTGCTGGGATAGACTGCTACTCCAACCACCCTTACTGCTGCTGGGATAGACTGCTAATCCAACCACCCTCACTGCTGCTGGGATAGACTGCCTCTCCAACCACCCTTACTGCTGCTGGGATAGACTGCTAATCCAACCACCCTCACTGCTGCTGGGATAGGCTGCTACTCCAACCACCCTCACTGCTGCTGGGATAGACTGCTACTCCAACCACCCTTACTGCTGCTGGGAAAGACTGCTAATCCAACCACCCTCACTGCTGCTGGGATAGACTGCCTCTCCAACCACCCTCACTGCTGCTAGGATAGACTGCTACTCCAACCCCCCTCACTGCTGCTGGGATAGGCTGCTACTCCAACCACCCTCACTGCTGCTGGGATAGACTGCTACTCCAACCACCCTCACTGCTGCTGGGATAGGCTGCTACTCCAACCACCCTCACTGCTGCTGGGATAGACTGCTACTCCAACCACCCTCACTGCTGCTGGGATAGACTGCTACTCCAAACGCCATCACAGCAGGTAGGCTAGTGGTTAGAGTGTTGGGCCAGTAACCAACAGGAAGACTAGTGGTTAGACTGTTGGGCCAGTAACCAGCAGGAAGCCTAGTGGTTAGAGTGTTGGGCCAGTAACCAGCAGGTAGCCTAGTGGTTAGAGTGTTGGGCCAGTAACCAGCAGGAAGCCTAGTGGTTAGAGTGTTGGGCCAGTAACCAGCAGGAAGCCTAGTGGTTAGAGTGTTGGGCCAGTAACCAGCTGGAAGCCTAGTGGTTAGAGTGTTGGGCCAGTAACCAGCAGGAAGCCTAGTGGTTAGTGTTGGTCCAGTAACCAGCAGGTAGCCTAGTGGTTAGAGTGTTGGGCCAGTAACCAGCAGGAAGCCTAGTGGTTAGAGTGTTGGGCCAGTAACCAGCAGGTAGCATAGCGGTTAGAGCGTTGGGCCAGTAACCAGCAGGTAGCATAGCGGTTAGAGCGTTGGGCCAGTAACCAGCAGGTAGCATAGCGATTAGAGCGTTGGGCCAGTAACCAGCAGGTAGCATAGCGGTTAGAGCGTTGGGCCAGTAACCAGCAGGTAGCATAGCGGTTAGAGCGTTGGGCCAGTAACCAGCAGGTAGCATAGCAGTTAGAGCGTTGGGCCAGTAATCAGCAGGTAGAATAGCGGTTAGTGCGTTGGGCCAGTAACCAGCAGGTAGCATAGCGGTTAGAGCGTTGGGCCAGTAACCAGCAGGTAGCATAGCGGTTAGAGCGTTGGGCCAGTAACCAGCAGGTAGCATAGCGGTTAGAGCGTTGGGCCAGAAACCAGCAGGTAGCATAGCGGTTAGAGCGTTGGGCCAGTAACCAGCAGGTAGCATAGCGGTTAGAGTGTTGGTCCCTTAACCAGCAGGTAGCATAGCGGTTAGATTGGTGGGCCAGTAACCAGCAGGTAGCATAGCGGTTAGAGTGTTTGGCCAGTAACCAGCAGGTAGCATAGCGATTAGAGCGTTGGGCCAGTAACCAGCAGGTAGCATAGCGGTTAGAGCGTTGGGCCAGTAACCAACAGGTAGCATAGCGGTTAGAGCGTTGGGCCAGTAACCAGCAGGTAGCATAGCGGTTAGAGCGTTGGGCCAGTAATCAGCAGGTAGCATAGCGGTTAGTGCGTTGGGCCAGTAACCAGCAGGTAGCATAGCGGTTAGAGCGTTGGGCCAGTAACCAGCAGGTAGCATAGCGGTTAGAGCGTTGGGCCAGTAACCAGCAGGTAGCATAGCGGTTAGAGCGTTGGGCCAGTAACCAGCAGGTAGCATAGCGGTTATAGCGTTGGGCCAGTAACCAGCAGGTAGCATAGCGGTTAGAGCGTTGGGCCAGTAACCAGTAGGTAGCATAGCGGTTAGAGCGTTGGGCCAGTAACCAGCAGGTAGCATAGCGGTTAGAGCGTTGGGCCAGTAACCAGCAGGTAGCATAGCGGTTAGAGCGTTGGGCCAGTAACCAGCAGGTAGCATAGCGGTTAGAGCGTTGGGCCAGTAACCAGCAGGTAGCATAGCGGTTAGAGCGTTGGGCCAGTAACCAGCAGGTAGCATAGCGGTTAGAGCGTTGGGCCAGTAACCAGCAGGTAGCATAGCGATTAGAGCGTTGGGCCAGTAACCAGCAGGTAGCATAGCGGTTAGAGCGTTGGGCCAGTAACCAGCAGGTAGCATAGCGGTTAGAGCGTTGGGCCAGTAACCAGCAGGTAGCATAGCAGTTAGAGCGTTGGGCCAGTAATCAGCAGGTAGAATAGCGGTTAGTGCGTTGGGCCAGTAACCAGCAGGTAGCATAGCGGTTAGAGCGTTGGGCCAGTAACCAGCAGGTAGCATAGCGGTTAGAGCGTTGGGCCAGTAACCAGCAGGTAGCATAGCGGTTAGAGCGTTGGGCCAGAAACCAGCAGGTAGCATAGCGGTTAGAGCGTTGGGCCAGTAACCAGCAGGTAGCATAGCGGTTAGAGTGTTGGTCCCTTAACCAGCAGGTAGCATAGCGGTTAGATTGGTGGGCCAGTAACCAGCAGGTAGCATAGCGGTTAGAGTGTTTGGCCAGTAACCAGCAGGTAGCATAGCGATTAGAGCGTTGGGCCAGTAACCAGCAGGTAGCATAGCGGTTAGAGCGTTGGGCCAGTAACCAACAGGTAGCATAGCGGTTAGAGCGTTGGGCCAGTAACCAGCAGGTAGCATAGCGGTTAGAGCGTTGGGCCAGTAATCAGCAGGTAGCATAGCGGTTAGTGCGTTGGGCCAGTAACCAGCAGGTAGCATAGCGGTTAGAGCGTTGGGCCAGTAACCAGCAGGTAGCATAGCGGTTAGAGCGTTGGGCCAGTAACCAGCAGGTAGCATAGCGGTTAGAGCGTTGGGCCAGTAACCAGCAGGTAGCATAGCGGTTATAGCGTTGGGCCAGTAACCAGCAGGTAGCATAGCGGTTAGAGCGTTGGGCCAGTAACCAGTAGGTAGCATAGCGGTTAGAGCGTTGGGCCAGTAACCAGCAGGTAGCATAGCGGTTAGAGCGTTGGGCCAGTAACCAGCAGGTAGCATAGCGGTTAGAGCGTTGGGCCAGTAACCAGCAGGTAGCATAGCGGTTAGAGCGTTGGGCCAGTAACCAGCAGGTAGCATAGCGGTTAGAGCGTTGGGCCAATAACCAAAGTCATTCACCAGTTCTAATCCCAGAGCCGACAAGGTGAAAAATCTCGCTGTTGATACTGGAAGACTCTGATAGTTACATAGCTGAGGGTCGCTAATCCTGTTCCATTTCTAGCCTCTACGTGTTACAGAAGCGAGGTATATGCCAGCAACCAGTAAAGTTACAACAGGGCAGCTAAATTAGCTCAGACCGCAAGAATTCTGACAGGACATTGGTCGGAAGTCATCTAATGTCAGAATCATAAAATAGAGTTTCCCTTATGTTAAGCTATTGGTGGAGCATCAGGTACTGTCCACTAATATTTTCATCTTGGGGACTAACAAGTCATTTGTAAACCATATATATGTATACATATAGTACACATTTTAGATTAGGGGCTGCAAAATAGTTTGTTGATAATTAGTGGTTTATACAGATCTACATTAGTCATCAACTGAAGTATTAGTAAGTGCATGTACTCACATTTATAAATGCACTCATTATGTATACATGTATAAAGATACCATTCATGACATATAAACACATTTATGAATATGTAAATAGTACCATTCATGACATATAAACACATTTATGAATATGTAAATAGTACCATTCATGACATATAAACACATTTATGAATATGTAAATAGTACCATTCATGACATATACACACATTTACGAATATGTAAATAGTACCATTCATGACATATAAACACATTTATGAATATGTAAATGCTGAGTCAGACTATTCATCAACTATTAACAAATACCTGATGAGTTGACAATATCTCCTTTATAGCTGGTTTACAAACTTCAGCTAACTTTCGCCATCGCTAGCTGGAGAATGTGAACATGTTTTAAGAAAACGTTGTTCAAATCACCTGAAAACAACTTCATATTTGGTTTCAAATCAAATCAAATGTCATTTGTCACATACGCATGGTTAGCAGATGTTAATGCGAGTGTTGCGAAATGCTTGTGCTTCTAGTTCCGACAACGCAGTAATAACCAACGAGTAATCTAACCTAACAATTCCACAACAAATACCTTATACACTCACAAGTGTAAAGGAATGAAGAATATGTACATATAAACATATGAATGAGTGATGGTACAGAACGGCATAGGCAAGATGCAGTAGATGGTATAGAGTACAGTATATACATATGAGATGAGTAATGTGGGGTATCCGGCGATGCGTTATGCAGACCTCACTACCCTATGGAGAGCCTTACGGTGATACAGCCGGACAGGATGCTCTCGATTGTGCATCTGTAAAAGTTTGTGAGTGCTTTTGGTGACAAGCCAAATTTCTTCAGCATCCTGAGGTTGAAGAGGCGCTGCTGCGCCTTCTTCACGACGCTGTCTGTGTGGGTGGACCAATTCAGTTTGTCCGTGATGTGTACGCCGAGGAACTTAAAACGACCCTCTCCACTACTGTCCCGTCGATGTGGATAGGGGGGTGCTCTCTCTGCTGTTTTCTGACGTCCACGATCATCTCCTTCGTTTTGTTGATTTTCCTGACATCACACTCTGAGGGCCCTCACCTCCTCCCTGTAGGCCGTCTCGTCACTGTTGGTAATCAAGCCTACCACTGTAGTGTCGTCCGCAAACTTGATGATTGAGTTGGAGGAGTGCATGGCCACGCAGTCGTGGGTGAACAGGGAGTACAGGAGAGGGCTCAGAATGCATCCTTCTGGGGCCCCAGTGTTGAGGATCAGCAAGGTGGAGATGTTGTTACCTACCCTCACCACCTGGAGGCGGCCCGTCAGGAAGTCCAGTACCCAGTTGCACAGGGCGGGGTCGAGACCCAGGGTCTCGAGCTTGATGACGAGTTTGGAGGGTATTATGGTGTTAAATGCTGAGCTGTAGTCGATGAACAGCATTCTCACATAGGTATTCCTCTTGTCCAGATGGGTTAGGGCAGTGTGCAGTGTGGTTGCGATTGCGTCGTCTCTGGACCTATTGGGGCGGTAAGCAAATTGGAGTGTGTCTGGGTGTCAGGTAGGCTGGAGGTGATATGGTCCTTGACTAGTCTCTCAAAGCACTTCATGATGACGGAAGTGAGTGCTACGGGGCGGTAGTCGTTTAGCTCAGTTACCTTAGCTTTCTTGGGAATAGGAACAATGGTGGCCCTCTTCAAGCATGTGGGGACAGCAGACTGGGATAAGGATTGATTGAATATGTTCGTAAACACACCAGCCAGCTGGTCTGCGCATGCTCTGAGGACGTGGCTAGGGATGCCGTCTGGGCCTG
Organism: Oncorhynchus mykiss; assembly: GCF_057628025.1. Taxonomy (NCBI): domain Eukaryota; kingdom Metazoa; phylum Chordata; class Actinopteri; order Salmoniformes; family Salmonidae; genus Oncorhynchus; species Oncorhynchus mykiss. The sequence continues at coordinate 80,215,599 of NC_143037.1, forward strand.
CAGCCTTGCGAGGGTTAACACATTTAAATGTTTTACTCACGTCGGCTGCAGTGAAGAAGAGTCCGCAGGTTTTGGTCGCGGGCCGTGTCAGTGGCACTGTATTGTCCTCAAAGCGAGCAAAGAAGTTATTTAGTCTGTCTTGGAGCAAGACATCCTTGAAGGGGATTTGGTTTAAAATGGAAGTAATGGGGGAATGTGAGTATGTTTATTTTTAAATGGTCAAATCCCCTTTTTAAGTAACATAAAACAAAATATGAAGTTGTTTTCAAGTAACTTGGATTTATTTTTTTTGTTTAAACATGCTCACATTGCCCCCATCACTTCCAGACATGTTCTGCTCGCGGTGGCTAACGTTTAGACGGTATTCCTCGAAATCCATCTGAAGGTTGTAATGGCTGTAATGGTTCATTTCAGCAAATGTTTACATGTGTAAATATTTATATGAACATAACAAAATTCAACAACTGAGACATAAACTGAACAAGTTCCACAGACATGTGACTAAAATAAATGTAATAATGTGTCCCAAAAGTAACAGTAATTATCTGGTGTGGCCACCAGCTGCATTAAGTTCTGCAGTGCATCTCCTCATGGACTGCACCAGATTTGCCAATTCTTGCAGTGAGATGTTACACCACTCTTCCACCAAGGCACCTGCAAGTTCCCAGACATTTCTGGGGGGAATGGCCCTAGCCCTCACCCTCCGTTCCAGCAGATCCCAGACGTGCTCAATGGGATTGAGATCCGGGCACTTCACTGGCAATGGCAAAACACTGACATTCCTGTCTTTCAGGAAATCACGCACAGAACGAGCAGTATGGCTGGTGGCATTGTCATGCTGGAGGGTCATGTCAGGATGAGCCAGCAGGAAGTGTACCACATGAGGGAGGAGGAAGTCTTCCCTGTAACGCACAGCGTTGAGATTGCCTGCAACAGCAACAAGCTCAGTTCGATGATGCTGTGACACAACGCCTCAGACCATGACGGACCCTCCACCTCCAAATCGATCCCGCTCCAGAGTACAGGCCTCAGTGTAACACTCATTCCTTCGAAGATTAACGTGAATCTGACCCTCACCCCTGGTGAGACAAAACCGCGACTTGTCAGTGAAGAGCACTTTTTGCTAGACCTGTCTGGTCCAGCGACAGTGGGTTTGTGCCCGTAGGCAACGTTGCTGCCGGTGATGTCTGGTGAGGACCTGCCTACAACAGGCCTACAAGACCATAGTCCAGCCTCTCTCATCCTACTGCGGACAATCTGAGCACAGGTGGAGGGATTGTGCATTCCTGGTGTACAGACATTGCAATTTATTGGCCACATCCGCAGTCCTCATGCCTCCATGCAGTATGCCTAAATCACATTGATGAGGATGAGCAGGGACCCTGGGCATCTTTCTTTTGGTGTTTTTCAGAGTCAGTAGAAAGGCCTAAGTTTTCATAACTGTGACCTTAATTGCCTACCGTCTATAAGCTGTTAGTGTCTTAACGACCGTTCCACAGGTGCATGTTCATTAATTGTTTATGGTTCATTGAACAAGCATGGGAAACAGTGTTTAAACCCTTTACAATGAAGACCTGTGAAGTTATTTGGATTTTTACGATTTATCTTTGAAATCTTAATTTTTTTTGCTGAGTTTATTTTTCAGGTTGAGTAACCATCTAACATGAAGTTGTAAAATAGTGAACTACTTTTTCAATGAAGTGTTACTTTTCCTTTTTAACTGATTACTTTTAGCACTGTGTGATGGATGCTATGGCCCTTCGGCGGTATGTGAGAGAGAGGAGAGGAGTGGGGGGGGGTGAGGAGAGGAAGGTAGAGAAGAGGAGAGAGGAAGGGAGAGCAGAGGAGAGAGGAAGGGAGAGCAGAGGAGAGGAGAGGAGAGGAGAGGAGAGGAGAGGAGAGCGGAGGAGAGGATAGGGGAGTGGGAGAGGAGGGGAGAGAAAGGGAGAGCAGAGGGGAGGAGAGGAAAAGGGGGAGTAGAGGAAGAGAGTGCGGTGAGAGACGAAAGCAGAGTGGGGGAGAGGAGAGGAAAGGAGAGCGCAGGAGAAGAGAGGAGGAGGTCCCCAGATTCCATTAGTTATTTTTAAAAGGTTTCTTCAAGGAGAATCATAGGATGATCTGGTTCACCTCACTTTCTCATTCCTCTTGAGGTATTACGACCAAATCCTTCCCCCAGAAATATCTGTGATACTGGGGATAGATGCTGACCTGCAAAACGACTAGAAAAACGACTAGCCAAAATCTAAAACTGACCCTTACTTTAACCCTAACCTTAACCAACCCTAACCTTGACCCTTACCCTAACATTAACCTAACCTCATTTTTACCAATTCGGTATTTAAATGTCGTTTTTTGGGGGGGGTTATTGAAAAGCTAATTGGCTGATGTTGGTTCAATTACTTAAATTCCATTTAGTTTGTTTAGTTTTGTTCTCCCAACGTGTCGTATCTCTAGAGAAAAATCGAATCATTCATGAGATAAATCAAGTCCAGAGCTATGTGGGATACCGGACTGAAGGGAGTTGTAGTTTTCATTAAGCACATATTCAACCTGGTTCAGCACAGAAAGGTGGTAATTAACTACCAGGACCTTAATCCACTGCGCCTGTTTTTTCCGGTTCGGATAGATACATTTTTACGGCTGCTAAATTAGGATAGATACACACAGACTGCATAGACTGAATGAGAGAGGAATGTACACAACACAACAAGGATAGTGTCACGAACCTCGCCGAGGTTGGTGCCTCTTCCTGTTCGGGCGGTGCTCGGCGGTCGTCGTCGCCGGCCTATTAGCTGCCATCGATTCCCTTTCCGTTTGTTTTGGGTTATTGGTTAATTGGGTACACCTGTTTTGTATTAGGATTTGTTTGTAGGGTATTTAAGGGCACTAGGCCCGCTGGGTATTTGTGCGGGCTTGTTTTTGTTACTCTGTGTTTTGTTGGTGTGATTTATTATTGTATTTATTCTCCGGACTGTTTAGTCCTGTTGTTGTTTTGGACTAGCAACGTATTTACGCCCTGTGTGTTGGCGTGACTGTTTTTGTTGCGCTGGGGAATAAATCTGAGGAAAACGACTGAACCCTGCTCTCTGCGCCTGATTCCACCCACCACACCTAGTAGATCGTAACAGAAGCCCGCACCACCTGAAATGGAGTCAGCAGGAGCAGCGACCACTCCTCTCCCCACTATGGAGGAGCGCGTTCATCACCATACAGCTGTCCTCCATCGGATTGGTACCGCGATGGACCAGATGATGGAGAGGATGGAACGATGGGAGCGGAGTGGTCTCCCGACATCTACCCCAGCTCCCCCACTCCCGACACCACCTACTCCACCTACATCGTCCTCTGGGTCCGGCGCACTACGTCTCTCCCCCCCGAGGGAGTACGATGGAGCGGCTGCTGGGTGCCAGGGATTTTTGCTCCAGTTGGAGCTCTACCTGGCTACCGTGCGTCCGGCTCCCTCGGGTGAGGAGAGTGTGAGCCTCCTCGTCTCCTGTTTAACGGGCAGGGCCCTGGACTGGGCTAACGCAGTCTGGAACAGTCCAGACTCAGCTCGGGACAACTACCTGGAATTCACTCGCCGTTTCCGATCAGTGTTCGATCATCCACCAGAGGGTAAAGCGGCGGGTGAGCGACTGTTCCACCTCAGACAGGAGACGAGGAGCGCGCAGGACTTCGCGTTGGAGTTTAGGACCCTAGCTGCTGGTGCTGGGTGGAATGACAGGGCCCTGATGGACCATTACCGGTGTAGTCTCCGGGAGGACGTCCGCCGGGAGCTGGCTTGCAGGGACACAACTCTCTCCCTGGATGAACTAATAGACATGTCTATTCGATTGGACAACCTGCTAGCTGCCCGCGGGCGTTCAGAAGGGGTCCTGTTAATTCCACCGTCCAGCTCTCCCACTCCCACTCCGATGGAGTTGGGAGGAGCTGCATCTAGGGGGATCAGAGGGGGCTCCTCCTGCTCCTATTGTGGACGGAGAGGACACACTTCGGACCGGTGTTGGAGGAGTCCCTCTGGGAGTCGAGATGGTCGGCAGAGCGCTCCTCGGCCACCCCAGGTGAGTAAGCACCAAACTCACCCAGAGCTCCCTGTTGGTCACATGTTTTTGTTAATTTTTTTCCCTGCATTTTTCCCCTCTCTTCAGCATAAGGCGCTAGTCGATTCAGGCGCAGCTGTGAGCTTTATGGATCGTGGACTCGCCCGTAAATTGGGTATTCCGTTAGTGCAGATAGACCCACCTGTCCCCGTGCACTCCTTAGATAGCCGACCGCTAGGGTCAGGGCTGGTCAGGGAGGCCACGATTCCGCTGGACATGGTAACGCAGGGGAATCATAGGGAGAGGATCAGTTTCTACCTTATTGATTCACCTGGGTTTCCGGTGGTGTTGGGGGTTCCCTGGCTGGCTATTCACAATCCCCTTATTTCCTGGAAACAGGGGGCTCTTAAGGGGTGGTCAGACGAGTGTTCAGAGAGGTGTTTAGGAGTTTCCATCGGTGCCACGACGGTGGAGAGTCCAGACCAGGTTTCCACCGTGCGCATTCCCCCAGAATATGCCGATTTGGCTATCGCTTTTAGTAAGAGGAAAGCGACCAAATTACCACCCCATCGACGGTGGGATTGCGTGATAAACCTCCTGGAGAACGCTGCACTTCCCCGGAGTCATGTGTACCCACTGTCACAGGAGGAGACGCTGGCTATGGAAACATATGTCACGGAAGCTCTGAGACAGGGGTACATTCGGCCCTCCATGTCACCCGTCTCCTCGAGTTTCTTTTTTGTGAGGAAAAAGGAGGGAGGTCTGCGTCCGTGCATTGATTATCGAGGTCTCAATTCGATCACAGTGGGTTTTAGTTATCCGCTACCTCTCATCGCTACGGCGGTGGAATCATTCCACGGAGCGCGTTTCTTCACAAAACTGGACCTCAGGAGCGCGTATAATCTGGTGCGTATTCGGGGAGGAGACGAGTGGAAAACAGCGTTTAGTACCACATCAGGCCACTATGAGTACCTCGTCATGCCGTATGGGTTGAAAAATGCTCCAGCCGTCTTTCAATCCTTTGTAGATGAGATTCTCAGGGACTTGCACGGGCAGGGTGTGGTAGTCTATATTGATGACATCTTGATTTATTCTGCCACACGCGCCGCGCATGTTTCCCTGGTGCGCAAGGTTCTTGGGCGACTGCTGGAGCATGACCTATACGTCAAGGCTGAGAAATGTGTGTTTTCCAAACCAGCCGTTTCCTTCCTGGGTTATCGCATTTCCAGCTCGGGGATGATGATGGAGTGTGACCGCGTTAATGCCGTGCGTAATTGGCCGACTCCGACCACGGTAAAGGAGGTGCAGCGTTTTTTAGGGTTTGCCAATTACTACCGGAGGTTTATCCGGGGTTTTGGCCAAGTAGCGGCGCCCATTACCTCACTGCTGAAGGGAGGGCCGGTGCGTTTGCGGTGGTCAGCAGAGGCTGATGGAGCCTTCAACCAGTTGAAGGCACTGTTCACTGGGGCTCCCGTGTTGGCGCATCCGGACCCTTCGTTAGCATTCATAGTGGAGGTGGATGCGTCCGAGGCTGGGGTTGGAGCCGTGCTGTCTCAGCGCTCGGGTACGCCACCGAAGCTCCGTCCCTGCGCTTTCTTTTCTAAGAAGCTGGGTCCGGCAGAGCGGAACTATGATGTGGGGGACCGGGAGTTACTAGCTATGGTAAAGGCCCTGAAGGTGTGGAGACACTGGCTAGAGGGGGCGAAACACCCTTTTCTCATCTGGACTGATCACCGTAATCTGGAGTATATTCGTGCAGCGAGGAGACTGAATCCGCGCCAGGCTAGGTGGGCCATGTTCTTTACACGTTTTAGATTTACGATCTCTTACAGACCAGGTTCCCTCAACACTAAGGCCGACGCGCTGTCCCGTCTCTATGACACTGAGGACCGGTCTATCGAACCCACTCCCATCCTTCCTGCTTCTCGGCTGGTGGCCCCAGTGGTATGGGAGGTGGATGCGGACATCGAGCGGGCGTTGAGGGTTGAACCTGCGCCTGCACAGTGTCCGACTGGCAGAAGTTACGTACCGCTTGGTGTTCGTGATAAGTTGATTCGGTGGGCTCACACACTACCGTCTGCGGGTCATCCGGGGATCGATAGGACAGTGCGGGGTCTTAGAGGGAAATACTGGTGGCCCACCTTAGCTAGGGATGTGAGGCTCTATGTCTCTTCCTGTTCGGTATGCGCCCAGAGTAAGGCTCCTAGGCACCTTCCTAGAGGGAAGTTACAGCCCCTCCCGATTCCACAACGGCCATGGTCCCATCTCTCGGTAGATTTCCTTACTGATCTTCCCCCTTCTCAGGGGAACACTACCGTTCTGGTCGTTGTGGATCGGTTCTCTAAGTCCTGCCGTCTCCTTCCATTGCCTGGTCTCCCTACGGCCCTACAGACTGCAGAGGCTCTTTTTACCCACGTCTTCCGGCACTATGGGGTCCCAGAGGATATCGTCTCCGATCGGGGTCCCCAGTTCACATCTCGGGTTTGGAAGGCGTTTATGGAGCGTCTGGGGATCTCGGTCAGCCTTACCTCTGGTTATCACCCCGAAAGTAATGGGCAGGTGGAGAGAGTAAACCAGGAAGTGGGCAGGTTTCTGAGGTCGTATTGCCAGGACCGGCCAGGAGAATGGGCAAGGTACGTCCCATGGGCAGAGTTAGCCCAGAATTCTCTTCGGCATTCGTCCACGAATATGTCGCCATTCGAATGTGTACTGGGTTACCAGCCGGTCCTGGCTCCGTGGCATCAGAGTCAGACCGAGGCTCCTGCGGTGGAGGAGTGGGTACAGCGCTCTAGAGAGACCTGGCGGGCAGTCCAGGATTCTCTCAGGCAGGCCAGTGAACGGCAGAAGAGAGACGCTGACCGCCACCGCAGTGAGGCCCCGGTGTTCGCACCAGGGGACAGGGTCTGGCTCTCGACCCGAAACCTGTCCCTCCGCCTGCCCTGCCGGAAGCTGGGGCCGCAGTGTGTGGGGCCATTTAAAGTCCTGAGGAGGATAAACGAGGTGTGTTATAGATTGCAACTTCCCTCTTATTATCGTATTAACCCCTCGTTTCATGTGTCTCTCCTCAGGCCGGTGGTAGCTGGTCCCCTACAAGACAGTGAGGTACCGGAGGTCCCTCCACCCCCTCTGGACATCGAGGGGTCCCCGGCGTACACAGTACGAGCTATTCTGGACTCGAGACGCCGGGTGAGGGGCCTGCAGTACCTCGTGGACTGGGAGGGGTACGGTCCGGAGGAGAGGTGCTGGGTACCGGGGAGGGACATTTTAGATCCTTCCCTCTTGAGGGATTTCCATCGCCTCCACCCGGATCGCCCTGCGCCTCGTCCTCCGGGTCGTCCTCGAGGCCGGGGTCGGCGCGCTGCGGGAGCCGCGCGTCAGGGGGGGGGTACTGTCACGAACCTCGCCGAGGTTGGTGCCTCTTCCTGTTCGGGCGGTGCTCGGCGGTCGTCGTCGCCGGCCTATTAGCTGCCATCGATTCCCTTTCCGTTTGTTTTGGGTTATTGGTTAATTGGGTACACCTGTTTTGTATTAGGATTTGTTTGTAGGGTATTTAAGGGCACTAGGCCCGCTGGGTATTTGTGCGGGCTTGTTTTTGTTACTCTGTGTTTTGTTGGTGTGATTTATTATTGTATTTATTCTCCGGACTGTTTAGTCCTGTTGTTGTTTTGGACTAGCAACGTATTTACGCCCTGTGTGTTGGCGTGACTGTTTTTGTTGCGCTGGGGAATAAATCTGAGGAAAACGACTGAACCCTGCTCTCTGCGCCTGATTCCACCCACCACACCTAGTAGATCGTAACAGATAGAGAGAGATAGGAACAGTTTGTGAAAGTATGCCTTGTCTACTGTAAAGAACTATATAGTAAAATGATTTAGCAGATCTGCAGCGTAGTTGGGCAGGAGTAATAAGATTACTAAAGATAGTATGGGATCGTAGAGATAACGTAGTGCTACTTCCTTATGTGGAGCTGAGATGATGACTTTATGACATTTTAAATAGTCCTAAAATAAAAACCAAGTAATACACATATTTTTTTCATAGCAATGTCCTGTTGTTGCTACGCACCAGACATACAAATAACTTCCTGAAATGGTGTTATGTTACTCCACTAAGTATAACCTAGTTGTTTAATTTGACTTTAGAGACAGAATACAGTGCCTTGCGAAAGTATTCGGCCCCCTTGAACTTTGCGACCTTTTGCCACATTTCAGGCTTCAAACATAAAGATATAAAACTGTATTGTTTTGTGAAGAATCAACAACAAGTGGGACACAATCATGAAGTGGAACGACATTTATTGGATATTTCAAACTTTTTTAACAAATCAAAAACTGAAAAATTGGGCATGCAAAATTATTCAGCCCCCTTAAGTTAATACTTTGTAGCGCCACCTTTTGCTGCGATTACAGCTGTAAGTCACTTGGGGTATGTCTCTATCAGTTTTGCACATCGAGAGACTGAAATTTTTTCCCATTCCTCCTTGCAAAACAGCTCGAGCTCAGTGAGGTTGGATGGAGAGCATTTGTGAACAGCAGTTTCCAGTTCTTTCCACAGATTCTCGATTGGATTCAGGTCTGGACTTTGACTTGGCCATTCTAACACCTGGATATGTTTATTTTTGAACCATTCCATTGTAGATTTTGCTTTATGTTTTGGATCATTGTCTTGTTGGAAGACAAATCTCCGTCCCAGTCTCAGGTCTTTTGCAGACTCCATCAGGTTTTCTTCCAGAATGGTCCTGTATTTGGCTCATCCATCTTCCCATCAATTTTACCCATCTTCCCTATCCTTGCTGAAGAAAAGCAGGCCCAAACCATGATGCTGCCACCACCATGTTTGACAGTGGGGATGGTGTGTTCAGCTGTGTTGCTTTTACGACAAACATAACATTTTGCATTGTTGCCAAAAAGTTTCATCTGACCAGAGCACCTTCTTCCATATGTTTGGTGTGTCTCCCAGGTGGCTTGTGGCAAACTTTAAACAACACTTTTTATGGATATCTTTAAGAAATGGCTTTCTTCTTGCCACTCTTCCATAAAGGCTAGATTTGTGCAATATACGACTGATTGTTGTCCTATGGACAGAGTCTCCCACCTCAGCTGTAGATCTCTGCAGTTCATCCAGAGTGATCATGGGCCTCTTGGCTGCATCTCTGATCAGTCTTCTCCTTGTATGAGCTGAAAGTTTAGAGGGACGGCCAGGTCTTGGTAGATTTGCAGTGGTCTGATACTCCTTCCATTTCAATATTATCGCTTGCACAGTGCTCATTGGGATGTTTAAAGCTTGGGAAATCTGTTTGTATCCAAATCCGGCTTTAAACTTCTTCACAACAGTATCTCGGACCTGCCTGGTGTGTTCCTTGTTCTTCATGATGCTCTCTGCGCTTTTGACGGACCTCTGAGACTATCACAGTGCAGGTGCATTTATACGGAGACTTGATTACACACAGGTGGATTGTATTTATCATCATTAGTCATTTAGGTCAACATTGGATCATTCAGAGATCCTCACTGAACTTCTGGAGAGAGTTTACTGCACTGAAAGTAAAGGGGCTGAATAATTTTGCACGCCCAATTTTTCAGTTTTTGATTTGTTAAAAAAGTTTGAAATATCCAATAAATGTCGTTCCACTTCATGATTGTGTCCCACTTGTTGTTGATTCTTCACAAAAAAATACAGTTTTATATCTTTATGTTTGAAGCCTGAAATGTGGCAAAAGGTCGCAAAGTTCAAGGGTGTCATGTACTGTCATGTTGTGTCTTGTCTCTGTCCTTTCCCTTCACCCTGTCTCCCTCTGCTGGTCGTTGTTAGGTTACCTTTTCTCCCCCTCTTTCCCCCAGCTGTGCCTTGTCTCCTCCTAACCACCTCGTCACCCCGTTTCCCACCTGTTCCCTTTTTCCCTCTGATTAGGTCCCTATATCTCTCTCTGTTTTTGTTCCTGTCCTTGTCGGATTCTTGTTTGTTGTGTTTCATGCCTGAACCAGACTGTCGTCATGTTTGCTGTAACCTTGTCTTGTCCTGTCGGAATCTGCCGGTCCGTCTGAGCCTACCTATGTTTGGTAATTAAAGAAGCTCTGTTTAAGTTAATTCGCTTTTGGGTCCTCATTCACTCACCGTAACAGAAGAATCCGACCAAGAATGGACCCAGCGACTTCGGATCCTCGCCACTCAGCCGTCGGGATCCAGGGAGCGATGCTAGGCAGACACGAGCAGGAAGTGTCTGCTGCTCGACATGCCGTTGAGACCCTGGCCACCCAAGTCTCCAACCTCACAGAACAGGTTCACCATCTCCGCCTCGATCCACCGGCCACTTCCAGGGCTTTCGAATCTCCGGAGCCCAGAATCAATAACCCGCCGTGTTACTCTGGGGAGCCCACTGAATGCCGCTCGTTCCTCACCCAGTGTGATATTGTGTTTTCTCTCCAGCCCAACACTTACTCCAGGAGCACTGCTCGTGTCGCCTACGTCATATCTCTCCTTATTGGACGGGCTCGTGAGTGGGGCACGGCAATCTGGGAGGCAAGGGCTGAGTGTACTAACCAGTATCAGGACTTTAAGGAGGAGATGATACGGGTTTTTGATCGATCTGTTTTTGGGGAGGAGGCTTCCAGGGCCCTGTCTTCCCTATGTCAAGGCAATCGATCCATAACAGACTACTCTATTGAGTTTCGCACTCTTGCTGTCTCCAGTGGCTGGAACGAGCCGGCCTTGCTCGCTCGTCTTCTGGAGGGTTTCCGCGCAGAGGTAAAGGATGAGATTCTCTCCCGGGAGGTTCCTTCCAGCGTGGATTCCTTGATTGAACTCGCTATTCGCATTGAGCGACGGGTTGATCTTCGTCACCGAGCTCGTGGAAAGGAGCTCGCGCTCTCCGTCGCCCCCCTCTCCGCATCACTACCATCTTCCTCTGCCGGCTCGGGTGCTGAGCCCATGCAGCTGGGAGGTATCCGCATCTCGACTAAGGAGAGGGAACGGAGAATCCCCAACCGCCTCTGTCTCTATTGCGGTTCCGCTGGTCATTTTGTCACTTCATGTCCAGTAAAAGGCCAGAGCTCGTCAGTAAGCGGAGGGCTACTGGTGAGCGCTACTACTCCTGTCTCTCCTTCAAGATCCTGCACTACCTTGTCGGTCCATCTACGCTGGACCGGTTCGTCAGCTGCCTGCAGTGCCTTAATAGACTCTGGGGCGGAGGGCTGTTTTATGGACGAGACCTGGGCTCGGGAACATGACATTCCTCTCAGACAGTTAAAGGAGCCCACGGCCTTGTTCGCCCTGGATGGTAGTCCTCTCCCCAGGATTCAGCGTGAGACGCTACCTTTAACCCTCACTGTTTCTGGTAATCATAGTGAAACCATTTCTTTTTTAATTTTTCGTTCACCTTTTACACCTGTTGTTTTGGGCCATCCCTGGCTAGTTTGTCATAATCCTTCCATTAATTGGTCTAGTAATTCTATCCTCTCCTGGAACGTCTCTTGTCATGTGAAATGTTTAATGTCTGCTATCCCTCCTGTTTCCTCTGTCTCTTCTTCACAGGAGGAGCCTGGTGATTTGACAGGGGTGCCGGAGGAATATCACGATCTGCGCACGGTGTTCAGTCGGTCCAGGGCCACCTCTCTTCCTCCACACCGGTCGTATGATTGTAGTATTGATCTCCTTCCGGGAACCACCCCCCCCCCCCCGGGGTAGACTATACTCTCTGTCGGCTCCCGAACGTAAGGCTCTCGAAGATTATTTGTCTGTAGCTCTTGACGCCGGTACCATAGTCCCCTCCTCCTCTCCCGCCGGAGCGGGGTTTTTTTTTGTCAAGAAGAAGGACGGGTCTCTGCGTCCCTGCATAGATTATCGAGGGCTGAATGACATAACAGTGAAGAATCGTTATCCGCTTCCTCTTATGTCTTCAGCCTTCGAGATCCTGCAGGGAGCCAGGTTTTTCACTAAGTTGGACCTTCGTAACGCTTACCATCTCGTGCGCATCAGGGAGGGGGACGAGTGGAAGACGGCGTTTAACACTCCGTTAGGGCACTTTGAATACCGGGTTCTTCCTTTCGGCCTCGCTAACGCTCCAGCTGTCTTTCAGGCATTAGTCAATGATGTCCTGAGAGACATGCTGAACATCTTTGTTTTCGTTTACCTTGACGATATCCTGATTTTTTCACCGTCACTCCAGATTCATGTTCAGCACGTTCGACGTGTCCTCCAGCGCCTTTTAGAGAATTGTCTTTTTGTGAAGGCTGAGAAGTGCACTTTTCATGCCTCCTCCGTCACATTTCTCGGTTCTGTTATTTCCGCTGAAGGCATTAAGATGGATCCCGCTAAAGTCCAAGCTGTCATTGATTGGCCCGTCCCTAAGTCACGCGTCGAGCTGCAGCGCTTTCTCGGCTTCGCGAACTTCTATCGTCGTTTCATCCGTAATTTCGGTCAGGTGGCAGCTCCTCTCACAGCCCTTACTTCTGTCAAGACGTGCTTTAAGTGGTCCGTTTCCGCCCAGGGAGCTTTTGATCTCCTCAAGAATCGTTTTACATCCGCTCCTATCCTTGTTACACCTGACGTCTCTAGACAGTTCGTTGTCGAGGTTGACGCGTCAGAGGTGGGCGTGGGAGCCATTCTTTCTCAGCGCTCCCTCTCTGACGACAAGGTCCACCCATGCGCGTATTTTTCTCATCGCCTGTCGCCGTCGGAACGTAACTATGATGTGGGTAACCGCGAACTGCTCGCCATCCGGTTAGCCCTAGGCGAATGGCGACAGTGGTTGGAGGGGGCGACCGTTCCTTTTGTCGTTTGGACTGACCATAGGAACCTTGAGTACATCCGTTCTGCCAAACGACTTAATGCGCGTCAGGCGCGTTGGGCGCTGTTTTTCGCTCGTTTCGAGTTCGTGATTTCTTATCGTCCGGGCTCTAAGAACACCAAGCCTGATGCTTTGTCTCGTCTCTTCAGTTCTTCAGTAGCCTCCACTGACCCCGAGGGGATTCTCCCTGAGGGGCGTGTTGTCGGGTTGACTGTCTGGGGAATTGAGAGGCAGGTAAAACAAGCGCTCACTCACACTCCGTCGCCGCGCGCTTGTCCTAGGAACCTTCTTTTCGTTCCCGTTCCTACTCGTCTGGCCGTTCTTCAGTGGGCTCACTCTGCCAAGTTAGCCGGCCACCCTGGCGTTCGGGGTACGCTTGCTTCCATTCGCCAGCGTTTTTGGTGGCCCACCCGGGAGCATGACACGCGTCGTTTCGTGGCTGCTTGTTCGGTCTGCGCGCAGACTAAGTCCGGTAACTCTCCTCCTGCCGGCCGTCTCAGGCCGCTTCCTATTCCCTCTCGACCGTGGTCTCACATCGCCTTAGATTTTGTCACCGGACTGCCTTCGTCAGCGGGGAAGACTGTTATTCTTACGGTTGTCGATAGGTTCTCTAAGGCGGCTCATTTCATTCCCCTTGCTAAGCTTCCTTCTGCTAAAGAGACGGCACAAATCATCATCGAGAATGTTTTCAGAATTCATGGCCTTCCGTCAGACGTCGTTTCGGACAGAGGTCCGCAATTCACGTCTCAATTTTGGAGGGAGTTTTGCCGTTTGATTGGGGCTTCCGTCAGTCTCTCTTCCGGCTTTCACCCCCAGTCTAACGGTCAAGCAGAACGGGCCAATCAGACTATTGGTCGCATCTTACGCAGTCTTTCTTTTCGCAACCCTGCGTCTTGGTCAGAACAGCTCCCCTGGGCAGAATACGCCCACAACTCGCTTCCTTCGTCTGCGACCGGGCTATCTCCTTTTCAGAGTAGCCTCGGGTACCAGCCTCCGCTGTTCTCATCTCAGTTCGCCGAGTCCAGCGTCCCCTCCGCTCAGGCTTTTGTCCAACGTTGCGAGCGCACCTGGAAGAGGGTCAGGTCTGCACTTTGCCGTTATAGGACGCAGACTGTGAGGGCTGCTAATAAGCTTAGAACTAAGAGTCCTAGATATTGTCGCGGTCAGAGAGTTTGGCTCTCCACTCAGAACCTTCCCCTTAAGACGGCTTCTCGCAAGTTGACCCCGCGGTTCATTGGTCCGTTCCGTATTTCTCGGGTCATTAATCCTGTCGCAGTTCGACTTCTTCTTCCGCGATACCTTCGTCGCGTCCACCCGGTCTTCCATGTCTCCTGCATTCCCCCCCCCCCCCCCCATCCTTGTCGAGGGCGCACCCATCTACAGGGTCCGTAGAATTTTGGACATGCGTCCTCGGGGCCGTGGTCACCAGTACCTCGTAGATTGGGAGGGGTACGGTCCTGAGGAGAGGAGTTGGGTTCCCTCTCGGGACGTGCTGGACCGTGCGCTGATCGAGGATTTCCTCCGTTGCCGCCAGGTTTCCTCCTCGAGTGCGCCAGGAGGCGCTCGGTGAGTGGGGGGGTACTGTCATGTACTGTCATGTTGTGTCTTGTCTCTGTCCTTTCCCTTCACCCTGTCTCCCTCTGCTGGTCGTTGTTAGGTTACCTTTTCTCCCCCTCTTTCCCCCAGCTGTGCCTTGTCTCCTCCTAACCACCTCGTCACCCCGTTTCCCACCTGTTCCCTTTTTCCCTCTGATTAGGTCCCTATATCTCTCTCTGTTTTTGTTCCTGTCCTTGTCGGATTCTTGTTTGTTGTGTTTCATGCCTGAACCAGACTGTCGTCATGTTTGCTGTAACCTTGTCTTGTCCTGTCGGAATCTGCCGGTCCGTCTGAGCCTACCTATGTTTGGTAATTAAAGAAGCTCTGTTTAAGTTAATTCGCTTTTGGGTCCTCATTCACTCACCGTAACAAAGGGGGCCGAATAATTTCGCAAGGCACTGTATATTTCCATGAATTCATACTCCGTAACTCTAAAGCAAAAACAGGGTTTAGATCACACAGATATGTCAGACTGCACCCCAAAGACTGCACCCTGAAGACTGCACCCCGAAGACTTCAGACTGCACCCTGAAGACTGCACCCTGAAGACTGCACCCTGAAGACTGCACCCCGAAGACTGCACCCTGAAGACTGCACCCCGAAGACTGCACCCCAAAGACTTCACCCCGAAGACTGCACCCCGAAGACTGCACCCCGAAGACTGCACCCCGAAGACTGCACCCCGAAGACTGCACCCTGAAGACCGCACCCTGAAGACCGCACCCTGAAGACCGCACCCTGAAGACTGCACCCTGAAGACTGCACCCCGAAGACTGCACCCCGAAGGGCATTTCCGTCACAGTTCACTACTCTACCATGGATCACAGGGCTCTGTAGTAGTGCACTATACGTACACTTGGTTCTACTGCCATATAGACGTAGTTACACAGCTAATAGCATCATAACAGCTCACATAGAGATATGTCTGAAACACACACACAGGTAATAGAACATTACATGGTTCTGTGTTCTTGGCTCTGTTTCTCTGTTTCTTTCTCAAATGCAAATTCTCTCTGTTTATTTCATCCAAGAGACGGACAGTGTGGCAACCACTCTCCTCTCCTCTCCTCTCCCCTACTCACATCTCTCTCTCTCTCTCTCTGTGTTGTTTTTCTCCCTTCCCAGTAGATCTTGCCTTGGACACCCTATAATATAATACTGACACTCTCGTTTCCTCTCACTCCCCCACTCTCTATCCCTCTCTCTGTCCCTCACACTATCTCTCTCGCTCCCCCCTCTCTATCCCTCTCTCTATCCCTCACACTATCTGTCTCTCTCCCTCTCTCTCTATCCCTCTCTCTGTCCCTCACACTATCTCTCTCTCTCCCTCTCTCTATCCCTCACACTATCTCTCTCTCTATCCCTCTCTCTATCCCCCACACTATCTCTCTCGCTCTCCCTCTCTCTATCCCTTACACTATCTCTCCCTCCCTCTCTATCCCTCACACTATCTCTCTCTCTCCCTCTCTCTATTCCTCACACTATCTCTCTCTATCCCTCACACTATCTCCCTCTTTCTCCCTCTCTCTATCCCTCACACTATGTCTCTCTATCCCTCTCTCTATCCCTCACACTATCTCTCTCGCTCCCCCTCTCTCTATCCCTCACACTATCTCTCTCTCTCCCCCTCTCTATCCCTCACACTATCTCTCTCTCTCCCTCTCTCTATCCCTCACACTATCTCTCTCTATCCCTCTCTCTATCCCTCACACTATCTCTCTCGCTCTCCCTCTCTCTATCCCTCACACTATCTCTCTCGCTCTCCCTCTCTCTATCCCTCACACTATCTCTCTCGCTCTGTTTTTGAGGTGTATTGGGGAGCGAAACCTCTCAGAGGTCTTTCTGTAGTCCTTTAAGAACTCAGTTACCAGCCAGCTGCCAGCGAGTACTGTCACTACTGCCAAAGAAGGAGGACTTAGCTCTATTGAAGAACTGGAGGCTGGTGCTGTTGCTATGCCAGGATTACAAAATATTGTCCAAGTGTTTGACTTATGGCTTTAAAAGTTGTTTGGACACCATAGTTCACAGACACCAGGCATACCGTGCCTGGGTGGAAAATAATGGATGACAATTTTGTTTTGAGAGATGTTTTAGACATGACTAGGATGTCTTCTCAGGATCTGGGACTCATTTAGATAGACTGTGAAGAAGCTTTTGATAGAGTGTCACGCCTATCCATCAATCAATCAATCAATCAATCAATCAATCAAATGTATTTATTAAGCCCTTCTTACATCAGCTGATGTCACAAAGTGCTGTACAGAAACCCAGCCTAAAACCCCCAACAGCAAGCAATGCAGGTGTAGAAGCACGGTGACTAGGCCAAAACCGAGGAAGAAACCTAGAGAGGAACCAGGCAATGAGGGGTGGCCAGTCCTCTTCTGGCTGTGCGGGTGGAGATTATAACAGAACATGGCCAAGATGTTCAAATGTTCAAAGATGACCAGTATGGTCAAATAATAATAATCACAGTGGTTGCCAAATGGCTCAAGTCCTCCGAGAGAAAGAGAGAGAGAGAATTAGAGAGAGCATACTTAAATTCACACAGGACACCGGATAAGACAGGAGAAATACTCCAGATATAACAGACTGACCCTAGGCCCCCCGACACATAAACTACTGCAGCATAAATACTGGAGGCTGAGACAGGAGGGGTCGGGAGACACTGTGGCCACGTCCGACGATACCCCCGGACAGGGCCAAACAGGCAGGATATAACCCCACCCACTTTGCCAAAGCACAGCCCCCACACCACTAGAGGGATATCTTCAACCACCAACTTACCATCCTGAGACAAGGCTGAGTATAGCCCACAAAGATCTCTGCCACGACACAACCCAAGAGTGGGGGCGCCAACCCGGACAGGAAGATCACGTCAGTGACTCAACCCACTGAAGTGACGCACCCCTCCTAGGGATGGCATGGAAGAGCACCAGTAACCCAGTGACTCATCCCCTGTAATAGGGTTAGAGGCAGAGAATCCCAGTGGAGAGGGGAACCGGCCAGGCAGAGACAGCAAGGGCGGTTCATTGCTCCAGTGCCTTTCTGTTCACCTTCACACTCCTGGGCCAGACTACACTCAATCATATGACCCACTGAAGAGATGAGTCTTCAATAAAGACTTAAAGGTTGAGACCGAGTCTGCGTCTCTCAAATGGATAGGCAGACCATTCCATAAAAGTGTAGCTCAATAGGAGAAAGCCCTGCCTCCAGCTGTTTGCTTAGAAATTCTAGGGACAATTAGGAGGCCTGCGTCTTGTGACCATAGCGTACGTGTAGGTATGTACGGCAGGACCAAATCAGAGAGATAGGTAGGAGCAAGCCCATGTAACGCTTTGTAGGTTAGCAGTAAAACTTTGAAATCATCAATTTCCTTAACAGGAAGCCAGTGTAGGGAGGCTAGCACTGGAGTAATATGATCACATTGTTTGGTTCTAGTCGAGATTCTAGCAGCCGTGTTTAGAACTAACTGAAGTTTAGTGCTTTATCCAGGTAGCCAGAAAGTAGAGCATTGCAGTAGTCTATCCTAGAAGTGACAAGAACATGGATTCATTTTTCTGCATCATTTTTGGACAGAAAGTTTCAGATTTTTGCAATGTTACGTAGATGGAAAAAAGCTGTCCTTGAAACAGTCTTGATATGTTCTTTAAAAGAGAGATCAGGGTCGAGAGTAACGCCGAGGTCCTTCACAGTTTTCAGTTTTCAGTTTTCATCACCACTGGTTTTCATCTCTGTTTTGTCCGAGTTTAAAAGTAGAACGTTTGCAGCCATCCACTTCCTTATGTCTGAAACACAGGCTTCTAGCGAGGGGCAATTTTGGGGCTTCACCATGTTTCATTGAAATGTACAGCTGTGTGTCATCTGCATAGCAGTGAAAGTTAACATTATGCTTCCGAATGACATCCCCAAGAGGTAAAATATATAGTGAAAACAATAGTGGTCCTAAAACAGAGCATTGAGGAACACTGACATTTACAGTTGATTTGTCGGAGGACAAACCATCCACAGAGACAAATTGATTTCTTTCCGACAGATAGGATCTAAACCAGGCCAGAACTTGTCCGTGTAGACCGAACAGATAGCCATGACACTCTATCAGAAGCTTCCGTGGTTCTAAACAGATAGCCATGACACTCTATCAGAAGCTTCCGTGGTTCTAAACAGATAGTCATGACACTCTCTATCAGAAGCTTCCGTGGTTCTAAACAGATAGCCATGACACTCTCTATCAGAAGCTTCCATAATCTTAAACAGATTGTCATGACTATCTGTTTATCGGAAGCTTCCATGGTCCTAAACAGATAGTCATGACACACTCTATCAGAAGCTTCCATGGTTTTAAACAGATAGCCACGACACTCTCTATCTGTTTAGAACCACGGAAGCTTCTGATAGAGAGTGTCATGACTATCTGTTTAGAACCACGGAAGCTTCTGATAGAGTGTCATGGCTATCTGTTTAGAACCACGGAAGCTTCTGATAGAGTGTCATGACTATCTGTTTAGGACCATGGAAGCTTCTGGCCTGGGTACTGGGTTTAGGTCATTGGTCAAGTTATTATTGGTGATCCATCTAAATCCATTCCATTTAATCTATTTCCACACTTTGGAAAACAGAGAAATTCCTCTCATTCCCTACCCAAGCAAGTCATACTGAACTCTGACATCAGTATTTTAAAAAATGAGATGCCTTTAATCAACATTTTATGTCTGCCATTTTTGTTTTGTTTGAAAGAAATATTGGTTTAATATACCCGGGCCAGTCAGTAAACTGCTCGTCCTTCTCCCGGTCCCCAGTCGACTTGATTGAGGACCAGACAAACCCCCCAGTGAATCCTTGTACTCTCTGGAGCAGCTGTCTACTTCTGATGTATTGGAACAACTACTTACGATCGATGTTAAATTATCTGCTGATATGATTGATTCCTTCTTATTACAGCTTTCTGCTCCAATGATTGCTGAAGCATTAACACATATTTTTAACTTGACAGTTACATAGAGTTCATCCCTAGAGTTTGGAAGGAGGCCCATTTACTTCCTCTACATAAAGGTGGCAACCCGAGTGATCTAAATAATTATCGTCCCATTTCCAAAGTCTCTGTTGCCGAGCAACAATCCTGGAATTATTGATTAATACTCAGCTTAGATCCCTTTTAACTGTTACATATCGTCTGAATGTATACCAGTTCAGACCAGGACATAGTACCATCTCTGATACATCTCTGATACTGCTACATATCGTCTGAATGTAAACCAGTTCAGACCAGGACATAGTACCATCTCTGATACTGCTACATATCATCTGAATGTAAACCAGTCAGGGTTCAGACCAGGACATAGTACCATCTCTGATACTGTTACATATCGTCTGAAAATAAACCAGTCAGGGTTCAGACCAGGACATAGTACCATCTCTGATACTGCTACATATCGTCTGAATGTAAACCAGTCAGAGTTCAGACCAGGACATAGTACCATCTCTGATACTGCTACATATCGTCTGAATGTAAACCAGTCAGAGTTCAGACCAGGACATAGTACCATCTCTGATACTGCTACATATCGTCTGAATATAAACCAGTCAGGGTTCAGACCAGGACATAGTACCATCTCTGATACTGCTACATATTGTCTGAATGTAAACCAGTCAGGGTTCAGACCAGGACACAGTACCATCTCTGATACTGCTACATATCGTCTGAATATAAACCAGTCAGGGTTCAGACCAGGACATAGTACCATCTCTGATACTGCTACATAGCATCTGAATGTAAACCAGTCAGGGTTCAGACCAAGACATCTCTGATACTGCTATGGTTTTAAATGTCATACATTGTTTAGATACAAAGAAACACTGTGCTGCCCTTTTCATTGACCTGTCCAAGATTGACAACAAGGGTGGATCACACCTTACTTAGAAACTCTCAACAATTGGCTTAGGTCGGGCTGCTTGTAGCTGATAGATAATTATTTAAAAGACAGAACACAGTGTGTACTTACTAATGACGTTAAAATAAGATTTCTAGACACAACAAAAGGTGTCCCGCAGGGTTCGATTCTTGGTCCTGTTCTTTTCACTATTTATATTAACAGCATTGGTCTGTACAAAACTGTAACTTTCATCTGTAAGCAGATGCCACTGTTGTATACACTACTGCCCCCTACGGCAGCTCAGGCTCTGTTGACTCTTCAATCTGCTTTTACTACCTTGCAGAAAGCCTTGGTTGACCTGAAGTTGGTACTAAATGCTGGGAAAACCAAGTACCTGTTATTTTCCAAATCATGTAATAATGTAGCTGATGATTTGTGCATAAGTACGTTAGATGTTGCCCCCATTGATCGTGTCACCGCCTATACATTTATGGGCATCTGGAATGACTAAAAGCTATCTTTTTAAAAGCATCTGGATTGACTAAAAGTTCTCTTTTTAAAAGCATCTGGATTGACTAAAAGCTCTCTTTTAAAAAGCATCTGGATTGACTAAAAGCTCTCTTTTAAAAAGCATCTGGATTGACTAAAAGCTCTCTTTTAAAAAGCATCTGGATTGACTAAAAGCTCTCTTTTAAAAGCATGTTGACAAGTCAGTCAAGGAATTAATAATTACGTTGGGCATCTTATATAGGAATAGGGCCTTTAATAAAATATTAGAACATGATAATTCAGTCTACATATATTTATGTTAAAGATTATGGTGATATTATATGCATGAATACAGCTCCCAGTGTTTTGAAGCCAATGGACATGGTTTATCATAGCGCACTTCGTTTTATAACATCTGACAGTAATGCCACTCAACACTGAATCCTTTATCATGGAGTTGGTTGGACCTCACCACTGAATCCTTTATCATGGAGTTGGTTGGACCTCACAACTGAATCCTTTACCATGGAGTTGGTTGGACCTCACCACTGAATCCTTTACCATGGAGTTGGTTGGACCTCACCACTGAATCCTTTATCATGGAGTTGGTTGGACCTCACCACTGAATCCTTTGTCATGGAGTTGGTTGGACCTCACCACTGAATCCTTTACCATGGAGTTGGCTGGACCTCACCACTGAATCCTTTATCATGGTTGGACCTCATCACTGAATCCTTTACCATGAAGTTGGTTGGACCTCACCACTGAATCCTTTATCATGAGGTTGGTTGGACCTCACCACTGAATCCTTTATCATGGAGTTGGTTGGACCTCACCTCTGAATTCTTTACCATGGAGTTGGTTGGACCTCAACACTGAATCCTTTACCATGGAGTTGGTTGGACCTCACCTCTGAATCCTTTATCATGGAGTTGGTTGGACCTCACCTCTGAATCCTTTATCATGGAGTTGGTTGGACCTCACCACTGAATCCTTTACCATGGAGTTGGTTGGACCTCACCACTGAATCCTTTATCATGGAGTTGGTTGGACCTCACCACTGGATCCTTTACCATGGAGTTGGTTGGACCTCACCACTGAATCCTTTATCATGGTTGGACCTCACCACTGAATCCTTTACCATGGAGTTGGTTGGACCTCACCACTGAATCCTTTATCATGGAGTTGGTTGGACCTCACCACTGAATCCTATATCATGGTTGGACCTCACCACTGGATCCTTTATCATGGTTGGACCTCATCACTGAATCCTTTATCATGGAGTTGGTTGGACCTCACCTCTGAATCCTTTATCATGGAGTTGGTTGGACCTCACCACTGAATCCTTTATCATGGTTGGACCTCACCACTGAATCGTTTATCATGGAGTTGGTTGGACCTCACCTCTGAATCCTTTATCATGGAGTTGGTTGGACCTCACCACTGAATCCTTTATCATGGAGTTGGTTGGACCTCACCACTGAATCATGGAGTTGGTTGGACCTCACCACTGAATCGTTTATCATGGAGTTGGTTGGACCTCACCACTGAATCCTTTATCATGGAGTTGGTTGGACCTCACCACTGAATCCTTTATCATGGAGTTGGTTGGACCTCACCACTGAATCCTTTATCATGGTTGGACCTCACCACTGAATCGTGATCACTTGAATTCTAGTGATATTATGTCTGATTTCACAAACTATGTAAAGTTTGTTTAGGTAGGTATAATCTAGAGCCAAGCCTGTTGATTTTCAATCTCAGGGTGTGCTGCTATTGACCCACTTGTTGAATTATGCAAGAGAACGGGACAACAACAGTACTTACTTTGCAGACGTTTTCGTGTGAAGACCGATTTTTCGGGAATGACAAACAGAGCTGTAGCTCTGCCACTTTCCAGGGCGACACGGGGGATTGAGAAGCAGCCCATGGTGTATCTCAATGTGGCAGTTTTAAACAGCTTAAATCGGGCAGCTTAAACGCCATGTTCCTTAGATTGGCGTACCGGTGTGTCAATAGATTCTAAGGGGTTATTAATGGCTGCGATAGGGTGGATCAATAACATTGTAGTTACTTACTTAATGACAGAGTGAAAAGAAGGTACAGAATAAGGCAGCAAGTCACTAAAGTAAAATTTCAAAAAAATGTGGGAAAATGACTTTATGTTGTAAGTCAAAAAATGTGGGGGAAAAAATGACTTTGTTGTAAGTCAAAAGCTTTACGTTCAGGACATCACTGAATACCACTATTCATATTTTCAAGATGCATCATGTTATGAGCATGCTTGCCATCGTCAAGGACTAGGGAGGTTTTTCGGATAAAAAATAAATGGAATTTAGCTAAGTACAGGCAAAATCCTAGAGAAAAACCTGGTTCAGACTGCCTTCAAACAGACACTGGGAGACAAATTCACCTTTTTAGCAGGACAATATGGTTCTCCAGCGTATCCTGGAGCCCCGTGTACTGTCTGTCTCTTGTGTATCTGGGTCATATCCTGAGTCGTGATACAATAACCTAAAACACACTGGAGTTGTTGTTCCTGAGTGGCCTACTTACAGTTTAGACTTAAATCAACTTGAAAATCTATGGCTTAAATGGCTGTCCAGTAATGATCAGGAACCAACTTGACAATCTATGGCAAGACTTAAATGGCTGTCCAGCAATGATCAGGAACCAACTTGACAATCTATGGCAAGACTTAAATGGCTGTCCAGCAATGATCAGGAACCAACTTGACAATCTATGGCAAGACTTAAATGGCTGTCCAGCAATGATCAGGAACCAACTTGACAATCTATGGCAAGACTTAAATGGCTGTCCAGCAATGATCAGGAACCAACTTGACAATCTATGGCAAGACTTAAATGGCTGTCCAGCAATGATCAGGAACCAACTTGACAATCTATGGCAAGACTTAAATGGCTGTCCAGCAATGATCAGGAACCAACTTGACAATCTATGGCAAGACTTAAATGGCTGTCTAGCAATGATCAGGAACCAACTTGACAGAGCTTGAATATTTTTTTTAAAAGAGAATAATGTTAAAATAGTGTACAATCCAGGTGTGCAAAGCTCTTAGAGATTACTCAGAAAGACTCACATCTGTGTATACTGTATTCTATACCATCTATTGCATCTTGTCTATGCCGGTCAGTCATGGCTCATCTATATATACATATATTTATATGTACATATTTTTTTCCATCCCTTTACTTGGATTTGTGTGTATTAGGTAGTTGTTGTGGAATTGTTAGATCACTTGTTAGATATTGCTGCATTGTCGGAACTAGAAGCACAAGCATTTCGGTACATTCACATTATCATCTGCTGACCATGTGTATGTGACCAATAAAATTTGATTTGATTTGAGCTGTAATAGATGCCAAATGTTGACTCAGGAGTGTTTTAGAAAAATGTCTAAAACATGTTTTCTCTTTGTAATTATGGGGTATTGTGATGTCCTGATGGCGTATTGTGATGTCATGATGGGGTATTGTGATGTCATGATGGGGTATTGTGATGTCATGATGGGGTATTGTGATGTCATGATGGGGTATTGTGTGTAGATGGGTGAGATAAAATGTTTTATTTGATCCGTTTTGAGTTCAGGCTATAATACAACAAAATGTGGAATAGGTCAAGGGGTACTTTCTGAAATGTATGAACCATTGTTGTAACAGGTATATTGACATAAAACAGATCTATTTTACTGCAAAGTCCTTGGGAAGTGTTGCAGGGAAGAAGACAACATACCTATTTGAAAGTTAAATAAATGAGCAGCTCAGTAGAAGCTCATGCTAGAAGAGGTCCCTGTTTTAGATTATCTCAATAAGCAATGCTGTCATCTTGTGGCTAAACTGAGTATAGACACAAAATAAATTGATATGGATATTTTTTATCCAATGTCAAACCTCTATCTTGGTTTTGAGACATTTATCTCCACAGGTCCACTTCAAAACCCCACAAGGGATCTACACAATAACTGTCCCCAAATCATCTATTGATTTGTACTGTAGTTGACTCACCAATTGAAATTGTCCTGATTTGCCTATTCCCAGCATGCCTTGGTCTAGTTTTTCAGATTTTGCTGTAGAAACAAGAAACAACTGTACCTAGTAGAGATGTTTAATTTATTTATTACCTATATTTGAAATGTCTTCTTCAGCCAAGATCAGTCATTTAAGATTGTATAATTTTAATTCAAAACCATTTTAGAGATTGTATAATTTTAATTCAAAAGCATTTCAGAGATTGTACAGGCTTCAGTAACAGAATATAGAAACACCAACCCTCCACTCCTATCCTGCGGGCTGAAGCTCATTGAAGAGATCATGTCACTCAACCAATCACCTCAGGGAAGGTTTAGACCAGGAACCAATCACTGCCCTAGCAGTGCATCCTGATCTGCATGAGTGACATCACAGAGAATTCAGGTTGTTTTCACAGGAGAAGGCAGCTCTCCAGCACTGCTGGTGGATACCATCACTGCCTCATGGCTGTTGTGTGACGTTGGAGTACGTCTAGACTACTAAATTCCCCCCAAGCTTTTACACGTAAAAACTGAGCCTCAGACGATACCAATATGTTGTGAGTGTATATAAAGGGGACTGAGACTCATAGACTATATCACTATGTTGTGAGTGTATATAAAGGGAAATGAGACTCATAGACTACATCATTTCTGAAATCATGTGTGATTTCAAAATGTGGGGTGCTGTAGTTCTGCTGGTGTTGTTCTGTCTGTCTGGGGCATGGGCTTTGGGAGACAGGGGTGGTGTTGTTGTTCTGTACGGGGCATGGGCTGAGGGAGAGTGGTGTTGTTGTTCTGTCTGGGGCATGGCTTCAGGGAGAGTGGTGTTGTTGTTCTGTATGAGGCATGGGCTCAGGGAGAGTGGTGTTGTTGTTCTGTATGGGGCAGGGCCTCAGGGAGAGTGGTGCTGTTCTGTATATGGGGCGTGGCCTCAGGGAGAGTGGTGTTGTTGTTCTGTATGGGGCGTGGCCTCAGGGAGAGTGGTGTTGTTCTGTATGGGGCGTGGCCTCAGGGAGAGTGGTGTTGTTGTTCTGTATGGGGCAGGGCCTCAGGGAGAGTGGTGTTGTTGTTCTGTATGGGGCAGGGCCTCAGGGAGAGTGGTGTTGTTGTTCTGTATGGGGCAGGGCCTCAGGGAGAGTGGTGTTGTTGTTCTGTATGGGGCGTGTAACTCTAACAGATTCCATCCCATTATTAACCCCTCCAACAAAAAACTAAGGAATACTGTTCATAAACTTATCAAATTATTCTTGCTCCCACAAGGGGGAGACATTGTGTAGACTATACAATAAGCAGTTATTCACCCATAGTTAGTGTTGAGTTTGCCAGTTTTTAGGTCAGCCTTTTCTCATTCGAGTGTTTGTGTAAATTATTTAAAATAAAAAGCTGCTTATCACCTGGCAATTAGGCAATGTAAAGGCCTACCAGTTCTGTCCGAGGTAGACTCTGGCTCTCTCTCAAATGTTCTGATTTGGCTGTATTTATTTCACATCGATGTTCACTCTTGCACCGATATAAAGTGCAGTTTTTCCTGCCTTTCAGGCTGCAGCCATCAGCCACAGTTTCTCTCTTGTCACTTTGTCTGCTGAGGTCAGATCCTCCGTGAACCTCAATGTTCGCTTGATGATGAACTCACAATTCTTCGCTTGCCTCCAGAGAAGATCCCGTGTAGATATGTTGGTGAACCGGATGATGGTTGTCTTCGGTCTCTTGTCTTGATCCTTGAATCTTCCCAAACGATGGATGATGTCTACTTTTGATTCGGGAATGACAGCTCCACAGATGTCAACAACTCTGGAATGACAGCTCCAAAGATGACAACAACTCTGGAATGACAGCTCCACAGATGACAACAACTCTGGAATGACAGCTCCACAGATGTCAACAACTCTGGAAAGACAGCTCCACAGATGTCAACAACTCTGGAATGACAGCTCCACAGATGTCAACAACTCTGGAATGTCAGCTCCACAGATGTCAACAACTCTGGAATGACTGCTCCATAGATGTCAACAACTCTGGAATGTCAGCTCCACAGATGACAATAACTCTGGAATGTCAACAACTCTGGAATGTCAACAACTCTGGAATATCAACAACTCTGGAATGTCAACAACTCTGGAATGACAGCTCCACAGAAGTCAACAACTCTGGAATGTCAACAACTCTGGAATATCAACAACTCTGGAAAGACAGTTCCACAGATGTCAACAACTCTGGAATGACAGCTCCACAGATGTCAACAACTCTGGAATGACAGCTCCACAGATGTCAACAACTCTGGAATGTCAACAAATCTGGAATGACAGCTCCACAGATGTCAACAACTCTGGAATGACAGCTCCACAGATGACAACATCTCTGGAAGTTCAACAACTCTGGAATGTCAACAACTCTGGAATATCAACAACTCTGGAATGACAGCTCCACAGATGTCAACAACTCTGGAATGTCAACAACTCTGAAATATCAACAACTCTGGAATGACAGCTCCACAGATGTCAACAACTCTGGAATGTCAGCTCCACAGATGTCAACAACTCTGGAATGTCAGCTCCACAGATGTCAACAACTCTGGAATGTCAGCTCCACAGATGTCAACAACTCTGGAATGTCAGCTCCACAGATGTCAACAACTCTGGAATGACTGCTCCATAGATGTCAACAACTCTGGAATGACAGCTCCACAGATGACAATAACTCTGGAATGTCAACAACTCTGGAATGTCAACAACTCTGGAATATCAACAACTCTGGAATGTCAACAACTCTGGAATGACAGCTCCACAGAAGTCAACAACTCTGGAATGTCAACAACTCTGGAATATCAACAACTCTGGAAAGACAGTTCCACAGATGTCAACAACTCTGGAATGACAGCTCCACAGATGTCAACAACTCTGGAATGACAGCTCCACAGATGTCAACAACTCTGGAATGTCAACAAATCTGGAATGACAGCTCCACAGATGTCAACAACTCTGGAATGACAGCTCCACAGATGACAACATCTCTGGAAGTTCAACAACTCTGGAATGTCAACAACTCTGGAATATCAACAACTCTGGAATGACAGCTCCACAGATGTCAACAACTCTGGAATGTCAACAACTCTGGAATATCAACAACTCTGGAATGACAGCTCCACAGATGTCAACAACTCTGGAATGTCAGCTCCACAGATGTCAACAACTCTGGAATGTCAGCTCCACAGATGTCAACAACTCTGGAATGTCAGCTCCACAGATGTCAACAACTCTGGAATGTCAACAACTCTGGAATGACAGCTCCACAGATGTCAACAATTCTGGAATGACAGCTCCACAGATGTCAACAACTCTGGAATGTCAGCTCCACAGATGTCAACAACTCTGGAATGTCAACAATTCTGGAATGTCAGCTCCACAGATGTCAACAACTCTGGAATGACAGCTCCACAGATGTCAACAACTCTGGAATGTCAACAACTCTGGAATGTCAACAACTCTGGAATGTCAGCTCCACAGATGTCAACAACTCTGGAATGTCAGCTCGACAGATGTCAACAACTCTGGAATGTCAGCTCCACAGACGTCAACAACTATGGAATGTCAACAACTCTGGAATGACAGCTCCACAGATGTCAACAACTCTGGAATGTCAACATCTCTGGAATGACAGCTCCACAGATGTCAACAACTCTGGAATGTCAGCTCCACAGATGTCAACAACTCTGGAATGTCAGCTCCACAGATGTCAACAACTCTGGAATGTCAGCTCCACAGATGTCAACAACTCTGGAATGTCAGCTCCACAGATGTCAACAACTCTGGAATGTCAGCTCCACAGATGTCAACAACTCTGGAATGTAATCTCCTCAGATGTCAACAACTCTGGAATGTCAGCTCCTCAGATGTCAACAACTCTGGAATGTCAGCTCCACAGATGTCAACAACTCTGGAATGTCAGCTCCACAGATGTCAACAACTCTGGAATGTCAGCTCCACAGATGTCAACAACTCTGGAATGTCAGCTCCACAGATGTCAACAACTGTGGAATGTCAACAACTCTGGAATGACAGCTCCACAGATGTCAACAATTCTGGAATGACAGCTCCACAGATGTCAACAACTCTGGAATGTCAGCTCCACAGATGTCAACAACTCTGGAATGACAGCTCCACAGATGTCAACAACTCTGGAATGTCAACAATTCTGGAATGTCAGCTCCACAGATGTCAACAACTCTGGAATGACAGCTCCACAGATGTCAACAACTCTGGAATGTCAACAAATCTGGAATGTCAACATCTCTGGAATGACAGCTCCACAGATGTCAACAACTCTGGAATGTCAGCTCCACAGATGTCAACAACTCTGGAATGTAATCTCCTCAGATGTCAACAACTCTGGAATGTCAGCTCCTCAGATGTCAACAACTCTGGAATGTCAGCTCCACAGATGTCAACATCTCTGGAATGTCAGCTCCACAGATGTCAACAACTCTGGAATGTCAACAACTCTGGAATGTCAGCTCCACAGATGTCAACAACTCTGGAAAAGCAGCTCCACAGATGTCAACAACTCTGGAATGACAGCTCCACAGATGTCAACAACTCTGGAATGACCGCTCCACAGATGTCAACAACTCTGCATTTGATGACCTCACCCATCTGCTCTGGAATTCCATGGAGCTCAGCCACCTTTTTGTAATTTTCCTGGTAGATCTTTTTGTCACTTTTGAGGGTTTTCACTTCCCGATAGATAAAGTCAACAGATTTCCTTTTGGCCTCAATTTTCACCTAACCATGTCCTCCAAGCCATTTGCCCTTTCATCTATCTTTGCTGTTAAAAGCATCACAATATTGTTTTTCATCTCAAGAAGTGACATACCCTCTTGGCCTCATCTTTTTCCCCTGGGGCTTGACTGGAGTGTCGGTGTTGTAAGGTAACGGCCTGAGCTAGGGACTGGATGGGCGCAAGATGTGCGCATTGTTGTCCGTGCTCACCAAAGGCCATGTTCTGTTATAATCTCCACTCGGCACAGCCAGAAGAGGACTGGCCACCCCTCATAGCCTGGTTCCTCTCTAGGTTACTTCCTAGGTTTTGGCCTTTCTAGGGAGTTTTTCCTAGCCACCGTGCTTCTACACCTGTATTGCATACTGTTTGGGGTTTTAGGCTGGGTTTCTGTATAACACTTTGAGATATCAGCTGATGTAAGAAGGGCTTTGTAAATACATTTGATTTGATTCTTCGCCCACAGCAGTATTTCCCCCCACTGTTACATTCTGAAGAGGAAACCATATCATCTTTTGCTGTTAATTGTCCATCTGACGATTTCTCAATATCTTTTCTTTTGGTTCTGGTCGTGGAAGTTTCCACATAGACAAGCAATTTATTTAGCTAGCTAACTGATCTAGCTATCTAGTCTTGTTGAAAACTTAATAGTTTTAGAGGTGAATAACTTGCAGAAAGTAATCAATTACTTTTGTATACAAACTAAACCATGTTCATTATGACCGAAATTGTCATATTTTGGGTGAAGATATCCAATCAGCTTCAGCTACCAAAAAAAATGCATTTGCACCGCCATCTTGCGCTCTTTCTAGGTTGATTGTACATGTTTTATTTTATTGTAGTTCTGGAAACCAGAGTGAAAGCCAGTGAGAGGTTGGTGGAGGAGCTGAAGAGAAAGAGATTGTAGGTAACTACAGTGCATTTGGAAAGTATTCAGACCCCTTGACTTTTCCCACATTGTGTTATGTTACAGCCTTGTTTTAAAATTGAATAAATACCCCATTAATGACAAAACAAAAACAGTTTTTAGAGTTTTTGCGAATGTATTAAAAAATAAAATACATAAGTATTCAGACCCTTTACTTTGTACTTTGTTGATCAAGGATCTCTCTGTACTTTACTCCATTCATCTTTCCCTTTATGCTGACTAGTCTCGCAGTCCCTGCCGCTGAAAAACACACCATGCTTCACCGTAGGAATGGTTTCCTCCAGACCTGCACTTGGCACTCAGGCTAAAGAGTTCAATCTTTGTTTCAGAAAATGATAACTTAAAAAATATAAAAGATATCCCCCAAAAATGATGTAAGCACACTGGTCTACACATTTTAAAGTTTAAACTGCATTTTTAGCTTAAACTGTGTAAAAGGAGAAGCTAAATAATATTAATAATAATAACTAGATGTATAATTGAAGTCAGAAGTTTACATACACCTTAGCCAAATACATTTAAACTCAGCTTTTCACAATTCCTGACATTTAATCCTAGTAAAAATTCCCTGTCTTAGGTCAGTTAGGATCACCACTTTATTTTAAGAATGTGAAATGTCAGAATAATAGTAGAGAGAGTGATTTATTTCAGCTTTTATTTCTTTCATCACATTCCCATTGGGTCAGAAGTGTACGTACACTCAATTACTATTTGGTAGCTGTAACGGTTTTCTTGATGTGAAGGAGAGTCGGACCAAAATGCGGCGTGTCTATTGCAATCCATGTTTAATGAAGTAACACACTAAACACAAACACTACCAAAACAATAAACTTAACGAAAACCGAAACAGCCTATACTTGTGTATCCTAACACAGAACAATGACATCAGGACACTAAGGACAATCACCCACCACAAACTCAAAGAATATGGCTGCCTAAATATGGTTCCCAATCAGAGACAACGATAAACACCTGCCTCTGATTGAGAACCACTTCAGACAGCCATAGACTTAGCTAGAACACCCCACTAGCTACAATCCCCATAAATACACACCACATACAAAAACCCATGCCACACCCTGGCCTGACCAAATAAATAAAGATAAACACAAAATACTTTGACCAGGGTGTGACAGGTAGCGTTGCCTTTAAATTGTTTAAAGTCAAACATTTTGGGTAGCCATCCACAAGCTTCCAACAATAAGTTGGGTAAATTTTGGCCCATTCCTCCTGACAGAGCTGGTGTAACTGAGTCAGGTTTGTAGGCCTCCTTGCTCGCAGACGCCTTTTCAGTTCAGCCCACAAATATTCTATGGGATTGAGGTCAGGGCTTTGTGATGGCCACTCCAATACCTTGATTTGTTGTCCTTAAGCCATTTTGCCACAACTTTGGAAGTATGCTTGGGGTCATTGTCCATTTGGAAGACCCATTTGCGACCAAGCTTTAACTTCCTGACTGATGTCTTGAGATGTTGCTTCAATATGTCCACATCATTTTCTTTACTCATGATGTCCTCTATTTTGTGAAGTGCATCAGTCCCTCCTGCAGCAAAGCACCCTCACAACATGATGCTGCCACCCCCGTGCTTCACGGTTGGGATGGGGTTCTTTGGCTTGCAAGCCTCCCCCTTTTTTCTCCAAACATAATAATGATCATTATGGCCAAACAACAGTTCTCTTTTTGTTTCATCAGACCAGAGGACATTTCTCCAAAAAGTACGATCTTTGTCCCCATGTGCAGTTGCAAACCATAGTCTAGGTTTTTTATGGCTGTTTTGGAGCAGTGTCTTCTTCCGTGCTGAGTGGCCTTTCAGGTTATGTTGATATAGGACTCGTTTTACTGTGGATATAGATACTTTTGTACCTGTTTCCTCCAGCATCTTCACAAGGTCCTTTGCTGTTGTTCTGGAATTGATTTGCACTTTTTGCACCAAAGTACGTTCATCTTAAGGAGACAGAACGTGTCTCCTTCCTGAGCGGTGTCACGGCTGTGTGGTCCCATGGTGTTAATACTTGCGTACTATTGTTTGTACAGATCAACGTGGTACCTTCAGGCGTTTGGAAATTGCTCCCAAGGATGAACCAGACTTGTGGAGGTCTACAATTATTTTTATATGGTCTTGGCTGATATCTTTTGATTTTCCCATGATGTCAAGCAAAGAGGCACTGTGTTTGAAGGTAGGCCTTGAAATACATCCACATGTACACCTCCAATTGACTCAAATGATGTCAATTAGCCTATCAGAAGCTTCTAAAGCCATGACATAATTTTCTGGAATTTTCCAAGCTATTTAAAGCACAGTCAACTTAGTGTATGTAAACTTCTGACCTACTCAAATTGTGATACAGTGAATTATAAGTGAAATAATCCGTCTGTGAACAATTATTGGAAAACTTACTTGTGTCATGCACAAAGTTGATGTCCTAACCGACTTGCCAAAACTTTAACAAGAAATGTGTGGAGTGGTTGAAAAACAAGTTTTAATGACTCCAACATAAGTGTATGTAAACTTCTGACTTCACTGTAATTGTACATGAAGTACAATTGTTGGGACTTGCTTTATCTCCTTAAAAAATATTTATGTGGTAGAGGTATAAAAAGTTTGACTTTACTATTTAAGGCAAAGCATTTACATATAGTCAAAGTTTAATGAAGAAAACTGATTTGTCAGGTTCCTTTTGATAGACTACTATACAAAGCATTTTGGATTTCGGGGCACTTAGATCACAAAAATGTCTAACCTACATTTGAAAGAAGAAATACAGAGGACAAAGTGATATTCAGGATCAACACTCTTAGCAGAGAATCAATAGAACAGTGTGAATGAAGTTAGATTCATTTTTGTACCTTTATTTAACTAGGCAAGCCAGTTTAGAAGCATTTTTCTATTTACAATGACGGCATACATGGGAACAGTGGGTAAACTGGTCTGGGAACAGTGGGTAAACTGGTCTAGGAACAGTGGGTAAACTGGTCTAGGAACAGTGCATTAACTGGTCTAGGAACAGTGGGTAAACTGGTCTAGGAACAGTGGGTAAACTGGTCTAGGAACAGTGGGTAAACTGGTCTGGGAAAAGTGGGTTAACTGGTCTAGGAACAGTGGGTTAACTGGTCTAGGAAAAGTGGGTAAACTGCCTTGTTCAGGGGCAGAACGACAGATTTTGACCTTGTCAGCTCGGGGATTTGATCCAGCTGGCCCAATGGTTACTGGCCCTACTGATAGATAGCTGTAGAATAGGTTTGTATATAGCCCTACTGATAGCTAGCTGTAGAATAGGTTTGTATGTAGACCTACTGATAGCTAGCTGTAGAATAGGTTTGTATATAGACCTACTGATAGCTAGCTGTAGACCTACTGATAGCTAGCTGTAGAATAGGTTTGTATGTAGACCTACTGATAGCTAGCTGTAGAATAGGTTTGTATTTAGACCTACTGATAGCTAGCTATAGACCTACTGATAGCTAGCTGTAGAATAGGTTTGTATGTAGACCTACTGATAGCTAGCTGTAGAATAGGTTTGTATATAGACCTACTGATAGCTAGCTGTAGAATAGGTTTGTATGTAGACCTACTGATAGCTAGCTGTAGAATAGGTTTGTATGTAGACCTACTGATATCTAGCTGTAGAATAGGTTTGTATATAGACCTACTGATAGCTAGCTGTAGAATAGGTTTGTATTTAGACCTACTGATAGCTAGCTATAGACCTACTGATAGCTAGCTGTAGAATAGGTTTGTATGTAGACCTACTGATAGCTAGCTGTAGAATAGGTTTGTATTTAGACCTACTGATAGCTAGCTATAGACCTACTGATAGCTAGCTGTAGAATAGGTTTGTATGTAGACCTACTGATAGATAGCTGTAGAATAGGTTTGTATGTAGACCTACTGATATCTAGCTGTAGAATAGGTTTGTATATAGACCTACTGATAGCTAGCTGTAGAATAGGTTTGTATGTAGACCTACTGATAGCTAGATGTATACCTACTGATAGCTAGCTGTAGAATAGGTTTGTATTTAGACCTACTGATAGCTAGCTGTAGACCTACTGATAGCTAGCTGTAGAATAGGTTTGTATGTAGACCTACTGATAGCTAGATGTAGAATAGGTTTGTATTTAGACCTACTGATAGCTAGCTATAGACCTACTGATAGCTAGCTGTAGAATAGGTTT
Organism: Oncorhynchus mykiss; assembly: GCF_057628025.1. Classification (NCBI taxonomy): domain Eukaryota; kingdom Metazoa; phylum Chordata; class Actinopteri; order Salmoniformes; family Salmonidae; genus Oncorhynchus; species Oncorhynchus mykiss. The sequence goes on from NC_143037.1 coordinate 80,250,287, forward strand.
GTATGTAGACCTACTGAGGGCTAGCTATAGACCTACTGATATCTAGCTGTAGAATAGGTTTGTATGTAGACCTACTGATAGATAGCTGTAGAATAGGTTTGTATATAGACCTACTGATAGCTAGCTGTAGAATAGGTTTGTATATAGACCTACTGATAGCTAGCTGTAGAATAGGTTTGTATGTAGACCTACTGATAGCTAGCTGTAGACCTACTGATAGCTAGCTGTAGAATAGGTTTGTATATAGACCTACTGATAGCTAGCTGTAGAATAGGTTTGTATGTAGACCTACTGATAGCTAGCTATAGAATAGGTTTGTATGTAGACCAACTGATAGCTAGCTGTATTTCTGTCTAATTAATAAACTCTTTAGGCTGAAAAGACATTTCCTGAAGTAAATCTGGTGTGTTTTCTAGCTTGTTTTAAAGTATGTTAGCTGTATAGTAGGTTTTGAAATATGATATAATGGTGGTGACTGGTTATAGTTGAGAAAGTAGGTAGATAAAAAATATTGATTAATGTATTGATCGATTGATAGGATATGACAGCCTGAACATGTGAACGTTGTTTTGGTGTCCTTAGCTTGAACGATTCAAGAGTTACAATTATATATATATAATTATTATATGCTAATATGCTAATGTGGGCTAATTTAAGTAGTTGTAATTTGTAGTGCAGACTATAGATAGCTAACTATACCCAGGACCAGAGCTAGGCCAGAGCTAGTGCAATTCAGGGCAGTAGTTGTGGTCAGTAGTTTGGTCAGTAGTTGTGGTCAGTAATTATGTAGTTGTGTTGCAAGTTATTTGGGCCCTAAAGTATGAATGTGGACAGACAGGAAACACACAGACAGGAACACACAGACAGGAAACACACAGACAGGTAACACACCGGAGAGGAAACAGACAGACAGGGAACAGACAGACAAGAAACACACAGACAGGGAACACACACAGACAGGAAACACACAGACAGGGAACACACAGATAGGAAACAGACAGACAGGGAACACACAGACAGAAACAAAGACACATTTTTGACAGAAATATGACCTCCAATGCTATTAAAAGTATTAAAATCAAAAGGATTTTGAGGATTTGGGTTTTAGGAAATTATGAGCCTTTCCAAAAATAGAGCTTTTGCTGGTTAAAGGTCGTAGCCGCTCCGATGACATCACAAATCATGGCCTTCCTGCTAATCCGCCCGGCGATAGGGGGCATTAACTGTGATTGGGCAAAGATGGAACGCTAAATACAGGCCTGGCATTAGTTAGGGTGTTAGCTGTAAATTATACCATACCATTGAGAGAGAGAGAGAGAGAGAGAGAGAGAGAGAGAGAGAGAGAGAGAGAGAGAGAGAGACAGAGAGAGAGAGAGAGAGAGAGAGACAGAGAGAGAGAAAGAGAGAGAGAGAGAGAGAGAAAGAGAGAGAGAGAGAGAGAGACAGAGAGACAGAGAGAGAGAGAGAGAGAGAAAGAGAGACAGAGAGAGAGACAGAGAGAGAGAAAGAGAGAGAGAAAGAGAAAGAGAAAGAGAGAGAGAGAGAGAGAGAAAGAGATAGAGAGAGAGAAAGAGAAAGACCTTACACTATTCTCTGAAGAATGAAAACATCTGATAGCAGCGCACAGTTCATTTTTTAATTATTTTTTTTTTTTTTACCCCTTTTTCTCCCCAATTTAATGGTATCCAATTGTTGTTGTTGTCTCATCGCTACAACTCCCGTACGGGCTCGGGAGAGACGATGGTTGAAAGTCATGCGTCCTCCGATACACAACCCAACCAAGCCGCACTGCTTCTTAACACAGCGCACATCCAACCCGGAAGCCAGCCGCACTTAACCACTGCGCCACCCGGGAGGCGTGCACAGTTCATTTTGAGTGAAGTTGCTTCATCAATTGGCGATAACATTTAATGGATCTGGCCAGGAAGCTAATCCTGAAGACGGACGCTTTACCATCATTGACAAGGGATCAGTAGATCTAGCTAGCGCTGACCCTAAGTATCAGAGTTGGATGAGTCTGACACGGTAGCCAACATTTTTGTTTTTTTTGGGGGGGGATCAGGGGGCTAACGTTAGATAATGCACTATGGATGCTTTAACATGTGAACGGTAGATATTCTTCCATCCCTGAGCCCTCTACATTGAGTCGGAGAATACCTCATGTGTAGTATAAGCTATTCCCTACAGATAATCATATTCAGGGTATTCTTATCATACAGCTGATGTAGCTTGTGTCATTGGGGATAATCATGATGATGGGGGGGTATTCTTATCATACAGCTGATGTAGTTTGTGTCATGGGGGATAATCATGATGATGGGGGGGGTATTCTTATCATACAGCTGATGTAGCTTGTGTCATGGGGGATAATCATGATGATGGGGGGGTATTCTTATCATACAGCTGATGTAGTTTGTGTCATGGGGGATAATCATGATGATGGGGGGGTATTCTTATCATACAGCTGATGTAGTTTGTGTCATGGGGGATAATCATGATGATGGGGGGGTATTCTTATCATACAGCTGATGTAGCTTGTGTCATGGGGGATAATCATGATGATGGGGGGGGGGTATTCTTATCATACAGCTGATGTAGTTTGTGTCATGGGGGATAATCATGATGATGGGGGGGGGTATTCTTATCATACAGCTGATGTAGCTTGTGTCATGGGGGATAATCATGATGATGGGGGGGGGGTATTCTTATCCCACCTTCCATCTCTTTCTGTCTTTCTACTGTCATCAAGCTGTAATGATACACAGTTTCCCAGGCAACCACTGCAGCAGGAATGCTGTGCTACGAAATCAGCTTTCCCAAGGCAACGGAGACAGGCTTCTGGGTCTCCTCTTCAACGAGGTCATCCTTAATACAGCGCTGTACGTGGGGAAGCTGTCCATCCCAGGACCCCTGTCTGCCCAGTGAGACAGGCCTGATCTGTCCATCCCAGGGCCCCTGTCTGCCCAGTGAGAGAGGCCTGATCTGTCCATCCCAGGACCCCTGTCTGCCCAGTGAGACAGGCCTGATCTGTCCATCCCAGGGCCCCTGTCTGCCCAGTGAGAGAGGCCTGATCTGTCCATCCCAGGACCCCTGTCTGCCCAGTGAGAGAGGCCTGATCTGTCCATCCCAGGACCCCTGTCTGCCCAGTGAGACAGGCCTGATCTGTCCATCCCAGGACCCCTCTCTGCCCAGTGAGACAGGCCTGATCTGTCCATCCCAGGACCCCTGTCTGCCCAGTGAGAGAGGCCTGATCTGTCCATTCCAGGACCCCTGTCTGCCCAGTGAGAGAGGCCTGATCTGTCCATCCCAGGACCCCTGTCTGCTCAGTGAGACAGGCCTGATCTGTCTATCCCAGGACCCCTGTCTGCCCAGTGAGAGAGGCCTGATCTGTCCACCCCAGGACCCCTGTCTGCCCAGTGAGAGAGGCCTGATCTGTCCATCCCAGGACCCCTGTCTGCTCAGTGAGACAGGCCTGATCTGTCTATCCCAGGACCCCTGTCTGCTCAGTGAGACAGGCCTGATCTGTCCATCCCAGGACCCCTGTCTGTCCAGTGAGTGAGGCCTGATCTGTCCATCCCAGGACCCCTGTCTGCCCAGTGAGACAGGCCTGATCTGTCCATCCCAGGACCCCTGTCTGCCCAGTGAGACAGGCCTGATCTGTCCATCCCAGGACCCCTGTCTGCCCAGTGAGACAGGCCTGATCTGTCCATCCCAGGACCCCTCTCTGCCCAGTGAGACAGGCCTGATCTGTCCATCCCAGGACCCCTGTCTGCCCAGTGAGAGAGGCATGATCTGTCCATCCCAGGACCCCTGTCTGCCCAGTGAGAGAGGCCTGATCTGTCCATCCCAGGACCCCTGTCTGCTCAGTGAGACAGGCCTGATCTGTCCATCCCAGGACCCCTGTCTGCCCAGTGAGAGAGGCCTGATCTGTCCACCCCAGGACCCCTGTCTGCCCAGTGAGAGAGGCCTGATCTGTCCATCCCAGGACCCCAGTGAGAGAGGAGGTCAAAGCTGTATTTGTCTCCCGATTCAATTTTGGGGGTGACTGAAGCCAAGGGGGTGACTGAAGCCAAGTGGGTGACTGAAGCCAAGGGGGTGACGGAAGCCAAGGGGGTGACTGAAGCCAAGTGGGTGACTGAAGCCAAGTGGGTAACTGAAGCCAAGGGGGTGATTGAACGCCTGGTTGATTGAAGTGGGATACATGGGTCTCCCCTCCCATCGATCTCTATAGTAGTTTGCATTTCCTAAAGCCTAAGTTATTCACTTCTACATGATATTTGTATTTATTATGGATCTCCATTAGTTCCTGTCAAGGCAGCAGCTACTCTTCCTGGGGTATATTATGGATCCCCATTAGTTCCTGCCAAAGCAGCAGCTACTCTTCCTGGGGTTTATTATGGATCTCCATTAGTTCCTGTCAAGGCAGCAGCTACTCTTCCTGGGGTATATTATGGATCCCCATTAGTTCATGCCAAAGCAGCAGCTACTCTTCCTGGGGTTTATTATGGATCCCCATTAGTTCCTGGGGTTTATTATGGATCCCCATTAGTTCCTGTCAAGGCAATAGCTACTCTTCCTGGGGTTAATTATGGATCCCCATTAGTTCCTGTCAAGGCAGCAGCTACTCTTCCTGGGGTTAATTATGATTCCCCATTAGTTCCTGCCAAGGCAGCAGCTACTATTCCTGGGGTTTATTATGGATCCCCATTAGCTGCCAATGTCTCTATTTTGGTTTGGTCAGGATGTGAGTTGGTGTGGGTATTCTATATTCTCTTATTTGTATTTCTATGTTTTGGCCCGGGTAGGGTTCTCAGTCAGGGACAGCTGTCTATCATTGTCTCTGATTGAGAACCATACTTAGGCAGCCCTTTTTTCCACCTGTCTTGGTGGGAAGTTAACTTTGTTTGTGGCACATAGCCTTTAGCTTCACGGTTGTTTTTGTATTGTTTATTGTTTTTGTGGGCGTCATCCTAATAAAAGGAATATGTACGCTCACCACGCTGCGCTTTGATGTCTCACCATTTTGTCTCACCTTTATTTCTCATGAGTGTTTACGTTGATCAATATTTTGGCTATGCTGGCCTACTGTAAATGATCAAATAAATGTCTGATCAATACATACAATTGTGAATATATTGTCATTTATAATGATAACGCAGAGACGACAATACATTTTACGGTTCACTTATTGTATGCTGTTTTCATGTACATTCCCTTTATGTCTAAGCTTCAAGGTTTTCTCAAGCTTTACTCATTCTGCTGAAGAAGTGTATCAGTAAAGTGTAATTAGTTACAAAACAATAGAAATTCACCTGTGTGTGGCTGCTGTTTTGTCTCATATCCAACAGTCCATGCCCAGCTCTGTTGACCATGAGAACATTTTGCCAGAGAAGATGGGTTGAGACATATTATTTAATATTTAGTTATGCTGGTGTTGCTGTTCTGTCTGTCTAGGGAATGGGCTCAGGGAGAGAGTGGAGTGGTCAGAGGAAGTTTGAGTTAAAGACAAGGGACTGAAGCTACAGAGACAAACCACAAACTGAAGACAGTGGCCAGACCACCACCACCCCTGACATTTGGACTGAGCTGAAAGAGGTGAGAGACATGGTGATGGAGCAGAGAGCGAAGGGTGGAGAGCAGAGCTGAGGAACATGGAGGCTAGACGGTCTGAAGGAGCTGAGAGACATGGTGATGGAGCAGAGAGCGGAGCTGAGGAACATGGAGGCTATACGGTCTGAAGGAGCTGAGAGACATGGTGGCTAGACGGTCTGAAGGAGCTGAGAGACATGGTGATGGAGCAGAGAGCAGAGCTGAGGAACATGGAGGCTATACGGTCTGAAGGAGCTGAGAGACATGGTGGCTAGACGGTCTGAAGGAGCTGAGAGACATGGTGATGGAGCAGAGAGCGGAGCTGAGGAACATGGAGGCTAGACGGTCTGAAGGAGCTGAGAGACATGGTGATGGAGCAGAGAGCATAGCTGAGAAACATGGAGGCTAGACGGTCTGAAGGAGCTGAGAGACATGGTGATGGAGCAGAGAGCGTAGCTGAGAAACATGGAGGCTAGACGGTCTGAAGGAGCTGAGAGACATGGTGATGGAGCAGAGAGCGAAGCTGAGGAACATGGAGGCTAGATGGTCTGAAGGAGCTGAGAGACATGGTGATGGAGCAGAGAGCGGAGCTGAGGAACATGGAGGCTAGACGGTCTGAAGGAGCTGAGAGACATGGTGATGGAGCAGAGAGTGGAGCTGAGGAACATGGAGGCTAGACGGTCTGAAGGAGCTGAGAGACATGGTGATGGAGCAGAGAGCGTAGCTGAGAAACATGGAGGCTAGACGGTCTGAAGGAGCTGAGAGACATGGTGATGGAGCAGAGAGCGAAGCTGAGGAACATGGAGGCTAGATGGTCTGAAGGAGCTGAGAGACATGGTGATGGAGCAGAGAGCGGAGCTGAGGAACATGGAGGCTAGATGGTCTGAAGGAGCTGAGAGACATGGTGATGGAGCAGAGAGCAAAGCTGAGGAACATGAAGGCTAGACGGTCTGAAGGATCTGAGAGACATGGTGATGGAGCAGAGAGCGAAGCTGAGGAACATGGAGGCTATACGGTCTGAAGGAGCTGAGAGACATGGTGATGGAGCAGAGAGCGGAGCTGAGGAACATGGAGGCTAGACGGTCTGAAGGAGCTGAGAGACATGGTGATGGAGCAGAGAGTGGAGCTGAGGAACATGGAGGCTAGACGGTATGAAGGAGCTGAGAGACATGGTGGCTATACGGTCTGAAGGAGCTGAGAGACATGGTGATGGAGCAGAGAGCGGAGCTGAGGAACATGGAGGCTAGATGGTCTGAAGGAGCTGAGAGACATGGTGATGGAGCAGAGAGCAAAGCTGAGGAACACGGAGGCTAGACGGTCTGAAGGAGCTGAGAGACATGGTGATGGAGCAGAGAGCAAAGCTGAGGAACATGGAGGCTAGACGGTCTGAAGGAGCTGAGAGACATGGTGATGGAGCAGAGAGCGAAGCTGAGGAACATGGAGGCTAGACGGTCTGAAGGAGCTGAGAGACATGGTGGCTAGACGGTCTGAAGGAGCTGAGAGACATGGTGATGGAGCAGAGAGCGGAGCTGAGGAACATGGAGGCTAGACGGTCTGAAGGAGCTGAGAGACATGGTGATGGAGCAGAGAGCGGAGCTGAGGAACATAGAGGCTATACGGTCTGAAGGAGCTGAGAGACATGGTGATGGAGCAGAGAGCAAAGCTGAGGAACATGGAGGCTAGACGGTCTGAAGGAGCTGAGAGACATGGTGATGGAGCAGAGAGCGAAGCTGAGGAACATGGAGGCTATACGGTCTGAAGGAGCTGAGAGACATGGTGATGGAGCAGAGAGCGAAGCTGAGGAACATGGAGGCTATACTGTCTGAAGGAGCTGAGAGACATGGTGATGGAGCAGAGAGCAAAGCTGAAGAACATGGATGCTAGACGGTCTGAAGGAGCTGAGAGACATGGTGATGGAGCAGAGAGCGAAGCTGAGGAACATGGAGGCTATACGGTCTGAAGGAGCTGAGAGACATGGTGATGGAGCAGAGAGCGAAGAGAGGAGAGCAGAGCTGAGGAACATGGAGGCCAGAAGGTCTGAAGGAGCTGAGAAACATGGTGATGGAGCAGAGAGCGAAGAGTGGAGAGCAGAGCTGAGGAACATGGAGGCCAGAAGGTCTGAAGGAGCTGAGAAACATGGTGATGGAGCAGAGAGCGAAGAGTGGAGAGCAGAGCTGAGGAACATGGAGGCTATACGGTCTGAAGGAGCTGAGAATCATGGTGATGGAGCAGAGAGCGAAGGGTGGAGAGCAGAGCTGAGGAACATGGAGGCTCTACGGTCTGAAGGAGCTGAGAAACATGGTGATGGAGCAGAGAGCGAAGAGTGGAGAGCAGAGCTGAGGAACATGGAGGCTCTACGGTCTGAAGGAGCTGAGAAACATGGTGATGGAGCAGAGAGCGAAGAGTGGAGAGCAGAGCTGAGGAACATGGAGGCTCTACGGTCTGAAGGAGCTGAGAAACATGGTGATGGAGCAGAGAGCGAAGGGTGGAGAGCAGAGCTGAGGAACATGGAGGCCAGAAGGTCTGAAGTTGGTGTCATCATTAATAGTGGATCTGAGTCTCACTGAGACTGAACTGCAGGACCAGAGAGTGAGCCTTCAGATAAAGTCAGAAAGCCTTTTCACACATAATTTAAAATGTACTTTATGAAATGGTGATTGGATTTTAAAGAGTTTCCATTGCCGTGACTTACATAATAATAATAATGTTTTATTTTCAATTACAATAGAGAAGACAATAGAGAGAACAATAGAGAAGACAATAGAGAAGACAATAGAGAGGACAATAGAGAAGACAATAGAGAAGACAATAGAGAGGACAATAGAGAAGACAATAGAGAAGACAATAGAGAAGACAATAGAGAGGACAATAGAGAAGACAATAGAGAAGACAATAGAGAGGACAATAGAGAGAACAATAGAGAATAAACTAGAGAAGACACTAGAGAAGACGATAGAGAGGACAATAGAGAAGACACCAGAGAAGACAATAGAGAAGACAATAGAGAGGACAATAGAGAAGACACTAGAGAAGACACTAGAGAAGACACTAAAGCTTGCCCAGGTGGGATGCCTGGTGGCGCCCAAGCGAAGACCTGTCACCTTCGTTACGCGCATCAGCGCTTCATTGGACTCATCTGTACCCCATCTGCAATCACGTTTTGATTGCCTTCTCTATATCTGTCTGTTCCTCTGTTTCATCCTGGTGTCAGCATTAATGTCGTTATGTTTTTCATGTCCAGACGCTGTGCTGTCCTGTTTCATGTCTGTCTATTAAATGTTCACTTCCTGTAATTGCTTCCTGTAATTGCTTCCTGTAATTGCTTCCTGTAATTGCTCATCTCCAAGCGTCTTTCCTTGATGATATTTGCACTGTTAAGCATACTATAGCCTCACTGAGTAAACCTCTAAATGTTCTCCAATATTCTACCCGCTAAAACCTGCTACCATGCTCACGAACAGGGATGTAAACAAATTGTGCATAACGTTTGAGATAAAAAATTAAAAATTGTGCGTATGGAAAACATCTGGGACCTTTAATTTCAGCTCATGAAACATGGGACCAACACTTTACATGTTGAGTTTATATATTTGTTCAGTATAATGTACACAATAATACAAAGGATTAATGTAATCCATTTGAAATTCAGGCTGTAACACAACAAAATGTGGAAAAAGTCAGGGGTGTGAATACCTTCTGAAGGCACTGTACCTAACTACCTAGCTAGCCTACCTCCATATTTGGCTTGGAAACACAATTTATTTTCAAAAGATGGCAAATAATTAGTAGGGAAACCTTTTGTCATCATTGTGATGTCACCAGATTGACTGTAGATGCTGTATAACTTAAGCCAGCTAACTAAGATTGAGATGACCACTCTATTTTAGCTAGCTATCACTGCTAGCTATTTTTCATTAACTTGGCTAGTAACAGTAATGGCAAAATTGGCATCTTCTAAAGTACATTTTATGACATCATAATATGTTAAAGTTGTTTCCTACTAATTACTATCGTATTTCCATGACACTCTAAGTTAGTGTAATTTAGACGAAAGAGTCACATTAGCGTATGAGGTGCAACTTGTGTCTAGGACACAAATACATTTTGGCTGCAATAGCTGACTCATGTAGCTAACTCGTGTAGCTAACTCATGTAGCTAACTCATGTGTGACTGCAACGGTGTACCGCTGTACCAATAGCAGCAACAAACTCAAACTAACCCAGGGTCAAAACACGTCACAGTTAGTCGCGTAGTGTAGCGGCGTCAGCGGCCTGAATCCAATCTGAAGCCTGTCAGTCTAAGTCAGCAAAGCGTAGAATTAGCTTCCAAACGAGATTAAGTTATTTCTCGAGCTAGGTTTAAAATTGAGGGATGATGACAATGGTTGACTGTGTTTTTCTGTTAGACAAAGTGCCCAGCTGGGTGCCAGACTAATCCCCTGGTCATGAATGGATAATGATGGATAACATAACATGTCTAGCAATGAGGTCGGAATGGTTTAGCAACCTGCACAAATGTTTTATTCACTGTTCACTTGCTATTTTCACAGCTTGTCAGGCAAGACCTCAGAATAATAGTGTATTATGTGACCACAAGTACTCCTCCGTTGCTCTCCTATGAGGCATCATGAGGCCTCTGATAGTGACCTGAGTTACTGCCCTGAAGACACTGATGATGAACAATGACAGGTAATGTGTGTTATGTGAAAAGTTGTATTAAAAAAATACCCAGTTTGATAAACTAGTAGGTGAATTCCCAAGCCAAACAGATACAACGAGAAGAGTAATTTTGGTTGTGAAGTTCATTTGCAAAAATGTTTGTTCTTTCTTTAGAACAGAATACAATTTACCAAAAGTATTCTCACTCCACATTGTGTTGTGTTACAGACTGAATAAATAGACACCATTATGTCAAAGTGGAATTATTTCCCCAAATGTATCCAAATGAGTTAAAAATGAAAAGCTGAAAATGTCTTGAGTCAATAAATATTCAAACCTTTTGTTATGGCAAGCCTTAGTAAACATTTGCTAAAGTCACATAATAAGTTGCATGGACTCACTCAATGCAATAATAGTGTTTAAAACTTATTCAGGATAGGGTCCTTTTTTCTCCACTTCCTGTCTGACTGACTGGCCCAAAGTAAACTGCCTGTTACTCAGACCCAGAAGCCAGGATATGCATAGAGTTGGTACCATTGGATAGAAAACACTTTGAAGTTTTGTAGAAATGTTAAAATAATATATGAGACTATAACACAATTGATATGTTAGCCAAAAACCGAAAGAAAACCAACCAGAATTGTTTTAAGTCCCAGGCTCATATAATGGAAAGATATTGGTCCTATGCAATTCCATCTCCCAGATTGCAATTCCTTTGGCTTCCACTAGATGTCACCAGTCTTTGTTCAAGGTTTCAGACTTGTTTCTTCCAAAGCGGGGAAGAATTTTGAGTTTTGGTACTAGGAGTCACAGTGGTAAATCAGTCTGTTGGCACGCAACGAAGAGGAGGCACGCCTGCTAATTTTACTTTTCTATTGAACATACTTCTTTCTGTATGAAATATTATAATTTAATTACATGTTTAGGGTTTCCCTGAGGATTAGATAGAAACATAGTTTGACTTGTTTGAACAAAGTTTAGCGGTAGCTTTTTGGATTCCTTTGTCTGCATGATGAACAAGTGGATTACTGAAATCGATGGCGCCAACTTTTTGGGATATAAAGACTGATTTTATCTAACAAAACGACCATTCATGATGTAGCTGGGACCCTTGGGATTGCAAACAGAGGAAGATTTTCAAAAAGTAAGTGAATAGTAATCTATAATTATTATAATTATCAATAGCCTTGTTCAAGCATTGTCCCTACATACGTGATCCAGGGAACAGCCCAGCTAGTCGATTGCCTATCAACTAGACTCTATAACATCATCCTTTTGAATCGAAAATGCAAACATAATGGCACAACATTAAGTCAAGTCATAACAATTGAAAAAGCATTACATTTTCTTTTTACTTCAGTTCCTCTTTTTTTTCCTTTAAAAAAAATATATTAACTTCATATGGCAGCAGGGGCAGTATTGAGTAGTTTGCATGAAAAGGTGACCATTGTAAACGGCCAGCTCCTCGGTCTCAGTTGCTAATATATGCATATTATTATCAGTATTGGATAGAAAACACTCTAAAGTTTCCAAAACTGTCAAAATATTGTCTGTGAGTATAACATAACTGATATTGCAGGCGAAACCCTGAGGAAAATCAAATCAGGAAGTGGCTTCTATTTTGAAAACTCCATGTTCCATAGCCTCCCTTTGCTCCATTTAAAGGAATATGAACCAGATTCCTTTTCCTATCGCTTCCTCAAGGTGTCAACAGTCTTCAGACATAGTTTCAGGCTTTTATTTTGAAAAATGAGCCATAACGATAACATCGCGTCAAGTGGTCACATGAGTTTTGCTTGCGCAACAGAATTTGGACAGCCATTGTTTTCCCCTCTCCTACTGTGAAAGACATTTGCGGTTGATATATTATCGATTATATATTTTAAAATCAACCTGAGGATTGATTATAAAAAAACGTTTGACATGTTTCTGTGGACATAATGGAAAATATTTGGAATTTTCGTCTGCGTTGTCGTGACCGCTCTTTCCTGTGGATTTCTGAACATAACGCGACAAACAAACGGAGGTATTTAGACATAAAAATCGTCTTTATGGAACAAATGGAACATTTGTTGTGTAACTGGGAGTCCCGTGAGTGAAAACATCCGAAGATCATCAAAGGTAAACGATTAATTTGATTGCTTTTCTGATTTTTGTGACCGAGCTACCTGATGTTAAGTGTACTTAATGTTTTATCGTGCTATCGATAAACTTACACAAACGCTTGGATTGCTTTCGCTAGTAAAGCATAATTTCAAAATCTGACACGACAGGTGGATTAACAAAAGGCTAAACTGTATTTTCCTATATTGCACTTGTGATTTCATGAATAGAAATATTTATAGTAATATTTTTTGTATGTAGCACTATGCTATGCAGCGGTTGTTGATGACACTTATCCCGATAGGGGGATTGCAGCCATAACAGGTTATTAACAGTGGACAAGCCACAGGATAGGTGTCCCTAAACTGGGACAGTTGTTGCTCAATATGTGATAATGTGACTAGAATGACATTGTAAACAACAGCCAACTTTCCGGGACATAGACATGTCTTACATGGGCAGAAAGCTTAAATTATTGTTAATCTAACTGCAGTGTCCAATTTACAGTAGCTGTTACAGCAAAAACTACCATGTTATTGTTTGAGGAGAGTCGACAACAACACAACCCTTTTATCACGGCAACTGGTTTGATGCATTTCCCTCTGAAGGTAAATAATGTACTTACGTTTAATAATCTTGCTATGATTTGTCATCCTGATGGTCCCAGAGATAAAATGTAGCGTAGTTTTGTTTGATAACATCAATTTTTATATTCAAATGTAGGAACTGGGTTCTACAGTTTGAACCCCTGTTGTCTCTTGCTCCACACCCACTCTGCCATCTAAATGTGTGAAGGTTAGTAACTTTTCTGTAGATAAGCTAATGATCCATCATTGATGACATTCCTGGGAGTGTGTAAATGAAAATGTTTTATTACCATATATTTTTTTTGTATGTTCTCTATAGTTACAGTATGTATTTGAAAATGTATAAATGGACCAATTCGGCACATTTGGGAAATCTCCTGGCAGACTTAATACAAAAAATATTGTGTAGTTGTGTAATTCTTCACTGGATCTGTGGTGAAACTTTGCACACACACACTGCTGCCATCTTGTTTTAGACATCTAAATGACACCTAGAATCCTACATCACTGTCTAGCCTGTCTCTTGCATTTCAAAGATAATGCAACAAAAAAATGAATAGAAAATGCAGGTGTTTTGGTTAGTATTATCTTTTACCAGATCTAATGTGTTATATTCTCCTACATTCATTTCACACTTCCATAAACTTCAGTGTTTCCTTTCAAATGGTATCAATAATATGCATATCCTTGCTTCAGGTCCTGAGCTACAGGCCGTTCGTTTTGAGTATGGCATTTTAGGCGGAAATTGAAAAAAGGGTCTGATCCTTAAGAGGGACATGTAGCTAGCTAGCTAAACAATGAACCATAATCACAACTCATGACGTTTCTACCCTGCGTGAATCTGCAGGTAGATAACTATCCAGGTTTAATGTAGCTAGCTATATGGCAGACCAATCCAAACTCATCTCTCGGCATGTCCAGCCCACCCATTATCTCAGCCAATCATGGCTAACGGGAAGGTTGCTCGTTTTTTCTGTGGCTAAACCAACTAAGCTCGTAATTTAACAATTTTATTCGTATTTACAGATGGTATACACGTATGTTATTAAGGCTCATGAAAGTTGACATGTTCAAGAAGGCATTTCTGCCAAAAAACAAATTTTGCTAAAAGAAAAAAGGTTTACGTTCTCCTGTGAAGTAGTGACTAGTTTCCTGAAATGGGTCATATATATCTAATAAGTGGCAACCAGGGCTAGGCATGCTGCTGGCTTGATGCTGAAAAAAACATCTTGCCTCCGACTGGCAGCTGTAGTGTCGCAGGTCAGGAGGCGGGCGGGGGAAGGCTGACTGGGTTGTGTGACCCAAGCAGCCTATCGCGAGTGCCACGTCAATGAGACCAATTGACAAAAATAATTGTCACATGCCGATCAACCACTCTCCTCCTGTGTATGACCTTCTTCCTGCCCCTGGACCCAGCTACCTGCCTCCTCCTGTGTATGACCTTCTGTCTGCCCCTGGACCCAGCTACCTGCCTCCTCCTGTGGTCCCTTACAGTAACACCTGCTGCGCCCTGCGCTTGAAACCAGCTCTCTGTCTCCCATCGTGTTCATTACAGCTGGATTATGAAGAGTACTTTGCAGATGCATTGGGCAGGACGAAAAAAACCCCAGTCTTCTTTGAGAGGAGGGCTATGCTTGGTTTTTAATCAAATGAAACAAAATGGGGGAAAAACACATCTAAATACAGGCTTTACAGGCCCCCCAAAAAACACATCTCTTGTTCCATGTGCATATGGGCACTGTGCATCATGGCTGGATAAGTTGCTCTTCTGTTGTCAAAATCCAACCTTATTACCGCTATAACCCACTTTCGGTTGGTTTTAAAGAGCGACTGCCTTTAAAAAGCGACTTCTCGTTTTTAAAAATGGCATATGTGGCATTTGATATGAGTCAGAAACATCTATTCTCGTGTCAAAATGTACTTCTACTGTAAGTATAAATGGGATCATTTTGGTCATAAAGTCAGACTCGTCCAAAACTGAGATTTGCTAAACAATAGGAAACCATTGTATGTGACTGAATGAAGGGTTCCGTGCTTCTACACCTGCATTGCTTGCTGTTTGGGGTTTTAGGCTGGGTTTGTAGGAAAACATTGTATGTGACTGAATGAAGGGTACTGTAACTGATTTCCTTGGTGTGTTTTAATACTGTCCACAGCTGGCAGCACCCAAGTAATAATATATTCAGAGCACAGCTGCATGTGACCCGATTATAATGGTCAATTTGGATTGACATTCCATATCCCTATGGGGCTATATAGGGACCGCCAGTAAATTACACGCTGTACATGGCACAACATTTTAAAAGGGTAATAGCTCCACATATCAATGACTTAAAAATCTCAAATCAACTATAAACTGTAGAAAGTCAAATATTGAAAGCATTTTGTATTTTTATTTTCAAACAATACAAAACATACACATATTGAAAGCATTTAATGAGACAAAAAAAAAAATGTTCATCTTGAACATTGTGTAATTTATTGACAGTCCCTAACTATCCCCAGAGATTTTTTTGTATTGAAAGAAATATAAAACGAGCCCAAATCAAAGTGCAGTCGCCCTTTAAATATGTATTGCATCTACAGGACGTTTTGCATACAGGAAGTTTTAAATACAGGATGTTTAAATACAGGATGTTTTAAACACAGGATGTTTTAAATACAGGATGTTTACATACAGGAAGTTTAAATACAGGAAGTTTACATACAGGAAGTTTAAATACAGGAAGTTTTAAATAGAGGATGTTTTGCATCCATAGGATATTTTAAACACATGATGTATTGCATCTAAAGGATGTTTAAATAAAGGATGTTTTAAATACAGGATGTTTAAATACAGGATGTTTAAATACAGGATGTTTAAATAAAGGATGTTTTAAATACAGGATGTTTAAATAAAGGATGTTTTAAATACAGGATGTTTAAATACAGGATGTTTTAAATACAGGATGTTTAAATACAGGATGTTTAAACACAGGATGTTTTAAACACAGGATGTTTAAATACAGGATGTTTAAATACAGGATGTTTTAAACACAGGATGTTTAAATACAGGATGTTTAAATACAGGATGTTTAAATACAGGATGTTTAAATACAGGATGTTTTAAATACAGGATGTTTAAATACAGGATGTTTAAATACAGGATGTTTAAATACAGGATGTTTTAAACACAGGATGTTTAAATACAGGATGTTTTAAATACAGGATGTTTAAATACAGGATGTTTTAAACACATAATGTATTGCATCTAAAGGATGTTTTAAATACAGGATGTTTAAATACAGGATGTTTAAATACAGGATGTTTAAATACAGGATGTTTAAATACAGAATGTTTAAATACAGGATGATTTAAATACAGGATGTTTAAATACAGGATGTTTAAATACAGGATGTTTAAATACAGTATGTTTAAACACAGGATGTTTTAAATACAGGATGTTTTAAATACAGGATGTTTAAATACAGGATGTTTAAATACAGGATGTTTAAATACAGGATGTTTTAAACACAGGATGTTTAAATACAGGATGTTTTCAACACAGGATGTTTAAATACAGGATGTTTAAATACAGGATGTTTAAATATAGGATGTTTAAATACAGGATGTTTAAATACAGGATGTTTTAAACACAGGATGTTTAAATACAGGATGTTTTAAACACAGGATGTTTAAATACAGGATGTTTAAATACAGGATGTTTTAAATACAGGATGTTTAAATACAGGATGTTTAAATACAGGATGTTTAAATACAGGATGTTTAAATACAGGATGTTTTAAACACAGGATGTTTAAATACAGGATGTTTAAATACAGGATGTTTAAATACAGAATGTTTAAATACAGGATGTTTAAATACAGGATGTTTAAATACAGGATGTTTAAATACAGGATGTTTAAATACAGGATGTTTAAATGCAGAATGTTTTAAATACAGGATGTTTAAATACAGGATGTTTAAATACAGGATGTTTTAAATACAGGATGTTTAAATACAGGATGTTTAAATACAGGATGTTTAAATACAGGATGTTTAAATACAGGATGTTTTAAACACAGCATGTTTAAATACAGGATGTTTAAATACAGGATGTTTAAATACAGGATGTTTAAATACAGGATGTTTAAATGCAGAATGTTTTAAATACAGGATGTTTAAATACAGGATGTTTTAAATACAGGATGTTTAAATACAGGATGTTTAAATACAGGATGTTTTAAATACAGGATGTTTAAATACAGGATGTTTAAATACAGGATGTTTAAATACAGGATGTTTTAAACACAGGATGTTTAAATACAGGATGTTTAAATACAGGATGTTTAAATACAGGATGTTTAAATACAGGATGTTTAAATGCAGAATGTTTTAAATACAGGATGTTTAAATACAGGATGTTTAAATACAGGATGTTTTAAATACAGGATGTTTAAATACAGGATGTTTAAATACAGAATGTTTAAATACAGGATGTTTAAATACAGGATGTTTTAAACACAGGATGTTTAAATACAGGATGTTTAAATACAGGATGTTTAAATACAGGATGTTTAAATACAGGATGTTTAAATACAGGATGTTTAAATGCAGAATGTTTTAAATACAGGATGTTTAAATACAGGATGTTTTAAACACAGGATGTGGCACATAGAAGGATATATACAGTGCATTCAGAAAGTATTCAGATCCCTTGACTTTTTGCACATTTTGTTACATTAGTCTTTTTCTAAAACGGATTCAATTGTTTTTTTTCCCCTCAGGTCCGGGCTCTGGCTGGGCCACTCAAGGACGTTTAGAGACTTGTCCCGAAGCCACTCCTGCATTGTCTTGGCTGTGTGTTTAGGGTCGTTGTCCTGTTGGAAGGTGAACCTTCGCCCCAGTTTGAGGTCCTCAGCGCTCTGGAGCAGGTTTTCATTGAGGATCTCTCTGTGTTTTGCTCTGTTCACCTTTCCCTTGATCCTGACTAGTCTCCCAGTCCCTGTCGCTGAAAAACATCCCCACAGCATGATGCTGCCACCACCATGCTTCACCGTAGGGATGGTGCCAGGTTTCCTCCAGACGTGATGTTTGGCATTCAGGCCAAATAGTTCAATCTTGGTTTCATCAGACCAGAGAATCTTGTTTCTCTTTATCTGAGAGTTCTTTAGGTGCCTTTTGGCAAACTCCAAGCAGGCTGTCATGTATTTGTATTGGTATTTATTATGGATCCCCATTAGTTCCTGTCAAGGCAGCAGCTACTCTTCCTGGGGTTTATTATGGATCCCCATTAGTTCCTGTCAAGACAGCAGCTACTCTTCCTGGGGTTTATTATGGATCCCCATTAGTTCCTGCCAAGGCAGCAGCTACTCTTCCTGGGGTTTATTATGGATCCCCATTAGTTCCTGCCAAGGCAGCAGCTACTCTTCCTGAGGTTTATTATGGATCCCCATTAGTTCCTGCCAAGGCAGCAGCTACTCTTCCTGGGGTTTATTATGGATCCCCATTAGTTCCTGCCAAGCAGCAGCTACTCTTCCTGGGGTTTATTATGGATCCCCATTAGTTCCTGCCAAGCAGCAGCTACTCTTCCTGGGGTTTATTATGGATCCCCATTAGTTCCTGCCAAGCAGCAGCTACTCTTCCTGGGGTTTATTATGGATCCCCATTAGTTCCTGCCAAGGCATCAGCTACTATTCCTGGGGTTTATTATGGATCCCCATTAGTTCCTGCCAAGCAGCAGCTACTCTTCCTGGGGTTTATTATGGATCCCCATTAGTTCCTGCCAAGCAGCAGCTACTCTTCCTGGGGTTTATTATGGATCCCCATTAGTTCCTGTCAAGGCAGCAGCTACTCTTCCTGGGGTTTATTATGGATCCCCATTAGTTCCTGTCAAGACAGCAGCTACTCTTCCTGGGGTTTATTATGGATCCCCATTAGTTCCTGCCAAGGCAGCAGCTACTCTTCCTGGGGTTTATTATGGATCCCCATTAGTTCCTGCCAAGGCAGCAGCTACTCTTCCTGAGGTTTATTATGGATCCCCATTAGTTCCTGCCAAGGCAGCAGCTACTCTTCCTGGGGTTTATTATGGATCCCCATTAGTTCCTGCCAAGCAGCAGCTACTCTTCCTGGGGTTTATTATGGATCCCCATTAGTTCCTGCCAAGCAGCAGCTACTCTTCCTGGGGTTTATTATGGATCCCCATTAGTTCCTGCCAAGCAGCAGCTACTCTTCCTGGGGTTTATTATGGATCCCCATTAGTTCCTGCCAAGGCATCAGCTACTATTCCTGGGGTTTATTATGGATCCCCATTAGTTCCTGCCAAGCAGCAGCTACTCTTCCTGGGGTTTATTATGGATCCCCATTAGTTCCTGCCAAGCAGCAGCTACTCTTCCTGGGGTTTATTATGGATCCCCATTAGTTCCTGCCAAGGCAGCAGCTACTATTCCTGGGGTTTATTATGGATCCCCATTAGTTCCTGCCAAGCAGCAGCTACTCTTCCTGGGGTTTATTATGGATCCCCATTAGTTCCTGCCAAGGCAGCAGCTACTCTTCCTGAGGTTTATTATGGATCCCCATTATTTCCTGCCAAGACAGCAGCTACTCTTCCTGTGGTTTATTATGGATCCCCATTAGTTCCTGTCAAGACAGAAGCTACTCTTCTTGGGGTTTACTATGAATCCCCATTAGTTCATGCCAAGGCAGTTGCCACTCTTCCTGGGGTTTATTATGGATCCCCATTAGTTCCTGTCAAGACAGCAGCTACTCTTCCTGGGGTTTATTATGGATCCCCATTAGTTCCTGCCAAGCAGCAGCTACTCTTCCTGGGGTTTATTATGGATCCCCATTAGTTCCTGTCAAGACAGCAGCTACTCTTCCTGGGGTTTATTATGGATCCCCATTAGTTCCTGCCAAGGCAACAGCTACTCTTCCTGGGGTTTATTATGGATCCCCATTAGTTCCTGCCAAGACAGCAGCTACTCTTCCTGTGGTTTATTATGGATCCCCATTAGTTCCTGTCAAGACAGAAGCTACTCTTCTTGGGGTTTATTATGGATCCCCATTAGTTCCTGTCAAGACAGCAGCTACTCTTCCTGGGGTTTATTATGGATCCCCATTAGTTCCTGCCAAGGCAACAGCTACTCTTCCTGGGGTTTATTATGGATCCCCATTAGTTCCTGTCAAGACAGCAGCTACTCTTCCTGGGGTTTATTATGAATCCCCATTAGTTCCTGCCAAGGCAACAGCTACTCTTCCTGGGGTTTATTATGGATCCCCATTAGTTCCTGTCAAGGCAGCAGCTACTCTTCCTGGGGTTTATTATGGATCCCCATTAGTTCCTGCCAAGGCAACAGCTACTCTTCCTGGGGTTTATTATGGATCCCCATTAGTTCCTGTCAAGACAGCAGCTACTCTTCCTGGGGTTTATTATGAATCCCCATTAGTTCCTGCCAAGGCAACAGCTACTCTTCCTGGGGTTTATTATGGATCCCCATTAGTTCCTGTCAAGGCAGCAGCTACTCTTCCTGGGGTTTATTATGGATCCCCATTAGTTCCTGCCAAGGCAACAGCTACTCTTCCTGGGGTTTATTATGGATCCCCATTAGTTCCTGTCAAGGCAGCAGCTACTATTCCTGGGGTTTATTATGGATCCCCATTAGTTCCTGTCAAGGCAGCAGCTACTCTTCCTGGGGTTTATTATGGATCCCCATTAGTTCCTGCCAAGGCAACAGCTACTCTTCCTGGGGTTTATTATGGATCCCCATTAGTTCCTGCCAAGGCAGCAGCTACTCTTCCTGGGGTTTATTATGGATCCCCATTAGTTCCTGCCAAGGCAGCAGCTACTCTTCCTTGGGGCCCATCAAAATTAAGGCAGATCATAACATTTTAAAAACCTTATATTACATTCACAGATTTCACATCACACTCTGTGCCCTCGGGCCCCTACTCCACCACTACCAAATATCTACAACACACTCTGTGCCCTCGGGCCCCTCCTCCACCACTACCACATATCTACAACACACTCTGTGCCCTCGGGCCCCTACTCCACCACTACCAAATATCTACAGTATTAAATCCATGTGTATGTGTGTATATAGTGCGCATGCTATCGTGTGTCTGTAAGCATATGTCTGTGCTGCTTCGTGTTGCTTCACAGTCCCCGCTGTTCAATAAGGTGTTTTTTTAATGTTTTTTAAAATCTAATTGTACTGCTTGCATCATTTACTTGATGTGGAAAGAGTTCCACATCAAATAACAGTACATTTCACAACAGTTGTGCCTTTTACTGAGGAGTGGTGGAGTGCTGCAGTGATGGTTGTCCTTCTGGAAGGTTCTCCCATCTCCACAGAGGAACTCTGGAGCTCTGTCAGAGTGACTATCGGGTTCTTGGCCACCTCCCTGACCAAGGCCCTTCTCCCCCAATTGCTCAGTTTGGCCGGGCGGCCAGCTCTAGGAAGAGTCTTGGTGGTTCCAAACTTCTTTAATTAAAGAATGATGGAGGCCACTGTGTTCTTGGGGACCTTCACTGCTGCAGAAATGTTTTGGTACCCTTCCCCACGTCTGTGCCTCGACACAATCCTGTCTCGGAGCTCTACGGACAGTTCTTTCAACCTCATGTCTTGATTTTTGCTCAGACATGCACTGTCAACTGTGGGACCTTATATAGACAGTAGCCTTTCCAAATCATGTCCAATCAATTGAATTTACCACAGGTGGACTCCAATCAATTTGTAAAACATCTCATGGATGATTAATGGAAACAGGAAGCACTTGAGCTCAATTTTGAGTCTCATAGAAAAGGGTCAGAATATTTATGTAAATAAGGGAAATCATTTATGTTTTTGCAAAAATGTCTAAAAACCTGTTTTTTTGTGTAAATGTTTTATTGAATTCATTTTAGAGTAATGCTCTAACGTAACAAAGGGGAAGGGGTCTGAATACTTTCTGAATTTACTGTATGTGGGAGTCACAACAAGCAACAGTATATGGGTCACGCCAGTGTTATGACAGTGTTATGACACGTTATCTCAGCCGTTAAGACCACATTATGACACGTTATCTCAGCTGTTATGACCACATTATGACATGTTATCTCAGCTGTTATGACCACATTATGACACGTTATCTCAGCTGTTATGACCACATTATGACACGTTATCTCAGCCATCATGACCACATTATGACACGTTATCTCAGTCGTTATGACCACATTATGACACGTTATCTCAGCCGTTATGACCACATTATGACACGTTATCTCAGCCATTATGACCACATTATGACACGTTATCTCGTTATGACCACATTATGACACGTTATCTCGTTATGACCACATTATGACACGTTATCTCAGCCGTTATGACCACATTATGACACGTTATCTCAGCCATTATGACCACATTATGACACGTTATCTCGTTATGACCACATTATGACACGTTATCTCGTTATGACCACATTATGACACGTTATCTCGTTATGACCACATTATGACACGTTATCTCGTTATGACCACATTATGACACGTTATCTCGTTATGACCACATTATGACACGTTATCTCGTTATGACCACATTATGACACGTTATCTCGTTATGACCACATTCTGTCACGTTATCTCAGCTGTTATGACCACATTATGACACGTTATCTCGTTATGACCACATTCTGTCACGTTATCTCAGCCGTTATGACCACATTATAACACATTATCTCAGCCGTTATGACCACATTATGACACATTATCTCGTTATGACCACATTATGACACATTATCTCGTTATGACCACATTATGACACGTTATCTCAGCTGTTATGACCACATTATGACACATTATCTCGTTATGACCACATTATGACACGTTATCTCAGCTGTTATGACCACATTATGACACGTTATCTCAGCCGTTATGACCACATTATAACACGTTATCTCAGCCGTTATGACCACGTTATGACACGTTATCTCAGCCATTATGACCACATTATGACACGTTATCTCAGCCGTTATGACCACGTTATGACACGTTATCTCAGCCATTATGACCACATTATGACACGTTATCTCAGCTGTTATGACCACATTATGACACGTTATCGCAGCCATTATGACCACATTATGACACGTTATCTCAGCTGTTATGACCACATTATGACACGTTATCTCAGCCATTATGACCACATTATGACACGTTATCTCAGCTGTTATGACCACATTATGACACGTTATCTCAGCCGTTATGACCACGTTATGACACGTTATCTCAGCCGTTATGACCACGTTATGACACGTTATCTCAGCCATTATGACCACATTATGACACGTTATCTCAGCCGTTATGACCACGTTATGACACGTTATCTCAGCTGTTATGACCACATTATGACACGTTATCTCAGCCGTTATGACCACATTATGACACGTTATCTCAGTCGTTATGACCACATTATGACACGTTATCTCGTTATGACCACATTATGACACGTTATCTCGTTATGACCACATTCTGTCACGTTATCTCAGCCGTTATGACCACATTATAACACGTTATCTCAGCCGTTATGACCACATTATGACACGTTATCTCAGCTGTTATGACCACATTATGACACGTTATCTCAGCTGTTATGACCACATTATGACACGTTATCTCAGTCGTTATGACCACATTATGACACGTTATCTCGTTATGACCACATTATGACACGTTATCTCGTTATGACCACATTCTGTCACGTTATCTCAGCTGTTATGACCACATTATAACACGTTATCTCAGCCGTTATGACCACATTATGACACATTATCTCGTTATGACCACATTATGACACATTATCTCGTTATGACCACATTATGACACGTTATCTCAGCTGTTATGACCACATTATGACACATTATCTCGTTATGACCACATTATGACACATTATCTCGTTATGACCACATTATGACACGTTATCTCAGCCGTTATGACCACA
This sequence comes from Oncorhynchus mykiss, assembly GCF_057628025.1. NCBI lineage: Eukaryota > Metazoa > Chordata > Actinopteri > Salmoniformes > Salmonidae > Oncorhynchus > Oncorhynchus mykiss. The sequence goes on from NC_143037.1 coordinate 80,274,183, forward strand.
TTATGACACGTTATCTCGTTATGACCACATTATGACACATTATCTCAGCCATTATGACCACATTATGACACGTTATCTCAGCTGTTATGACCACATTATGACACGTTATCTCAGTCGTTATGACCACATTATGACACGTTATCTCGTTATGACCACATTCTGTCACGTTATCTCAGCCGTTATGACCACATTATAACACATTATCTCGTTATGACCACATTATGACACGTTATCTCAGCTGTTATGACCACATTATGACACGTTATCTCGTTATGACCACATTATGACACGTTATCTCAGCTGTTATGACCACATTATGACACGTTATCTCAGCTGTTATGACCACATTATGACACGTTATCTCAGCCATTATGACCACATTATGACATGTTATCTCAGCCGTTTTGACCACATTATGACACATTATGTCAGTCGTTATGACCACATTATGATGCGTTATCTCAGCCGTTATGACCACATTATGACACGTTATCTCGTTATGACCACATTATGACACGTTATCTCAGCCATTATGACCACATTATGACACGTTATCTCAGCTGTTATGACCACATTATGACACGTTATCTCAGCCGTTATGACCACATTATGACACGTTATCTCAGCTGTTATGACCACATTATGACACGTTATCTGAGCCGTTATGACCACATTATGACACGTTATCTCAGCTGTTAAGACCACATTATGACACGTTATCTCAGCTGTTATGACCACATTATGACACGTTATCTCAGCTGTTATGACCACATTATGACACGTTATCTCAGCCATTATGACCACATTATGACACGTTATCTCAGCCGTTATGACCACATTATGACACGTTATCTCAGCTGTTATGACCACATTATAACACGTTATCTCAGCCATTATGACCACATTATGACGCGTTATCTCAGCCGTTATGACCACGTTATGACACGTTATCTCGTTATGACCACATTATGACACGTTATCTCAGCCATTATGACCACATTATGACACGTTTTCTCAGCCATTATGACCACATTATGACACGTTATCTCAGCCATTATGACCACATTATAACACGTTATCTCAGCTGTTATGACCACATTATGACACGTTATCTCAGTCGTTATGACCACATTATGACACGTTATCTCAGCCATTATGACCACATTATGACACGTTATCTCGTTATGACCACATTATAACACGTTATCTCAGCTGTTATGACCACATTATGACACGTTATCTCAGCTGTTATGACCACATTATAACACGTTTTCTCAGCCATTATGACCACATTATGACACGTTATCTCAGCTGTTATGACCACATTATGACACGTTATCTCAGCCATTATGACCACATTATAACACGTTATCTCAGCTGTTATGACCACATTATGACACGTTATCTCAGCTGTTATGACCACATTATGACACGTTATCTCAGCCGTTATGACCACATTATAACACGTTATCTCAGCTGTTATGACCACATTATGACACGTTATCTCAGCTGTTATGACCACATTATGACACGTTATCTCAGCTGTTATGACCACATTATGACACGTTATCTCAGCTGTTATGACCACATTATGACACGTTATCTCAGCCGTTATGACCACATTATGACACGTTATCTCAGCTGTTATGACCACATTATGACACGTTTTCTCAGCTGTTATGACCACATTATGACACGTTATCTCAGCTGTTATGACCACATTATGACACGTTATCTCAGCTGTTATGACCACATTATGACACGTTATCTCAGCTGTTATGACCACATTATGACACGTTATCTCAGCCGTTATGACCACTTTATGACACGTTATCTCAGCCATTATGACCACATTATAACACGTTATCTCAGCTGTTATGACCACATTATGACACGTTATCTGAGCTGTTATGACCACATTATGACACGTTATCTCAGTCGTTATGACCACATTATGACACGTTATCTCAGCTGTTATGACCACATTATGACACGTTATCTCGTTATGACCACATTATGACACGTTATCTCAGCCGTTATGACCACATTATGACACGTTTTTTTTATTTATTTTTTTTTTTATTTCACCTTTATTTAACCAGGTAGGCAAGTTGAGAACAAGTTCTCATTTACAATTGCGACCTGGCCAAGATAAAGCAAAGCAGTTCGACAGATACAACAACACAGAGTTACACATGGAGTAAAACAAACATACAGTCAATAATAAAGTATAAACAAGTCTATATACAATGTGAGCAAATGAGGTGAGAAGGGAGGTAAAGGCAAAAAAAGGCCTTGGTGGCAAGGTAAATACAATATAGCAAGTAAAACACTGGAATGGTAGTTTTGCAATGGAAGAATGTGCAAAGTAGAAATAAAAATAATGGGGTGCAAAGGAGCAAAATAAATAAATAAATTAAATACAGTTGGGAAAGAGGTAGTTGATAGGGCTAAATTATATGTGGGCTATGTACAGGTGCAGTAATCTGTGAGCTGCTCTGACAGTTGGTGCTTAAAGCTAGTGAGGGAGATAAGAGTTTCCAGTTTCAGAGATTTTTGTAGTTCGTTCCAGTCATTGGCAGCAGAGAACTGGAAAGAGAGGCGGCCAAAGAAAGAATTGGTTTTGGGGGTGACTAGAGAGATATACCTGCTGGAGCGTGTGCTACAGGTGGGAGATGCTATGGTGACCAGCGAGCTGAGATAAGGGGGGACTTTACCTAGCAGGGTCTTGTAGATGACATGGAGCCAGTGGGTTTGGCGACGAGTATGAAGCGAGGGCCAGCCAACGAGAGCGTACAGGTCGCAATGGTGGGTAGTGTATGGGGCTTTGGTGACAAAACGGATTGCACTGTGATAGACTGCATCCAGTTTGTTGAGTAGGGTATTGGAGGCTATTTTGTAAATTACATCGCCAAAGTCGAGGATTGGTAGGATGGTCAGTTTTACAAGGGTATGTTTGGCAGCATGAGTGAAGGATGCTTTGTTGCGAAATAGGAAGCCAATTCTAGATTTAACTTTGGATTGGAGATGTTTGATATGGGTCTGGAAGGAGAGTTTACAGTCTAACCAGACACCTAAGTATTTGTAGTTGTCCACGTATTCTAAGTCAGAGCCGTCCAGAGTAGTGATGTTGGACAGGCGGGTAGGTGCAGGTAGTGATCGGTTGAAGAGCATGCATTTAGTTTTACTTGTATTTAAGAGCAGTTGGAGGCCACGGAAGGAGAGTTGTATGGCATTGAAGCTTGCCTGGAGGGTTGTTAACACAGTGTCCAAAGAAGGGCCGGAAGTATACAGAATGGTGTCGTCTGCGTAGAGGTGGATCAGAGACTCACCAGCAGCAAGAGCGACCTCATTGATGTATACAGAGAAGAGAGTCGGTCCAAGAATTGAACCCTGTGGCACCCCCATAGAGACTGCCAGAGGTCCGGACAACAGACCCTCAGATTTGACACACTGAACTCTATCAGAGAAGTAGTTGGTGAACCAGGCGAGGCAATCATTTGAGAAACCAAGGCTGTTGAGTCTGCCGATGAGGATGTGGTGATTGACAGAGTCGAAAGCCTTGGCCAGATCAATGAATACGGCTGCACAGTAATGTTTCTTATCGATGGCGGTTAAGATATCGTTTAGGACCTTGAGCGTGGCTGAGGAGCACCCATGACCAGCTCTGAAACCAGATTGCATAGCAGAGAAGGTATGGTGAGATTCAAAATGGTCGGTAATCTGTTTGTTGACTTGGCTTTCGAAGACCTTAGAAAGGCATGGTAGGATAGATATAGGTCTGTAGCAGTTTGGGTCAAGAGTGTCCCCCCCTTTGAAGAGGGGGATGACCGCAGCTGCTTTCCAATCTTTGGGAATCTCAGACGACACGAAAGAGAGGTTGAACAGGCTAGTAATAGGGGTGGCAACAATTTCGGCAGATAATTTTAGAAAGAAAGGGTCCAGATTGTCTAGCCCGGCTGATTTGTAGGGGTCTAGATTTTGCAGCTCTTTCAGAACATCAGCTGAATGGATTTGGGAGAAGGAGAAATGGGGAAGGCTTGGGCGAGTTGCTGTTGGGGGTGCAGTGCTGTTGACAGGGGTAGGAGTAGCCAGGTGGAAAGCATGGCCAGCAGTAGAAAGCAGTTTTCTCAGCCATTATGACCACATTATAACACGTTATCTCAGCTGTTATGACCACATTATGACACGTTATCTCAGTCGTTATGACCACATTATGACACGTTATCTCAGCCATTATGACCACATTATGACACGTTATCTCGTTATGACCACATTATAACACGTTATCTCAGCTGTTATGACCACATTATGACACGTTATCTCAGCTGTTATGACCACATTATAACACGTTTTCTCAGCCATTATGACCACATTATGACACGTTATCTCAGCTGTTATGACCACATTATGACACGTTATCTCAGCCATTATGACCACATTATAACACGTTATCTCAGCTGTTATGACCACATTATGACACGTTATCTCAGCTGTTATGACCACATTATGACACGTTATCTCAGCCGTTATGACCACATTATAACACGTTATCTCAGCTGTTATGACCACATTATGACACGTTATCTCAGCTGTTATGACCACATTATGACACGTTATCTCAGCTGTTATGACCACATTATGACACGTTATCTCAGCTGTTATGACCACATTATGACACGTTATCTCAGCCGTTATGACCACATTATGACACGTTATCTCAGCTGTTATGACCACATTATGACACGTTTTCTCAGCTGTTATGACCACATTATGACACGTTATCTCAGCTGTTATGACCACATTATGACACGTTATCTCAGCTGTTATGACCACATTATGACACGTTATCTCAGCTGTTATGACCACATTATGACACGTTATCTCAGCCGTTATGACCACGTTATGACACGTTATCTCAGCCATTATGACCACATTATAACACGTTATCTCAGCTGTTATGACCACATTATGACACGTTATCTGAGCTGTTATGACCACATTATGACACGTTATCTCAGTCGTTATGACCACATTATGACACGTTATCTCAGCTGTTATGACCACATTATGACACGTTATCTCGTTATGACCACATTATGACACGTTATCTCAGCCGTTATGACCACATTATGACATGTTATCTCAGCTGTTATGACCACATTATGACACGTTATCTCGTTATGACCACATTATGACACGTTATCTCAGCCATTATGACCACATTATGACATGTTATCTCAGCCATTATGACCACATTATAACACGTTATCCCAGCTGTTATGACCACATTATGACACGTTATCTCAGTCGTTATGACCACATTATGACACGTTATCTCAGCCGTTATGACCACATTATGACACGTTATCTGAGCCGTTATGACCACATTATAACACGTTATGACACTTGTCATAACCATGTCATAACATAAACCACTACAAAGATGTCCATTAGTTATAATCCACATACTATTTCACATTTCCTGTTGCTGCAGGAAATGCAGGAAATATTTTTTCTACTGTAGCAAACTGGCTCAAATTAAGATCCTCCATCTTTAGTTACAAAGCAGTTCCCTGTCTGTAGATATGGTCTGGTATTCATGTTGTTACAAAGCAGTTCCCTGTCTGTAGATATGGTCTGGTATTCATGTAGTTACAAAGCAGTTCCCTGTCTGTAGATATGGTCTGGTATTCATGTTGTTACAAAGCAGTTCCCTGTCTGTAGATATGGTCTGGTATTCATGTTGTTACAAAGCAGTTCCCTGTCTGTAGATATGGTCAGGTATTCATGTTGTTACAAAGCAGTTCCCTGTCTGTAGATATGGTCTATCACCCTATTCCCTACATAGATCACTACTTTTGACAGGAGCCCATAGGGGTAGTGCACTATTTTTGACCATGGCCCATAGGGGTAGTGCACTATTTTTGACCATGGCCCATAGGGGTAGTGCACTATTTTTGACCATGGCCCATAGGGGTAGTGCACTATTTTTGACCATGGCCCATAGGGGTAGTGCACTATTTTTGACCATGGCCCATAGGGGTAGTGCACTATTTTTGACCATGGCCCATAGGGGTAGTGCACTATTTTTGACCATGGCCCACGGTATCAGACCTCAGGATAAGACCCAGATGCAAACAGTTCAAAATAACAAAAGTTTATTTCAAAAACAGGGGTCAGGGTCAGGGCAGAGGTCAGTAATGCAGGGTGGAGTCACTAGGTACAGACAGCAGGCAGGCCCAAGGTCAGGGCAGAGGTCTGTAATGCAGGGTGGAGTCACAAGGTACAGAAGGGCAGGCAGGCTCAGGGTCAGGGCAGAGGTCAGTAATGCAGGGTGGAGTCACAAGGTACAGAAGGGCAGGCAGGCTCAGGGTCAGGGCAGAGGTCTGTAATGCAGGGTGGAGTAACAAGGTACAGAAGGACAGGCAGGCTCAGGGTCAGGGCAGAGGTCTGTAATGCAGGGTGGAGTCACAAGGTACAGAAGGGCAGGCAGGCTCAGGGTCAGGGCAGAGGTCAGTAATGCAGGGTGGAGTCACAAGGTACAGAAGGGCAGGCAAAAAAGGCAAAACTGGGAAAACGAGAAAACAGGAGTACGGGAAAAACGCTGGAAGGCTTGACGAGACAAGGCGAACTGGCAACAGACAAACAGAGAGCACAGGTATAAGAACACAGGGGATAATGGGACAGGTGGGCGACACCTGGAGGTCGGTAGAGACAAGCACAAAGACAGGTGATACAGATCAGGCACATAGGCATGACAGATGTACTTATTTCAGCAGTTTGAGTTTGGGTTTTCAGTAGAGTTGTCTAATGTTGGACTATTCTGTTGTAATGTTGCTCCTGAATCACTATGAGAAACGTAATAGTTGATTTTGAATGTATTCTATTTACTTTTTGATACAGATCAGGGCGTGGCACATAGGCCTAGGTCACTACTTTAGACCAGGACCCATTGGGGTAGTGACCAGGACCCATAGGGGTAGTGTACTACATTAGACCAGGACCCATAGGGGTAGTGACCAGGACCCATAGGCGTAGGTCACTACTTTAGACCAGGACCCATTGGGGTAGTGACCAGGACCCATAGGGGTAGTGTACTACATTAGACCAGGACCCATAGGGGTAGTGACCAGGACCCATAGGCGTAGGTCACTACTTTAGACCAGGACCCATAGGGGTAGTGACCAGGACCCATAGGCGTAGGTCACTACTTTAGACCAGGACCCATAGGGTTAGTGACCAGGACCCATAGGCGTAGGTCACTACTTTAGTCCAGGACCCATAGGGGTAGTGACCAGGACACATAGGGGTAGTGTACTACTTTAGACGTGGCGGAGGTCTTTGTGGGCTATACTCAGCCTTGTCTCAGGATGGTAAGTTGGTGGTTGAAGATATCCCTCTAGTGGTGTGGGGGCTGTGCTTTGGCAAAGTGGGTGGGGTTATATCCTTCCTGTTTGGCCCTGTCCGGGGGTGTCCTCGGAGTGGGCCACAGTGTCTCCTGACCCCTCCTGTCTCAGCCTCCAGTATTTATGCTGCAGTAGTTTATGTGTCGGGGGGCTAGGGTCAGTTTGTTATATCTGGAGTACTTCTCCTGTCCTATTCGGTGTCCTGTGTGAATCTAAGTGTGCGTTCTCTAATTCTCTCCTTCTCTCTTTCTCTCTCTCGGAGGACCTGAGCCCTAGGACCATGCCCCAGGACTACCTGACATGATGACTCCTTGCTGTCCCCAGTCCACCTGGCTGTGCTGCTGCTCCAGTTTCAACTGTTCTGCCTTATTATTATTCGACCATGCTGATCATTTATGAACATTTGAACATCTTGGCCATGTTTTGTTATAATCTCCACCCGGCACAGCCAGAAGAGGACTGGCCATCCCACATATGCTCTCTCTAATTCTCTCTTTCTTTCTCTCTCTCGGAGGACCTGAGCCCTAGAACCATGCCCCAGGAATACCTGACATGATGACTCCTTGCTGTCCCCAGTCCACCTGACTGTGCTGCTGCTCCAGTTTCAACTATTCTGCCTGATTATTATTCGACCATGCTGGTCATTTATGAACATTTGAACATCTTGACCATGTTTTGTTATAATCTCCACCCGGCACAGCCAGAAGAGGACTGGCCACCCCACATAGCCTGGTTCCTCTCTAGGTTTCTTCCTAGGTTTTGGCCTTTCTAGGGAGTTTTTCCTAGCCACCGTGCTTCTTCACCTGCATTGCTTGCTGTTTGGGGTTTTAGGCTGGGTTTCTGTACAGCACTTTGAGATATCAGCTGATGTACGAAGGGCTATATAAAATAAATTTGATTGATTGAATTTGATTAGACCAGGACCCATAGGGGTAGTGACCAGGGTCCATAGGGGTAGTGTACTACTTTAGACCAGGACCCATCGGGGTAGTGACCAGGACCCATAGTGATAGTGACCAGGACCCATAGGGGTGATGTACTACATTAGACCAGGACCCATAGGGGTAGTGACCAGGACCCATAGGGGTAGTGACCAGGACCCATAGGCGTAGGTCACTACTTTAGACCAGGACCCATTGGGGTAGTGACCAGGACCCATAGGGGTAGTGTACTACATTAGACCAGGACCCATAGGGGTAGTGACCAGGACCCATAGGCGTAGGTCACTACTTTAGACCAGGACCCATAGGGGTAGTGACCAGGACCCATAGGCGTAGGTCACTACTTTAGACCAGGACCCATAGGGGTAGTGACCAGGACCCATAGGCGTAGGTCACTACTTTAGACCAGGGCCCATAGGGTTAGTGACCAGGACCCATAGGCGTAGGTCACTACTTTAGTCCAGGACCCATAGGGGTAGTGACCAGGACACATAGGGGTAGTGTACTACTTTAGACGTGGCGGAGGTCTTTGTGGGCTATACTCAGCCTTGTCTCAGGATGGTAAGTTGGTGGTTGAAGATATCCCTCTAGTGGTGTGGGGGCTGTGCTTTGGCAAAGTGGGTGGGGTTATATCCTTCCTGTTTGGCCCTGTCCGGGGGTGTCCTCGGAGTGGGCCACAGTGTCTCCTGACCCCTCCTGTCTCAGCCTCCAGTATTTATGCTGCAGTAGTTTATGTGTCGGGGGGCTAGGGTCAGTTTGTTATATCTGGAGTACTTCTCCTGTCCTATTCGGTGTCCTGTGTGAATCTAAGTGTGCGTTCTCTAATTCTCTCCTCTCTTTCTCTCTCTCGGAGGACCTGAGCCCTAGGACCATGCCCCAGGACTACCTGACATGATGACTCCTTGCTGTCCCCAGTCCACCTGGCTGTGCTGCTGCTCCAGTTTCAACTGTTCTGCCTTATTATTATTCGACCATGCTGATCATTTATGAACATTTGAACATCTTGGCCATGTTCTGTTATAATCTCCACCCGGCACAGCCAGAAGAGGACTGGCCATCCCACATATGCTCTCTCTAATTCTCTCTTTCTTTCTCTCTCTCGGAGGACCTGAGCCCTAGGACCATGCCCCAGGAATACCTGACATGATGACTCCTTGCTGTCCCCAGTCCACCTGACTGTGCTGCTGCTCCAGTTTCAACTATTCTGCCTTATTATTATTCGACCATGCTGGTCATTTATGAACATTTGAACATCTTGACCATGTTTTGTTATAATCTCCACCCGGCACAGCCAGAAGAGGACTGGCCACCCCACATAGCCTGGTTCCTCTCTAGGTTTCTTCCTAGGTTTTGGCCTTTCTAGGGAGTTTTTCCTAGCCACCGTGCTTCTTCACCTGCATTGCTTGCTGTTTGGGGTTTTAGGCTGGGTTTCTGTACAGCACTTTGAGATATCAGCTGATGTACGAAGGGCTATATAAAATAAATTTGATTGATTGAATTTGATTAGACCAGGACCCATAGGGGTAGTGACCAGGGTCCATAGGGGTAGTGTACTACTTTAGACCAGGACCCATCGGGGTAGTGACCAGGACCCATAGTGATAGTGACCAGGACCCATAGGGGTGATGTACTACATTAGACCAGGACCCATTGGGGTAGTGACCAGGACCCATAGGGGTAGTGACCAGGACCCATAGGGGTAGTGACCAGGACCCATAGGGGTGATGTACTACATTAGACCAGGACCCATTGGGGTAGTGACCAGGACCCATAGGGGTAGTGACCAGGACCCATAGGGGTAGTGTACTACTTTAGACCAGGACCCATAGGGGTAGTGACCAGGGTCCATAGGGGTAGTGACCAGGGTCCATAGGGGTTGTAGCGGTATTTATTAGAGAGGGGTAAAGAAAGATTTTGTTTGGGCGCCAGGCAGGTATTAACCATGCCGAAAGGAAAAGAGTAGAATAGAGAGGACCACTACCAGACCCACACACATCAGCAGAAGAGACTGCCTAGAGGGTAGCCTGTTTACCAGATAGCCAGTGGAGAGAAAAAATAATAAACACCATATGAAACCCACATCACAGCACAGGGGTAACCCAAACAAGAATAACTCATACAATAATAGTAATACTAATAATGGCAGAGCAATTCAACAGCAACTTCATACAAGAACGAACCCAGTCATCAACATAGGATTTGCTATAATCTGTATTATTTTCTAGTGGATGAGTGCAGAGGGTATGAATGTGGGGGGTGTTCATCGACACAACAAAGGCCTTAAAAATGTCCAGTCTTCTCGGCCACATGTCATTAGTACACCTCAATACAGTTCACATAACAATACACAACTTGCAAGCAACCTCCCTTTTCACTAAAATGTCCAAATACTCCTGGCAGGGCAATAATAGTCCAGCTGTAATGAACTTCAATGGGGAGTGCATTGGAAAAATAGAGAGTCTGTTGCAGGGTAAAGCACTGGAACGATAGAGGGAAGAGAGAAAGAGAACAAGAGAGATCTTAGCTGTGGTCTTCAGGCGTGCAGGTGTACTGTCTGGCTGTCCGATGGTTTGTTGGTTTGTATGTTAAAGCTTCGCAACAATGTTGCTACTAATCCATGCGATCCATAACGGGCGCGGTCCCAAACGAAAACAACCACGACCTAGAGCGATTACACCGATGATTGAGTTAAATACTCTATAAACTACACACGCTGAAAACAAACTAAACTTCTGCAGCACAGCACACACAATCAAACTGTCGCGCCACCAAAGAGCCCCTCCCCAAAGAGCCCCTCCCCAAAGAGCCCCTCCCCAAAGAGCCCCTCCCCAAAGAGCTGAATGAGCTCTCTTCATTTCCTCCTTCCTTACTGCTCATGCGCTCTTAAAGTGGCAGTGCACGGTGAAGGCTCCGTGCAGATTTCGCCACAGGGTAGTGACCAGGACCCATTGGGGTAGTGACCAGGACACATAGGGGTAGTGACCAGGACCCATAAGAGTAGTGACCAGGGTCCATAGGGGTAGTTACCAGGACCCATAGGGGTAGTGACCAGGGTCCATAGGGGTAGTGACCAGGGTCCATAGGGGTAGTGACCAGGACTCATAGGGGTAGTGACTAGGACCCATAGGGGTAGTGACCAGGGTCCATAGGGGTAGTGACCAGGACCCATAGGGGTAGTAACCAGGGTCCATAGGGGTAGTGACCAGGGTCCATAGGGGTAGTGACCAGGGTCCATAGGGGTAGTTACCAGGACCCATAGGGGTAGTGACCAGGGTCCATAGGGGTAGTTACCTGGTCCCATAGGGGTAGTGACCAGGACCCATAGGGGTAGTGTACTACTTTAGACCAGGACCCATAGGGGTAGTGACCAGGGTCCATAAGGGTAGTGACCAGGGTCCATAGGGGTAGTGACCAGGACCCATAGGGGTAGTGACCAGGGTCCATAAGGGTAGTGACCAGGGTCCATAGGGGTAGTGACCAGGGTCCATAGGGGTAGTGACCAGGGTCCATAAGGGTAGTGACCAGGGTCCATAGGGGTAGTGACCAGGACCCATAGGGGTAGTGACCAGGGTCCATCTTCTGCACATCAATCACTCCAGTGTCTAATTGGTATATTGTAATTACTTCACCACCATGGCATATTTATTGCCTTGCCTCTCTTATTTTTTTACCTCATTTGCACACACTGTATATAGATTTTCTTCAACTGTATTATTGACTGTATGTTTTGTTTATTCCATGTGTAACTCTGTGTTGTTGTATGTGTCAAACTGCTTTGCTTTGTTCTTGGCCAGGTCACAGTTGTAAAGGAGAACCTGATTAAATAAAGGTGAAATATAAAAAATAAGAAATCCCGTCAATACAGGACTAAGATTGAATCCTGCTACACCGGCTCTGATGCCTGCCGGATGTGGCAGGGCTTGAAAACTATTACAGACTACAAAGGGAAACCCAGCTGTGATCTGCCCAGTGACGCGAGCCTACCAGACGAGTTGAATGCCTTTTATGCTCGCTTCGAGGCAATCAACACTGAAGAATACATGAGAGCACCAGCTGTTCCGAAGGAAAGATATTCCACAAATTAACTTTTAACAAGGCACACCTGTTAATTGAAATGCATTCCAGGTGACAACCTCATGAAGCTGGTTGAGAGAATACCAATAGTGTTTAAAGCAGTCATTAAGGCAAAAGGTTGCTACTATGTAGAATCTGAAATATAAATTGTATTTTGATTTGTTTCACACTGTTTGTATTACTACATGATTCCATATGTGTTATTTCATAGTTTTGATGTCATCACTATTATTCTACAACATATACAATAGTAAAAATAAAGATAAACCCTTCAATGAGTAAGTGTGTACAAACTTTTGACTGGTACTGTACATGTTTCCAACAGACCACGTAGACCCTGTGCCCAAGAAGGTGAAGCTAACCTGCCTAAATGATTACCGGCCCGTAGCACTCACGTATGTAGACATGAAGTGCTTTGAAAGGCTAGTCATGGCTCACATCAACACCATCATGCCGGTAACCCTAGACCCACTCCAATTCAAATACCGCCCCAACAGATCCACAGATGACACAATCTCACACTCCACACTGCCCCTTCACACCTGGACAAAAGGAACACCTATGTGAGAATGCTGTTCATTGACTACAGCTCAGCGTTCAACACCATAGTGCCCACGAAGCTCATCACTAAGCTAAGGACCCTGGGACTAAACACCTCCCTGTGCAACTGGATCCTGAACTTCTCAACTCTATTTCTTGAACTTCATTGTTGGTTAAGGGCTTGTATGTAAGTAAGCATTTCACAGTAAGGTCTACAACTGTTGTATTCGGTGCATGTGACAAATAAAATGTGATTTGATTGTATTTGATTGATTTGTTACCAGTTACTATGTGTTTAACATTGTTACCTGTCACTATTTGCACTGAGGTAAGAGTTGTTTATTATACAATATAAAAAACAAACATTTTCTAGACAAGTAACACAACGATCTATCAAACCTAATAATTTCTGTCATTTAAAAAAATGGTTTCTCTACCATCTTATCTGACAGTAAATAGCTGGTGTAGCTGTGTCTTCCCACAGGGGTGACTTTATGTCTGTCTCCCAGAGGACAGGAGAGAATTAGTTGTGTGTGTTTCACAGCTCACAGATGTCCCTCTACCTTTCTCGGTCTCAATCTTCCATAGTGGACAGGTCAGAATATAGCTCTCTGCCCCAGACCGTGGACAGGTCAGTCTATATCTATCTACCCCAGACAGTGGGCAGGTCATAATATAGCTCTCTGCCCCAGACAATGGACAGGTCAGAATATAGCTCTCTGCCCCAGACCGTGGACAGGTCAGTCTATATCTATCTACCCCAGACAGTGGGCAGGTCAGTCTATATCTATCTGCCCAAGACAGTGGGCAGGTCAGAAAATAGCTCTCTGCCCCAGACCGTGGACAGGTCAGTCTATATCTATCTGCCCAAGACAGTGGGTAGGTCAGAATATAGCTCTCTGCCCCAGACAGTGGACAGGTCAGAATATAGCTCTCTGCCCCAGACCATGGACAGGTCAGAATATAGCTCTCTGCCCCAGACCGTGGACAGGTCAGTCTATATCTATCTACCCCAGACAGTGGGCAGGTCAGTCTATATCTATCTACCCCAGACAGTGGGCAGGTCAGTCTATATCTATCTACCCCAGACAGTGGGCAGGTCAGAATATAGCTCTCTGCCCCAGACAGTGGGCAGGTCAGTCTATATCTATCTGCCCAAGACAGTGGGCAGGTCAGAATATAGCTCTCTGCCCCAGACCGTGGACAGGTCAGTCTATATCTATCTGCCCCAGACAGTGGGCAGGTCAGTCTATAGCTCTCTGCCCCAGACAATGGACATGTAAGTCTATATCTCTCTGTCCTCACAGTGGACAGGTCAGTCTATATCTATCTGCCCCAGTCAGTGGACAGGTCAGTCTATATCTATCTGCCCTAGTCAGTGGATAGATCAGTCTATATCTATCTGCCCCAGTCAGTGGACAGGTCAGTCTATCTGTGTCTCTCTGTCACACATTGTCTCTTCTACAGTGGACCGGTCAGTCTCTGTAAATCTCAGAGGCCAGTGAACTTGTCACCCTGCCAGGTCCCGTTGGTCTTGTTCAGAGAGGTGCTACTCCCATGTTTACTCTCTCCTGAGGCCTTCATGGCCAGCTCTGCTGCGTCAGCCATTGGCTGCTTGTCCTCTGCCTCCGTCTCCCGGTGGTAGAAGTAGTTGAAGTTGGACACGATGACGGGGACGGGTAGGGCGATGGTCAGCACGCCAGCGATGGCGCACAGCGTCCCCACCATCTTACCGCCCATGGTGATCGGGCACATGTCCCCATAGCCCACCGTAGTCATGGTGACCACGGCCCACCAGAAGCCATCAGGGATGCTGACGAACTGTGTGCTGGGCTCATCCACTTCAGCAAAGTAGATGGCACTGGAGAAGAGGATGACTCCGATGAAGAGGAAGAAGATGAGCAGGCCCAGCTCCCGCATGCTGGCCTTCAGGGTCTGGCCCAGGATCTGGAGCCCCTTGGAGTGTCTGGACAGCTTGAAGATCCTGAATACCCTGACCAGGCGGATGATACGAAGGATGGCCAGGGACATGTTCTGGCTGGAGTTCTGGTCCGGGGTGGTGACCAGCTCTGTTACCAAGGTGACGAAGTACGGGATGATGGAGACAATGTCGATGATGTTCATGAGGTTGTGGAAGAAGTTGCTCTTGGAGGGACAGACCACGAAGCGCACAACCAGCTCAAAGAAGAACCAGACGATGCAGGCCGTCTCGATGATGAAGAACGGGTCGGAGAATGTGGAGGTGATGGTTTTGGGTGTGGGCGAGGGCGGGAACAAGGACCCGAGGCCGCCCAACGATAGGTTCCCATTGAAAGGCATCAGATGCGTGACGGTGGTGGGTAGGACGGGGTCCAGGGTGTTATCCCTGAACTCCGGCAGCGTCTCCATACAGAAGATGATGATGGAGATAACGATGACAAACACGGAGACCAGCGCCACGCCGCGTGCCGCGTTGGAACTCTCGGGGTACTCGAACAGCAGCCAAAACTGCCGGTATATCTCGTTGGTCGGGAGAGGGATCTCCACTTCCTTGATGAAGCCCTCGTCCTCTCTGAACTGCTCCATGGCGTCGCTCCCCAGCTCATAGAAGACGATCTCATCAGCAAACACATCCAGTGGAACGTTGGCCGGCCGACGGATCTTCCCTCCTGACTGGTAGTAGTACAGGATGCCATCGAAGCTGGGCCGGTTCCTGTCGAAGAAATACTCATTCCTCATGGGGTCAAAGTAGTCCATCCTCTTCATAGGGTCCCCCAGAAGGGTCTCAGGGAACTGGTCGAGGGTTTTGAGCTGTGTCTCGAAGCGTAGCCCGGCGATGTTGATGATGACCTTCTGGTCTCCGTCGTCTAGACCTGTCTTGTCCACGAACACATCCTCGCAGCACTCCTTAGCCAACCGGCTGAAGATGGTCTCGCTCTGCATATGGGTCTCGCTACTCAGCAGCAACTTCCAGTTGGAGATCATGCTGGCACAGCTAGGACGCCCCCTCCTGCTGTGGGGTGGCATGACGGGTGATTGGGGCACATCCAGAGTATTGGGGGAGGGGTACGGGCAGGGGGAGGTATTCCTCCTGTGGGAGGAGTGTTCGGAGGGGTAGTGGTGCTGGGGAGTGGATGTGAGGTTGGGCTGAGGGGAAAGGAGGTGGTGGGAGCCGTGGATGGAGCAGTTTTCGTGGAGCATGTCGACCGTCAGGGTTGTGGTCTCATCAGGGTTGTCTGTGTTACCCAGCTCATCTTCCAGACTTCTGTCTATGTCGTCCAGACTCTCAAAGTCCACTAGAGCTGCCTCCATGGCTGCTACTGCTGGGGGGGGGGGGGGGGGGGGCTACTACAACTGCTTATACTGCTGCCACTACTACTACTAATACTAATACTACTGTTGCTGCAAGTACACCTAGACCCTGGTCCTTAAAACACATCCCAGGACACTCAGAAGACTAGAGGTGTAGACCAGGGTAGACTAGTCCAAGAGACCTAGACCTTTAATACAGGTTCCAGAGAGAGGGAGGACAGGAGGTATAGACCAGGGTAGGCCCCTCCCGGTAAGTCTAGTCCAGGAGTGTTAGATCCAAGCCCTCTGTCCAGTTGAGAAGATCCACAGAACGGTAGACCTCAGCTGCCTATCAGAGGGCCAGTGTCTTCAGGCCAGTGTCTTCCCTGAGATGGAAGCAGTCTTGAGGGTAACAGGGTGATGGGCTTTCCAGCAGTCAACAGATGCTTCATCACCTCTGCGACACACACCCTCTCCTTCTCATACCTGCAGTGGGTGGGGGGGGGGGGGGGAGAAAGAGAGAGAGAGAGCATGTTAGTTTGTGTGTCTGACATCTGCAGCACATTCACTGACAGCCCTGTCACCATCGGTTATAATCGCTTGACACTGAAACCCTGATGCTTGACACACACAGGCACATTCATTGGAAAACCCACTGATATTGCCAATTACATAAATTATTTTTTCATTGGCAAATTAGAAAACTTAGGCATGACATGCCAGCAACAAACGCTGACACTACACATCCACGTATAACAGATACAATTATGAAAGACAAGAATTCAGGCTGATAAACAGCTTCAAATACTATCAGACTGTTGAACAGCTCCTATCACCATCAGACTGTTGAACAGCTTCTATCACCATCAGACTGTTGAACAGCTCCTATTACCATCAGACTGTTGAACAGCTTCTATCACCATCAGACTGTTGAACAGCTTCTCTTACCTTCTATCACCATCAGACTGTTGAACAGCTCCTGTTACCATCAGACTGTTGAACAGCTTCTATTACCATCAGACTGTTGAACAGCTCCTATTACCATCAGACTGTTGAACAGCTTCTATCACCATCAGACTGTTGAACAGCTCCTATTACCATCAGACTGTTGAACAGCTTCTATCACCATCAGGCTGTTGAACAGCTCCTATTACCATCAGACTGTTGAACAGCTTCTATCACCATCAGACTGTTGAACAGCTTCTATCACCATCAGACTGTTGAACAGCTTCTATCACCATCAGACTGTTGAACAGCTTCTATCACCATCAGACTGTTGAACAGCTTCTATCACCATCAGACTGTTGAACAGCTTCTATCACCATCAGACTGTTGAACAGCTTCTATCACCATCAGACTGTTGAACAGCTTCTATCACCATCAGACTGTTGAACAGCTTCTATCACCATCAGACTGTTGAACAGCTCCTATTACCAGACCATCAGACTGTTGAACAGCTTCTATCATCATCAGACTGTTGAACAGCTTCTATTACCATCAGACTGTTAAACAGCTTCAAATACCATCAGACTATTGAACAGCTTCTATCACCATCAGACTGTTGAACAGCTTCTATCACCATCAGACTGTTAAACAGCTTCAAATACCATCAGACTGTTGAACAGCTTTTATCACCATCAGACTGTTGAACAGCTTCTATCACCATCAGACTGTTGAACAGCTTCTATCACCATCAGACTGTTGAACAGCTCCTATTACCAGACCATCAGACTGTTGAACAGCTTCTATCACCATCAGACTGTTGAACAGCTTCTATTACCATCAGACTGTTGAACAGCTTCTATCACCATCAGACTGTTGAACAGCTTCTATTACCAGACCATCAGACTGTTGAACAGCTTCTATCACCATCAGACTGTTGAACAGCTTCTATTACCATCAGACTGTTAAACAGCTTCAAATACCATCAGACTATTGAACAGCTTCTATCACCATCAGACTGTTGAACAGCTTCTATCACCATCAGACTGTTAAACAGCTTCAAATACCATCAGACTGTTGAACAGCTTTTATCACCATCAGACTGTTGAACAGCTTCTATCACCATCAGACTGTTGAACAGCTTCTATCACCATCAGACTGTTGAACAGCTCCTATTACCAGACCATCAGACTGTTGAACAGCTTCTATCACCATCAGACTGTTGAACAGCTTCTATTACCATCAGACTGTTGAACAGCTTCTATCACCATCAGACTGTTGAACAGCTTCTATTACCATCAGACTGTTGAGGGAATCTTTGTGGACCTTGCAGCATCATACCAAAGAAGTGCCTAAAATAAAGTACTGAGTTAAGGTTCTGAATATGTAAATGTTATATTTATTTTTATAAAATAGTAAACATTTCGTAAAACCTGTTTTGTCGCTGTCATTATGGGGTATTGTGATGTCAGCATGGAGTATTGTGATGTCATTATGGGGTATTGTGATGTCATTATGGGGTATTGTGATGTCATTATGGGGTATTGTGATGTAATTATGGGGTATTGTGATGTCATTATGGGGTATTGTGATGTCATTATGGGGTATTGTGTGTAGATTGATGACGGGGAAAAAAAATCAATTTTAGAATTAGGCTGTAACGTAACAAAATGTGAAAAAAGTCAAGGGGTTCGAATACTTTCAGAAGGCACTGTGTTTGGCTGTGACAGAGAGCTCACTGTATACGGCTGTGACTGAGAGAGCTCACTGTATACGGCTGTGACTGAGAGAGCTCACTGTATACGGCTGTGACTGAGAGAGCTCACTGTAGACGGCTGTGACTGAGAGAGCTCACTGTATACGGCTGTGACTGAGAGAGCTCACTGTAGATGGCTGTGACTGACAGAGCTCACTGTAGACGGCTGTGACTGACAGAGCTCACTGTAGATGGCTGTGACTGACAGAGCTCACTGTAGATGGCTGTGACTGACAGAGCTCAGTAACTATGGTTACTATATCTTATATTCTGTCCTACTCTAGGTCACTCTACTACCGATGAATCCCTCTTTCTCTCTCGCTGTCTCCCTCTCTCGATATTCCTCTCCTTCCCCCTCTCTCTCTCTGAACCCCCCCCTCTCTCTCTCCCAGTTCCCCCTCACCCCTGCTCTATCCCTCACTCTCTCCTCCTCCCCCTCAGTGAGGATTAATGTGGTCTCATTTACAGAAAGATGCCGTTAGATTTTGGAAGCCAGATCCAGCAGAGTAAAACACCACCATCTGCTGTCCCCGGACCTCTCCATTATATACACAGCGGCGTAGGTAGAAATTGTGGCTAGGCATAAGTAAAAGTGACTTGGCCAACATTTTCCAGACGATATACAGCAACAATACCCTGACATATTTCAGTGAAAATGAGTGCAATCACATTATATCATTCGCTATGCATTGGACATTGAGGTTCTGGACCGGTTCCAACCATATTTCTGTGAACAGAGTAACATCAATAGCTGTACACTCCCTAAAAGCACTGGTTGTCCAGATTCATATGTGCTGTTGCAAGCGCAGCTGTCAGGTTCATAGACCAAGGACATCGTCTATTTGGATAGGTAGCGTCACGTCACATTTTCTGGCCTATCCGTACAAAGGGACAATTTCCTGTGAACCTCGTATCTGCGCCGCAATAGTGCATATGAAACGGGAGCGTTCTTATTTTAGCTCAGTAAACGGGAGTCGAGCGGATGAATCAATAGCAGTTTCATCTCATATGGTTTTATAGCTGTCAAGATGGGAAAAAATACAAAATCATTTAGTAGAATTTAAACAGGACCACTTTCTCTTTTTGTTCTTAAAGCTGAAGTTGTAACAAAGTTGAAAGGAGTCTGCACACACGTGAATGGCTCTGCGCCGCTCAATGACATTATCGATCATAGTCTGCTGATGGTTATGTGTTATGGCTTTTCACCCCCTGCTATATTGTGATAAAGAGCTACCCATCTAACAGAACACAGAGGGTGTTCTTTAATGGAAGCCTCTCCAACATAATCCAGGTAGAATCAGGTATTCCCCAGGGCAGCTGTCTAGGCTCCTTTCTTTTTTTTCAATCTTTACAATACAGGGTTACTCCAAGCAGCTTAGTCACTGTCACCATCCTCAATTCCACATTATTTATTCCAAGATTCAGTTGAGATTTTGGGTTTAGTGAAATGATTTGTCCCAAATGCAAACGCTCTTAGTTTCAAAGCTGAAGTTGTAATGAAGTTGTAAGGAGTTTGTATGGACGTTTGGTAGAAATGTCTCTCTCATCAGTTAGATGAAAATGTCACTAAGTGTGATCATATTTATTTGACTGAAATCTTATTGCATGATGTTTATTAATGTGATTGTTTCAATATTTAGAAAGCATTTCAGTAATTTTCTCACGGATCCCTACGGAGCCTTGTCCTTACGAACACCTGATCCCCATTTCCCTGATTGTAACTGTATAAACGTGCCCTTTGGTTTCCATTGGGCTGTTGGTTTTATTTTTTATTCCAATGTGTCACACCCTGACCTTATAGATAATTTTTTATGTCTCTATTTTGGTTTGGTCAGGGCGTGAGTTGGGGTGGGCATTCTATGTTTGGTGTTCTATGTTTTCTATTTCTGTGTGTTTGGCCGGGTGTGGTTCTCAATCAGAGGCAGCTGTCTATTGTTGTCTCTGATTAGGACCATATTTAGGTAGCCTTTTCCCGCCTGTGTAGTTGTTTTTTTTGTGTCTGTTTCGGTTTCGTTTGTTCTCTTTGTTGTTTTTGTTATTCAGTGTTCAGTTCTATTAAAATATCATGAACACTTACCACCCTGCGCTTTGGTCCACTTCTTCAAACAGCCGTTACACAATGTCAGTTGGTCGTGTGAGTACCTGTGTTGTTTTGGCTTTCATGCCGTGCAGATGATTACAGATCTCGTCCCGTGTTACAATCATTGTGCGATTGTGTATTTATTTGAGGTACTCCTCGCTCTTTTGTTTGGGTCTCAACCCTGTGGTGTATACGTGTTTGTTTGGTCCCGTGCCTTTACCTGGCACTCTGTAATGTGGGTAAATAAATAAACTGTTACGCATTCCTGCGCCTGTCTCCCGATCCCTTGTACCAGCGTGACAAATTTCAAGCACTATTGCCCCACTTTTGTTGAATTTCTTTTGATAATATGTGCGCTATGTACTTGAGCTTGTATCCTCAGAAGTGAGAACACCTCAGAAATGTAGAAATATTTTAGGAGAAAGGCAACCCATCATTCAGGGCAGAGCCTGTTTTTCATGTTTTTTTTGGCATTAATGTGTTACACATCAGTTTGCAAAGAATGTAAAACACTATGCCACCGCAATATATATGGGGAGAGCTCAACAATTCAAGCCCCTTGGGTGCTGCCATAGATTTACATTATAAGTGCCCATCCAAGAAGGCTCAAGATCATTGGCCACAGATAAAATGTCAAATCACGTTATATATATATATATACAGTAGCTTTTGATTGGACTGATAATGTCAACATCATACTTTACAAATCTTAGCTATCAGTCATCATGAATCAAATCAACAATCTACTGGCCTCCTTTTCAATCCTTGTCATATGAAGAGAAATAATAGATAATACATATCGGTGCTCATCGGCCATTGGACGTAAGCATTACACAAGTTGGAAATCACAAATTCATCAATGAGTGGTTTGGAAGGAAGTGGCTAACTGCAAGCACTGCAAAGCGTTCACTAGCCTGCTATTCAGTGGAGAGGGTGTGTGGGACAAGTCGGGGTTTATGAATCTCTTTTCCAAACTTAAAAGGATAAACATTCAACATTGGCCATGCTGTCCATCCAGCATGACTTCTGTCGCGTTCAAAACAACTGGAAACTCTGAACTGACGAGCTCCGACTGGGAAGAAAATACATTTTGAACGGTCTTCCAACTTGAAATTCGGGAACTAGGGCGTCTTTCTAGAGCTCCAATCTGAAGATCACTGACGTCATGATTCAGCTTTGTTTTCCTCAGAGCAGTTGTCTTGAAAGCACCATAAAGTCAGAGAATGTCAGACTTTGATGAAACATTTTGATAATACAATTTTTTATGTGTCCAATGTAATCCATTACAGTTGGTAGTTACTTGTCCAATGTAATCCATTACAGTTACTAGTTACTTGTCCAAAGTTGCAATCAGTAACAAAGTATTCAGATCCTTTCCCCCTTTTCCACATTTTGTTACGTTATAGCCTCTAAAATTGATTAAATCATTTTTTTTCCTCATCGGTCTACACAGAATACCCCATAATGACAAAGCAAAAATATCACATTTAAATAACTATTCAGACCCTTTACTCAGTACTTAGTAAAGCATATTTGGCAGCTTTTCCTCAAGTCTTCTTGGGTAAGACGCTACAAGCGTGGAACACCTATATTTGGGGAGTTTTTCCCATGATGCTGCCACCACCATGCATCACCGTAAGGATGGTGCCCGGTTTCCTCGAAGACTTGACAGTTGGCATTCAGGCCAAAGAGTTCAATCTTGGTTTCATCAGACCAGAGAATCTTGCTTCTCATAGTCCTAGTCCTTTAGCTACCTTTTGTTAATATGGCTGCGATCCCCGTACAGGGATCAACATCAGGGGAGATTTCAGAGTGACAACTTCAAATACAACGTCGTAACATTAAACCTTCTTGAAAATGAAAGTGTCTTACATCCTTCAAAAGATTAGGATCTTGGTAATCTAAATATGATCTGAGAGTCCTTTAGCTGTTAAACGCCAAGCTGTCATGTGCCTTTTACTGAGGAGTGGCTTTCGTGGCTTCTGGAAGATTCTCCCATCTCCACAGAGGAACTCTAGATCTCTGTCAGAATGACCATCGGTTTCTTGGTTACCTTCCTGACTTCTTTTCCCCCGATTGGTCAGTTTGGCCGGGCGGCCAGCTCTAGGAAGAGTCTTGGTGGTTCCACATTTCTTCTATATATGAATGATGGAGGCCACTGTGTTCTTCCCCAGATCTGTGCCTCGACACAATCCAGCCTCAGAGCTCAGCATTGATCTCATGGCTTGATTTTTGCTCTGAGCTCAATTTCGAGTCTCATAGCAAAGGGTCTGAACTCTTCTGTAAATAAGGTATTTTTGTTTTTTATTTTAAATACATTTGTAAAAAAAACACAAAAAAACGGTTTACTCTTTCTCATTATGGGGTATTGTGATGTCAGTATGGGGTATTGTGATGTCAGTATAGGCTATTGTGATGTCAGTATGGGGTATTGTGATGTCAATATGGGGTATTGTGATGTCAATATGGGGTATTGTGATGTCAATATGGGGTATTGTGATGTTATTATGGGCTATTGTGATGTCATTATGGGCTGTTGTGATGTCAGTATGGGGTATTGTGATGTCATTATGGGCTATTGTGATGTCAGTATGGGGTATTGTGATGTCAGTATGGGGTATTGTGATGTCAGTATGGGGTATTGTGATGTCAATATGGGGTATTGTGATGTCAGTATGAGGTATTGTGATGTCAGTATGGGGTATTGTGATGTCAGTATGGGGTATTGTGATGTCAGCATGGGGTATTGTGATGTCAGTATGGGGTATTGTGATGTCATTATGGGCTGTTGTGATGTCAGTATGGGGTATTGTGATGTCAGTATGGGGTATTGTGATGTCAGTATGGGGTATTGTGATGTCAGTATGGGGTATTGTGATGTCAGTATGGGGTATTGTGATGTCAGTATGGGGTATTGTGATGTCAGTATGGGGTATTGTGATGTCAGTATGGGGTATTGTGATGTCATTATGGGCTGTTGTGATGTCATTATGGGGTATTGTGATGTCAGTATGGGGTATTGTGATGTCAGTATGGGGTATTGTGATGTCAGTATGGGGTATTGTGATGTCATTATGGGCTGTTGTGATGTCAGTATGGGGTATTGTGATGTCAGTATGGGGTATTGTATGTAGACTGATGAGGAAAAACATTACTTTTAGAATAAGGCTGTAATATAACAACATTTGGAAAAGGTAAAGGGTTCTGAATACATTCCGATGTAAATAAACTGAAGGACACTATCAGGCCATCACCATTAAGTACACAGAGACAGAGGCTGCTACTCTCTGTTATTATCTATGCATAGTCACTTTAAATAACTCCACCTGCATGTACATATTACCTCAATTACCTCAACTAACCGGTGCCCCCGTACATTGACTCTGTAGCCCCACTATTGTTATTTTACTGCTACTCTTTAATTATTTGTTATTTTTAACTCTTTTTTTTGTTGGTATTTTCTTAAAACTGCGTTGTTGGTTATGGGCTTGTAAGTCACCATTTCATTACACCTGTTGTATTCGGTGCATGTGACAAATACAATTTGATTTGATTTGATTTTGATGCAGAGATGGATGGAATATTGATAGATTCCTACAGAGTAAATGCTGATTGATTTACATTAACAAAATTAAAGATGGCCAGTAGATTAAATACAAATCTAAAGTTAACAGTAGACTATGTAGTTCCTACTGTAACTGACTTGGTCCATGATTAAACTACTGTAACTGACTTGGTCCATGATTAAACTACTGTAACTGACTTGGTCCATGATTAAACTACTGTAACTGACTTGGTCCATGATTAAACTACTGTAACTGACTTGGTCCATGATTAAACTACTGTAACTGACTTGGTCCATGAGCAAATCCATCAGCTTTCTGACTGACCACATACCATCTCTGTTTTAACAGAGACAAGCTACTCCACTAACCTTTTGTACTTTTGTCCTCCTTTTAACAAAACTAAATATGGCAGCCGTTAAACCGTATAATTACAGCGGCGCACAGGCTCTTATCTCTCACTCTTGTCTCCCTCGTGCAACAACAGCTGGTTGGGAAAAGACACCCGGCAAAGAGGAGAGTAGAGCTCAAGACGAAGTATCAACACACACAGTACCAAACACACAGCCAGCTCTACTTGTTGTCTGACACACAAACACACACACACACAGGAACAGGAGAGTGCTCAACCAGAGCCTGAGCACCTGCCCTTTTGCCCTCCTATGAAAATGAGCCCTCGCCACTCTGTGGATTTAAAAAAATGTATGAATGAGGTTTTAAATGTTATTTTGATTCTCTTTTCATTTTCAATGAATTGTACACACACAAAACACAACAGACAACCTACCCGTTGATGGACCAAGTATGGCGCGTCTTCCCAATCTTTGTTTCCGGGGTCCTGAAACGTTCCCGGTCCTGTTGTCCGCTGCACCTGGAGAGGCATGTCGACTGTTGAGAGAGTGTGTTCCGTTCTGCCTGTGTTGATGGGGTGGCTGGCTAGCGGCAGGTATCACCCCCGGGATTAGCGTGCGGACAGAAGGCTCAGCGGAAGCGGCCAGGGCAATCACCCACGAGACAGATGTGAGGGTGACATAACCACAACAACATGATTACAATTAATTTGGCCAATTCCCTGGTTGGAGGAAGATACAAATCCTCTCACCATCCGGCCATCCCTCTGGAGAGAGAGAGAGATAGTTAGAGAGTTAGAGATGGAAAGAGGGAGAGAAAGATAGAGAGGGAGAGATAGAGAATGATGGAGAGAGAGAGTTAGAGAGGGAGAGAGAGATGGTGAGAGAGAGTTAGAGATGGGGAGAGAGGTGGAGAGAGAGAAAGGGGTGGAGAGAGAGAGAGAGAGAGAGAGAGAGAGAGAGATGGAGACAGAGACAGAGACAGATGAGATGGAGAGAGAGAGAGAGCGAGAGAGAGGGAGACGGAGACAGGTGAGATGGAGAGAGAGATGGAGAGAGAGAGAGAGAGACAGAGACAGACAATGTTAACACATGTGTCCCATGCCAATAAATTCCCCTTGAATTGAATTGAATTGACAGAGAAAGATGAGATGGAGAGAGAGAGAGATAGAGAGAGAGGTGGAGAGACAGAGACAGATGAGAAGCAGAGAGAGAGAGACAGAGGGATGAGAGAGGTGGAGAGGGAGAGAGAGAGAGAGAGAGAGAGAGATAGAGAGAGAGAGAAAAGGGCAACCAGTGAAGAACAAACACCATTGTAAATACAACCCATATTTATGCTTATTTATTTTACCTTGTGTACTTTCACCATTTGTACATTGTTACAACACTGTATATAACATTTGTAATGTCTTTATTGTTTTGAAACTTCTGCATGTTTAATGAGAGAGAGAGAGAGAGAGAGAGAGAGAGAGAGCAAAGAAAATAGTCCCCTCATCCAGCTGGTCCTGGAGCATCTAAAATCTAAAACATCTAAAACATCTAAAATACAGTGACCCCCTCTCATGTCATTACCAAGCCCTGCAATGCCAAGAGCTGAGCAAAGAAAAGAGTCCCCTCATCCAGCTGTTCCTGGGGCTGAGTTCACTAACCTGTTCTACTAACACACTGAAGCCTCAGGACCAGAACATCCAATCAACCAGGATAAGCCTAATTACAACACAGTCAAAACAAAACTACATTGCTTATTGGGAAAGACAAGCACAAATACAAGGTAAAATCCAGTGCTATCTGGTCCTAAATCGACAGTACACCGTGGCTAAATATTTGTGATGAAATATTAGGTACCTTTATGATTTATATTTACCTGATTGAGATACATTGTATATATATGTTTATATGTTTATATATAAATATGTTTTTAGTGTAACTTAGTTTGTGTCTCCCCCTCTTGACCATTCACTGTACTGTGGTAAGTATCAGTGATAAGGAAAAAGGCAGTTTGGGAACTTAGAATGTGTGAGAGAGAGAGTGAGAGAGAGATGGGGAGAGAGAGAGAGAGATGGGGAGAGAGAGAGAGAGACAGAGAGACAGTGAGAGATGAGAGAGAGACAGAGAGAGAGAGAGACAGAGAGAAAGAGAGAGAGAGAGCAGAGGTCACAATCAGATG
Organism: Oncorhynchus mykiss; assembly: GCF_057628025.1. Classification (NCBI taxonomy): domain Eukaryota; kingdom Metazoa; phylum Chordata; class Actinopteri; order Salmoniformes; family Salmonidae; genus Oncorhynchus; species Oncorhynchus mykiss. The sequence goes on from NC_143037.1 coordinate 80,301,275, forward strand.
AGCTCCTGCATTTTTCAGCATTTTCTTAAAAAAAGATAGATTAGGAGTTTTTGTCAGGAACACATACTGGATTCTACCCTATACAACACAACCCTCACTTCAAATCAAAACTTAGAACCTACAAACTGATTTTGGACGGAATTACGAATTCACCTGGAAGGTTCACAACTACCAAGGATTATTATTCTATACTGCAAATTCTCTGGAAAACAACAGAAACCTGAAAACACCATCCAACCTGGAACTGAGTGAGTAATGTTTAGTCTGAAACTATATTCTATTTCCAAAAGCCAAGAAGAAAAATACACAACATTACTTTATAAGGACTGAATGCTAACATAATTCTGCCAAGCTTGATACAGCTTCAACTAGCACTGACGTGTCAAGTGAGCGGTGTCAAAGCCCTTTAGCCCAACAATGGCAGGAGAGTCACACAGTCTACCCCAACCAAATGGAGAGGCCTTAGAAGCTCCCTCCCGCTGTTCAGAGGTAATTCAAATACAGTAACTTGTATGTAAAGAATGATAAGACAAGAAAAGATTACAAAATGAAGCTCCTTATGGAAAATCAAGAGACACTTTTTGCTGACTATTACAAAAATGGGAACATCAGCAACCTTATCTTCCACACAAACCATCCCCTGGCATGGCAAAGTGCTATATTAGCACACTACCCCTTTATTCAGAGAGGGGGGGTTAACGAGGGGTGGACACTCAGGATACTAGACAGCGAGGACTCTGAGTCAGGTAATAGAAACCTCTATAAGTCCGGAACAGTACTTGTACAGGGTACCCCAAACAGTTTCAGCTGGACTTTCACCAAATTAAAGAATCAGCCCAGCAGGAGAAGCTCTCCCTTGATAAAGATACCCCCACCCCGAGTGGGTCAGACCAGACTTCTTCATTATGTAACCCCACAGATGAGCAACCCCCAGCGGACAGTCAACCTCCCAGCACAGATTACTACTCCCTCATTGAAATGAAGGATAAATTCACCCAGCTGGAGGTAAGGCAGGTAGAGCTGGAACAGCAGGTGATTACACACCAGTCAGCACAGACACAGACAACAGTCCATCACAACAACACCCCTCAACCAGACCCGGAGAGCCTGAGGTGGTCAGAGACATATCTGCACTCTGGACAGTGGTGAGACAACTACAACAGGAGAAAGAGGAGCAGAACAGAGCACTAAAGGAGAGGAACAGACTGCTGGAGGAGAGGTTGAGGGGGATGGAGGAGAGGGTGAGGGGGATGGCGTGTGACAGAGAACAACCCACTAGAGAGGTGGCCACCCCCACAGAGAAGCCAGCAGAACAGCCCACCTCAGCACCCGACAAAAGTCTCGACATCACAGCAGAGCAGTCCACACCCGACCCTGACCATAGAGTCGACATCACAGCAGAACAGACAAATGAAGAACCCCAAGGCCAGCGGCTCTCACCCCCTCTGAGCACCCCCCTTGTCAGCCACCCTGATAGCCCTTCTGACAACCCCCCCCCCCCCCCCCCCCCCCCCCACGCCCACTGAGGACAAACACAAGACACAGATTGTACTCCTTATGGACTCAAACGGGAAATATATAGAATACATTTTTTTTTTCCCCAAACACAGTGTGTCTAAATTCTGGTGTCCAAACACCCAGTGCGCCCTAGACCTTCTGTCTGAGGACCAACTAGGCTCACCTAGCCACATAATAATACACACAGGCACAAACGACCTGAGAGCACAGAAGGAAAGGGTGGTCACAGCACTGAAGGGAGTGATTGAAAAGACTTCTTCTACTTTCCCCAACGCACAAGTGGTTATCTCCACCCTGCTACCACGAAAAGACTTCCACCCTGCCACAATACAGCAGATAAACACAAGTATTTCCCATGACTGTGCCTCAAAACCAAATGTTTTCCTGGCCCACCACTCCACCCTGGACTTGAACAGCCTCTATGACCAGGTCCACCAGGTCCACCTCTACAAGGCAGCAGTACCCACCTTTGCCCGGACATCGCTCTCAAACGTATCCCCAACACTTCACAACAGATCAATAGACACCCCACCCAGACCAGCGAGACACTCTTCCAGACCTGCGGGACCCCCCCCCCCCCCTGGACCTACACATAGAGGACCCAAGCCAAGAGGACTTACATCCAGACCACAGCACCCCCAGACACATCCACATCCACATCCCCACCCCAACCAACCAACACCCCCCCACGTCAACCATGGCCACACCCCACTTAGGCCCCCTCAGATCAGACCTATGCCACTCCTGCCCACCCCATGCACCCCACCCCCGCATAGAGGGCCTCAACATGGAAATCACACATACGTCCAGGTAGTGAGCGGGCAAACAGGCCCAACCCACACTCTTACTCCAAGCCAATGACATGTACCAGATGCTCAGCAGGCTCTGCTCACACTTACTTGTCTGAGGCCAAACCACATGACAACACTGGAACAACATTGAAGACTTTATGGAACACAAGTTGAGAGTTTCAAAGAAAAAGCCATATCTCAGACTGGCCAATGAAAATAAAGAATTAAGATGGCAAAAGAACACAGACACTGGACAGAGGAACTCTGCCTAGAAGGCCAGCATCCCAGAGTCGCCTCTTCACTGTTGACGTTGAGACTGGTGTTTTGCAGGTACTATTTAATGAAGCTGCCAGTTGAGGACTTATGAGGCGTCTGTTTCTCAAACTAGACACTAAAGTACTTGTCCTCTTGCTCAGTTGAGCACCGGGGCCTCCCACTCCTCTTTCTATTCTGGTTTTCGCTGTTCTGTGAAGGGAGTAGTACACAGTGTTGTATGAGATGTTCAGTTTCTTGGCAATTTCTCGCATTGAATAGCCTTCATTTCTCAGAACAAGAGTTGACTGACGAGTTTCAGAAGAAAGTTCTTTGTTTCTGGACATTTTGAGCCTGTAATCGAACCCACAAATGCTGATGCTACAGATACTCAAATCCAATCAAATTTATTTATATAGCCCTTCGTGCATCAGCTGATATCTCAAAGTGCTGTACAGAAACCCAGCCTTAAACCCCAAACAGCAAGCAATGCAGGTGTAGAAGCACAGTGGCTAGGAAAAACTCCCTAAAAAGGCCAAAACCTAGGAAGAAACCTAGAGAGGAACCAGGCTATGTGGGGTGGCCAGTCCTCTTCTGGCTGTGCCGGGTGGAGATTATAACAGAACATGGCCAAGATGTTCAAATGTTCATAAATGACCAGCATGGTCAAATAATAATAATCACAGGCAGAACAGTTGAAACTGGAGCAGCAGCACGGCCAGGTGGACTGGGGACAGCAAGGAGTCATCATGTCAGGTAGTCCTGAGGCATGGTCCTAGGGCTCAGGTCCGCCGAGAGAGAGAAAGAAAGAGAGAAAGAGAAAATTAGAGAGAGCATACTTAAATTCACACAGGACACCGGATAGGACAGGATAAGTACTCCAGATATAACAAACTGACCCTTGCCCCCCGACACATAAACTACTGCAACATAAATGCTGGAGGCTGAGACAGGAGGGGTCAGGAGACACTGTGGACCCATCCGATGACACCCCCAGACAGGGCCAAACAGGAAGGATATAACCCCACCCACTTTGCCAAAGCACAGCCCCCACACCACTAGAGGGATATCCTCAACCACCGACTTACCATCCTGAGACAAGGCCGAGTATAGCCCACAAAGATCTCCGCCACGGCACAACCCAAGGGGGGCGCCAACCCAGACAGGAAGATCCCATCAGTGACTCAACCCACTGAAGTGACGCACCCCTCCTAGGGACGATATGAAAGAGCCCTAGTAAGCCAGTGACTCAGCCCCTGTAATAGGGTTAGAGGCAGAGAATCCCAGTGGAAAGAGGGGAACCGGCCAGGCAGAGACAGCAAGGGCGGTTCGTTGCTCCAGAGCCTTTCCGTTCACCTTCACCTTCACACTCCTGGGCCAGACTACACTCAATCATATGACCCACTGAAGAGATGAGTCTTCAGTAAAGACTTAAAGGTTGAGACCGAGTTTGCGTCTCTCACATGGGTAGGCAGACCATTCCATAAAAATGGAGCTCTATAGGAGAAAGCCCTGCCTCCAGCTGTTTGCTTAGAAATCCTAGGGACAATTAGGAGGCCTGCGTCTTATGACCGTAGCGTACGTGTAGGTATGAATGGTATGTACGGCAGGACCAAATCAGAGAGATAGGTAGGAGCAAGCCAATGTAATGCCTTGTAGGTTAGCAGCAAAACCTTGAAATCAGCACTTGCCTTGACAAGAAGCCAGTGTAGGGAGGCTAGTACTGGAGTAATATGATTTTTTTGGTTCTAGTCAGAATTCTAGCAGCTGTATTTAGCACTAACTGAAGTTTATTTAGTGCTTCATCCAGGTAGCCGGAAAGTAGAGCATTGCAGTAGTCTAACCTAGAAGTAACAAAAGCATGGATACATTTTTCTGCATCATTTTTGGACAGAAAGTTTCTGATTTTTGCAATGTTACGTAGATGGAAAAAAGCTGTCCTTGTAACAGTCTTGATATTTTCTTCAAAAGAGAGATCAGGGTCCAGAGTAACGCCGAGGTCCTTCACAGTTTTATTTGAGACGACTGTACAACCATTGAGATTAATTGTCAGATTCAACAGAAGATCTCTTTGTTACTTGGGACCTAGAACAAGCATCTCTGTTTTGTCTGAGTTTAAAAGTGGAACGTTTGCAGCCATCCACTTCCTTATGTCTGAGACACATGCTTCTAGTGAGGGCAATTTTGGGGCTTCACCATGTTTCATTGAAATGTACAGCTGTGTGTCATCCGCATAGCAGTGAAAGTTAACATTATGTTTTCGAATGACATGCCCAAGAGGTAAAATATATAGTGAAAACAATAGTGGTCCTAAAACGGAACCTTGAGGAACACACAAAATTTACAGTTGATTTGTCAGAGGACAAACCATACACAGAGACAAACTGATATCTTTCCGACAGATATGATCTAAACCAGGCCAGAACTTGTCCGTGTAGACCAATTTGGGTTTCCAACCTCTCCAAAAGAATGTGGTGATCGATGGTATCAAAAGCAGCACTAAGGTCTAGGAGCACGAGGACAGATGCAGAGCCTCGGTCTGATGCCATTAAAACGTCATTTACCACCTTCACAAGTGAAGTCTCAGTGCTATGATGGGGTCTAAAACCAGACTGAATCATTTCGTATACATTGTTTGTCTTCAGGAAGGCAGTGAGTTGCTGCGCAACAGCCTTTTCAACATTTTTAGAGAGGAACGGAAGATTCGATATAGTCCGATAGTTTTTTATATTTTCTGGGACAAGGTTTGTCTTTTTCAAGAGAGGCTTTATTACTGCCACTTTTAGTGAGTTTGGTACACATCCGGTGGATAGAGCGCCATTTATTATGTCCAACATAGGAGGGCCAAGCACAGGCAGCAGCTCTTTCAGTAGTTTAGTTGGGTCCAGTATGCAGCTTGAAGGTTTAGAGGCCATGATTATTTTCATCATCAGATACTCAACTAGTCTAAAGAAGGCCAGTTTATTGCTTCTTTAATCAGTACAACAGTTTTCAGTTGTGCTAACATGATTTCAAAAGGGTTTTGAAATGATCAATTAGCCTTTTAAAATTATTAACCTGGATTAGCCAACACAACGTGCCATTGGAACACAGGAGTGATGGTTGCTGATAATTGGCCTCTGTACTCCTATGTAGATATTCCATAAAAAATCTGCCGTTTATAGCTACTATAGTCATTTACAACATTAACAATGTCTACACTGTATTTGTTATCAATTTGATGTTATTTAATGGACAAAAATGTGCTTTTCTTTCAAAAACAAGGACATTTCTAAGTGACCTCAAGCTTTTGAACGGTAGTGCATATAGTCAATGATATGCTTCGAGGAGACTCCTATGGTAGGTACACCTATAGGTCATCTCTTGGCAGTAGTACTGTAGACTGCTTTATCACTGACCTCAACCAAGAGGCTCTTAGAGCGTTCACAGTCAGCCCACTGACACCCCTATCAGATCACAGCAAAATCACAGTCTACTTGAACAGAGCAATACTCAAATCATGAGGCATCAAAGCCAAAGGAACTGAGTATCATTAAGAAATGCTATAGATGGAAGGAAAGTAGTGTAGAAATCTACCAAAAAGCTATTAGACAACAACAAATTCAATCCCTTCTAGACAACTTCCTGGACAAAATGTTCCACTGCAATAGTGAAGGTGTAAACTTGGCAGTAAACTTAAACAATTTGATCTCTCAGCCTCCCTATCAAATCACAGAAATTGTAACAGAAAACCACAAAAAACTAAAAACAATGACAAATGGTCCCAATACACAAAAGGGAAGACACATTTGACCCCAATAACTACCGTGGGATATGTGTCAACAGCGACCTTGGGAAAGTCCTCTGCATTATCATTAACAGCAGACTCCTACATTTCCTCAGTGAAAACAATGTACTGAGCAAATGTCAAATTGTCTTTTTACTAAATTACCTTATGACAGACCACATATTCACCCAGCACACCCTAATTGACAAATAAACAAACCAAAACAAAGGCAAAGTATTTTAATGGTTTGTTGATTTCAAAAAAGCTTTCGATTCAATTTGGAATGAGGGTCTGCTACACAAATGGATGGAAAGTGGTGTTGGGGGTTGTCACACCCTGACCATAGTTTACTTTGTATATTTCTATGTTGTGGTTGGTCAGGGTGTGATCTGAGTGGGCATTCTATGTTACATGTCTAGTTTGTCTAGTTCTATGTTCGGCCTGATATGGTTCTCAATCAGAGGCAGGTGTTCGTCATTGTCTCTGATTGGGAACCATATTTAGGTAGCCTGGGTTTCACTGTGTGTTTGGGGGTGATTGTTCCTGTCTATGTGTTTTTCACCAGATAGGCTGTTTTAGGTATTCGTTACGTTCATCACGTTCTTTATTTTGTAGTGTTTGCTCTGATTCGTGTTTTACGTTTGTTCATTAAAACATGGATCGCAATCTACACGCTGCATTTTGGTCCGACTCTCCTTCTCACGAAGAAAACCGTTACAGAATCACCCACCACAAAGGGACCAAGCAGCGGGAGAAGAAACAACAGGAGCAGCCCAAAGAGGAGTACAGTATGGAGTATACGACTTGGGAGGAGATCGACAGGTGGGCGGCCGACCCAGGGAGAGTGCCGGAGCCCGCCTGGGATTCGATGGAGCAGTGCGCGGAAGGATATAGGAGAATGGAGTTTGCGAAGCAAGCAAGGCGGCGCGGACGGAGGCCCCATAGTCAGCCCCAAAAATTTCTTGGGGGGGGGCTCAGGGAGAGTGTGGCAGAGTCAGGAGCCAGACCTGAGCCAACTCTCCCTGTTTATCGTGAGGAGCCAAGGAGGAGACCAGAACCAGAGCCGGTGTTGGAGGTGAGCGAAACAGAGACTGTGAAGGAGTTAATGGGGAAATTGGAGGAGAGAGAAATGAGGGAGTTGCTGTGTTGGTGTTTTAAACATGGAATTCGCCCGACGGTGCGTGTCGGGGATTTGATGGCACCTGGGTCAGCGCTCCATACTCGTCCTGAGGTGCGTGTTAGTCGGCTGGTGAAGATGGTGCCAGTCTCACGTACCAGGCCTCCTGTGCACCTCCCTAGCCTTGCACGTCCTGTGCCAGCACCGCTCTCAAGATCTCCAGTACGCCTTCACGGTCTAACCCATCCTGTGCCACCTCCACACCCCAGCCCTCCGGTAGCAGCTCCCCGCACCAGGCTTCCTGTGCGTGTCCTCGGCCCAGTACCACCAGAGCCAGCACCACGCATCAGGCCTACAGTGCGCCTCGCCTGTCCAGCGCTGTCGGAGCCCTCCTCCTCTCCAGCGCTGTCGGAGTCTCCCGCCTGTTTAGCGCTGTTAGAGCCTTCCTTCTCTACAGCGCTGCCGGAGTCTCCCGCCTGTTCAGAACTGCCAGTTAGCATAGAGCTGCCAGTTAGCATAGAGCTGCCAGTTAGCATAGAGCTGCCAGTTAGCATAGAGCTGCCAGTTAGCATAGAGCTGCCAGTCTGCAAGGAGCTGCCAGTCTGCAAGGAGCTGCCAGTCTGCAAGGAGCTGCCAGTCTGCAAGGAGCTGCCAGTCTGCATAGAGCTGCCAGTCTGCAAGGAGCTGCCTGTCTGCAAGGAGCCGCCAGAGCTGCCTGTCTGCAGGATGCCGCCAAAGCTGCCAGTCTGCAAGGAGCCGCCAGAGCTGCCAGTCTGCAAGGAGCCGCCAGAGCTGCCAGTCTGCATGGAGCAGCCAGGGCCGCCAGTCAGTATGGAGCAGCCAGGGCCGCCAGTCAGCATGGAGCAGCCAGGGCCGCCAGTCAGCATGGAGCAGCCAGGGCCGCCAGTCAGCATGGAGCAGCCAGGGCCGCCAGTCAGCATGGAGCAGCCAGTCAGCATGGAGCAGCCAGAGCTGCCAGTCAGCATGGAGCAGCCAGAGCTGTCAGTCAGCATGGAGCAGCCAGTCAGCATGGAGCAGCCAGGGCCGCCAGTCAGCATGGAGCAGCCAGTCAGCATGGAGCAGCCAGTCAGCATGGAGCAGCCAGAGCTGCCAGTCAGCATGGAGCAGCCAGTCAGCATGGAGCAGCCAGATCTGCCAGTCGACCAGACTCTCCCAGATCTGCCAGTCGACCAGACTCTCCCAGATCTGCCAGTCGACCAGACTCTCCCAGATCTGCCAGTCGACCAGACTCTCCCAGATCTGCCAGTCGACCAGACTCTCCCAGATCTGCCAGTCGACCAGACTCTCCCAGATCTGCCAGTCGACCAGACTCTCCCAGATCTGCCAGTCGACCAGACTCTCCCAGATCTGCCAGTCGACCAGACTCTCCCAGATCTGCCAGTCGACCAGACTCTTCCAGATCTGCCAGTCGACCAGACTCTTCCAGATCTGCCAGTCGACCAGACTCTTCCAGATCTGCCAGTCGACCAGACTCTTCCAGATCTGCCAGTCGACCAGACTCTTCCAGATCTGCCAGTCGACCAGACTCTTCCAGATCTGCCAGTCAGCCAGGATCTGCTAGATCCTACTACCTGCCTGGGCTTCCTCTCAGTGCTGAGCTTCCTCTCAGTGCTGAGCGTCCTTTCAGTGCTGAGCTACCCATCAGTCCCGAGCTACCTCTGTCCCGAGCTGTCCCTCTGTCCCGAGCGGTCATTAAGGAGGGTAACCTATCTAGGGACGCAAGGGAGGTGGACTAAAACGATTATGGAGTGGGGTCCACGTCCAGCGCCAGATCCGCCACCGCGGACAGATGCCCACCCAGACCCTCCCCTATAGGTTCAGGTTTTGCGGCCGGAGTCCGCACCTTGGGGGGGGGGGTACTGTCACACCCTGACCATAGTTTACTTTGTATATTTCTATGTTGTGGTTGGTCAGGGTGTGATCTGAGTGGGCATTCTATGTTACATGTCTAGTTTGTCTAGTTCTATGTTCGGCCTGATATGGTTCTCAATCAGAGGCAGGTGTTCGTCATTGTCTCTGATTGGGAACCATATTTAGGTAGCCTGGGTTTCACTGTGTGTTTGGGGGTGATTGTTCCTGTCTATGTGTTTTTCACCAGATAGGCTGTTTTAGGTATTCGTTACGTTCATCACGTTCTTTATTTTGTAGTGTTTGCTCTGATTCGTGTTTTACGTTTGTTCATTAAAACATGGATCGCAATCTACACGCTGCATTTTGGTCCGACTCTCCTTCTCACGAAGAAAACCGTTACAGGGGTAAAACATATGACATTATAAAATCCATGTAAACAAACAACAAGTGTGCATTTAAAATAGGCAAAAAACACACAGGAGGGCGAAGGGCTTGTTTATTTATTTATTTATTTATTTTACCTTTATTTAACCAGGTAGGCAAGTTGAGAACAAGTTCTCATTTACAATTGCGACCTGGCCAAGATAAAGCAAAGCAGTTCGACAGATACAACAACACAGAGTTACACATGGAGTAAAACAAACATACAGTCAATAATAAAGTATAAACAAGTCTATATACAATGTGAGCAAATGAGGTGAGAAGGGAGGTAAAGGCAAAAAAGGCCTTGGTGGCAAGGTAAATACAATATAGCAAGTAAAACACTGGAATGGTAGTTTTGCAATGGAAGAATGTGCAAAGTAGAAATAAAAATAATGGGGTGCAAAGGAGCAAAATAAATAAATAAATTAAATACAGTTGGGAAAGAGGTAGTTGATAGGGCTAAATTATAGGTGGGCTATGTACAGGTGCAGTAATCTGTGAGCTGCTCTGACAGTTGGTGCTTAAAGCTAGTGAGGGAGATAAGTGTTTCCAGTTTCAGAGATTTTTGTAGTTCGTTCCAGTCATTGGCAGCAGAGAACTGGAAAGAGAGGCGGCCAAAGAAAGAATTGGTTTTGGGGGTGACTAGAGAGATATACCTGCTGGAGCGTGTGCTACAGGTGGGAGATGCTATGGTGACCAGCGAGCTGAGATAAGGGGGGACTTTACCTAGCAGGGTCTTGTAGATGACATGGAGCCAGTGGGTTTGGCGACGAGTATGAAGCGAGGGCCAGCCAACGAGAGCGTACAGGTCGCAATGGTGGGTAGTATATGGGGCTTTGGTGACAAAACGGATTGCACTGTGATAGACTGCATCCAATTTGTTGAGTAGGGTATTGGAGGCTATTTTGTAAATTAAATTAAATTGTGAAGAAGGCAAGGGGGAAGGACGGGTGAGGGAGGGATAAAGAGGAGGAGGGGGGTGAAGAGGGAGAGGAGGGGCCTACAACAACCAATATGACACTAGATGTGTTACCACCAATATGACACTAGATGTGTTACCACCACCAATATAACACTCGATGTGTTAACACCAATATGACACTAGATGTGTTACCACCACCAATATGACACTAGATGTGTTACCACCACCAAAATGACACTAGATGTGTTAACACCAATATGACACTAGATGTGTTCACACCACCAATATGACACTAGATGTGTTAACACCACCAATATGACACTAGATGTGTTACCACCACCAATATGACACTAGATGTGTTACCACCAATATGACACTAGATGTGTTACCACCACCAATATGACACTAGATGTGTTACCACCAACAATATGACACTAGATGTGTTAACACCAATTTGACACTAGATGTGTTAACACCAATATGACACTAGATGTGTTACCACCACCAAAATGACATTAGATGTGTTACCACCACCAATATGACACTAGATGTGTTACCACCAATATGACACTAGATGTGTTAACACCACCAATATGACACTAGATGTGTTACCACCAACAATATGACACTAGATGTGTTACCACCAACAATATGACACTAGATGTGTTAACACCAATTTGACACTAGATGTGTTAACACCAATATGACACTAGATGTGTTACCACCACCAATATGACACTAGATGTGTTACCACCACCAATATGACACTAGATGTGTTACCACCAACAATATGACACTAGATGTGTTAACACCAATTTGACACTAGATGTGTTAACACCAATATGACACTAGATGTGTTAACACCACCAACTTGACATTAGATGCTTTGCTACCATTAATATGACGACGCCGAAGAGGATGGCTGACATTTTACATGCTCCTCTACAAGTGTGCTATTCTCTTTTTGCATAATGTTTCTGCCATCATCGCTTATGACCAAAAATAACTTCTGGATGTCAGAACAGTGATTACTCACTTCAACTGCTTTTTCCTTTAACGAGTCTGACTTTCACGCCTGCTCCCGCTCTTCCTGAGCGCCGGGCTCCCATGCATTACATACTCCTGCCACCTTCACCACCTTCTTCCCTCGTCACGCTCATCAGCGATCTTTTGGACTCACCTGGACTCAATCACCTGTTATTTCCTTCCTTCTTTTTCCTTATCTGACTGTCCCCCAGCTCTTTTCCACGCTTCTGCATTAATGTTCTTCATTACTTGTTTGACTCCCCGTACCTGCTTCTCGACTCCAGCGTTGGTCCTTTCACCGACAAGAAGGATATACTGCTTTCCCGGGAACAGGCCCAAATCCTTGTTTATTGCGTGAAGAAAAGACAGAGGGAAAGGGGGCACGGGTAGGGCTGCCTTCTGAGAATCCGTAGGTGAGCGAGTAAACTCCCACTGCCATCCGTTCTTCTTGATAATGTGCAATCGTTGGAAAATAAAATTGATAACCTACGATTAAGGTTATCCTACCAACGGGACATTAAAAACTGTAATATCTTATGTTTCATTTGTGGCTGAACGACGACACAGATAATATAGAACTGGTCGGGTTTTTCCATGCACCGGCAAAACAGAGAAGCTACGTCTGGTAAGACGAGGGGTGGGGATGTGTGTCTATTTGTCAATAACAGCTGGTGCGCGATGTCTAATATTAAAGAAGTTTTGAGGTATTGTTCGCCTGAGGTAGAGTACCTTATGATAAGCTATAGATCATACTATCTGCCAAAGGAGTTTCCATCTATATTATTTCTAGCCGTCTATTTACCACCACAAACTGATGCTGGCACTAAGACCCACTCAACCAGTTATATAAGGCCATTAGCAAACAAGAAAGTGCTCATCCAGAAGCAGCACTCCTAGTGGCCGGGGACGTTAATGCAGGCAATTTTAAATCTGTTTTACCTCATTTCTACCAGCATGTCACATGTGCAATCAGAGGAAAAACTCTAGAACAACTTTACTCCACAAACAGAGATGCATAGAGAGATGACAGAGATGATCCCCTGCCCTCCAATAACAGTTTACAACATAGGTGCACACAGGTCGAGAGAAAAAATGTAGTAATCAAGGTGACAGACAGTGACACATTAAATACCGCCTTGCACACTCTTGCCTGCACCTAGCTGATCTAAGGTGTAATCATTAGTCCAACAGTTGCAAACCAGAGTTTTTATTGGACAAATTGAGGTATGTTTATCCCAGTTTTGTTCCATTTGCTTCAGTTTAAGAAAATGTTTCACTTTCACAGCAGTCATATACAAACAGCATGATCACTATCATAGCAGCCACATACAAACAGCATGATCACTATCATAGCAGCCATATACAAACAGCATGATCACTGTCATAGCAGCCACATACAAACAGCATGATCACTGTCATAGCAGCCACATACAAACAGCATGATCACTATCATAGCAGCCACATACAAACAGCATGATCACTATCATAGCAGCCATATACAAAAAACATGATCACTATCATAGCAGCCACATACAAACAGCATGGTCACTGTCATAGCAGCCACATACAAACAGCATGATCACTATAATAGTAGCCACATACAAACAGCAGGATCACTATCATAGCAGCCACATACAAACAGCATGATCATTGTCATAGCAGCCACATACAAACAGCATGATCACTATCATAGCAGCCATATACAAAAAACATGATCACTATCATAGCAGCCACATACAAACAGCATGATCACTATCATAGCAGTCACATAAAAACAGCATGATCACTTTGCTCGTTGTATAATTCGTTCTCACATCTACATGCTCTCATGTTCTCACCTTTTCTGTTTAGTTGTTGAATTCATTGCACAACACAACAGCAGTCAATGACCAGTTTAAAAAAAATAATCAAGTCAAACCCTTATACCCTTAAACTATAACCACTAACCGCTAATCACTACACAGAGCCTACATTGTTGTCACCATACACTACAATACCAAAAATTGTGGACACTTGCTAATCGAACATCTCATTCCAAAATCATGAGCATTAATATGGAGTTGTCCCTCCTTTGCTGCTGTAACTGCCTTCACTCTTTTGGGAAGGCTTTCCACTAGATGTTGGAACATTGCTGCTATAACAGCCTCCACTCATCTGGGAAGGCTTTCCACTAGATGTTGGAACATTGCTGCGGGGACTTGCTTCCATTTAGCCACAAGAGCATTAGTGAGGTCGGGCACTGATGTTGGGTGATTAGACCTGGCTCGCTGTCAGCGTTCCAAATCATCCCAAAGGTGTTCGATGGGATTGAAGTAAGCGCTCTGCCCCCACCACCCCTCTCAAGCCTCTATATACATTGATGCCCCCACTATATACACACACAACCCTCTGATAAAACTAGACAGAAATGGTAAGATAGTATAGTGTTGCTTTCGGCCCTTAATACTATCTCTCCTCTCCTCTCCTCTCCTCTCCTCTCCTCTCCTCTCCTCTCCTCTCCTCTCCTCTCCTCTCCTCTCCTCTCCTCTCCTCTCCTCTCCTCTCCTCTCCTCTCCTCTCCTCTCCTCTCCTCTCCTCTCCTCTCCTCTCCTCTCCTCTCCTCTCCTCTCCTCTCCTCTCCTCTCCTCTCCTCTCCTCTCTCTCCTCTCTTCTCTTCTCTTCTCTTCTCTTCTCTTCTCTTCTCTTCTCTTCTCTTCTCTTCTCTTCTCTTCTCTTCTCTTCTCTTCTCTTCTCTTCTCTTCTCTTCTCTTCTCTTCTCTTCTCTTCTCTTCTCTTCTCTTCTCTTCTCTTCTCTTCTCTTCTCTTCTCCTCTCCTCTCCTCTCCTCTCCTCTCCTCTGAAGAGTAAACCAGTTGTATCTGTTCATCAGTCAGTCCCTCTAACAGCAGGCCAATCAAACAGCCATCAGTGGATCAATAGCTATCCGCTGTCTGGAACCCTGGAACCTAGAGAGACTCCACAAAGCATTTCAGACGCTATCAGCAGCTAGCTGAGACAGACCACCAGGGAGAGGAGATAATGCTTTTAATACTCAACACAGAGCAATAGAGAGGATGCGTATCATAGCATCACATTACTATAGCACTTAGAGAGGGGGGAGAGAGAAAGAGAGAGGAAATGGAGAGAGATAAACAGAGATGGATAATTCACACTACCGGTCCAAAGTTTTAGAACACCCACTCAAGGTTTTTTCTTTATTTTGACTATTTTCTAAATTGTAGAATAATAGTGAAGACATCAACTATGACATAACACATATGGAATCATGTAGTGAACAAATCAAAATATATTTTAGAATTGAGATTCTTTCAAATTAACCATCCTTTGCCTTGAATCCCGCATTGCACTGTTAAAGGCTTCTGGGTGTAGTGGGTGGAGGAGTCAGGCGCAGAGAGCAGGTTTAGTTCCGAACGTGGATCTTTATTCCAAAGACAGTGAAAACGGACATGCCAAACACAAGGGCGCATGAAATAACCAGTCCAAACAAACAGGACTGAACTGTCCGGAAAAATAGAATCCACAAATAATCCAACACCATGAACAGAAAACAAGCCCGCACAATAGCCGACGGGCCTAGTGCCCTTAAATAGCCCACAAACAAAACTAAACTCAAAACAGGTGTAACCAATCAGACCAAACTAACAAAAACAAAAAAGGGAATGGATGGCAGCTAGTAGGCCGGCTACGACGACCACCGAGCACTGCCCAAACAGGAAGAGGCACCATCTTCGGCGGGATTCGTGACAATGTAAACACACACGGCATTCTCTCAACCAGCTTTCATGAGGTAGTCACCTGGAATGCATTTCATTCAACATGTGTGCCTGGTTAAAGGTTAATTTGTGGAATTTCTTTCCTTCTTAATGCGTTTGAGCCAATCAGTTGTGTTGTGACAAGGTAGGGGTGGTATACAGAAGATATACCTATTTGGTAAGTCGATATTATGGCATGAACAGCTCAAATAAGCAAAGACAAATGACAGCCCATCAATACTTTAACTGAAGGATCGTACCATTTTTTTCAATTTTCGCCTAAAATGACATACCAAGATCTAACTGCCTGTAGCTCAGGACCTGAGACAAGGATAGTCATATTATTGATACAATTTGAAAGGAAACACTTTAAAGTTTGTGGAAATGTTAAATTAATGAAGGAGAATATTATTTTTTACATTTTTTATTTAACCTTTATTTAACCAGGTAGGCTAGCTGAGAACAAGTTCTCATTTACAACTGCGACCTGGCCAAGATAAAGCATAGCAGTGTGAACAGACAACACAGAGTTACACATGGAGTAAACAATAAACAAGTCAATAACACAGTAGAAAAAAAAGTCTATATACATTGTGTGCAAAAGGCATGAGGAGGTAGGCAAATAATTACAATTTAGCAGATTAACACTGGAGTGATTAATGATCAGATGGTCATGTGCAGGTAGAGAAACTGGTGTGCAAAAGAGCAGAAAAATAAATAAATAAAAACAGTATGGGATGAGTTAGGTAAATTGGGTGGGCTATTTACCGATGGACTATGTACAGCTGCAGCGATCGGTTAGCTGCTCAGATAGCAGATGTTTAAAGTTGGTGAGGGAGATAAAAGTGTCCAACTTCAACGATTTTTGCAATTCGTTCCAGTCACAGGCAGCAGAGAACTGGAAGGAAAGGCGGCCAAATTAGGTGTTGGCTTTAGGGATGATCAGTGAGATACACCTGCTGGAGCGCGTGCTACGGGTGGGTGTTGCCATCGTGACCAGTGAACTGAGATAAGGCGGAGCTTTACCTAGCATGGACTTGTAGATGACCTGGAGCCAGTGGGTCTGGCGAGGAATATGTAACGAGGGCCAGCCGACTAGAGCATACAGGTCGCAGTGGTGGGTGGTATAAGGTGCTTTAGTAACAAAACGGATGGCACTGTGATAAACTGCATCCAGTTTGCTGAGTAGAGTGTTGGAAGCTATTTTGTAGATGACATCGCCGAAGTCGAGGATCGGAAGGATAGTCAGTTTTACTAGGGAAAGTTTGGCGGCGTGAGTGAAGAAGGCTTTGTTGTGAAATAGAAAGCCGATTCTAGATTTGATTTTGGATTGGAGATGTTTGATATGAGTCTGGAAGGAGAGTTTGCAGTCTAGCCAGACACCTAGGTACTTATAGATGTCCACATATTCTAGGTCGGAACCATCCAGGGTGGTGATGCTAGTTGGGGGTGCGGGTGCAGGAAGCGAACGGTTGAAAAGCATGCATTTGATTTTACTAGTGTTTAAGAGCAGTTGGAGGCCACGGAAGGAGTGTTGTATGGCATTGAAGCTCGTTTGGAGGTTAGATAGCACAGTGTCCAAGGACGGGCCGGAAGCATACAGAATGGTGTCGTCTGCGTAGAGGTGGATCAGGGAATCGCCCGCAGCAAGAGCAACATCATTGATATATACAGAGAAAAGAGTCGGCCCGAGAATTGAACCCTGTGGCACCCCCATAGAGACTGCCAGAGGACCGGACAACATGCCCTCCGATTTGACACACTGAACTCTGTCTGCAAAGTAGTTGGTGAACCAGGCAAGGCAGTCATTAGAAAAACCGAGGCTACTGAGTCTGCCGATAAGAATATGGTGATTGACAGAGTCGAAAGCTTTGGCCAGGTCGATGAAGACGGCTGCACAGTACTGTCTTTTATCGATGGCGGTTATGATATCGTTTAGTACCTTGAGCGTGGCTGAGGTGCACCCGTGACCGGCTCGGAAACCAGATTGCACAGCGGAGAAGGTACGGTGGGATTCGAGATGGTCAGTGATCTGTTTCTTGGCTTGGCTTTCGAAGACCTTAGATACGCAGGGCAGGATGGATATAGGTCTGTAATAGTTTGGGTCCAGGGTGTCTCCCCCTTTGAAGAGGGGGATGACCGCGGCAGCTTTCCAGTCCTTGGGGATCTCAGACGATATGAAAGAGAGGTTGAACAGGCCGGTTAATAGGGTTTGCGACAATGGCGGCGGATAGTTTCAGAAATAGAGGGTCCAGATTGTCAAGCCCAGCTGATTTGTACAGGTCCAGGTTTTGCAGCACTTTCAGAACATCTGCTATCTGGATTTGGGTAAAGGAGAAGCTGGGGAGGCTTGGGCGAGTAGCTGCGGTTGGACGGAGCTGTTGGCCGAGGTTGGAGTAGCCAGGAGGAAGGCATGGCCAGCCGTTGAGAAATGCTTGTTGAAGTTTTCGATTATCATGGATTTATCGGTGGTGACCGTGTTACCTAGCCTCAGTGCAATGGGCAGCTGGGAGGAGGTGCTCTTGTTCTCCACGGACTTTACAGTGTCCCAGAACTTTTTGGAGTTAGAGGTACAGGATGCAAATTTCTGCTTGAAAAAGCTTGCCTTTGCTTTCCTGACTGACTGCGTGTATTGGCTTCTGACTTCCCTGAACAGTTGCTTATCACGGGGACTATTCGATGCTATTGCAGTCCGCCATATTGTCCAGTACTACAGTTTATATCATATTGTCCAGTATTACAGTTTATATCATATTGTCCAGAGTTATATCATATTGTCCAGTATTACAATTTATATATTATATTGTCCAGTATTACAGTGTATATTATATTGTCCAGTACTACAGTTTATATCATATTGTCCAGTATTACAGTTTATATCACATTGTCCAGTATTACAGTTTATATTATATTGTCCAGTACTACAGTTTATATCATATTGTCCAGTACTACAGTTTATATTATATTGTCCAGTATTACAGTTTATATCATATTGTCCAGTACTACAGTTTATATCATATTGTCCAGTACTACAGTTTATATCATATTGTCCAGTATTACAGTTTATATCATATTGTCCAGTACTACAGTTTATATCATATTGTCCAGTACTACAGTTTATATCAGTTAAACAGACAAAATACACCAAGGACAGGATCCAAAACATTCAGTGTGGATACAAAACAACTACACTTGACTTATAAATGAATCTCGGTTACAATGCAGCTGTGACTCTGTCTTGACCTTGAACCTCGGAAGTGGCTTCACACAGCGTGATGACATCAGACATATGGATGCTAACCAAATGGCATCCCATTCCCTATATAGTGCACTACGTTGGCAATAAAAGCTCGCCACTGGGTAAGCAGACATACTTCAGAGATCTTGTTGCTTTTTTGTCATTAACTTTGGGCATGGCAAATATGGCAGCTATCTCGCTTTCTTACCAAATAATAAATAATTGTTGCGATCACAGATTGTTTGATGGTGAGATAAACTTCATGGATGGAAGAGTGCATAGCAACACTAAAATCAAACATGTAGGTAGCTAATGTCACCAAACAAGCTTGTTGAAATCTTTGCTTATTTGTTGAACTTAAACAAGTGCATCCAGTGATTAACTGTGCTGGTTAGAATGCTAATGTTGATGTCACATAGAGCTGATGGTGTTAGCTAGCAATTAGCCAATAGGCTTACAGTAAACAGAGCTGACTTTGTGTAGCGTTAGCATCTGACAAACTAATTGCTAGAGGTTAGCTGCTAGAGGTTAGCTGCATAAGAATAAAAACACAAGCCGGACACTAGTTGATAGCCCAACAGTAGTTGATAGCCCAACAGTAGTTGATAGCCCAACAGTAGCCGATAGCCCAACAGTAGCTGATAGCCAAACAGTAGTTGATAGCCCAACACTAGTTGATAGCCCAACAGTAGTTGATAGCCCAACAGTAGTTGATAGCCCAACACTAGTTGATAGCCCAACAGTAGCTGATAGCCCAACAGTAGCTGATAGCCCAACAGTAGCTGAAAGCCCAACAGTAGTTGATAGCCCAACAGTAGTTGATAGCCCAACAGTAGTTGATAGCCCAACAGATAACAATTGACCAGCAAAGAAACCAACACATGTGTGCTGTTATATCATTTTCCATTAGCCTATCAGGTGTCAGTGTCTGTTAGCCTATCAGCAGTTTTTATTCCTCACCATAGACCAGAGTTGACAACAAAAAACACCAAGCAGAGATGATTGAGACACACCCTCTCTGGGGCAGCCATCACTATCATTAGGCAGTGGGACAGCCATCACTATCACTGGAAGTGGGACAGCCATCACTATCATTAGGCAGTGGGGACAGCCACCATTATCACTGGGCAGTGGGGCAGCCATCACTATCATTAGGCAGTGGGACAGCCATCACTATCACTGGGCAGTGGGGCAGCTATCACTATCACTGGGCAGTGGGACAGCTACCACTATCACCTGGCAGTGGGACAGATACCACTATCACCTGGCAGTGGGGCAGATACCACTATCACTTGGCAGTGGGGCAGCTATCACTATCACTGGACAGTGGGCAGCTATCACTATCACTGGGCAGTGGGACAGATATCACTATCTCCTGGCAGTGGGGCAGATATCACTATCGCCTGGCAGTGGGGCAGCTATCACTATCACTGGGCAGTGGGGCAGCTATCACTATCTCTTGGCAGTGGGACAGATACCACTATCACCTAGCAGTGGGACAGCTATCACTATCACTGGGCAGTGGGACAGATATCACTATCACCTGGCAGTGGGGCAGATATCACTATCGCCTGGCAGTGGGGCAGCTATCACTGGGCAGTGGGGCAGCTATCACTATCTCTTGGCAGTGGGACAGATACCACTATAACCTGGCAGTGGCGCATATATCACTATATCTTGGCAGTGGGGCAGCTATCACTATCACTGGGCAGTGGGGCAGCTATCACTATCACTGGGCAGTGGGACAGATATCACTACCACTTGGCAGTGGGGCAGATATCACTATCACTGGGCAGTGGGGCAGCTATCACTATCACTGGGCAGTGGGGCAGATATAACAATCACTTGGTAGTGGGGCAGATATCACTCCCGCTTGGCAGTGGGACAGATACCACTATCACCTGGCAGTGGGGCAGATATCACTTACACTTGGCAGTGGGGCAGATATCACTATCACTTGGCAGTGGGACAGCTATCACCTTCACCTGGCAGTGGGGCAGATATCACTATCACTTGGCAGTGGGGCAGATATCACTATATCCTGGCAGTGGGACAGATCACTGGGCAGTGGGGCAGCTATCACTATCTCCTGGCAGTGGGACAGATATCACTGGGCAGTGGGCAGTGGGACAGATATCACTGGGCAGTGGGGCAGCTATCACTACCACCTGGTAGTGGGGCAGCTATCACTATCACTGGGCAGTGGGGCAGCTATCACTATCACTGGGCAGTAGGACAGCTATCACTATCGCCTGGTAGTGGGGCAGCTATCACTGTCACTGGGCAGTGGGACAGCTATCACTATCACAGGGCAGTGGGGCAGCTATCACTATCACCTGGTAGCGGGGCAGCTATCACTATCCCTGGGCAGTGGGGCAGCTATCACTTTCACTGGGCAATGGGACAGATATCACTCTCACTTGGCAGTGGGGCATATATAACCAGCACCTGGCAGTAGGACAGATATCACTATCACTTGGCAGTGGGGCAGCTATCACTATCACTGGGAAATGGGACAGATATCACTATCACTTGGCAGTGGGGCATATATAACCAGCACCTGGCAGTGGGACAGATATCACTATCACTTGGCAGTGGGGCAGATATAACCAGCACCTGGCAGTGGGGCAGCTATCACTAACACTTTGCAGTGGGGCAGATATCACTATCACTGGGCAGTGGGGCAGCTATCACTATCACTGGGCAGTGGGGCAGCTATCACAATCACTGGACAGTGGGAAAGATATCACTATCACTTGGCAGTGGGGCAGATATCACTATCACTGGGCAGTGTGGACAGATATCACAATCGCTTGGTAGTGGGGCAGATATCACTACCGCTTGGCAGTGGGACAGATACCACTATCACTGGGCAGTGGGGAAGATATCACTACCGCTTGCCAGTGGGACAGATACCACTATCACTGGGCAGTGGGGTGGAACAGAACAGTACTCTGTTAGAGTGGGATAGGTAAAAGAGAAAGAGGGTAGGGAGAGAGAGGAGAGATGGGGAGAGGAGAGAGAAGGAAAAACACTTCAGGGAGTAGATGGGGTGTACGTTTGGGTGAGAAACATAGGCAGTAGAAGTAACCCCAGGAGTAGTAATCCCAGTAGTAGTAACCCCAGTAGTAGTAGTAACCCCAGTAGTAGTAATCCCAGTAGTAGTAGGCCTAGTACTAGTAGTTACCCCAGTAGTAGTAATCCCAGTAGTAGTAGTAACCCCAGTAGTAGTAATCCCAGTGGTAGTAACCCCAGTAGTAGTAGTAGTAACCCCAGTAGTAGTAGTAACCCCAGTAGTAGTAGTAACCCCAGTAGTAGTAATCCCAGTAGTAGTAATCCCAGTAGTAGTAGTAATCCCAGTAGTAGTAGTAATCCCAGTAGTAGTAACCCCAGTAGTAGTAACCCCAGTAGTAGTAATCCCAGTAGTAGTAGTAATCCCAGTAGTAGTAACCCCAGTAGTAGTAACCCCAGTAGTAGTAATCCCAGTAGTAGTAACTCCAGTAGTAGTAATCCCAGTAGTAGTAACCCCAGTAGTTGTAACCCCAGTAGTAGTAATCCCAGTAGTAGTAACCCCAGGAGTAGTAACCCCAGTAGTAGTAATCCCAGTAGTAGTAATGCCAACAGTAGTAGTAATCCCAGTAGTAGTAATCCCAGTAGTAGTAATCCCAGTAGTAGTAATCCCAGCAGTAGTAACTCCAGTAGTAGTAACCCCAGTAGTAGTAACCCCAGTAGTAGTAACCCCAGTAGTAGTAATCGCAGTAGTAGTAATGCCAGCAGTATTAACCCCAGTAGTAGTAACCCCAGTAGTAGTAATCCCAGTAGTAGTAACCCCAGTAGTAGTAACCCAAGTAGTAGTAATCCCAGTAGTAGTAACCCCAGTAGTAGTAACCCCAGTAGTAGTAGTAATCCCAGTAGTAGTAATCCCAGTAGTAGTAATCCCAGTAGTAGTAGTAATCCCAGTAGTAGTAGTAACCCCAGTAGTAGTAATCCCAGTAGTAGTAACCCCAGTAGTAGTAATGCCAGCAGTAGTAACCCCAGTAGTAGTAACCCCAGTAGTAGTAATCCCAGTAGTAATAATCCCAGTAGTAGTAATTCCAGTAGTAGTAGTAACCCAAGTAGTAGTAATCCCAGCAGTAGTAATCCCAGTAGTAGTAACCCCAGGAGTAGTAACCCCAGTAGTAGTAACCCCAGTAGTAGTTCCCCCATTAGTAGTAATCCTAGTAGTAGTAATCCCAGTAGTAGTAGTAATCCCAGTAGTAGTAGTAATCCCAGTAGTAGTAACCCCAGTAGTAGTAACCCCAGTAGTAGTAACCCCAGTAGTAGTAACACCATTAGTAGTAATCCTAGTAGTAGTAATCCCAGTAGTAGTAGTAATCCCAGTAGTAGTAGTAATCCCAGTAGTAGTAGTAATCCCAGTAGTAGTAACCCCAGTAGTAGTAATCCTAGTAGTAGTAACACCAGTAGTAGTAACCCCAGTAGTCGTAGTAATCCCAGTAGTAGTAGTAATCCCAGTAGTAGTAACCCCAGTAGTAGTAACCCCAGTAGTAGTAACCCCAGTACTAGTAACCCCATTAGTAGTAATCCTAGTAGTAGTAATCCCAGTAGTAGTAGTAATCCCAGTAGTAGTAGTGGTAATCCCGGTAGTAGTAGTAATCCCAGTAGTAGTAACCCCAGTAGTAGTAACCCCAGTAGTAGTAGTAATCCCAGTAGTAGTAGTAACCCCAGTAGTAGTAATCCCAGTAGTAGTAATCCCAGTAGTAGTAATCCCAGTAGTAGTAGTAATCCCAGTAGTAGTAGTAATCCCAGTAGTAGTAACCCCAGTAGTAGTAATCCCAGTAGTAGTAGTAACCCCAGTAGTAGTAATCCCAGTATTAGTAGTAATCCCAGTATTAGTAGTAATCCCAGTAGTAGTAATCCCAGTAGTAGTAATCCCAGTAGTAGTAGTAATCCCAGTAGTAGTAGTAACCCCAGTAGTAGTAATGCCAGTAGTAGTAACCCCAGTAGTAGTAATCCCAGTAGTAGTAATCCCAGTAGTAGTAACCCCAGTAGTAGTAATCCCAGTAGTAGTAGTAATCCCAGTAGTAGTAATCCCAGTAGTAGTAACCCCAGTAGTAGTAACCCCAGTAGTAGTAATCCCAGTAGTAGTAATCCCAGTAGTAGTAACCCCAGTAGTAGTAACCCCAGTAGTAGTAACCCCAGTAGTAGTAACCCCAGTAGTAGTAATCCTAGTAGTAGTAATCCCAGTAGTAGTAGTAATCCCAGTAGTAGTAGTAATCCCAGTAGTAGTAGTAATCCCAGTAGTAGTAACCCCAGTAGTAGTAGTAATCCCAGTAGTAGTAGTAACCCCAGTAGTAGTAATCCCAGTAGTAGTAATCCCAGTAGTAGTAATCCCAGTAGTAGTAATCCCAGTAGTAGTAGTAATCCCAGTAGTAGTAGTAACCCCAGTAGTAGTAATCCCAGTAGTAGTAGTAACCCCAGTAGTAGTCATCCCAGTAGTAGTAATCCCAGTAGTAGTAGTAATCCCAGTAGTAGTAATCCCAGTAATAGTAATCCCAGTAGTAGTAGTAATCCCAGTAGTAGTAGTAACCCCAGTAGTAGTAATCCCAGTAGTAGTAATCCCAGTAGTAGTAACCCCAGTAGTAGTAATCCCAGTAGAAGTAATCCCAGTAGTAGTAACCCCCAGTAGTAGTAATCCCAGTAGTAGTAACCCCAGTAGTAGTAACCCCCAGTAGTAGTAACCCCAGTAGTAGTAATCCCAGTAGTAGTAATCCCAGTAGTAGTAACCCCAGTAGTAGGAACCCCAGTAGTAGTAATCCCAGTAGTAGTAATCCCAGTAGTAGTAACCCCAGTAGTAGTAATCCCAGTAGTAGTAACCCCAGTAGTAGTAATCCCAGTAGTAGTAACCCCAGTAGTAGTAACCCCAGTAGTAGTAACCCCAGTAGTAGTAACCCCAGTAGTAGTAATCCCAGTAGTAGTAATCCCAGTAGTTGTAACCCCAGTAGTAGTAACCCCAGTAGTAGTAATCCCAGTAGTAGTAATCCCAGTAGTAGTAACCCCAGTAGTAGTAATCCCAGTAGTAGTAACCCCAGTAGTAGTAATCCCAGTAGTAGTAACCCCAGTAGTAGTAATCCCAGTAGTAGTAATCCCAGTAGTAGTAACCCCAGTAGTAGTAATCCCAGTAGTAGTAATCCCAGTAGTAGTAACCCCAGTAGTAGTAACCCCAGTAGTAGTAATCCCAGTAGTAGTAACCCCAGTAGTAGTAATCCCAGTAGTAGTAATCCCAGTAGTAGTAACCCCAGTAGTAGTAACCCCAGTAGTAGTAATCCCAGTAGTAGTAATCCCAGTAGTAGTAATCCCAGTAGTAGTAGTAATTCCAGTAGTATTAGTAACCCCAGTAGTAGTAATCCCAGTAGTAGTAACCACAGTAGTAGAAACCCCAGTAGTAGTAATCCCAGTAGTAGTAATCCCAGTAGAAGTAACCCCAGTAGTAGTAATCCCAGTAGTAGTAATCCCAGTAGTAGTAGTAATCCCAGTAGTAGTAGTAATCCCAGTAGTAGTAATCCCAGTAGTAGTAACCCCAGTAGTAGTAACCCCAGTAGTAGTAATCCCAGTAGTAGTAATCCCAGTAGTAGTAATCCCAGTAGTAGTAACCCCAGTAGTAGTAACCCCAGTAGTAGTAGTAATCCCAGTAGTAGTAATCCCAGTAGTAGTAGTAATCCCAGTAGTAGTAATCCCAGTAGTAGTAACCCCAGTAGTAGTAACCCCAGTAGTAGTAACCCCAGTAGTAGTAGTAACCCCAGTAGTAGTAGTAACACCAGTAGTAGTAACCCCAGTAGTAGTAATCCCAGTAGTAGTAACCCCAGTAGTAGTAACCCCAGTAGTAGTAATCCCAGTAGTAGTAATCCCAGTAGTAGTAATCCCAGTAGTAGTAATCCCAGTAGTAGTAGTAATCCCAGTAGTAGTAAC
This sequence comes from Oncorhynchus mykiss, assembly GCF_057628025.1. NCBI lineage: Eukaryota > Metazoa > Chordata > Actinopteri > Salmoniformes > Salmonidae > Oncorhynchus > Oncorhynchus mykiss. Next base: position 80,326,917 of record NC_143037.1, read on the forward strand.
CCCAGTAGTAGTAATCCCAGTAGTAGTAATCCCAGTAGTAGTAATCCCAGTAGTAGTAACCCCAGTAGTAGTAATCCCAGTAGTAGTAATCCCAGTAGTAGTAACCCCGTAGGCAGACATATTAATATTTTGTTCTTCAGTTTTGGTGTCTCTCCCTCCCAGAACGGATGAGTTCTGGACCCAACCTGAGCCAAAATCACACATTCAGACCTGCACAGCAGGGATAAAGAAATGCATACTGAAATAAGTACCAATAAAATGTACACAAACAAATAAATCAAATGGAAATAAATCAAATGGATTCCGTTGTGAGACAGAAACCCCCCCAACCAGAGAGAGGGAGATGACAGGGGACAAATGAACACATTGATGAAATCCCTCTTACATTCTTTTGAGGTGAAATAACTTTCACATAGTAGAGTTGTAGCTGAGTTGCAGAGGGTATGGGGTGGGAGAGAGTTTCAGGGGGTATGGGGTGGGAGAGAGTTTCAGGGGGTATGGGGTGGGAGAGAGTTTCAGGGGGTATGGGGTGGGAGAGAGTTTCAGGGGGTATGGGGTGGGAGAGAGGTTCAGGGGGTATGGGGTGGGAGAGAGGTTCAAGGGGTATGGGGTGGGAGAGAGGTTCAGGGGGTATGGGGTGGGAGAGAGGTTCAGGGGGTATGGGGTGGGAGAGAGGTTCAGGGGGTATGGGGTGGGAGAGAGTTTCAGGGGGTATGGGGTGGGAGAGAGTATCAGGGGGTATGGGGTGGGAGAGAGTATCAGGGGGTATGGGGTGGGAGAGAGTATCAGGGGGTATGGGGTGGGAGAGTTTCAGGGGTATTGGGTGGGAGAGAGTATCAGGAGGTATGGGGTGGGAGAGAGTTTCAGGAGGTATGGGGTGGGAGAGAGGTTCAGGAGGTATGGGGTGGGAGAGAGTATCAGGAGGTATGGGGTGGGAGAGAGTTTCAGGAGGTATGGGGTGGGAGAGAGGTTCAGGAGGTATGGGGTGGGAGAGAGTTTCAGGTGGTATGGGGTGGGAGAGAGGTTCAGGGGGTATGGGGTGGGAGAGAGTTTCAGGGGGTATGGGGTGGGAGAGAGGTTCAGGGGGTATGGGGTGGGAGAGAGGTTCAGGAGGTATGGGGTGGGAGAGAGTATCAGGAGGTATGGGGTGGGAGAGAGGTTCAGGGGGTATGGGGTGGGAGAGAGGTTCAGGGGGTATGGGGTGGGAGAGAGTTTCAGGGGGTATGGGGTGGGAGAGAGTATCAGGGGGTATGGGGTGGGAGAGAGTATCAGGGGGTATGGGGTGGGAAAGTTTCAGGGGTATTGGGTGGGAGAGAGTATCAGGAGGTATGGGGTGGGAGAGAGTTTCAGGAGGTATGGGGTGGGAGAGAGTTTCAGGGGTATGGGGTGGAAGAGAGTTTCAGGTGGTATGGGGTGGGAGAGAGGTTCAGGGGGTATGGGGTGGGAGAGAGTTTCAGGGGTATGGGGTGGCAGAGAGGTTCAGGGGGTATGGGGTGGGAGAGAGTTTCAGGAGGTATGGGGTGGGAGAGAGTTTCAGGGGTATGGGGTGGGAGAGAGTTTCAGGAGGTATGGGGTGGGAGAGAGTATCAGGGGGTATGGGGTGGGAGAGAGTATCAGGGGGTATGGGGTGGAAGAGAGTTTCAGGAGGTATGGGGTGGAAGAGAGTTTCAGGAGGTATGGGTTGGGAGAGAGTATCAGGGGGTATGGGGTGGGAGAGAGTATCAGGGGGTGTGGGGTGGGAGAGAGTTTCAGGAGGTATGGGGTGGGAGAGTTTCAGGAGGTATGGGGTGGGAGAGAGGTTCAGGAGGTATGGGGTGGGAGAGAGTTTCAGGAGGTATGGGGTGGGAGAGAGTTTCAGGGGTATGGGGTGGGAGAGAGTTTCACGGGGGTATGGGGTGGGAGAGAGTATCAGGAGGTATGGGGTGGGAGAGAGTTCAGGAGGTATGGAGTGGGAGAGAGAGAGTATCAGGGGTATGGGGTGGGAGAGAGTTTCAGGGGGTATGGGGTGGGAGAGAGTTTCAGGCCGTATGGGGTAGGAGAGAGTTTCAGGGGGTATGGGGTGGGAGAGTATCAGGGGGTATGGGGTGGGAGAGAGTTTCAGGGGGTATGGGGTGGGAGAGAGTTTCAGGGGGTATGGGGTGGGAGAGAGTTTCAGGGGGTATGGGGGGGAGAGAGTATCAGGGGGTATGGGGTGGGAGAGAGTTTGGGGTGGGAGAGAGGTTCAGGAGGTATGGGGTGGGAGATAGTTTCAGGGGGTATGGAGTTGGAGAGAGTTTCAGGTGGTATGGGGTGGGAGAGAGGTTCAGGGGGTATGGGGTGGGAGAGAGTTTCAGGGGTATGGGGTGGCAGAGAGGTTCAGGGGGTATGGGGTGGGAGAGAGTTTCAGGAGGTATGGGGTGGGAGAGAGTTTCAGGGGTATGGGGTGGGAGAGAGTATCAGGGGGTATGGGGTGGGAGAGAGTATCAGGGGGTATGGGGTGGAAGAGAGTTTCAGGAGGTATGCGGTGGGAGAGAGTTTCAGGAGGTATGGGGTGGGAGAGAGTATCAGGGGGTATGGGGTGGGAGAGAGTATCAGGGGGTATGGGGTGGAAGAGAGTTTCAGGAGGTATGGGGTGGGAGAGAGTTTCAGGAGGTATGGGTTGGGAGAGAGTATCAGGGGGTATGGGGTGGGAGAGAGTATCAGGGGGTGTGGGGTGGGAGAGAGTTTCAGGAGGTATGGGGTGGGAGAGTTTCAGGAGGTATGGGGTGGGAGAGAGGTTCAGGAGGTATGGGGTGGGAGAGAGTTTCAGGAGGTATGGGGTGGGAGAGAGTTTCAGGGGTATGGGGTGGGAGAGAGTTTCACGGGGGTATGGGGTGGGAGAGAGTATCAGGAGGTATGGGGTGGGAGAGAGTTTCAGGGGTATGGGGTGGGAGAGAGTTTCAGGAGGTATGGGGTGGGAGAGAGTATCAGGGGGTATGGGGTGGAAGAGAGTTTCAGGAGGTATGGGGTGGGAGAGAGTTTCAGGAGGTATGGGTTGGGAGAGAGTATCAGGGGGTATGGGGTGGGAGAGAGTATCAGGGGGTGTGGGGTGAGAGAGAGTTTCAGGAGGTATGGGGTGGGAGAGTTTCAGGAGGTATGGGGTGGGAGAGAGGTTCAGGAGGTATGGGGTGGGAGAGAGTTTCAGGAGGTATGGGGTGGGAGAGAGTTTCAGGGGTATGGGGTGGGAGAGAGTTTCACGGGGGTATGGGGTGGGAGAGAGTATCAGGAGGTATGGGGTGGGAGAGAGTTCAGGAGGTATGGGTTGGGAGAGAGTATCAGGGGGTATGGGGTGGGAGAGAGTATCAGGGGGTGTGGGGTGGGAGAGAGTTTCAGGAGGTATGGGGTGGGAGAGTTTCAGGAGGTATGGGGTGGGAGAGAGGTTCAGGAGGTATGGGGTGGGAGAGAGTTTCAGGAGGTATGGGGTGGGAGAGAGTTTCACGGGGGTATGGGGTGGGAGAGAGTATCAGGAGGTATGGGGTGGGAGAGAGTTCAGGAGGTATGGGGTGGGAGAGAGAGAGTATCAGGGGTATGGGGTGGGAGAGAGTTTCAGGGGGTATGGGGTGGGAGAGAGTTTCAGGCCGTATGGGGTAGGAGAGAGTTTCAGGGGGTATGGGGTGGGAGAGAGTTTCAGGGGGTATGGGGTGGGAGAGAGTTTCAGGGGGTATGGGGGGGAGAGAGTATCAGGGGGTATGGGGTGGGAGAGAGTTTGGGGTGGGAGAGAGGTTCAGGAGGTATGGGGTGGGAGATAGTTTCAGGGGGTATGGGGTTGGAGAGAGTTTCAGGTGGTATGGGGTGGGAGAGAGGTTCAGGGGGTATGGGGTGGGAGAGAGTTTCAGGGGTATGGGGTGGCAGAGAGGTTCAGGGGGTATGGGGTGGGAGAGAGTTTCAGGAGGTATGGGGTGGGAGAGAGTTTCAGGGGTATGGGGTGGGAGAGAGTTTCAGGAGGTATGGGGTGGGAGAGAGTATCAGGGGGTGTGGGGTGGGAGAGAGTTTCAGGAGGTATGGGGTGGGAGAGAGTATCAGGGGGTGTGGGGTGGGAGAGAGTTTCAGGAGGTATGGGGTGGGAGAGTTTCAGGAGGTATGGGGTGGGAGAGAGGTTCAGGAGGTATGGGGTGGGAGAGAGTTTCAGGAGGTATGGGGTGGGAGAGAGTTTCAGGGGTATGGGGTGGGAGAGAGTTTCACGGGGGTATGGGGTGGGAGAGAGTATCAGGAGGTATGGGGTGGGAGAGAGTTCAGGAGGTATGGGGTGGGAGAGAGAGAGTATCAGGGGTATGGGGTGGGAGAGAGTTTCAGGGGGTATGGGGTGGGAGAGAGTTTCAGGGGGTATGGGGTGGGAGAGAGTTTCAGGGGGTATGGGGTGGGAGAGAGTTTCAGGGGGTATGGGGGGGAGAGAGTATCAGGGGGTATGGGGTGGGAGAGAGTTTGGGGTGGGAGAGAGGTTCAGGAGGTATGGGGTGGGAGATAGTTTCAGGGGGTATGGGGTTGGAGAGAGTTTCAGGAGGTATGGGGTGGGAGAGAGGTTCAGGGGGTATGGGATGGGAGAGAGTATCAGGCCGTATGGGGTGGGAGAGGTGGGGTCAATAAGCTCCTATCGGCTGGCAGTTAGAGCTAAGTAATTAGAAGATGATGAGACGCTGATCTAAGGTCAGTTTTGCAGTATATCTCCTATTGGTTACGGCTAGGACTTGTTCAGGGAAAACTGATCCTAGATCTCTGCTGACGGGATTTTGGCAATATGAGCAGAGTGGTCCCTCTATGCTGTCTGAGAGTTTTTAGGTCTAGTATCAGCCGGCAGTTCGCCTACTATTGTGCTACTGTAGGGAGCAGTGTATACAGATGACGACTGAACAGTTTAACAGTCACACTGACCAGACTAATGCCATGCAGACACTGAACACAGGGAAGATTCACCTCTCAACAGAGGTGGATGGGTGAGGGGGGCTTGAGTTAGGAACTGGTCAGTTTGGGGGGGTAAGATAGGGGCTAAGGTCCACCTATCAGAGTTTCAGTGATCTAGTCTGGACAGCTCCAGTAGGGGCTCCAAGCCTTTTACAACATCAGAGAGAGGAAGGGTCTTTACTCAGTCCTCCACCCTCCTCTACTATTTCCTTCCAGTTCCCTGTCAACCCCGACAGGCCAGGAAGTTGGTGTTATACCGTCTGAATCCAGCTATACGTCCGTTCTTATATTGGTGATGTTGACATAGTTTGTGTTAGCCAGCGTGTTAGTGTTAGATAGTGCATTAGCCAATGTGTTAGCATTACCTGGCATGTTAGCATTAGCCAATGTGTTAGCATTACCTGGCGTGTTAGCATTAGCCAATGTGTTAGCATTACCTAGCGTGTTAGCAGTAGTCAAGGTGTTAGCATTAGCCAACAGGGTGCAGTTGCCTGTCTTGAGTCTCTCTGCTCTGAAGTCTTCTGTGCTGTGGTTCAGTGCAGCTTCCTGTATCTCCATGTAGTCTGACTTACTGAGGGTGGAACCACTCCCGCTGCGGCCGCTCTTCTTCAGGTCCTCGGCTGAGTCGGCCTTGGGCACGCTGGGTGTGTTCAGGTACTGCGCCTGCTCCTCGCCCTCTGTCTCCCGGTGGTAGAAGTAGTTGAAGTTGGACACGATGACAGGAACTGGTAACGCAATGGTCAGCACGCCGGCGATGGCGCAGAGCGATCCAACGATTTTCCCGCCGATGGTGGTGGGCACCATGTCGCCGTAGCCCACGGTGGTCATGGAAACCACGGCCCACCAGAAGGCTTCTGGAATGCTGCTGAACTGGGAGTCCGCCTCGTCGGCCTCTGCGAAGTAAACAGCACTGGAGAAGAGGATGACTCCAATGAAGAGGAAGAAGATGAGAAGGCCAAGCTCCCGCATGCTGGCCTTCAGTGTCTGGCCCAGGATCTGGAGCCCCTTGGAGTGTCTGGACAGCTTGAAGATCCTGAATACCCTGACTAGACGGATGACCCTGAGGATGGCGAGGGACATGGCCTGCTGCCCAGCCTGCCCGTCCTCCGGTTTCTCTGCCAGCTCTGTGCCCAACGTGATGAAATATGGAATAATCGCCACAATATCGATGATATTCATAATGTTACCGAAGAACCCGGCTTTACTAGGACACGCGAAGAAGCGGACGAGAAACTCAAAGGAGAACCAGATGATGCAGAGCGTCTCCAGGATGAAGAAGGGATCAGTGAAGTAGGAAGACGTGTAGGAAGAGGTGGAGTTGTTGAAGGGCTGGAACACATTGTTGTCTTCATGGTCGTTCCGGAACACTGGGAGTGTCTCCAGGCAGAAGGACACGATAGAGATCAGGATCACCATGACACTGATGATGGCGATGATACGGGCCGCGCCGGAACTCTCAGGATACTCGAACAGCAGCCACACCTGTTCAAGTTCACACACACACACGCACACGCACACATTTATCAAATTGACAGCAGATAGCAAACATTCTCTGAGACATTTGCTAGTAACAGATTAATATATTTACAGTGCCTTGCGAAAGTATTCGGCCCCCTTGAACTTTGCGACCTTTTGCCACATTTCAGGCTTCAAACATAAAGATATAAAACTTTGTATTGTACACTGTATTAACTAGACAATGTGCCACCAATAAATAACAATTGAATGTACCTGTCTCTGAAACTCATTCTCCGGGAGAGGACGCTCTTCTTCCTTAATGAAGCCCTCATCCTCTCTGAAGATCTCCATGGCCTCCTCTCCCAGCTCATAGAAGCGGATCTCCTCAGAGAAGATGTCTAGAGTGACATTAACCGGCCGACGCAGTCTCCCTCCTGACTGGTAGTAGTAGAGGATGGCGTCGAAACTGGGCCGGTTCCTGTCGAAGAAATACTCGTTCCTCAAAGGATCAAAGTACCTGGAGAGAGAGAGATTCGTTGTAAGTAGTAGATACAACCACAAATGCAGAACAATAACAGATAGCATTATAAAAACTAAAGTACCAGTAAAGTATTGAAGACCCTATCTTATCTCATTCTCTTCTTGGGGTTAGTGTTAACAGGACAAAAAACAGTAAAGTGTTGAAGACCCTATCTTATCTCATTCTCTTCTTGGGGTTAGTGTTAACAGGACAAAAAACAGTAAAGTATTGAAGACCCTATCTTATCTCATTCTCTTCTTGGAGATAATCAGGTCAGTGCAGAGAGACAAGCTAGCTGCTATCAGGTCAGTGCAGAGAGACAAGCTAGCTGCTATCAGGTCAGTGCAGAGAGACATGCTAGCTGCTATCAGGTCAGTTTAGAGAGGCATGCTAGCTGCTATCAGGTCAGTGCAGAGAGACAAGTTAGCTGCTATCAGGTCAGTGTAGAGAGACAAGCTAGCTGCTATCAGGTCAGTGCAGAGAGACAAGCTAGCTGCTATCAGGTCAGTGCAGAGAGACAAGCTAGCTGCTATCAGGTCAGTGCAGAGAGACAAGCTAGCTGCTATCAGGTCAGTGCAGAGAGACAAGCTAGCTGCTATCAGGTCAGTGTAGAGAGACAAGCTAGCTGCTATCAGGTCAGTGCAGAGAGACAAGTTAGCTGCTATCAGGTCAGTGCAGAGAGACAAGCTAGCTGCTATCAGGTCAGTGCAGAGAGACAAGCTAGCTGTTATCAGGTCAGTGCAGAGAGACAAGCTAGCTGCTATCAGGTCAGTGCAGAGAGACAAGCTAGCTGCTATCAGGTCAGTGCAGAGAGACAAGCTAGCTGTTATCAGGTCAGTGTAGAGAGACAAGCTAGCTGTTATCAGGTCAGTGTAGAGAGACAAGTTAGCTGCTATCAGGTCAGTTTAGAGAGGCATGCTAGCTGCTATCAGGTCAGTTTAGAGAGACAAGCTAGCTGCTATCAGGTCAGTGCAGAGAGACAAGCTAGCTGCTATCAGGTCAGTGTAGAGAGACAAGCTAGCTGCTATCAGGTCAGTGTAGAGAGACAAGCTAGCTGCTATCAGGTCAGTGTAGAGAGACAAGTTAGCTGCTATCAGGTCAGTTTAGAGAGGCATGCTAGCTGCTATCAGGTCAGTTTAGAGAGACAAGCTAGCTGCTATCAGGTCAGAACAGAGAGACAAGCTAGCTGCTATCAGGTCAGTGCAGAGAAACAAGTTAGCTGCTATCAGGTCAGTGCAGAGAGACAAGCTAGCTGCTATCAGGTCAGTGCAGAGAGACAAGTTAGCTGCTATCAGGTCAGTGCAGAGAGACAAGCTAGCTGTTATCAGGTCAGTGTAGAGAGACAAGCTAGCTGAAATCAGGTCCGTGTGGGACAAGTGGGTGGACCTCCTTCCCCTGTTGTACAACCCTGGGCCCAACGTTACTGTTGATGAGTAGCTTATGCATTTAGGGGCTTCTGCCCCTTCAGGCAGTACCTACGGTCTAAACCCACAAAATATGGAATCAAGATCTGGGCTGCCTGTGATGCTGCTTCATCATATGCGTGGAACTTGCAAGTGTCTATGGGGAAGCCAGGTGGAGTAGCCCTTGAGATGAACCAAGGGATGTGGGTTGTCCTGGACCTGACACAGGGACTCCGTGGATATATTATCACATGGAATAACTGTTTTACTTTGCACACCCTGGGACAGGAGCTCCTCAAGAGGAAGCTGACGATGGTAGGAACAGTACGAAAAATCAAGCCAAAGCTCCTATCTCAGCTGTTGAATACACGAAACAGGCCTATCAATCCCTCTAAGTTTGTTTACTGCCGACACGTCCCTAGTGTCTTACGTGCCAGAGAAAGGCAAAAATGTGGTACTCATGAGTACACTGTATAGGGATGGGAGAATCTGTGGCCAGGAACATCAAATAACAGAAATCATAATGGATTACAACGCCACAAAAGGAATTATGGACAATTTAGACAAGCTGGTGACTGGCTACAGTTGCAAAAGAAGAACCCTACGCTGGCATCTTGTGATATTCTTCAACATCTTGGACATCTCGGCTTTGAGCTTTGAGACTGGATCAGAGGGAAGCTCCAGAGGAGACGGCTCTTTCTCGAGCTGCTGGCCAAGGCATTGGTAAAACCTCAAATCCAGATGGGGCAACATATTCCAACGACCCCAGCTTTAACAGCCATGGTGAGGAGCATTCAGGAGGAGGATGCTGGTGCCCCATCCGCCCCGACCCACATGACCAACTCCAATACAGGAAGTACATGTGAGTGATGTTGCATGTGTGTGTGTCTGACTCTCCTACCTTGGCCTGCTGTAACTATACAGTGGGGCAAAAAAAGTATTTAGTCAGCCACCAAGTTCTCCCACTTAAAAAGATGAGAAAGGCCTGTAATTTTCATCATAGGTACACTTCAACTATGACAGACAAAATGAGGGGAAGAAAATCCAGAAAATCACATTGTAGCATTTTTTATGAATTTATTTGCAAATTATGGTGGAAAATAAGTATTTGGTCACCTACAAACAAGCAAGATTTCTGGCTCTCACAGACCTGTAAGTTCTTCTTTAAGAGGCTCCTCTGTCCTCCACTCTGTATTAATGGCACCCGTTTGAACTTGTTATCAGTATAAAAGACACCTGTCCACAACCTCAAACAGTCACACTCCAAACTCCACTATGGCCAAGACCAAAGAAGCTGTCAAAGGACACCAGAAACAAAATGGTAGACCTGCACCAGGCTGGGAAGACTGAATCTGCAATAGGTAAGCAGCTTGGTTTGAAGAACTTGCGGCTGCTATTATCTGAGGAATCGAGAGTCTGGTCTGAAAGAGGGGGGGACCCAGCTAACCAGATGTTTGTCACGGACTCTGCCTGTGCTCCTGTTCTGGGATGATCATCCTGGCTCCCGTCGGACCTTGGATTTTGTCCGACAATGTTTTTTGGTGGCTCACCATGGTTCCTGATGTCTCTGCATTTGTTGCTGCCTGTACAGTGTGTGTGTCGAACAAGGCTCTGGCTGGTCTCCTTCAACCCCTCCCTGTCCCTCACCGCCCCTTATCCCTGGACTTCTTCACTGGTCTCCCTCCATCAGATGGCAGCACCAGCATCCTCACAGTGGTGGATAGGTTTTCCAAAGCAGTCCATATGATTCCCTTTCCTAAGTTTCCCTCAGCTAAGGAGACGGTCCAGCTCATTGTGCAGCACATCTTCCAGATCCATGGACTGCCGGTAGGCATGGTCTCCGATCGTGGTCCTCAGTTCTTGTCCCGGTTCTGTAAGGCGCTCTGCACCCTCATTGGGTCGTCGACCAGCCTGTCCTCTGGTTTACATCCCCAGTCTATCGGCCAGTTGGAGCGAGCCAATCAATCCCTGGAGACAACTCTTCGCTGCTTCGTCCACCAATCCCATCACCTGGAGCCAGCAACTCATGTGGATGGAATATGCCTGCAACACCCTTCCCTGTTCTACTACGGGTCTCACCTTTTGAGTGTTCCCTGGGATATCAGATCCTGCTCTTCTCGGAGCAAGAGGAAGAGGTCAGCATTCCCTCTGCCCAGATGTGCGTCCGTCGCTGTCGCCATACCTGGAAGAGAGCCCGGGCCGCTCTTCTCAATACCACCTCCAGGTATCAACAACAGGCACCGGATCCCTGTTCCCCAAGGGGGGGTGGGGGGGTATGGCTGTCCATTCAGGGCCTAGCCCTGGGGGTGGAGTCCTGCCAACTTTCCCTCCGTTTTATCAGACCTTTCCCCATCTCTAAGGTCCTTAGCCACTCTGCTGTTCGCCTTCTGTTTCCCCGCACTCTCATCCCACTTTCCATTTATCTAGAATTAAGCTTCTGTCTCGCAGCAATTTTTCTCCTGTTTCCATGTTCCCATGTTTTTCTGAACTCAAGTTTTTGGTTCTTAGTCTTCCCAGTTCTGACCTTTCTGCCTGACCTGACTCTGATCCTGCCTCCCATCTTGTTCCTCCCTGACTCTGATTTGGATTACGACCCTTTGCCTGCCTTGACTTACCTTTTGCCTGCCCCTTGAACTATAATACACTTTGAGACTTGTACTGTCTGCCTCCTGTGTCTGCATCTGGGTCTTAGTTTGAGACCTGATAGACGTAGAGGTTAAAGAAAGTGTGACTGATCAATTTACCTGTTTTTGATTACCATTTCTTACTTTGGACAAAACCAAGACGTCAATATTTGTGCAATGCTTTTTCTATAAAACATCTTAAATTACAGCTCAACTTTTGCAAATTCTGAATTTGCAATTAATCACTGCAAATCCTGCAATCAACTGGATACCATTTTTGTTATCGTTTGACAGACCTAATAATAACCAATATAAGTGGTATAGTTACCTCATCCTCTTCTTGGGGTTAGAGTTAGGGTTATCATCAATACAGGATAACAACCTACATAAGTGGTATAGTTACCTCATCCTCTTCTTGGGGTTAGAGTTAGGGTTATCATCAATACAGGATAACAACCTATATAAGTGGTATAGTTACCTCATCCTCTTCTTGGGGTTAGAGTTAGGGTTATCATCAATACAGGATAACAACCTACATAAGTGGTATAGTTACCTCATCCTCTTCTTGGGGTCCCCCAGCAGGGTCTCAGGGAACTGGGAGAGGGTCTTCCGCTGAGTCTCGAAGCGAAGCCCGGAGATGTTGATGACTACACGCTCACAGCACTCGTGGTCCGGTTCCAGTTCGAATGCGTCATCCCCCGGGTCACCTGGTGCAACCGTCATGGTAGAGGAGTAAGACGGGGCCTGCAGCGTTCAGATGGGTAGCGGGGGGAGGGCGCAGTAACAGAAGGACGGGGGGGGGCAGAGGAACACACAGGCTGTGCAGTCGTGACCTGGAGAAGACAGAACAGGCTGGCCAGTCGTGATCTGGAGAAGACAGAACAGGCTGACCAGTAGTGATCTGGAGAGGACAGAACAGGCTGGCCAGTCGTGACCTGGAGAAGACAGAACAGGCTGGCCAGTCGTGATCTGGAGAAGACAGAACAGGCTGGCCAGTCGGGATCTGGAGAAGACAGAACAGGCTGGCCAGTCGTGATCTGGAGAGGACAAAACAGAGGAACAGAAACATATTAACCAGCTTGTTTCACATTAATTTCAAACACATAATTATCTATATAATGAATAATGTTATAGCTGTGGCGCAATCTTGTCTGCTTGTATTAGCCGATTACTGACTCGGTCTCGACTTTTAAATCTTTATTGAAGACTCATCTCTTCAGTAGGTCCTAAGATTGAGTGTAGTCTGGCCAAGGGGTGTGAAGGTGGACCGCCCTTGATTTTTTTTTATTTTTTTTTATTTATTTAACTAGGCAAGTCAGTTAAGAACAAATTCTTATTTTCAATGACGGCCTAGGAACAGTGGGTTAACTGCCTGTTCAGGGGCAGAACGACAGATTTGTACCTTGTCAGCTCGGGGGTTTGAACTTGCAACCTTCCGGTTTCTAGTCCAACACTCTAACCACTAGGCTACCCTGCCGCCCCTGATGTCTCTGCCTGGCCGGTTCCACTCTCTCCACTGGGGTTCTCTGCCTCTGACCCTATTATGGGGGCTGAGTCACTGGCTTACTAGTAAATCCCCCTGCAGCCGGAACATTTTCTCATGGCTTCTGGAAGGAAATGCTGTAGGAACGCTCAACCGGTGTCGCTCATTCAGCCGACAGAAACTTTCAACCGGTTTTCCCCATTAAGGAGCGAGTCGGAGTCAGAGGCCGAGTCTTCTCTGGTCTCTACTCCTCCCGTTACGGGGTCTGAGACGCCGAAGCTTCCCACCATTAGCTCTGACAAATTGAAAACTCTAGTCATGGGCGACTCCATTACCCGCAGTATTGGACTTAAAAAGAATCATCCAGCGATCGTACACTGTTTACCAGATGGCAGGACTACCGACGTTAAGGCTAATCTGAAGATGGTGCTGGCTAAAGCTAAAACTGGAGTGTGTAGAGAGTATAGGGATATTGTTATCCATGTTGGCACCAACAATGTTAGGATGAAACAGCAACATAGCTTCAGCGTGAAAATCATCTTGAAAGATGTGTCGGCATCGAGTAATTGTCTCTGGCCCCCTCCCAGTTAGGGGGAGTGGTGAGCTCTTACAGCAGAGTCTCACAACTCAATCGCTGGTTGAAAACTGTTTCCTACCCTCCCAAAAGATAGAATTTGTAGATAATTGTACCTTTTTTTGGGACTCACCCACAAAAAGGACCAAGCCTGGCCTGCTGAGGAGTGACGGACTCCATCCTAGCTGGAGGGGTGCTCTCATCTTATCTATGAACATAGACAGGACTCTAACTCCTCTAGCTCCACAATGAGATAGGGTGCAGGCCAGGCAGCAGGCTGTTTACCAGCTTAGTGGAGTCTGCCACTAGCACAGTCAGTGTAGTCAGCTCAGCTATCCCCATTGAGACTGTGTCTGTGCCTCAATCTAGGTTGGGCAAAACTAAACATGTAGGTGTTCGCCTTAGCAATCTCACTGGAATAAAGACCTCCTCCATTCCTGGCATTATTGAAAGAGATTGTGATATCTCACATCTCAAAATAATCTTGAAATAATGTTAGATCCCTCACTTCCAATGCAGTCATAGTCAATGAACTAATCACTAATCATAACCTTGATGTGATTGGCCTGACTGAAAGCCTGATGCATTTACTGTTTTAATTGAGGCCTCTCCTGCTGGTTACACTAGTGACCATATCCTGTGCCTCCCGCAAAGGCGGAGGTGTTGCTAACATTTACGACAGCACATTTTTATTTACCCCCCAAAAATGACGACTGCGTTTTTGTCTTTTGAGCTTCAAGTCATGAAATCTATGCAGCCTACTCAATCCTTTTTTATAGCTACTGTTTACAGGCCTCCTGGGCCATATACACCATTCCTCACTCAGTTCCCTGAATTCCTATCGGACCTTGTAGTCATGGCAGATAATATTATAATTTTTGGTGACTTCAATATTCACATGACAAAATCCACAGACCCAAAAGGCGATTCAGTGTTTTTTTTCTTCCAAACATGTCTTTTGACCTACTCATTGCCACAGTCACACCCTGGATATAGTTTTGTCCCGTGGAATAAATATTGTGGATCTAAATATTTTTCTTCATAATCCTGGACTATCGGACCACCATCTTATTATGTGTGCAATCACAAAAATGTATCTACATAGACCTCAACCAAGGATTATCAAAAGCCGTGCTATATATTCTTGGACAACCTACAGATTCCTAGATGCCCTTCCAGACTCCCCCGCCTACCTAAGGACGTCAGAGTACAAACATCAGTTAACCACCTAACTGAGGAACTCAATTTAATCTTGTGTAATACCCTAGATGCAGTCGCACCCCCAAAAACAAAAACATATTTGTCACAAGAAATAAGCTCCCTGGTATACAGAAAATAACCAAGCCCTGAAGTAAACTTACAGAAAATTGTAATGGAGATGGCGCTACACCAAACTGGAAGACTTCCGACTAGCTTGGACTGACAGGACCTAGGATCAATGGAGACACTCTAGATTTGTAATCCTCTATCTATTGACACATTTATGGAAATAGTCATGGCCTCTAAACCTTCCAACTGGAACCTATTCCAATTAAACTACAGAAAGAGCTACTTCCTGTAATTGGCCCTCCTATGATGAACATAATAAACATTTTTCTATCCTCCGGATGTGTACCAAACTCACTAAAAGTGGCAGTAATAAAACCTATCTTGAAAAAGCCAAAACTTGACCCAGAAAATGTCAAAAACTATCGGCCTATATCGAATCTTCCATTTCTCTCCATTTGTTATTTTTAAACAGAAAATATGCCTTCCTGAAGACAAATAATGTATGCAAAACAATTCAATCTGGTTTTAGACCCAATCATAGCACTGAGACTGCACTTGTGAAGGTGGTAAATTAAATGGTGTCAGACCAAGACTCTGCATATGTCCTTGTGCTCCTAGACCTTAGTGCTGCTTTTGACACCATCGATCACCACATTCTTTTGGACAGATTGGTTTAGATCTTCTCTGTCGGAGAGATATCAGTTTGTCTCTGTGGATGGTTTGTCCTCTGACACATCAATTGCAAGTGTCGGTGTTCCTCAAGGGTCCGTTTTAGGACCACTATATATTGTACCTCTTGGTGATGTCATTAGTAACACACAATGTTAACTTTCACTGCTATGCAGACGATACACAGCTGTGCATTTCGATGAAACATGGTGAAGCCCCAAAATTACCATTTTTTTTACTTTTAAACTCGGACAAAACAGAGTTTGCTAGTCCTTGGTCCAAAGAAACAAAGAGATCTTCTGTTGGATCTGACAATTAATATTGATGGTTGTACAGTCGTCTCAAATAAAACTGAAGGACCTCTGCGTTACTCTGGACCCTGATCTCTCTTTTGATGAACATATTAAGACTGTTTCAAGGACACCTTTATTACATCTACATAACATTGCAAAAATCATAGACATTCTGTCCAAAAATGATGCAGACAAATGAATCCATGCTTTTGTCACTTCTAGATTAGACTGCTGCAATCTTCTACTTTCCACCTCCCCGGATAAAGCACTAAATAAACTTCAGTTAGTGATAAACACGGCTGCTAGAATCTTGACTAGAACCAAACAATGTGATCATAGTACTCCAGTGCTAGCCTCTCTATACTCGCTTCCTGGTAAGGCTAGGGCTGATTTCAAGGTTTTACTGCTAACCTACAAAGCATTACATGGGCTTGCTCCTACCTATCTTTCCAATTTGGTCCTGTCGTACATACCTACACGTACGCTACAGTCACAAGATGCAGGCCTCCTTATTGTCCCTAGATTTCTAAGCAAACAGCTGGAGGCAGGGCTTTCTCCTATAGAGTTCCATTTTTATGGAATGGTCTGCCCACCCATGTGAGATACGTAGATTCGGTCTCGACCTTTAAGTCTTTATTGAAGACTCATCTCTTCAGTGGGTCATAGAACCACCCTTGCTGTTTCCCTCTCTCCACTGGGATTCTCGGCCTCTAACCCTATTAACCCCTATTACAGGGGCTGAGTCACTGGCTTACTGGTGCGTCACTTGAGTTGGTGACGCACCACTGACGTGATCTTCCTATCCAGGTTGGCGACCCCCTCGGGTTTGTGCCGTGGGAGAGATCTTCGTGGGCTATGCTCGGGCTTGTCTCAGGGTAGTAAGTTGGTGGTTTGAAGATATTTAGGGCTAGGGTCCTTTTTTCTCAATTTCTGCCTGACTGATGTGCCCAAAGTAAACTGCCTGTTGCTCAGGCCCTGAAGCCAGGATATGCATATAATGGGTACCATTGGAGAAAAACACTTTAAAATAATGTAGGAGACTATAACTCAATAGATATGGTAGGATAAAATCTAAATAAAACCAACCAGAATAACTTTTTTTGAGAGCCCATGCTCTTACAATGGAAAGTATGGGGGCATTTTGAATTCCAGCTCCCAGGATGGATTCCTATGGCTTCCACAGGGTGTCAGCACTCCATGTTCAATGTTTCAGGCTTGTAACTTCCAAAATCAATGAGAAAGAACAGTTTTAGTACAGGGACACAGTCTTGGAAATTTGTGTTTGGGCGTACGGTGAAGACAAGACGCACCTGCTAATATCGGTTTCCTATTGAACATACTTCTTTCCGTATTAAATATTATAGTTTGATTACATTTTAGGGTATCTAAGGAGTCAATAGAAACATATTTTGACTTGTTTTAACAAAGTTTAGCGGTAGATTTTCAGGTTCCTTTCTCTGGAGGTTGAACGAGTGGATTACTCAAATCGATAGCGCCAACTAAACATACTTTTTGGGACATAACAACACTACATGTTATAGCTGGGACCCTTTGGATGACAAAGATTTTCAAAAGGTTTGTCAATATTTCATCGCTATTTGTGAATTTATGAAACCTGTGCCGGCGGAAAAATATTTTGATGTGAGGCTCCGTCTTCAAACAGTCGCATGGCATGCTTTCACTGTAAATTGGACAGTGCAGTTAGATTAAGCTTTCAACTGATATAAGACACTTTTATCTACCTAAATGTTTAATATCCCTAATTTTTATGATTTTATTTGAATTGCTCTCCCTCCAGTTTCACAGTAAGTTGTACCGCTGGCAGGACGCCTAGTCCTAAATATCCCTCTAGTGGTGTGGGGGCTGTGCTTTGGCAAAGTGGATGGGGTTATATCCTGCCTGGTTGGCCCTGTCTGGAGGTATCATCGGATGGGGCCACAGTGTCTCCTGACCCCTCCTGTCTCAGCCTCAGTATTTATGCTACAGTAGTTTGTGTCAGGGCGCTAGGGTCAGTCTGTCATATCTGGAGAATTTCTCCTGTCTTATCCAGTGTCCTGTGTAAATGTGAGTATGCTCCCTCTAATTCTCTCTTTCTTTCTCTCCTCCCTTGGAAGACCTGAGCCTTAGGACCATGCCTCAGGAATGCCTGGCATGATGACTCCTTGCTGTCCCCAGGCCACCTGGTCATGCTGCTGCTCCAGTTTCAACTGTTCTGCCTGCGTCTATGGAACTCTGACCTGTTCCCCGGACATGCTACCTTGTCCTGTTGCTGCTGTTTTTGACCATCTCTCTCTACCGCACATGCTGTCTCTAACTCTGAATGATCGGCTATGAAAAGCCAACTGACCTTTACTCCGGAGGTGCTGACTTGTTGCACCCTGTGATTGTTATTATTGGACCATGCTGGTCATCTATGAACATTTGAACATCTTGGCCATGTTCTGTTATAATCTCCACCCGGCACAGCCAGAGGAGAACTGGCCACCCCTCATAGCCTGGTTTCTTCCTAGGTTCCAGTTTTTCTAGGGAGTTTTTCATAGCCACCTCGCTTCTACACCTGCATTGCTTGCTGTTTTGGGGTTTTAGGCTGGGTTTCTGTAAAGCACTTTGTGACATCGGCTGATGTAAAAATGGCTTTATAAATACATTTGATTGATTGATGGTTATGAGTTATCTTTCATATGAGCCGCAGATCAATAGTATCCCCAGTCATACTCAATCAACTCTTCTATAGGCCAGTTAGACTACCAGGATAATCTGATTAGCTGCCCGAGAGCTCCATCCATTCCATAAATCGCTCACTACACTACTGTTATTACCACTCAATAGACTACTGTTACTACCACTCACTAGACTACTATTATTACCACTCACTAGACTACTGTTATTACCACTCACTAGACTACTGTTATTACCACTCACTAGACTACTGTTATTACCACTCAATAGACTACTGTTACTACCACTCACTAGACTACTATTATTACCACTCACTAGACTACTGTTACTACCACTCACTAGACTACTATTATTACCACTCACTAGACTACTGTTATTACCACTCAATAGACTACTGTTATTACCACTCACTATACTGTTATTACCACTCAATAGACTACTGTTATTACCACTCACTATACTGTTATTAACACTCACTATACTGTTATTACCACTCACTAGACTACTGTTATTACTACTCAATAGACTACTGTTACTACCACTCACTAGACTACTATTATTACCACTCACTAGACTACTGTTATTAACACTCACTAGACTACTGTTATTACCACTCACTATACTGTTATTAACACTCACTATACTGTTATTACCACTCACTAGACTACTGTTATTACCACTCACTATACTGTTATTAACACTCACTAGACTACTGTTATTACTACTCAATAGACTACTGTTACTACCACTCACTAGACTACTATTATTACCACTCACTAGACTACTGTTATTAACACTCACTAGACTACTGTTATTACCACTCACTATACTGTTATTAACACTCACTATACTGTTATTACCACTCACTAGACTACTGTTATTACTACTCACTAGACTACTGTTATTACTACTCACTAGACTACTGTTATTACCACTCAGTATACTGTTATTACCACTCACTATACTGCTATTACCCCTCACTATACTGTTATTACCACTCACTATACTGTTATTACCACTCACTATACTGTTATTACCACTCACTAGACTACTGTTATTACTACTCACTAGACTACTGTTATTACCACTCACTATACTGTTATTACCACTCACTAGACTACTGTTATTACCACTCACTATACTACTGTTATTACCACTCACTAGAGTACTGTTATTACCACTCACTAGACTACTGTTATTACCACTCACTAGACTTCTGTTATTACCACTCACTGGACTACTGTTATTACCACTCACTAGACTACTGTTATTACCACTCACTATACTGTTATTACCACTCACTAGACTTCTGTTATTACCACTCACTTGACTACTGTTATTACCACTCACTAGACTACTGTTATTACCACTCACTATACTGTTATTACTACTCACTAGACTACTGTTATTACCACTCAGTATACTGTTATTACCACTCACTATACTGTTATTACCCCTCACTATACTGTTATTACCACTCACTATACTGTTATTACCACTCACTATACTGTTATTACCACTCACTATACTGTTATTACCACTCACTAGACTACTGTTATTACTACTCACTAGACTACTGTTATTACCACTCACTATACTGTTATTAACACTCACTAGACTACTGTTATTACTACTCAATAGACTACTGTTACTACCACTCACTATACTGTTATTAACACTCACTATACTGTTATTACCACTCACTAGACTACTGTTATTACTACTCACTAGACTACTGTTATTACTACTCACTAGACTACTGTTATTACCACTCAGTATACTGTTATTACCACTCACTATACTGTTATTACCCCTCACTATACTGTTATTACCACTCACTATACTGTTATTACCACTCACTATACTGTTATTACCACTCACTATACTGTTATTACCACTCACTAGACTACTGTTATTACTACTCACTAGACTACTGTTATTACCACTCACTATACTGTTATTACCACTCACTAGACGACTGTTATTACCACTCACTATACTACTGTTATTACCACTCACTAGAGTACTGTTATTACCACTCACTAGACTACTGTTATTACCACTCACTAGACTACTGTTATTACCACTCAATAGACTACTGTTATTACCACTCACTATACTGTTATTACCACTCACTGGACTACTGTTATTACCACTCACTAGACTACTATTATTACCACTCACTAGACTACTGTTATTACCACTCACTAGACTACTGTTATTACCACTCACTAGACTACTGTTGTTACCACTCACTGGACTACTGTTATTACCACTCACTATACTGTTATTACCACTCAATAGACTACTGTTATTACCACTCACTAGACTACTGTTATTACCACTCACTATACTGTTATTACCACTCACTGGACTACTGTTATTACCACTCACTAGACTACTGTTATTACCACTCACTAGACTACTGTTATTACCACTCATTATACTGTTATTACCACTCACTAGACTACTGTTATTAACACTCACTATACTGTTATTACCACTCACTGGACTACTGTTATTACCACTCACTGGACTACTGTTATTACCACTCACTAGACTACTGTTATTACCACTCACTAGACTACTGTTATTACCACTCATTATACTGTTATTACCACTCACTAGACTACTGTTATTACCACTCACTATACTGTTATTACCACTCACTATACTGTTATTACCACTCACTAGACTTCTGTTATTACCACTCACTGGACTACTGTTATTACCACTCACTAGACTACTATTATTACCACTCACTAGACTACTGTTATTACCACTCACTAGACTACTGTTATTACCACTCACTATACTTTTATTACCACTCACTAGACTACTGTTATTACCACTCACTAGACTACTGTTATTACCACTCACTAGACTACTGTTATTACCACTCACTAGACTACTATTATTACCACTCACTAGACTACTGTTATTACCACTCACTAGACTACTGTTATTACCACTCACTAGACTACTGTTATTACCACTCACTATACTGTTATTACCACTCACTAGACTACTGTTATTACCACTCACTATACTGTTATTACCACTCACTAGACTTCTGTTATTACCACTCACTGGACTACTGTTATTACCACTCACTAGACTACTGTTACTACCACTCACTATACTACTGTTATTACCACTCACTGGACTACTGTTATTACCACTCACTAGACTACTGTTATTACCACTCACTGGACTACTGTTATTACCACTCAGTATACTGTTATTACCACTCACTAGACTACTGTTATTACCACTCACTATACTGTTATTACCACTCACTAGACTACTGTTATTACCACTCACTATACTTTTATTACCACTCACTAGACTACTGTTATTACCACTCACTATACTGTTATTACCACTCACTATACTGTTATTACCACTCACTAGACTTCTGTTATTACCACTCACTATACTTTTATTACCACTCACTAGACTACTGTTATTACCACTCACTAGACTACTGTTATTACCACTCACTAGACTACTATTATTACCACTCACTGGACTACTATTATTACCACTCACTAGACTACTGTTATTAACACTCACTAGACTACTGTTATTACCACTCACTATACTGTTATTAACACTCACTATACTGTTATTACCACTCACTAGACTACTGTTATTACCACTCACTATACTGTTATTACCACTCACTATACTGTTATTACCACTCACTAGACTTCTGTTATTACCACTCACTATACTTTTATTACCACTCACTAGACTACTGTTATTACCACTCACTAGACTACTATTATTACCACTCACTAGACTACTGTTATTACTAGACTACTAGGAGGAGGAGGTGAGGGCCCTCGGAGTGTGGTGTCAGGAAAACAACCTCACACTCAACGTCAACAAAACTAAGGAGATGATTGTGGACTTCAGGAAACAGCAGAGGGAACACCCCCCTATCCACATCGATGGAACAGTAGTGGAGAGGGTAGCAAGTTTTAAGTTCCTCGGCATACACATCACAGACAAACTGAATTGGTCCACTCACACAGACAGCATCGTGAAGAAGGCGCAGCAGCGCCTCTTCAACCTCAGGAGGCTGAAGAAATTCGGCTTGTCACCAAAAGCACTCACAAACTTCTACAGATGCACAATCGAGAGCATCCTGGCGGGCTGTATCACCGCCTGGTATGGCAACTGCACCGCCCTCAACCGTAAGGCTCTCCAGAGGGTAGTGAGGTCTGCACAACGCATCACCGGGGGCAAACTACCTGCCCTCCAGGACACCTACACCACCCGATGTCACAGGAAGGCCATAAAGATCATCAAGGACATCAACCACCCGAGCCACTGCCTGTTCACCCCGCTATCATCCAGAAGGCGAGGTCAGTACAGGTGCATCAAAGCTGGGACCGAGAGACTGAAAAACAGCTTCTATCTCAAGGCCATCAGACTGTTAAACAGCCACCACTAACACTGAGTGGCTGCTGCCAACACACTGACACTGACTCAACTCCAGCCACTTTAATAATGGGAATTGATGGGAAATGATGTAAATATATCACTAGCCACTTTAAACAATGCTACCTTATATAAATGTTACTTACCCTACATTATTCATCTCATACGCATACGTATATACTGTACTCTATATCATCGACGGTATCCTTATGTAATACATGTATCACTAGCCACTTTATACTATACTATGCCACTTTGTTTACATACTCATCTCATTGTACATACTGTACCCGATACCATCTACTGTATCTTGCCTATGCTGCTCTGTACCATCACTCATTCATATATCCTTATGTACATATTCTTTATCCCCTTACACTGTGTACAAGACAGTAGTTTTGGAATTGTTAGTTAGATTACTTGTTATTACTGCATTGTCGGAACTAGAAGCACAAGCATTTCGCTACACTCGCATTAACATCTGCTAACCATGTGTATGTGACAAATAAAATTTGATTTGATTTGATTTGATTACCACTCACTAGACTACTGTTATTACCACTCACTATACTTTTATTACCACTCACTAGACTACTGTTATTACCACTCACTAGACTACTGTTATTACCACTCACTAGACTACTGTTATTACCACTCACTAGACTACTATTATTACCACTCACTGGACTACTGTTATTACCACTCACTAGACTACTGTTATTACCACTCACTAGACTACTGTTATTACCACTCACTAGACTACTGTTATTACCACTCACTAGACTACTGTTATTACCACTCACTAGACTACTGTTATTACCACTCACTGGACTACTGTTATTACCACTCACTAGACTACTGTTATTACCACTCACTATACTGTTATTACCACTCACTAGACTACTATTATTACCACTCACTGGACTACTGTTATTACCACTCACTAGACTACTGTTATTACCACTCACTAGACTACTGTTATTACCACTCACTAGACTACTGTTATTACCACTCACTGGACTACTGTTATTACCACTCACTAGACTACTGTTATTACCACTCACTATACTGTTATTACCACTCACTAGACTACTGTTATTACCACTCACTATACTGTTATTACCACTCACTAGACTTCTGTTATTACCACTCACTGGACTACTGTTATTACCACTCACTAGACTACTGTTATTACCACTCACTAGACTACTGTTATTACCACTCACTAGACTACTGTTATTACCACTCACTATACTGTTATTACCACTCACTAGGCTACTGTTATTACCACTCACTAGACTACTGTTATTACCACTCACTATACTGTTATTACCACTCACTAGACTACTGTTATTACCACTCACTAGACTACTGTTATTACCACTCACTATACTGTTATTACCACTCACTAGACTACTGTTATTACCACTCACTATACTGTTATTACCACTCACTATACTGTTATTACCACTCACTAGACTACTGTTATTACCACTCACTATACTGTTATTACCACTCACTATACTGTTATTACCACTCACTATACTGTTATTACCACTCACTAGACTACTGTTATTACCACTCACTATACTGTTATTACCACTCACTATACTGTTATTACCACTCACTATACTGTTATTACCACTCACTATACTTTTATTACCACTCACTAGACTACTGTTATTACCACTCACTAGACTACTGTTATTACCACTCACTAGACTACTGTTATTACCACTCACTATACTGTTATTACCACTCACTAGACTACTGTTATTACCACTCACTAGACTTCTGTTATTACCACTCACTAGACTTCTGTTATTACCACTCACTGGACTACTGTTATTACCACTCACTAGACTACTGTTATTACCACTCACTAGACTACTGTTATTACCACTCACTATACTGTTATTACCACTCACTGGACTACTGTTAATTCCACTCACTAGACTACTAGCTGAGCTGAGGCTCTTATGCAGAGCCACTTACAGTTAGCGTATTCACTACAACCACAAGTGATTTCAGAAATTATTGTTGTCTGTCAACAATGACAAGACACCAGTGTCTGACAACTTGGATGGAAAATGACTGAGGATAATAGCAGACGGTATTGCCACTCCTATTTGCCACATCTTCATTCTAAGCCTACTAGAGAGTGTGTTGCCCTCAGGCCTGGAGGGAAGCTAAAGTCATTCCTCTACCTAAGAATAGTAAAGCCCCCTTTACTGGCTCAAATAGCCGACCAATCAGCCTGTTACCAACCCTTAGTAAACTTCTGGGAAAAATGGTGTTTGACCAGATACAATGTTATTTAACAGACTTTCAGCACACTTATAGGGAAGGACATTCAACAAGCACAGCACTTACACACATGACTTGATGATTGGCTGAGTGAAATTGATGATAAAAAGATTGTGGGAGCTGTTTTGTTAGACTTCTGTCTGGTAGGCTTTTGAAATTATTGATCATAGGCTGCTGCTGGAAAAACGTATGTCTTTTGGTTTTACACCCCCTGATATATTGTGGAATGAGAGTTACCTGTCTAACAGAACACAGAAGAAGCCCCTTCAATGTAATCCAGGTAGAATCAAGAATTCCCCAGGGCAGCTGTCCTTACTTTTTAAAAGTAAGGGCACATTGACTCTGTACTGGTATCCCGTGTATATAGCCTCCACATTGACTCTGTACCGGTACCCCCTGCATATAACCTCCACATTGACTCTGTACCGGTACCCCCTGCATATAACCTCCACATTGACTCTGTACCGGTACCCCCTGTATATAGCCTCCACATTGACTCTGTACTGGTACCCCCTGCATATAGCCTCCACATTGACTCTGTACTGGTATTTCGCCTCCACATTGACTCTGTACCGTAACACCCTGTATATAGCCTCCTCATTGACTCTGTACCGGTACCCCCTGTATATAGCCTCCACACTGACTCTGTACCAGTACCCCCTGTATATAGCCTCCACATTGACTCTGTACCAGTACCCCCTGTATATAGCCTCCACACTGACTCTGTACCGTAACACCCTGTATATAGCCTCCTCATT
This sequence comes from Oncorhynchus mykiss, assembly GCF_057628025.1. NCBI lineage: Eukaryota > Metazoa > Chordata > Actinopteri > Salmoniformes > Salmonidae > Oncorhynchus > Oncorhynchus mykiss. The sequence goes on from NC_143037.1 coordinate 80,352,320, forward strand.
GACTCTGTACTGGTACCCCCTGTATATAACCTCCACATTGACTCTGTACCGGTACCCCCTGTATATAGTCTCCACATTGACTCTGTACCGTAACACCCTGTATATAGCCTCCTCATTGACTCTGTACCGGTACCCCCTGTATATAGCCTCCACATTGACTCTGTACCGGTACCCCCTGTATATAGCCTCCACATTGACTCTGTACCAGTACCCCCTGTATATAGCCTCCACACTGACTCTGTACCGTAACACCCTGTATATAGCCTCCTCATTGACTCTGTACTGGTACCCCCTGTATATAACCTCCACATTGACTCTGTACCGTAATACCCTGTATATAGCCTCCACATTGACTCTGTACCGGTACTCCCTGTATATAGCCTCCACATTGACTCTGTACCGTACCACCTGTATATAGCCTCCACATTGACTCTGTACCGGTACCCCCTGTATATAACCTCCACATTGACTCTGTACCGGTACACCCTGTATATAGCCTCCACATTGACTCTGTACTGGTACCTCCTGTATATAACCTCCACATTGACTCTGTACTGGTACCCCTTGTATATCGCCTCACTATTGTTATTTCACTGCTGCTGTTTAATTATTTGTTTCTTTTATGTTCCATTTTTTACTGAACACTAATTTAAAAAATGTTCTATGTTCTTAAAGCGTTGTTGGTTAAGGGCTTGTAAGTAAGCATTTCACTGTAAGGTCTAAACCTGTTGTTTTCGGCTTATGTGACAATACCATTTGATTTGATTTGATCTGCTCGGGGATAAAAACACAGCTCACAGGTCTTTGTGGAGAGAACAGGGAAGCCCTCAGGTGTGGCCGGGGGGGCTATGCGTAACACGGTCACAGTTGAGAGTGGCTGCTGACACTGGCCATATATCACATTCACCCCTGTTCCACGTCTATCGCAACCCAACGGAGGGAGAGGGGGGCGCGGGGGTTGCCTTGGAGACCTCGCCACCTCCCTTCTAGGTAGCACGTCCTTTACAACATCATGACGCTGCCTGGAACAGCGGTGAGGTAGCTAGCTAGTGCTTTACTTAGGATCTGCAAAGACACAGGGGATGGAGGTGGCTGGGAGAGCGGCTGATATTCATCATTTTATATGAGCGTAAATCCATGCGGAAACACAGCAAGACTGTTTGGGTTGGTCTCAAACATTTTCTACATGGATGGGTGTTATTTTATTTTAAGGAATTCCTTGGCTTTCTTCAAAATTACCATCACATCTATTCGAATGGGAAGAGCCTCACTGATGATAATAATAAGATCAATTTCAGTCTGATTTTCTTAACCCTTCGCGTGGAATAATGCAGTCCTCTGTTTTGTTTTTAACAATTGGGGATGAAAACAGCAGCGAGGCTGTGATGATGAGAGACACACCTGTTCGTTCAAGTTCATACAACTATCAAGCCTCGTCATCGTCATCGGCATCATTGCCATCCCCAACTGTAGTCTGTCTTACTGACTGTGTTCAGTATGTTTGATTAGCAACAGAGACGCCTAGAACCAGGGTAGAACCAGGGTAGAACTAGCTAGTGCCCCTTAGGAGCGGCAGGTGTCTCCGACAACATGCTCTATAGCCGCGGCACATCTTTCTCTCCGGGGTGGATCATGTCAGATAGACAAGCAGAACACAGCAGCCTCCATGCACCGGCCTCATACCAGCTCACAGCAGGTGTCTGTCATAATCAGCCTAGTTTCTCTCCAGTCACTCAGCATTCAGAGAGAGAAGACATGCAACAATCACCCTGATGCCGCTGTCTCTGCCGCGCTGCTCCCTCCGCTGGGGTTGGTGCTGGGGGTTGGTGCTGGGGTTGGTGCTAGAGTTGGTGCTGGGGAGACCTGACACGTCTCCTTCTCATGAACACAGAAAATGAATCCTCCTTGCTGTTGCTCTCCTTCTCTCTGAGTTTCACTGGAAGTTAAACAGACATGAATGGTAATGTAGTATTGTTCCCTGTCTACCTCTATCTGTTTCTCATTCTCTCTCTCTGTCTACCTCCTGTCTCTCACAATTCGCCATCATTCAGCCAGTTGACAAAAGAGCCCCACGAGCGCATCGCCTCACCCGGATCCTCTCTCATCTCTTCGAGATCCTCATTAAAGGGGAGGCGTCACGTGAATGGGCAGAAACGGTTCACATAGAAAGTGAAAAAATGATCCTGCATCATCAGCTAGTTTGGAACAGCACATGTTGACCTATCTAAAAAAAAACGACCACATTAGTTGAGCCAAGAAAGACACCTATTTATGTGGGTTGTTTTAAATAGCCAGCCAGCCAGCAAGCCAGTCAGCCAGCCAGTCAGCCAGCCAGCCAGACAACCAGCCAGACAACCAGCCAGCCAGCCAGCCAGACAACCAGCCAGACAACCAGCCAGCTAGCAAGCCAGTCAGCCAGCCAGTCAGCCAGCCAGTCAGCCAGCCAGATAGCCAGCCAGACAACCAGCTAGCAAGCCAGTCAGCCAGCCAGCCAGACAGCCAGTCAGCCAGTCAGCCAGCCAGCTAGCAAGCCAGTCAGCCAGCCAGCCAGCTAGCAAGCCAGTCAGCCAGCCAGCTAGCAAGCCAGTCAGCTGTGCCCCGGAGCAGGGCCAACTAGCCCTGGGATAAGGTTAGTGCTAACTGTGCTCCGGAGCAGGGCAAACTAGCCCTGGGATAAGGTTGGTGCTATCTGTGCTCCGGAGCAGGGCCAACTAGCAAACTAGTTAGTGCTAACCCATGTTAGCGAGTTTGTAGTGACTTCATTACCATGAAACATAACCACTGTCCCAGTCTGAAGTGTGTAGTGACTTCATTACCATCAGCCTGCAGAAGGGTTGTTTCTGACTCGTACAGTCCACATTCGATGTTCCCAAAAGCCAAAATGCAAAAATATTCAATAAGATCCAGGAATATGACTCTCCTTTAAAATTAGAGCATAGATTGGTTGAAATGAAAATACATAACATGGCCTGTTTGTATTTATGTATGGTCAAAAGACTATACTGCTCCCATGTCTAGCTAGGACTGCCCCCCCCCCCCAAGGCCCAACTTCCTGCCTTTATCCCATCACTAACACACTTACCACAGTACAATGAATGGGCAAGAGGGGGAGACACAAACTAAGCTACACTAATAATAATGAATGAAGGTACACTAATAACATGAAGGTAATCTCCCTCAGCCCAGGGCTAAAATCTCCATGTAATATAGTCTACACCTCCACAATAAATCCATGTAATATAGTCTACACCATCACAATAAATCCATGTAATATAGTCTACACCATCACAATAAATCCATGTAATATAGTCTACACCATCACAATAAATCCATGTAATATAACCTACACCTTCACAATAAATCCATGTAATATAGTCTACCTACACTTTCACAATAAATCCATGTAATATAGTCTACCTACACCATCACAATACATCCATGTAATATAGTCTACACCATCACAATAAATCCATGTAATATAGTCTACACCTTCACAATAAATCCATGTAATATAGTCTACACCATCACAATAAATCCATGTAATATAGTCTACACCATCACAATAAATCCATGTAATATAGTCTACACCATCACAATAAATCCATGTAATATAGTCTACACCATCACAATAAATCCATGTAATTTAGTCTACACCATCACAATAAATCCATGTAATATAGTCTACACCATCACAATAAATCCATGTAATATAGCCTACACCATCACAATAAATCCATGTAATATAGTCTACACCATCACAATAAATCCATGTAATATAGTCTACACCATCACAATAAATCCATGTAATATAGTCTACACCATCACAATAAATCCATGTAATATAGTCTACCGGCACCATCACAATAAATCCATGTAATATAGTCTACACCATCACAATAAATCCATGTAATATAGTCTACCTACACCATCACAATAAATCCATGTAATATAGTCTACACCATCACAGTAAATCCATGTAATATAGTCTACCTACACCATCACAATAAATCCATGTAATATAGCCTACACCATCACAATAAATCCATGTAATATAGTCTACACCATCACAATAAATCCATTTAATATAGCCTACCTACACCATCACAATAAATCCATGTAATATAGTCTACACCATCACAATAAATCCATGTAATATAGTCTACACCATCACAATAAATCCATGTAATATAGTCTACACCATCACAATAAATCCATGTAATATAGTCTACACCATCACAATAAATCCATGTAATGTAGTCTACCTACACCATCACAATAAATCCATGTAATATAGTCTACACCATCACAATAAACAGAATAGAGCACTCTGAGTTGTCCTTATGTTAGGTCCTGATCTGGCTATTCCATATGGCTGTGGGCTACATACTCTGAGTTGTCCTTATGTTAGGTCCTGATCTGGCTATGCCATATGGCTGTGGGCTACATACTCTGAGTTGTCCTTATGTGAGGGGTCTGATCTGTCTATTCCATATGGCTGTGGGCTACATACTCTGAGTTGTCCTCATTTTAGGGTCCTGATCTGTCTATGCCATATGGCTGTGGGCTACATACTCTGAGTTGTCCTTATGTTAGGTCCTGATCTGTCTATGCCATATGGCTGTGGGCTGCATACTCTGAGTTGTCCTTATGTTAGGTCCTGATCTGTCTATGCCATATGGCTGTGGGCTACACTAGTTCATTTACCAGACAACACTTGCTTAGAATTCCTTGGCATTATTTTATATTATTTTATAGTATGAAGAACATATTTGAACATATCTCAATAAAATAGAAAGGATATTTTCTCCAAACGATTTGAGGGATTGTGCATATACAGCTATTCTGTGTTGAGCGGTTGTTATTAACAAAGACATAGGTATTCCTATATGTTTAATTTAGAGTTATTTATGTAAATGTTGTTGTTGTAACGGTTTTCTGTATGAGAAGGAGAGTCGGACCAAAATGCAGCGTGTAGATTGCGATCCATGTTTTAATGAACAAACGTAAAACACGCATCAATGCAAACACTACAAAATAAAGAACGTGATGAACGTAACGAAAACCTAAAACAGCCTATCTGGTGAAAAAACACATAGACAGGAACAATCACCCACAAACACACAGTGAAACCCAGGCTACCTAAATATGGTTCCCAATCAGAGACAATGACGAACACCTGCCTCTGACTGAGAACCATATCAGGCTGAACATAGAAATAGACAAACAAGACATGAAACATAGAATACCCACTCAGATCACACCCTGACCAATCAAAACATAGAAAATACAAAGTAAACTATGGTCAGGGCGTGACAGTACCCCCCCCCCCCCCAAAGTGCGGACTCCGGCCGCAAAACCTGAACCTATAGGGGAGGGTCTGGGTGGGCATCTGTCCGCGGTGGCGGCTCTGGCGCTGGACGTGGACCCCACTCCATGACAGTTTTAATCCCCCTCCTAAACGTCCCTAAATAGGTTACCCACCACAATGATAACATGGGACAGAGGGACAGCTCGGGACAGAGGTAACTCGGGACAGATGGGTAGCTCAGCACTGAGAGGAAGCTCAGCACTGAGAAGAAGCTCAGCACTGAGAGGAAGCCCAGGCAGGTAGTAGAAACTACCAGAACCTGGCTGGCTGGCGGTTTCAGCAGATCCTGGTCGACTAGCAGATCTGGAAGAATCTGGTCGACTGGCGGATCTGGGAGAATCTGGTCGACTGGCGGATCTGGGAGAATCTGGTCGACTGGCGGATCTGGGAGAATCTGGTCGACTGGCGGATCTGGGAGAATCTGGTCGACTGGCGGATCTGGGAGAATCTGGTCGACTGGCGGATCTGGGAGAATCTGGTCGACTGGCGGATCTGGGAGAATCTGGTCGACTGGCGGATCTGGGAGAATCTGGACGACTGGCAGATCTGGAAGAGTCTGGACGACTGGCAGATCTGGAAGAGTCTGGACGACTGGCAGATCTGGAAGAGTCTGGTCGACTGGCAGATCTGGAAGAGTCTGGACGACCGGCAGATCTGGAAGAGTCTGGTCGACCGGCAGATCTGGGAGAGTCTGGTCGACCGGCAGATCTGGGAGAGTCTGGTCGACCGGCAGATCTGGGAGAGTCTGGTCGACCGGCAGATCTGGGAGAGTCTGGTCGACCGGCAGATCTGGGAGAGTCTGGTCGACCGGCAGATCTGGGAGAGTCTGGTCGACCGGCAGATCTGGGAGAGTCTGGTCGACCGGCAGATCTGGGAGAGTCTGGTTGACTGGCAGCTCTGGCTGCTCCATGCTGACTGGCTGCTCCATGATGACTGGCAGCTCTATGCTGACTGGCAGCTCTGGCTGCTCCATGCTGACTGGCTGCTCCATGCTGACTGGCAGCTCTGGCTGCTCCATGCTGACTGGCGGCCCTGGCTGCTCCATGCTGACTGGCGGCCCTGGCTGCTCCATGCTGACTGGCGGCCCTGGCTGCTCCATGCTGACTGGCGGCCCTGGCTGCTCCATGCTGACTGGCGGCCCTGGCTGCTCCATACTGACTGGCAGCTCTGGCGGCTCCTTGCAGACTGGCAGCTCTGGCGGCTCCTTGCAGACTGGCAGCTCTGGCGGCATCCTGCAGACAGGCAGCTCTGGCGGCTCCTTGCAGACTGGCAGCTCCATGCAGACTGACAGCTCCTTGCAGACTGGCAGCTCCTTGCAGACTGGCAGCTCCTTGCAGACTGGCAGCTCCTTGCAGACTGGCAGCTCCTTGCAGACTGGCAGCTCCTTGCAGACTGGCCGCTCCTTGCAGACTGGCAGCTCCTTGCAGACTGGCAGCTCTGGCTGCTTCATGTAGACTGACAGCTCTGGCTGCTCCATGCAGACTGACAGCTCAGGCTGCTCCATGCAGACTGACAGCTCCTTGCAGACTGGCAGCTCCTTGCAGACTGGCAGCTCCTTGCAGACTGGCAGCTCCTTGCAGACTGGCAGCTCTGGCTGCTTCATGTAGACTGACAGCTCTGGCTGCTCCATGCAGACTGACAGCTCAGGCTGCTCCATGCAGACTGACAGCTCCTTGCAGACTGGCAGCTCCTTGCAGACTGGCAGCTCCTTGCAGACTGGCAGCTCCTTGCAGACTGGCAGCTCTGGCTGCTTCATGTAGACTGACAGCTCAGGCTGCTCCATGCAGACTGACAGCTCAGGCTGCTCCATGCAAACTGACAGCTCCTTGCAGGCTGGCAGCTCCTTGCAGACTGGCAGCTCAGGCTGCTCCATGCAGACTGGCAGTTCTGGCTGCGCTGAACAGGCGGGAGACTCCGGCAGCGCAGGAGAGGAGAGAGGCTCCGGCTGCGCTGAAGAGGCGGGAGATTCCGGCAGCGCAGGAGAGCAGAAAGGCTCTGGCTGCGCTGAACAGGCGGGAGACTCCGGCAGCGCAGGAGAGGAGAGAGGCTCTGGCTGCGCTGAACAGGCGGAAGACTCCGATAGCGCATGAGAGGAGAAAGGCTCTGGCTGCGCTGAACAGGCGGAAGACTCCGATAGCGCATGAGAGGAGAGAGGCTCTGGCTGCGCTGAACAGGCGGAAGACTCCAATAGCGCATGAGAGGAGAGAGGCTCTGGCTGCGCTGAACAGGCGGGAGACTCCGGCAGCGCAGGAGAGAAGAGAGGCTCTGGCTGCGCTGAACAGGCGGGAGACTCCGACAGCGCTGTAGAGAAGGAAGGCTCTAACAGCGCTAAACAGGCGGGAGACTCTGACAGCGCTGGAGAGGAGGAGGGCTCCGACAGCGCTGGAGAGGCGAGGCGCACTGTAGGCCTGATGCGTGGTGCTGGCACAGGACGTGCAAGGCTAGGGATGGGCACAGGAGGCCTGATGTGTGAGACTGGAACCAACTTCACCAGCCGACTAAAACGGACCTCAGGACGAGTATGGAGCGCTAACCCAGGTGCCATCAAATCCCTGACACGTTCCGTCAGGCGAATTCTATGCAAAATGCACCAACACAGCAACTCCCTCATTTCTCTCTCCTCCAATTTCCCCATTAACTCCTTCACAGTCTCTGTTTCGCTCACCTCCAACACCGGCTCTGGTTCTGGTCTCCTCCTTGGCTCCTCACGATAAACAGGAAGAGTTGGCTCAGGTCTGGCTCCTGACTCTGCCACACTCTCCCTGAGCCCCCCCCCAAGAAATTTTTGGGGGTGACTATGGGGCCTCCGTCCGCGCCGCCTTGCTTGCTTCGCAAACTCCATTCTCCTATATCCTTCCGCGCACTGCTCCATCGAATCCCAGGCGGGCTCCGGTACTCTCCCTGGGTCGGCCGCCCACCTGTCGATCTCCTCCCAAGTCGTATACTCCATACTGTACTCCTCTTTGGGCTGCGCCTGTTGTTTCTTCTCTCGCTGCCCCTTTGGGCGGCTACACTCCCCTGGTTTAGCCCAGGGTCCTCTCCCGTCGAGGATTTCCTCCCATGTCCAGAAATCCTTATTGCGCATCTCCTCGCGCTGCTCCTGCCTGTTGACACGCTGCTTGGTCCCTTTGTGGTGGGTGATTCTGTAACGGTTTTCTGTATGAGAAGGAGAGTCGGACCAAAATGCAGCGTGTAGATTGCGATCCATGTTTTAATGAACAAACGTAAAACACGCATCAATGCAAACACTACAAAATAAAGAACGTGATGAACGTAACGAAAACCTAAAACAGCCTATCTGGTGAAAAAACACATAGACAGGAACAATCACCCACAAACACACAGTGAAACCCAGGCTACCTAAATATGGTTCCCAATCAGAGACAATGACGAACACCTGCCTCTGACTGAGAACCATATCAGGCTGAACATAGAAATAGACAAACAAGACATGAAACATAGAATACCCACTCAGATCACACCCTGACCAATCAAAACATAGAAAATACAAAGTAAACTATGGTCAGGGCGTGACAGTTGTCATACAAATGTTGAGCTATATGTTTTCATGTTTAATATATTCCAAGGCTGCATAATGAGACTCTAATGATGATTTGAAAAAAATGGCATAAATGACATGAGCTCTGCTTAGTTTTTTTGCGCAGGTTGTACACACTTCATCAGTCTCTCATTCCCAATTTTGACAAGCACTTGATAATGCCTCGAATTTCTTGGCAGCATCCCCTTTGTGTGTCCATAGTCCCCCTAAAAAAATCCATACCTTTTGCGGCCAGTGGTCTCTGTTACCTTTGGCTAAATATAATAATTATAATTCCCTTCTCCCTGCTGCGTGGGTTACCTCTCACTCACATGCCTCTCAGTTTTTCCTATTTGTTGCATTACAACCTGTAATTTAAATAGATTTTTTGGGGGGGATTTCATTTAATGGACCATCACAAAATAGTCCAAATTGGTGAAGTGAAATCAAATAAATTACATTTAAAAATAAAATTCAAAGAAATATAAAACTGAAAAGTGGTGCGTGCATATCTATTCACCCCCTTTGCTATGAAGCCCCTAAATAAGATCTGGTGAAACCAATTACCTTCAGAAGTCACGTAATTAGTTAAATAAATGTCACGATCGTGTGGACCAAGCGGCAGCGTACATAGAGTTCCACATGCTGAAACCCACAGAAAACAATAAAGTGCAAAACGAAACGTGAAACTAATGCAGGCAACTAGACATAGACAAGATCCCCACAAAAACCCAGTGGAAAAAGCCTGCCTAAATATGATCTCCAATCAGAGACAACGATAGACAGCTGCCTCTGATTGGGAACCATTCCAGGCCAACATAGAATTTAAAAAACTAGACTACCCACCCTAGTCACACCCTGACCTAACCAAAATAGAGAATAAAAAAGATCTCTGAGGTCAAGGCGTGACAATAAAGTCCATCTGTGTGCAATCTAAGTGTCACATGATCTGTCACATGATCTCAGTATATATATACACCTGTTCTGAAAGGCCCCAGAGTCTGCAACACCACTAAGCAAGGGGCACCACCAAGCCAGCGGCACCATGAAGAAAAAGGAGCTCTTCAAACAGGTCACTACAAAGTAGTGGAGAAGTAGAGATCAAGGTTGGGTAATAAAAAAATATCAGATACTTTGAACATCTCACAGAGCACCATTAAATCCATTATTAAAACATGAAGCCATGCCAAGAGAGTGCCGCACACCAAAGAGCCAGGACCAGGCGAGGAGGAGATATACTGTATTAACCACACCTCTAAGAGGAGATATACTGTATTAACCACACCTCTAAGAGGAGATATACTGTATTAACCACACCTCTAAGAGGATATATACTGTATTAACCACACCTCTAAGAGGATATATACTGTATTAACCACACCTCTAAGAGGAGATATACTGTATTAACCACACCTTTAAGATGAGATATACTGTATTAACCACACCTTTAAGAGGAGATATACTGTATTAACCACACCTTTATGATGAGATATACTGTATTAACCTCACCTCTAAGAGGAGATATACTGTATTAACCACACCTTTATGATGAGATATACTGTATTAACCTCACCTCTAAGAGGAGATATACTGTATTAACCACACCTTTAAGAGGAGATATACTGTATTAACCACACCTTTATGATGAGATATACTGTATTAACCTCACCTCTAAGAGGATATATACTGTATTAACCACACCTCTAAGAGGAGATATACTGTATTAACCACACCTTTAAGAGGAGATATACTGTATTTACCACACCTTTATGATGAGATATACTGTATTAACCTCACCTTTAAGAGGATAGGAGATATACTGTATTAACCACACCTTTAAGATGAGATATACTGTATTAACCACACCTTTATGTGGAGATATACTCTATTAACCTCACCTTTAAGATGAGAGGAGATATACTGTATTAACCACATCTTTAAGAGGAGATATACTGTATTAACCACACCTTTAAGATGAGATATACTGTATTAACCACACCTCTAAGATGAGATATACTGTATTAACCACACCTTTAAGATGAGATATACTGTATTAACCACACCTTTATGTGGAGATATACTGTATTAACCACACCTTTAAGAGGAGATATACTGTATTAACCACACCTTTAAGATGAGATATACTGTATTAACCACACCTTTAAGATGAGATATACTGTATTAACCACACCTTTATGTGGAGATATACTCTATTAACCTCACCTTTAAGAGGATATATACTGTATTAACCACACCTTTAAGATGAGATATACTGTATTAACCACACCTTTAAGATGAGATATACTGTATTAACCACACCTTTAAGAGGAGATATACTGTATTAACCTCACCTTTAAGATGAGATATACTGTATTAACCTCACCTTTAAGTGGAGATATACTCTATTAACCTCACCTGTAAGATGAGAGGAGATATACTCTAACCACACCTTTAAGAGGATATATACTGTATTAACCACACCTTTAAGATGAGATGAGATATACTCTATTAACCACACCTTTAAGAGGATATATACTGTATTAACCAAACCTTTAAGAGGAGAGGAGATATACTGTATTAACCACACCTTTAAGATGAGAGGAGATATACTGTATTAACCTAACCTTTAAGAGGAGAGGAGATATACTGTATTAACCACACTTTTAAGATGAGATATACTGTATTAACCACACCTTTAAGATGAGATATAATGTACTAACCACACCTTTAAGATGAGATATACTGTATTAACCTCACCTTTAAAATGAGATATACTGTATTAACCACACATTTAAGAGGAGATATACTGTATTAACCACACCTTTAAGATGAGATATACTGTATTAACCTCACCTTTAAGAGGAGATATACTCTATTAACCACACCTTTAAGAGGAGATATACTGTATTAACCACACCTTTAAGATGATATATACTCTATTAACCACACCTTTAAGAGGAGATATACTGTATTAACCACACCTTTAAGATGAGATATACTGTATTAACCACACCTCTAAGATGAGATATACTGTATTAACCACACCTTTAAGATGAGATATACTGTATTAACCACACCTTTAAGATGATATATACTGTACTAACCACACCTGTATGTGGAGATATACTGTATTAACCACACCTTTAAGATGAGATATACTGTATTAACCACACCTTTATGTGGAGATATACTCTATTAACCTCACCTTTAAGATGAGATATACTGTATTAACCACACCTTTAAGAGGAGATATACTGTATTAACCTCACCTTTAAAATGAGATATACTGTATTAACCACACATTTAAGAGGAGATATACTGTATTAACCACACCTTTAAGATGAGATATACTGTATTAACCTCACCTTTAAGAGGAGATATACTCTATTAACCACACCTTTAAGAGGAGATATACTGTATTAACCACACCTTTAAGATGATATATACTCTATTAACCACACCTTTAAGAGGAGATATACTGTATTAACCACACCTTTAAGATGAGATATACTGTATTAACCACACCTCTAAGATGAGATATACTGTATTAACCACACCTTTAAGATGAGATATACTGTATTAACCACACCTTTAAGATGATATATACTGTACTAACCACACCTGTATGTGGAGATATACTGTATTAACCACACCTTTAAGATGAGATATACTGTATTAACCACACCTTTATGTGGAGATATACTCTATTAACCTCACCTTTAAGATGAGAGGAGATATACTGTATTAACCACACCTTTAAGAGGAGAGGAGATATACTGTATTAACCACACCTTTAAGATGATATATACTGTATTAACCACACCTTTAAGAGGAGATATACTGTATTTACCACACCTTTAAGAGGAGATATACTGTATTAACCACACCTTTAAGAGGAGATATACTGTATTAACCACACCTTTAAGATGAGATATACTGTATTAACCACACCTTTAAGAGGAGATATACTGTATTAACCACACCTTTAAGATGAGATATACTGTATTAACCTCACCTTTAAGAGGAGATATACTCTATTAACCACACCTTTAAGAGGAGATATACTGTATTAACCACACCTTTAAGATGATATATACTCTATTAACCACACCTTTAAGAGGAGATATACTGTATTAACCACACCTTTAAGATGAGATATACTGTATTAACCACACCTCTAAGATGAGATATACTGTATTAACCACACCTTTAAGATGAGATATACTGTATTAACCACACCTTTAAGATGAGATATACTGTACTAACCACACCTGTATGTGGAGATATACTGTATTAACCACACCTTTAAGATGAGATATACTGTATTAACCACACCTTTATGTGGAGATATACTCTATTAACCTCACCTTTAAGATGAGAGGAGATATACTGTATTAACCACATCTTTAAGAGGAGATATACTGTATTAACCACACCTTTAAGAGGAGAGGAGATATACTGTATTAACCACACCTTTAAGATGATATATACTGTATTAACCACACCTTTAAGAGGAGATATGCTGTATTTACCACACCTTTAAAATGAGATATACTGTATTAACCACACATTTAAGATGAGAGGAGATATACTGTATTAACCACACCTTTAAGATGATATATACTGTATTAACCACACCTTTAAGAGGAGATATACTGTATTTACCACACCTTTAAGAGGAGATATACTGTATTTACCACACCTTTAAGAGGAGATATACTGTATTAACCACACCTTTAAGATGAGATATACTGTATTAACCACACCTTTAAGAGGAGATATACTGTATTAACCTCACCTTTAAAATGAGATATACTGTATTAACCACACATTTAAGAGGAGATATACTGTATTAACCACACCTTTAAGATGAGATATACTGTATTAACCTCACCTTTAAGAGGAGATATACTCTATTAACCACACATTTAAGATGAGATATACTGTATTAACCACACCTCTAAGATGAGATATACTGTATTAACCACACCTTTAAGATGAGATATACTGTATTAACCACACCTTTAAGATGAGATATACTGTACTAACCACACCTGTATGTGGAGATATACTGTATTAACCACACCTTTAAGATGAGATATACTGTATTAACCACACCTTTATGTGGAGAGGAGATATACTGTATTAACCACACCTTTAAGATGATATATACTGTATTAACCACACCTTTAAGATGAGATATACTGTATTAACCACACCTTTAAGAGGAGAGGAGATATACTGTATTAACCACACCTTTAAGATGATATATACTGTATTAACCACACCTTTAAGAGGAGATATACTGTATTTACCACACCTTTAAAATGAGATATACTGTATTAACCACACATTTAAGATGAGAGGAGATATACTGTATTAACCACACCTTTAAGAGGAGACATACTGTATTAACCACACCTTTAAGATGAGATATACTGTATTAACCACACCTTTAAGAGGAGAGGAGATATACTGTATTAACCTCACCTTTATGATGAGATATACTGTATTAAACTCACCTTTAAGAGGAGAGGAGATATACTGTATTAACCACACCTTAAAGAGGAGAGGAGAGGAGATATACTGTATTAACCTCACCTTTATGATGAGATATACTGTATTAACCACACCTTTAAGAGGAGATATACTCTATTAGCCACACCTTTAAGATAATATATACTGTATTAACCACACCTTTAAGAGGAGATATACTCTATTAACCACACCTTTAAGATGAGATATACTGTATTAACCACACCTCTAAGATGAGATATACTCTATTAACCTCACCTTTAAGAGGATATATACTCTATTAACCACACCTTTAAGAGGATAGGAGATATACTGTATTAACTACAACTTTAAGATGAGATATACTGTATTAACCACACCTTTAAGAGGAGAGGAGATATACTGTATTAACCACACCTTTAAGAGGAGATATACTGTATTAACCTCACCTTTAAGAGGAGAGGAGATATACTGTATTAACCTCACCTTTAAGAGGAGAGGAGATATACTGTTTAAACCACACCTTTAAGATGAGATATACTCTTTAAACCACACCTTTAAGAGGAGAGGAGATATACTGTTTAAACCACACCTTTAAGAGGAGAGGAGATATACTGTATTAACCTCACCTTTAAGATAATATATTATAGCAGGCTCAAGGGTGTAGCGTTTCCACATTTATTAACAAAACATGCACCAGTAGCACAACTAGAATGCAAATGGTGAGTTTATTAGGGAATTTGGTACACTGGGGAAGAGGGGGGAATTCACCAGTCACTTCACAGTCCACAAGCCGTTCTCGTCTGTTCAGGGGTAATCTTAATTCTTGGGTCCTCAGCAAATCCTGTCCGCTACACAATGGAGGTAGTTCGACAGTCCAGGTCACAATGGGTAATCTAACATATATTGCTCTCTCTCTCTCTCTCTTCTCCCTCTCTTCACAAGGCTCTCTCCTACTCTGCCCCTTTGTGCAGGTCGCATCCTCCTTTATCGCCAAGCACTCCCTGGCCACAAGACCCACAGCCTTGCCACGTTGGGGCTGGAAGTCCATATAAGGCTCAGGGGTGGAGCCAGCGGGTTGCAAGGGTATCTCTCCTCAATAACTACTCCCCTCACCTCTCCCTGCCTTCTGCAACACCCCCCAGCTCCGACCGGGAGGGAGGGGTGGTCCAGCTCCCTAGAGCATCAATCATGGAGAGGGCATTGGCATTTCCATGGGCTGCACCTGATCTGTGGACGACAGAGAAATCAAAGGGCTGTAAGGAACCAGCAGGTGACCACGGCGTTACTGTCCTTGTTCCGTGACATCCAAACCAGTGGTGCATGGTCAGTCACGAGGGTGAAGTGCCGTCCCAATAAGTAATACTTCAGCGTTTCCAGCGTCCACTTAATCACTATACATTCATTCTCCACTGTGGAATATCTTTGTTCCCGCGGAAACAGCTTCCGGCTAATGTGCACGACTGGGTTTTCCTCACCTTCATGTAGCTGTGATAGGACGGCACCCACCCCTGTTTTGGACACATCGGTCTGTACCACCAGTGGTTTGGAGAAGTCCGGGGTCACCAGCACAGGTCCAGATCACAGTGATCCCTTTAGGTTCTCTCCGTCTCCTTGGTCCACGTCACCTGAACGGGCAGATGGCTCCTGGTCAGATCTGTCAGTCGGCTGGCTAGGGTGGCAAAGTGGGGAATAAATCTCCGGTAGTAACTAGTCAACCCCACAAACGTGCGTACCTTCTTCTTGGTGAGGGGGTGGGGCCTACACTTTCTTCACCTGCCGTTTGACACATCCCCTCCCGATCATGTACACCAGGTACTCCCACAAGCCCAGCTGACATTTCTGTTAGCCCCGCCTCCCGTAAGGCCGGCAATACCGCGCTCAGTTGTGTCTCCCACTCGCTCCCAGGGATCACAATAATCGTCGATATCCAGTGGCCTGCGAAAGTATTCAAATTGGCATTTTTCCTATTTTGTTGCCGTTTTTGTTGCCGTATCATTTGATCTACACAACATGCCTACCACTTTGAAGTCGCAAAATATGTTTTATTGTGAAACAAACAAGAAATATGCGTGCATAAACTTCAGCGTGCATAACTATTCACCCCCCCAAAGTCAAAACTTTGTAGAGCAACCATTTACAGCAAGTCGCTTTGGGTATGTCTCTTTAAGCTTGGCACATCCAGCCACTTGGATGTTTGCCCATTCTTCAAGGCAAAACTGCTCTAGCTTCTTCAAGTTGGAATGGTTCCGCTGGTGTACAGCAATCTTTAAGTAATACCACAGATTCTCAATTGGAATGAGGTCTGGCCTTTGACTAGGCCATTCCAAGACATTTAAATTTAAATTCCATTTTCCCCTTAAAGCACTCAAGTGTTGCTTTAGCAGTATGCTTATGGTCATTGTCCTGCTGGAAAGTGAACCTATATCCCAGTCTCAAATCTCTGGAAGACTGAAACAGGTTTCCCTCAAGAATTTCCCTGTATTTAGCGCCATCCATCATTTCTTCAATTCTGACCAGTTTCCCAGTCCCTGACGATTAAAAACATCCCCACAGCATGATGCTTCCCCCACAATGCCTCACGGTGGGGATTGTACTCGGGGTGATGAGAGGGGTTGGGTTTGTGCCAGACATAGCATTTTTCTTGATGGCCAAAAAATATACAATTTAATCTCATCTGACCAGAGTGCCTTCTTATTTAAGGCCATTTTTCTTAAAAGTCAAAAACAGAAATAGAGCACTCAAAGTACATGAACCTGGTGTCAGGAAAAAAAGAACTAGCCATTTATCTATCATAATTTCCGATAAATTGTGCAATGTACAATTGGTGATGATTAAAGAAATTTGTTTTTTCTATTCAAAAAAGTTACAGACCCAGTTGGCGTGTTCAGACGAATCCGTTAAGGCGGGTTTTGGAGCTCTACGTGATTTCTGTGATTTTCTGAACTCACACACACACACACACACAAAGTCAATGGGGAGTGACACAGTGTGAGGCTTACAGACACACAGAGCCTGCAAAATGTACCTGCGTTCAAACTATCAAAGACCCGCCAGACCTAGAGCTCTGAAATGTCAAGAAACAGTCCATTTGCAATGACTTCAATTAATTTTGACCATCGTGAAAATGACGACTTCCCAGAGTCACAAGACTAGGTTCATATTGAAACCTCTTCGGCCAATAGAGACGGACCCTAAAGTTTCTGTCCGATCATTCAGGGACCCCGCAGCAACGCCCAGAAAAAAAGTAGATTTTCAGCACTAATTAAGGTTGCTGCTCGGGCTCCAAATGACCTATCGAGCCGAAACTCGGGATTCGGGGTTGTCTCTGCTAGGCCTACACATAATGTCAGAACTGGACCCACAGCTAGAATGTAACTATGTGTTTTAAGTTTTTATTATGGTTTAGATGGAAGGTGGCCTGAATTTTGGGCCTGCTCTGAAATATGTGATAGTTGGCTTCTAAACGAGTTGGACAAAGTGGGTTTGGTGTCAGTTTGTATCAGTTTGGTGTCAGAATGATATCTTATTGACTGATGGACTCTGACTTGATGGCTGACTTTTGTCCGTTTGCAATAAGTTTAAACAGTGATGAACCATCACCAAATTCACATGCTGAAATCAACACCAACGAGAAATGGAGATGAACCACTATCACTGCTCGGCCATCCCGAGTTCAACGGGCCAGTCAATTGGGCATTTCTGAAGTATATTAGACCATGTCCAATTTGTGATGCTAAATGCCCATTGTAAGACATTGCAAACGGACAGCCGTGCACCTGGTAATCTGTATGGGTTACTAGGAGCACATTTTTAAAATGTTTTTTAATGCCTTCAGGGGAGGAGTCCATGGCCAGAGAGGGAGCACCCCCCACCCGTGCCCATCCAATAGAGGGCATAATGAAATCCACCAAGTATCAGGCAATTTTGGCTGACAATCTGGTTTTCTCTGCCAGAAGGCTGGGACTTGGCCGTAGGTCCCAGCCATCTGGCAGACAATGACCTAAAACATACCTCAAGATCCACACAGAAAACTTCCTTATTGAGGTGTGTGTCCGGCTGCTGCATAAAAAGGCCCCTGCGAGAGGGAGGGACAGACAGACAGACAGACAGACAGACAGACAGACAGACAGACAGACAGACAGACAGACAGACAGTGACAGGAAGATGGAGAGAGAGAAAGGGGGGAGAGAGAGAGAGCGAGAGACAGAGGGAGAGTCAATGTACAGTATCAGTCAGAGATTTGCTGTCGCTATTGAGGCCAGTACAGTTCTGCTCGGTATTAAAAGGCCCTGTGTCCAGAGGGACTGAAGCTAAGGGAAAGAGACAGCCAGAGGCTCTTTAAAATGGGTTCCTCTCTGTCAGTACTATATATATAGGGTCTCCAACCACTGGATTAACCTCAGGACCTAGGCGACGTCCTCAGCACTCTTCATGGCTGTACATTATACACTTACATTAGCGTGTCTCACAGCTGGAACACATGGAAACAACCACATAACTGCTGATTGTGGTACAGGACATGAACTGGGTCTTGGTCTGACTGCAGAAAGTCAAATGGACCCTGTTAGAGTGACAGACACCACTTAATGTAATGATAATACTAGTCTGAGAGGATGAGAAATATTCACAATGAGACTGCCTCTTTGTCCCCAATCCACTCCAATCTTTTTAATGCCTAAACACTAATGACATAGTAGTGATAGATGAGGAGATGAGGAAAGGCAATATTTCAACCAGAAGGTATTGGCTTCTGCTGTGAGAGTCCCATAGCTACTGAATGATGTCATAGCTAACAGAGTACCATAGCTACTGAATGATGTCATAGCTAACAGAGGACCATAGCTACTGAATGATGTCATAGCTAACAGAGTACCATAGCTACTGAATGATGTCATAGCTAACAGAGTACCATAGCTACTGAATGAAGGTCTAGGTGTGATGTCATAGCTAACTGAGTCCCATAGCTACTCAATTAAGGTCTAGGTGTGATGTCATAGCTAACAGAGTACCATAGCTACTGAATGAAGGTCTAGATGTGATGTCATAGCTAACAGAGTACCATAGCTACTGAAAGAAGGTCTAGATGCTATGTCATAGCTAACTGAGTCCCATAGCTACTGAATGAAGGTCTAGATGTGATGTCATAGCTAACAGAGTACCATAGCTACTGAATGAAGGTCTAGGTGTGATGTCATAGCTAACTGAGTCCCATAGCTACTCAATTAAGGTCTAGGTGTGATGTCATAGCTAACAGAGTACCATAGCTACTGAAAGAAGGTCTAGATGCTATGTCATAGCTAACAGAGTACCATAGCTACTGAATGAAGGTCTAGGTGTGATGTCATAGCTAACAGAGTCCCATAGCTACTGAATGAAGTTCTAGATGGGAGGGGTGGATGGAGTGATGGAGGGAAGGATTGTGGATAGATGGTGAGATGAGGGAGGGAGGGAGGGATGAGGATATGGAGGGATGATGGATGTAGTGGTGAGATGATGGGGACCACAGACATTTTTCTCTATTGTCAATCACTCAGACATCAGAGTACCCATCACTCACCTCCAACCTACATTAGACTGGTTTAATGTTTAGATTACAAATCTCTTCCTGTGACTCAGCCAATCAAGCACTCACCCCTGCCCCCAGCACCCCCCACATAGCCCCTTCCTAAGCCAATGGGTGGTGATTGATTTTATTCGTATGAAGACATGTTATTAGATACAGAACAGCTGATCATCAGCTGTCTTACACAAGAGAACAGGACAGGAGGAGAAGGAGAAGGGGGAGCGGAAGAGAGAGGGTGGAAGGAGGAGAAGGACAAGGCCATCTGTAGAACAAAGCCTCCGCGGCCAGGAGTTGCCCTGCCGTAACCCAGGAACCAGAGGATGAGAGAAAATGAGTGATGAGAGAGAGAGAGGTGTGGTCTTGGCAGCTTGTTATTGTGTGACATAATGAGCATCTCAACACAATGACAATGAAGAACAGTCAGAAATCATCACTGCAAAACAACTTTAGCAATGTGTTGAACACCGGATTTGAGCTTGTAGACTCTCTCTCTCTCACACACACACACACACACACACACACACACACACACACACACACACACTGCTGTGCAACCTGATCTCATAGTTTCACTTTGGGATTTGACCTAGGTCTATTTTACAAATGTAACCAATACAGTGGTCTCTAAAATTACTGGAACCCCTGAATGGCAATGCACAAACAATACTTATATAAAATAAAATATAAACAATAATATATAAACAATACATTATAAAAAAATTAAATATAAACAATATAATTATAGAGAGAAACTCAAAATACCAACATGTGAGAAATACTGTATTTTATTAATGTTTCAATGGAACCAACCAAAATCATACAATTATTTAATACAAAATACATTCCACCAAAATCAAGGTTTCGTAATTATTAATCCTCATTTAGTACTTGGTGCCACCACCTCTGGTACGGATAACAGCATGGAGTCTTTTCCTGTAATGCTTGACAACGTTAAGGAACACATTTGGAGGGATTTTGGACCATTCCTCTATGCAGATCCTTCACATTCTTGGGTTTGCGCTTATCAACTGCCATCTTCCACTCAGCCCACAGGTTTTCAATTGGATTGCGGTACGGCGTCTGAGATGGCCATGGCAGAACATTGATTTTGTTGTCACAGAACAATTTCTGTGTGGATCTTAAGGTATGTTTGGGGTCATTGTCTTGTTGGAAAGTCCACCTACGGCCAAGTCCCAGGTTTCTGGCAGAGGCAACCAGATTGTCAGCCAAAATTGCCTACTGTCCCATTTACTCAATAAATGTTTGTTTTGTTCGATACAGATTCTCTTTATATCCCAAAACCTCTGTTTTGTTCGCTCGTTTTGTTCAGTAATCCACAGGCTCAAACGCAGTCACAGCAGGAGTAAAATCCAATTAGTGTCCGTAAAGTTCGCAGAAACATGTCAAATGATGTTTATAATCAATCCTCAGGTTGTTTTTATTTAATAATCAATAATATTTCAACCGGACAACAACGTCAGCAAGCAAACAGCAAGCAATGCAGGTGTAGAGGCACGGTGGTAGGAAAAAAAACTCCCAAGAAAGACCAAAACCTAGGAAGAAACCTAGAGAGGAACCAGGCTATGAGGGGTGGCCAGTCCTCTTCTGTCTGTGCCGGGTGGAGATTATAACAGAACATGGCCAAGATGTCGGTGGTATAGAGTACAATATATACATATGAGATGAGTAATGTAGGGTATGTAAACATTATATTAAGTGGCTAGTGACACATTTTTTTACATGTATGGCAGCAGCCAGTGTTAGTGGTGGCTGTTCAACAGTCTGAAGGCCTTGAGATATAATCTGTTTTTCAGTCTCTCGGTCCCAGCTTTGATGCACCTGTACTGACTTTTTTTTTCGCCTTTATTTAACCAGGTAGGCTAGTTGAGAACAAGTTCTCATT
Organism: Oncorhynchus mykiss; assembly: GCF_057628025.1. Classification (NCBI taxonomy): domain Eukaryota; kingdom Metazoa; phylum Chordata; class Actinopteri; order Salmoniformes; family Salmonidae; genus Oncorhynchus; species Oncorhynchus mykiss. The sequence goes on from NC_143037.1 coordinate 80,374,209, forward strand.
TGCAACTGCGACCTGGCCAAGATAAAGCATAGCAGTGTGAACAGACAACACAGAGTTACACATGGAGTAAACAATTAACAAGTCAATAACACAGTAGAAAAAAAAGGGAGTCTTTATACATTGTGTGCAAAAGGCATGAGGAGGTAGGCGAATAATTACAATTAGCCGAAGTCGAGGATCGGTAGGATAGTCAGTTTTACTAGGGTAAGTTTGGCGGCGTGAGTGAAGGAGGCTTTGTTGAGGAATGGAAAGCCGACTCTAGATTTTATTTTCGATTGGAGATGTTTGATATCAAATCAAATCAAATCAAATTTTATTTGTCACATACATATGGTATGATATGAGTCTGGAAGGAGAGTTTACAGTCTAGCCAGACACCTAGGTACTTATAGATGTCCACATATTCAAGGTCGGAACCATCCAGGGTGGTGATGCTAGTCAGGCGTGCGGGTGCAGGCAGCGAACGGTTGTAAAGCATGTATTTGGTTTTACTAGCGTTTAAGAGCAGTTGGAGGCCACGGAAAGAGTGTTGTATGGCATTGAAGCTCGTTTGGAGGTTAGATACAACAGTGTCCAAGGACGGGCCGGAAGTATATAGAATGGTGTCGTCTGCGTAGAGGTGGATCAGGGAATCGCCCGCAGCAAGAGCAACGTCATTGATATATACAGAGAAAAGAGTCGGCCCGAGAATTGAACCCTGTGGCACCCCCATAGAGACTGCCAGAGGACCGGACAGCATGTCCTCCGATTTGACACACTGAACTCTGTCTGCAAAGTAGTTGGTGAACCAGGCAAGGCAGTCATCAGAAAAACCGAGGCTACTGAGTCTGCTGATAAGAATATGGTGATTGACAGAGTCGAAAGCCTTGGCAAGGTCGATGAAGACGGCTGCACAGTACTGTCTTTTATCGATGGCGGTTATGATATCGTTTAGTACCTTGAGCGTGGCTGAGGTGCACCCGTGACCGGCTCGGAAACCAGATTGCACAGCGGAGAAGGTATGGTGGGATTCGAGATGGTCAGTGACCTGTTTGTTGCCTTTGCTTTCGAATACCTTAGATAGGCAGGGCAGAATGGATATAGGTCTGTAACAGTTTGGGTCCAGGGTGTCTCCCCCTTTGAAGAAGGGGATGACTGCGGCAGCTTTCCCATCCTTGGGGATCTCAGACGATAAAAAGGGAGGTTGAACAGGCTGGTAATAGGGGTTGCGACAATGGTGGCGGATAGTTTCAGAAATAGAGCGTCCAGATTGTCAAGCCCAGCTTATTTGTACGGGTCCAGGTTTTGCAGCTCTTTCAGAACATCTGCTATCTGGATTTGGGTAAAGGAGAACCTGGATAGGCTTGGGCGAGCAGCTGCAGGGGTGGGCGGAGCTGTTGGCCGAGGTTGGAGTAGGTTGGCCAGCCGTTGAGAAATGCTTGTTGAAGTTTTCGATAATCATGGATTTATCGGTGGTGACCATGTTACCTAGCCTCAGTGCAGTGGGCAGCTGGGAGGAGGTGCTCTTGTTCTCCATGAACTTCACGGTGACATCGATGCCTTCCTAAGACATCGGGTGGTGTAGGTGTCCTGGAGGGCAGGTAGTTTGCCCCCGGTGATGCGTTGTACAGACCTCACTACCCTCTGGAAAGCCTTACGGTTGTGCGGGGTGCAGTTGCCGTACCAGGCGGTGATACAGCCCTACAGGATCTCGATTGTGCACCTGTAAAGTTTGTGAGTGCTTTTGGTGACAAGCCGAATTTCTTCAGCCTCCTGAGGTTGAAGAGGCGCTGTTGCGCCTTCTTCACCACGCTGTCACTGTGGGTGGACAAATTCAGTTTGTCCGTGATGTGTACGCCGAGGAACTTAAAACTTTCTACCCTCTCCACTACTGTTCCGTCGATGTGGATAGGGCGGTGCTCCCTCTGCTGTTTCCTAAAGTCCACGATCATCTCCTTTGTTTTGTTGACGTTGAGAGTGAGGTTTTCTATCGTATTATTGACTGTACGTTTGTTCATTCCATGTGTAACTCTGTGTTGTTGTATGTGTCACACTGCTTTGCTTTATCTTGGCCAGGTCGCAGTTGTAAATGGGAACTTGATCTCAACTGGCCTACCTGGTTAAACAAAGGTGAAATATTTTTTTTTTTAAAGGTAGCGTGTTTTGAATTTTGTTCCAGCAATATGGTGCTTTAAAACTAAAAGCAGATTTACCTAGCTCAGGGAAAACTGTAGGAACCTCAACCTCAATCCTGTGAACAAGTTAGGCAAATCAGGTGTCTATACTTCAACAGCAACATTAGATAACACAGTCATTTATGAATTAGAGTCTTGTAAACAAAATGGGAGTAATGTAGATCTATGCGTCTAACTGACGACCGGGAGACACACCTCTCACATCATGAAACTACCAGGACCAGACACCTCCCACAGTATGAAACTACCAGGACCAGACACCTCTCACAGTATGAAACTACCAGGACCAGACACCTCCCACAGTATGAAACTACCAGGACCAGACACCTCTCACAGTATGAAACTACCAGGACCAGACACCTCTCACAGTATAAAACTACCAGGACCAGCAGACACACCTCTCACACTATGAAAATACCAGGACCAGCAGACACACCTCTCACACTATGAAACTACCAGGACCAGCAGACACACCTCTCACACTATGAAAATACCAGGACCAGCAGACACCTCTCACAGTATGACACTACCAGGACCAGCAGACACACCTCTCACAGTATAAAACTACCAGGACCAGCAGACACTTCTCACAGTATGACACTACCAGGACCAGCAGACACACCTCTCACACTATGAAACTACCAGGACCAGCAGACACACCTCTCACACTATAAAACTACCAGGACCAGCAGACACACCTCTCACAACATGAAACTACCAGGACCAGCAGACACACCTCTCACAGTATGAAACTACCAGGACCAGCAGACATACCTCTCACAACATGAAACTACCAGGACCATCAGACACCTCTCACAGTATGAAACTACCAGGACCAGCAGACACACCTCTCACAACATGAAACTACCAGGAACAGCAGACACACCTCTCACAACATGAAACTACCAGGAACAGCAGACACACCTCTCACAACATGACACTACCAGGACCAGCAGACACACCTCTCACAGTATGAAAATACCAGGACCAGCAGACACCTCTCACAGTATGACACTACCAGGACCAGCAGACACACCTCTCACAGTATAAAACTACCAGGACCAGCAGACACTTCTCACAGTATGACACTACCAGGACCAGCAGACACACCTCTCACACTATGAAACTACCAGGACCAGCAGACACACCTCTCACACTATAAAACTACCAGGACCAGCAGACACACCTCTCACAACATGAAACTACCAGGACCAGCAGACACACCTCTCACAGTATGAAACTACCAGGACCAGCAGACATACCTCTCACAACATGAAACTACCAGGACCATCAGACACCTCTCACAGTATGAAACTACCAGGACCAGCAGACACACCTCTCACAACATGAAACTACCAGGAACAGCAGACACACCTCTCACAACATGAAACTACCAGGAACAGCAGACACACCTCTCACAACATGACACTACCAGGACCAGCAGACACACCTCTCACAGTATGAAACTACCAGGACCAGCAGACACACCTCTCACACCCAAAAAAATCATCATTCTACCATTTCCTCTCTCTAGATATCCCTCCATTCTCCCATACTGTCTCACTTGGGACTTGAACCTTCCCCAATATATCCATCCAGTTTCCCATGGTGTCTCAATATGGACTTGAACCTCTCCAAATACATTTTCCCTTTGTGTCTCACTAGGGACTTGAACCTCTCCAAATACATTCTCCCATTGGGTCTCACTAGGGACTTGAACCTCTCCCAAAACATTCTCCCATTGTGTCTCACTAGGGACTTGAACCTCTCCCAATACATTCTCCCATTGGGTCCCACTAGGGACTTGAACCTCTCCCAATACATTCTCCCATTGTGTCTCACTAGGGACTTGAACCTCTCCCAAAACATTCTCCCATTGTGTCTCACTAGGGATTTGAACCTCTCACAATACATTCTCCCATTGTGTCTCACTAGGGATTTGAACCTCTCACAATACATTCTCCCATTGTGTCTCACTAGGGACTTGAACCTCTCCCAATACATTCTCCCATTGTGTCTCACTAGGGACTTGAACCTCTCCCAAAACATTCTCCCATTGTGTCTCACTAGGGATTTGAACCTCTCACAATACATTCTCCCATTGTGTCTCACTAGGGACTTGAACCTCTCCCAATACATTCTCCCATTGTGTCTCACTAGGGACTTGAACCTCTCCCAAAACATTCTCCCATTGTGTCTCACTAGGGACTTGAACCTCTCCCAATACATTCTCCCATTGTGTCTCACTAGGGACTTGAACCTCTCCCAAAACATTCTCCCATTGTGTCTCACTAGGGACTTGAACCTCTCCCAAAACATTCTCCCATGCTGTTTCACTAGGGACCTCCCCATCTGCAACATTTCTGCCTAAATATCCCCCAAAATAAACATTTTACCCAAGACCACAATTTTTTCTACTGACTGACTGTGGTCCTTTAAATCCCCAGGATCTCAATATTGGGAAGGTTTTCCTAATGTTTTGTACACTCAGTGTATATTGAAGTACACTGTGTACTGTACTCTCTTAGAAATAAAAGGTGTTATCTAGATCCTGAAAGGTTTCTACCTGGAACCAAAAGGTGTTATCTAGAACCTAAAAGGGTTCTACCTGGAACCAAAAGGTGCATCTAGAAAGTAGAAGTGTTCTACCTGGAACCAAACAGTGCTATCTAGAACCTAAAAGGGTTCTTCGGCTGTCGTCATAGGAGAACCCTTTGAAGAACCCTGGTCACAGGTAGAACCCTTTTGGGTTTGATGTAGAACCCTTTCCACTGAGGGTTCTACATCAAACCCGAATGGGTTTTACCTGGAACCAAAAATAGTTTTTCTTTGGGGACCACCAAAGAACCCCTTTGGAACCATTTTCTTATAAGCTTACAGTATATACTGTACATCATTAATGCAGCCCATTAGAGACGTGCTTGTTTACAACAGAAAGAGGGTCTTCAGTACAGAAACCAATGAAACACTGACATTACTTCCAATTCCACATTCCACATTCCCGTAGCTCCCTCCCTCCCTCCCTCCCTCCCTCCCTCCCTGGGTCAACCATTTACACCGTCTAAACTGTTCCCATACTTCTCCCGTTCCAAAGGACCTCCAGAGGAGTGTGAGCGTCCTACAGGGAGGTAGAGAAGAATAGTGGTATTTCAGCCTCAGGCTGTGTGTGTGTTGCAGCTGGAGTCCTCAGAGGCTATAAGTCATTAATAGAGTCTGGTTGCTGTGGAAACACACACACACAAACACGTAGTTTCTTGATGCCCTCTGTGCTCTCGCTCAGGCTTTGTGGGTCATCATGTCTTTACCAAAAGCTAACATGAGGAAACATACATTCTCTCTCTCTCTCTCTCTCTCTCTCTCTCTCTCTCTCTCTCTCTCTCTCTCTCTCTCTCTCTCTCTCTCTCTCTCTCTCTCTCTCTCTCTCTCTCTCTCTCTCTCTCTCTCTCTCTCTCTCTCTCTCTCTCTCTCTCTCTCTCTCTCTCTCTCTCTCTCTCTCTCTCTCTCTCTCTCTCTCGGTGGTGATGCACTTATAAATTACAAAGGCATGACATTTAGCTTTCGCTCACAAATATCTGCTTTTTCTGTGTGTGTGTGTGTGTGTGTGTGTGTGTGTGTGTGAGAGAGAGAGAGAGAGTCTACAAGCTCAAAGCCGGTGTTCAACACATTGCTAAAGTTGTTTTGTAGTGATGATTTCTGCCAATCCACTGTGTTCTTGTAGGCAGTTGATTGACAACTGTTCAGTGTATCAGTCAGAACTCCAGTGTTCAGTGTTTCAGTCAGAACTCCAGTTGTCAGTGTATCAGTCAGAACTCCAGTGTTCAGTGTATCAGTCAGAACTCCAGTTGTCAGTGTATCAATCAGAACTCCAGTGTTCAGTGTTTCAGTCAGAACTCCAGTTGTCAGTGTATCAATCAGAACTCCAGTGTTCAGTGTATCAGTCAGAACTCCAGTTGTCAGTGTATCAATCAGAACTCCAGTGTTCAGTGTATCAGTCAGAACTCCAGTTGTCAGTGTATCAATCAGAACTCCAGTGTTCAGTGTTTCAGTCAGAACTCCAGTTGTCAGTGTATCAATCAGAACTCCAGTGTTCAGTGTATCAGTCAGAACTCCAGTTGTCAGTGTATCAATCAGAACTCCAGTGTTCAGTGTTTCAGTCAGAACTCCAGTTGTCAGTGTATCAATCAGAACTCCAGTGTTCAGTGTATCAGTCAGAACTCCAGTTGTCAGTGTATCAATCAGAACTCCAGTGTTCAGTGTATCAGTCAGAACTCCAGTTGTCAGTGTATCAATCAGAACTCCAGTGTTCAGTGTATCAGTCAGAACTCCAGTTGTCAGTGTATCAATCAGAACTCCAGTTGTCAGTGTTTCAGTCAGAACTCCTGTTTTCAGTGTTTCAGTCAGAACTCCAGTGTACAGTGTTTCAGTCAGAACTCCGGTGTTCAGTGTATCATTCATGACTCCAAATTTCAGTGTATCAGTCGTGACTCCGGTGTTCAGTGTATTAGTCGTGACTCCGGTGTTCAGTGTATTAGTCGTGACTTCAGTGTTCAGTGTATTAGTCGTGACTCCGGTGTTCACTGTATTAGTCGTGACTTCAGTGTTCAGTGTATCTGTCATGTATCCAGTATTCAGTATTTCAATCAGAACTTCTGTGTTCATTGTAACAATCAGAACTCCAGTGTTCAGAATATAAGTCATGACTCCAGTGTTCAGTGTATCAGTCAGAACTCCAGTTTTCAGAATATAAGTCATGACTCTAGTGTTCAGTGTATCTGTCATGTATCCAGTATTCAGTATTTCAATCAGAACTTCTGTGTTCATTGTAACAATCAGAACTCCAGTTTTCAGAATATAAGTCATGACTCTAGTGTTCAGTGTATCAGTCAGAACTCCAGTTTTCAGTGTTTCAGTCAGAACTCCAGTGTTCAGTGTATCAGTTATGACTTCAGTGTTCAGTGTATCAGTCAGAACTCCAGTGTTCAGAATATAAGTCATGACTCCAGTGTTCAGTGTATCAGTCAGAACTCCAGTTTTCAGTGTTTCAGTCAGAACTCCAGTGTTCAGTGTATCAGTGTATCAGTTATGACTTCAGTGTTCAGTGTCTGAGACACTGAACAGCCTCAGCCTCAGTTCAGAATATCCTACAGATCTGCAGTATTCAGTGTTTCAGACAGAACTCCAGTGTTCATCATCTGCTCAACTGTTGACTCCTATTGTCCTCATCATCTGCTCCTATTGTCCTCATCATCTGCTCTGCTGTTAACTCCAATTGTCCTCATCATCTGCCCCTATTGTCCTCATCATCTGCTCAACTGTTGACTCCTATTGTACTCATCATCTGCTCTGCTGTTAACTCCAATTGTCCTCATCATCATGTTCACTGCTCTAGAAAGACAAGCTTATTGGTGTACTACAGAATTCTTGCATTCACACACGCACACACACACACACGCACACACACACACACACACACACACACACACACACACACACACACACACACACACACACACACACACACACACACACACACACACGGCCACTCTGACAGATAACCTGCTCTCCCTTGAAATAAACACACACGAATGCACACACATACACACATCGATAGCAGTTATAAATTGATTATGGTGCAGCAGCTGGCCTCAATTTCTAACAGACCTCTCTCTCTGTCCTCCCACTGCCTCTCACACCTTTCCATACTCAACCTGAGTGTATGTGTGTATACATGCGTGTGTGTGTCTTCGGGGAGAGACCATCTCTCATCTCTCGTCTGGGCTGTTAATGGGGAATCATCTCCGTAGCCCGGTTGCAACTGAAGCTGCTGAGGGATGATCGTTCCGCTCTGTCGTAATTATCACCATCATTCGCTCTGGTTTTGATTAGCATAACCACCCCCTGGGGGGGAGGGGCCATGAGGTCTGGTAGAGAACACAGAGATAGTTTATGGGTAAAATGAGTAGAGTAGGAAACCAACGGAGACATATTTAAAAGTCTGGGAGCTCTTTTTTTTTAAGGTCAATGTAATTGGGCTTTATGTGACACCCCTCTCTTCCATCATCTCTGCTCTCTCTCATTCATCTAACTCATCTTCATGCTAAATAGAACATTCAATGTCCTGTATCGTTGGATGTGTTTGAAAGTGTACCGACACTAGCATTCGAATGTGCTCTACAAGTTAACTTGGAGTGCCAAGTTGTGTTTTAACCAAAAGGTTGTTGGTCACCTAGCAATTCTGTCACCACAGAGCTTCAGTTTTTTTTTCTTCTTGGATGTATGTAGAAAGATGTACAGTAGAGGCTGGCCTCCAGCACATAGAGAAGAGAGAGAGGTAGAGAGACAGAGGTATTCTGACAGAGTAATGGAGCGAGGAGGACAGAGAAAGAGGGGAGGGAGTGAGTAGAGAGAGTGAGAGACAGTGTGAGAGAGAGAGAGAGAGAGAGAGGGAGAGAGAGAGAGAGCCAGAGAGAGAGAGAGACAGAGTGAGAGAAAGAGAAAGAGAGAGAGAGAGAGAGAGCCAGAGAGAGAGAGAGAGCCAGAGAGAGAGAGAGCCAGAGAGAGAGAGAGAGAGAGAGCAGAGAGAGGGAGAGGGAGAGGGAGAGAGAGAGCCAGAGAGAGAGAGAGAGAGATAGAGAGAAAGAGAGAGAGAGAGAGAGAGAGACAGAGAGAGAGACAGAGAAAGAGAGAGAGAGAGAGAGAGATAGCAGGCAGTGGGCCTCAGAGCGGATGCTAATTTGGAGCAGGACTCACTTTATCAAATTAGTGAAAACAGGAACATTTTATATGTGGCTGGAAATTAATAAGGAAATTATCTCAACATAGAAAAATTTCCTTATGTGTTCTAACTACATCCCCCCAATTGAATCCCCATACTTTAATGAAGACAGCTTCTCCATCCTGGAGGGGGAAATCAATAATTTCCAGGCCCGGGGACATGTACTAGTCTGTGGCGACCTTAATGCCAGAACTGGACAAGAACCTGACACCCTCAGCACCCAGGGGGACAAACACCTGCCTGGAGGTGACAGCATTCCATCCCCCATATGGAACTATGACAAAACAAACAACAAAAACGGGTCACAACTCCTGCAGCTCTGTCGCCCGCTGGGTCACTACATAGTCAAATGGCTTCGAGGGGACTGTCACAGTAGGTACACCTACAGATCATCTCGTCGATGGAGGGCCTACACCAGCACGTAGATCATCTGCACAGATTCTGCCAGACCCGGGCCCTGACAGACCCCGGCCCTGTCAGACCCGGTTCCTGTCAGACCCGGGCCCTGTCAGACCTGGGCCCTGACAGACCCGGTTCCTGTCAGACCCGGTTCCTGTCAGACCTGGGCCCTGACAGACCCGGTTCCTGTCAGACCCGGTTCCTGTCAGACCCGGGCCCTGTCAGACCCGGTTCCTGTCAGACCCGGGCCCTGTCAGACCTGGGCCCTGACAGACCCCGGCCCTGTCAGACCCGGTTCCTGTCAGACCCGGGCCCTGACAGACCCCGGCCCTGTCAGACCCGGTTCCTGTCAGACCCGGTTCCTGTCAGACCTGGGCCCTGACAGACCCGGTTCCTGTCAGACCCGGTTCCTGTCAGACCCGGGCCCTGTCAGACCCGGTTCCTGTCAGACCCGGTTCCTGTCAGACCCGGGCCCTGTCAGACCTGGGCCCTGTCAGTCAATCTCAGTAACATAAAAATAATGGTCTTCCAAAAGAAGGTCCAGTTGCCAGGACAACAAATACACATTCCATCTAGACACCTTTGCCCTGGAGCACACAAAAAACGATGCATACCTCGGCCTAAACATCAGTGCCACAGGAAACTTCCACAAAGCTGTGAACAAGCTGAGAGACAAAGCAAGAAGGGCCTCTATGCCTTCAAAAGGAACATAAAATTCGACATACCAAATAGGATCTGGCAAAAAATACTTTAATCAATTATAGAACCCATTGCCCTTTATGGTTGTGAGGTCTGGGGTCCGCTCACCAACCAAGAATTTACTAAATGGGAAGAACACCAAATTCAGACTTTGCATGCAGAATTCTGCAAAAATATCTTCCGTGTACAACGTAGAACACCAAATAATGCATGCAGAGCAGAATTAGGCCGATACCCTCTAATGATCAAAATCCAAAATAGAGCTGTTAAATTCTATAACCACCTAAAATGATTCCCAAACCTTCCATAACAAAGCCATCAATTACAGAGAGATAAACCTGGAGAATAGTCCCCTAAGAAAGCTGGTCCTGGGACTCTGTTCATAAACACAAACACAACCCACAGAGCCACAGGACAGCAACACAATTAGACCCAAATAAATCATGAGGAAACAAAAAGATAATTACTTGACACATAAAATAAAAAAATAAAAATTAAACGAGCAAACTAGAATGCTATTTGGCCCTAAACAGAGAGTACACAGTGGCAGAATACCTGACCACTGTGACTGACCCAAACTTAAGGAAAGCTTTAACTATGTACAGACTCAGTGAGGATATTCTTGCTATTGAGAAAGGCCGCCGTAGGCAGACCTGGCTCTCAAGAGAAGACCGGCTATGTGCACACTGCCCACAAAATGAGGTGGAAACTGAGCTGTACTTCTTAACCTCCTGTCAAGCGTATGACCAAATTAGAGACACATATTTCCATCAGATAACACAGATCAGACATTTTTGTTTTGTTTATTTCATTTTCTTTAGCAATGTTAACATGTCAAACAAGCCCTTAAATTGAAATTAAATTGAGAGAGAGACAGAGAGTAAAAGAGTTTGACAAAAGGCACCTAAAAGTATCTCAGACCATGAGAAACGAGATGAATCCAAAATTGTACTCTTGAAGCCAAGCATCATGTCTAGAGAAAACCTTGCAGCATCCCTACGGTGAAGCAGGGTGGTGGCAGCATCATGATGTGGGAATGTTTTTCAGTAGCAGGGACTGGGAGACTCATTAGGATCCAGGGAAAGATGAACAGAGCAAAGTACAGAGAGATCCTTGATGAAAACCTGCTCTGGAGCGCTGAGGACCTCAGACTGGGGTGAACGACCCTAAGCACACAGCCAAGACAACGCAGGAGTGCCTTAGGGACAAGTTTCTGAATGTCCGTGAGTGGCCCAGCCAGAGCCTGGACTTGAACCCGATCTAACATCTCTGGAGAGACCTGAAAATAGCTGTGCAGCGATGCTCCCCATCCAACCTGACAGAGCTTGGGAGGATCTGCAGAGATTAATATGAGAAACTGCATAAATACAGTTGTGCCAAGCTTGTAGCGTCATACCCAAGAAGACTGAGGCTGTAATCACTGCCAAAGGGGCTTCAACAAAGTACTGAGTAAAAGGTTTGAATAAATTTGACTGGCTCAAATCACAGCGCTTGAGATGTTCTGCAAAGAAGATTGGAAGAAAGTCCACAAATACAGGTGTGACCTTTGAAAGGTTGTGGACATCAACAGCATCCACCCAGATACCCTCCACCACCCCAACAGTTTCACAGATGATGTATACAAATACTTTTCCACCATAATTTGAAAATAAATTCATTAAAAATCCTACAATGTGATTTTCTGGATTTTTTTTCTCATTTTGTCTGTCATAGTTGAAGTGTACCTATGAGGAAAATTACAGGCCTCTCTCATCTTTTTAAGTGGGAGAACTTGCACAATTGGTGGCTGACTAAATACTTTTTTGCCCCACTGTATATACATATATATCTATATTGAATCTCAATCTATCTGCCCTTTCTCACCTGGACAAAAGGAACACCTATGTGAGAATGCTGTTCATTGAATACAGCAAAATGTTCAATACCATAGTGCCCTCAAAGCTCATCAATAAGATAAGGACCCTGGGACTAAACACCTCCCTCTGCAACTGGATCCTGGACTACCTGACGGGCTGCCCCTAGATGGTAAGGATAGGCAACAACACATCTACACAGACTACACTCAATCATATGACCCATTGAAGAGATGAGTCTTCAGTAAAGACTTAAAGGTTGAGACCGAGTTTGCGTCTCTCACATGGGTAGGCAGACCATTCCATAAAAATGGAGCTATAGGAGAAAGCCCGGCCTCCAGCTGTTTGCTTAGAAATTCTAGGAATAATTAGGAGGCCTGCATCTTGTGACCGTAGTGTACGTGTAGGTATGTACGGCAGGACCAAATCAGAGAGATAGGTAGGAGCAAGCCCATGTAATGCTTTGTAGTTTAGCAGTAGAACCTTGAAATCAGCCCTTGCCTTGACAGGAAGCCAGTGTAGGGAGGCTAGCACTGGAGTACTATGATAACATTGTTTGGTTCTAGTCAAGATTCTAGCAGCCGTGTTTATCACTAACTGAAGTTTATTTAGTGCTTTATCCGGGGAGGTGGAAAGTAGAGCATTGCAGCAGTCTAACCTAGAAGTGACAAAAGCATGGATTAATTGTTCTGCATAATTTTTGGACAGAAAGTTTGAGATTTTTGCAATGTTACGTAGATGGAAAAAAGCTGTCCTTGAAACAGTCGAGGCCAGTGTCAGGCTTGGAATCGCCCAAAGATTCTTCCCAAGATGTTTGGCTAATGAAAACATCCATTGTGATGTGGATGAGAACCTGTGGCCAAATCCAGAAGACAGAGTTGATGGAAATATACAGTGCCTTGCGAAAGTGTTCGGCCCCCTTGAACTTTGCGACCTTTTGCCACATTTCAGGCTTCAAACATAAAGATATAAAATAACAAGTGGGACACAATCATGAAGTGGAACGACATTTCGTGGATTTTTTCAAACTTTTTTAACAAATCAAAAACTGAAAAATTGGGCGTGCAAAATGATTCAGCCCCTTTACTTTCAGTGCAGCAAACTCTCTCCGGAAGTTCAGTGAGGATCTCTGAATGATCCAATGTTGACCTAAATGACTAATGATGATAAATACAATCCACCTGTGTGTAATCAAGTTTCCGTATAAATGCACCTGCACTGTGATAGTCTCAGAGGTCCGTTAAAAGCGCAGAGAGCATCATGAAGAACAAGGAACACACCAGGCAGGTCCGAGATACTGTTGTGAAGAAGTTTAAAGCCGGATTTGGATACAAAAAGATTTCCCAAGCTTTAAACATCCCAAGGAGCACTGTGCAAGAGATAATATTGAAATGGAAGGAGTATCAGACCACTGCAAATCTACCAAGACCTGGCCGTCCCTCTAAACTTTCAGCTCATACAAGGAGAAGACTGATCAGAGATGCAGCCAAGAGGCCCATGATCACTCTGGATGAACTGCAGAGATCTACAGCTGAGGTGGGAGACTCTGTCCATAGGACAACAATCAGTCGTATATTGCACAAATCTGGCCTTTATGGAAGAGTGGCAAGAAGAAAGCCATTTCTTAAAGATATCCATCAAAAGTGTTGTTTAAAGTTTGCCACAAGCCACCTGGGAGACACACCAAACATGTGGAAGAAGGTGCTCTGGTCAGATGAAACCAAAATTGTACTTTTTGGCAACTGCAAAACGTTATGTTTGGCGTAAAAGCAACACAGCTCATCACCCTGAACACACCAATCCCCACTGTCAAACATGGTGGTGTCAGCATCATGGTTTGGGCCTGCTTTTCTTCAGCAGGGACAGGGAAGATGGTTCAAATTGATGGGAAGATGGATGGAGCCAAATACAGGACCATTCTGGAAGAAAACCTGATGGAGTCTGCAAAAGACCTGAGACTGGGACGGAGATTTGTCTTCCAACAAGACAATGATCCAAAACATAAAGCAAAATCTACAATGGAATGGTTCAAAAATAAACATATCCAGGTGTTAGAATGGCCAAGTCAAAGTCCAGACCTGAATCCAATCGAGAATCTGTGGAAAGAACTGAAAACTGCTGTTCACAAATGCTCTCCATCCAACCTCACTGAGCTCGAGCTGTTTTGCAAGGAGGAATGGGAAAATATGTCAGTCTCTCGATGTGCAAAACTGATAGAGACATACCCCAAGCGACTTACAGCTGTAATCGCAGCAAAAGGTGGCGCTACAAAGTATTAACTTAAGGGGGCTGAATAATTTTGCACGCCCAATTTTTCAGTTTTTGATTTGTTAAAAAAGTTTGAAATATCCAATAAATGTTGTTCCACGTCATGATTGTGTCCCACTTGTTGTTGATTCTTCACAAAAAAATACAGTTTTATATCTTTATGTTTGAAGCCTGAAATGTGGCAAAAGGTCGAAAAGTTCAAGGGGGGCGAATACTTTCGCAAGGCACTGTAGAAGTACAGTAATCAATCTGTTGTTTTGGTTTTTACAGTAAGCCAGGTGAGGAACACCGCAGTGATGTTTTACAGTAAGCCAGGTGAGGAACACTGCAGTGATGTTTTACAGTAAGCCAGGTGAGGAACACTGCAGTGATGTTTTACAGTAAGCCAGGTGAGGAACACTGCAGTGATGTTTTACAGTAAGCCAGGTGAGGAACACTGCAGTGATGTTTTACAGTAAGCCAGTTGAGGAACACTGCAGTGATGTTTTACAGTAAACCAGGTGAGGAATACTGCAGTTGATGTTTTACAGTAAGCCAGGTGAGGAACACTGCAGTGATGTTTTACAGTAAGCCAGGTGAGGAACACTGCAGTGATGTTTTACAGTAAGCCAGGTGAGGAACACTGCAGTGATGTTTTACAGTAAACCAGGTGAGGAACATGGCAGTGATGTTTTACAGTAAGCCAGGTGAGGAACACTGCAGCTGATGTTTTACAGTAAGTCAGGCGAGGAACACTGCAGCTGATGTTTTACAGTAAGCCAGGTGAGGAACACTGCAGCTGATGTTTTACAGTAAGCCAGGTGAGGAACACTGCAAATGATGACTGTTTTGAGTTGTGTCTAGAGTTTTGAAAAATTATCAGAAGGTTCTGAAATTAGTGCCAAAGGGATTGTAAAAAACTGTAATAGGCAGCTAGCTAGCAGCTAGGCTAGCTGCTATGCTAAATAGCTCCTCAGACCCGGCAGGAGACAGAGAGTAGCAGCCCCAGCAACTGGGATCCAAACCAAAAACATTGCTAGCTACTGAGAAACTTTCCAATACAACATATCAAGCCCTCCCACGTTCTGCATTCAACGTGTGTGTGTGTGTGTGTGTGTGTGTGAGAGAATCAGGAGTACTTCTCATAGGATGTGTTCACACTAACGCATCTTTCATTTGGGCCCACATTAGGGCCCACAGATAAGAAGATAAGGAGATTAATTGTAATTTAGGTCTTTAGCTCTGGAACAAATCACTTCTTTATAGCTGTAGAAATATGTTGTAATTACCCTTTTTGTTCCTAGGCTGTAAGGGTTTTCCTGTGGTGAAGCGGACCAAAATGCAGCGTGGTGGTTATTCATGTTTTTAATAAAGACGACTATACATGAACAGACTAAACAGAACAAGAAAGTGTAAACCTAAACAGTCCTATCTGGTACAAACACAGAGACAGGAACAATCACCCACAAACACACAGTGAAACCCAAGCTACCTAAGTATGATTCTCAATCAGAGACAACTAATGACACCTGCCTCTGATTGAGAACCATACTAGGCCCAAACATAGAAATACCCCAAAACATAGAAAAACAAACATAGACTGCCCACCCAACTCACGCCCTGACCATACTAAATAAATACAAAACAAAGGAAATAAAGGTCAGAACGTGACATAGCCAGCGTATTCTGGCTAACACACACACACACACACACACACACACACACACACACACACACAAAGGCTTACTGCCCTTAACTACAATTAGCATGTTAGCACCACTACATTCTGGTGTAGTCCTGAATGGTTAGGATGTGTTTAGGCTCATTGTGTAAAAATATACTTTATTTGATGTGCGTGTGTGTGTGTCTGTGTGTGTGTGTGTGTGTGTGTGTGTGTGTGTGTGTGTGTGTGTGTGTGTGTGTGTGTGTGTGTGTGTGTGTGTGTGTGTGTGTGTGTGTGTGTGTGTGTTAGCCAGAATACGCTGGCTAGGAACAAAAAGGGTAATTACAACATATTCCTACAGCTATAAAGAAGTGATTTGTTCCAGAGTTAAAGACCTAAATTACAATTAATCTTCTTACAGAACAGAACAGGTAGAGAGAAAGACAGAGAGACAGAGAGACTAAGAGACAAAGAGAGAGAGACACACAGAGAGACAGAGAGAGACAGAGAGAGACAGAGAGACAAAGAGACAAAGAGAGAGAGACACACAGAGAGACAGATAGACAGAGAGAGAGAGAGAAAGAGAGAGAGAGCGAGAGACACAGAGAGAGAGAGAGAGACAGAGAGACAGAGAGAGAGAGAGAGAAACAGAGAGCGACAGAGAGACAGCGAGAGAGAGCGAGAGAGTGAAATAGAGAGAGACAGCGAGAGAGACAGAGAGACAGAGAGACAGAAAACCACTGTGACTGACCCCCAAACAACTTTGACTAAGTACAGACTCTGTGAGCATAGCCTTGCTATTGAGACAGGCAGCCAAAGGCAGACCTGGCTCTCAAGAGAAGACAGATTTTTGCCACATATCACACAGAACCACAAAGAATTTAAAAACAAATCAAACTTTTATAAACTCCCATATCTGTCACAGCAGCAAGATGTGTGGCTCGTTGCAATGAGAGAAGAGCGACCAGTGGACAAACAACAACCTGTTTTATTTGTATTACCCTTTTATTGACTATTTGCACAGAATTACAACACTCTACAAGTGACTGATTGATCGTGTCTGGGATGAGTCCTCGCTATCGGTATCTGCATTTTGGCAGTACGCCCAGAACCTTGTTTAGAGAAAAGGATGTCTCAGTTTCAAGGTCTCAGCTTGGGAGGGAAGAAGCCTCGTGAGGTATTGGTTTGTCACATGTTATGAACCAAAAGTTAACGATGAATGAATTATGAATAATGAATGAGCTTGAGTTGGACTGAGACCTCTCCAGGTTGAGTTGGACTGAGACCTCTCCAGGTTGAGTTGGACTGTGACCTGTGATCTCTCCAGGTTGAGATGGACTGAGAACTCTCCAGGTTGAGTTGGACTGAGACCTCTCCAGGTTGAGTTGAACTGTGTTCTCTCCAGGTTGAGTTGGACTGTGACCTGTGACCTCTCCAGGTTGAGATGGACTGAGACCTCTCCAGGTTGAGATGGACTGAGACCTCTCCAGGTTGAGTTGGACTGAGACCTCTCCAGGTTGAGATGGACTGAGACCTCTCCAGGTTGAGATGGACTGAGACCTCTCCAGGTTGAGATGGACTGAGACCTCTCCAGGTTGAGATGGACTGAGACCTCTCCAGGTTGAGTTGGACTGAGACCTCTCCAGGTTGAGATGGACTGAGACCTCTCCAGGTTGAGATGGACTGAGACCTCTCCAGGTTGAGATGGACTGAGACCTCTCCAGGTTGAGATGGACTGAGACCTCTCCAGGTTGAGATGGACTGTGACCTCTCCAGGTTGAGATGGACTGTGACCTGTGATCTCTCCAGGTTGAGATGGACTGAGACCTCTCCAGGTTGAGTTGGACTGAGACCTCTCCAGGTTGAGTTGGACTGTGACCTGTGATCTCTCCAGGTTGAGATGGACTGAGACCTCTCCAGGTTGAGTTGGACTGAGACCTCTCCAGGTTGAGTTGAACTGTGTTCTCTCCAGGTTGAGTTGGACTGTGACCTGTGACCTCTCCAGGTTGAGATAGACTGAGACCTCTCCAGGTTGAGATGGACTGAGACCTCTCCAGGTTGAGATGGACTGAGACCTCTCCAGGTTGAGATGGACTGAGACCTCTCCAGGTTGAGATGGACTGAGACCTCTCCAGGTTGAGATGGACTGAGACCTCTCCAGGTTGAGATGGACTGTGACCTCTCCAGGTTGAGATGGACTGAGACCTCTCCAGGTTGAGTTGGACTGAGACCTCTCCAGGTTGAGATGGACTGAGACCTCTCCAGGTTGAGATGGACTGAGACCTCTCCAGGTTGAGATGGACTGAGACCTCTCCAGGTTGAGATGGACTGAGACCTCTCCAGGTTGAGATGGACTGTGACCTCTCCAGGTTGAGATGGACTGTGACCCCTCCAGCTTGCTGTTAATAAAGAAATATATAATTTTAAATTGTTTTCAGGTGTCCCCGGTGGTAATTTCCATAAAGAATGTACATAGTCGTAAATCTTTTGTGAGTGTAATGTTTACTGTTTATTTCTGTGTTTATATCCCTTTTGTTTATTGTCTATTCCATTTGTTTCAGCAAAAAAAGCCCTTTAATTTGAATTGAGAGAGAAGGAGAAAGAGACACAGATAGAGAAACAGAGAGAGAGACGTGAGAGAGAGAGACGTGGTGCCAAATTCTCTAAAATGATGTTGGAGTCAGCTTGTGGTAAAGAAAGGAACATTCAATTATCTGGCAGCGGTTCCGGTGGACTTCCCTACAGTCAGCATGCCAACACACTCCCTCAAAACTTGAGACATCTGTGGCATTGTGCTGCAGATTTTAGAGTGGCATTTTATTGTACCCAGCACAATGTGCACTTGTTGCCATCTAATGCACATTCAAATGTCATATATCAGCACTGCAGAGCTCTCTCTGTCCTCTGCCGTGCCTTGATTGTATTACTGTTGATGATATCTGTAAATGTGCATGTACACCCTGGCCCATCTACTGTTGCTAACCCCAATTCTGACTTGTGATCTGATATCTGCTTCACTGATTTCTGTTCTCGTAAAAGCCTGGGTTTTCTGCACTGTAACACTAGAAGCTTATTACCTAAAATGTATCAATTGAAAGTGTGGGTTCACAGCTCCAATCCAGATGTGTTGGTCGTTACTGAGACGTGGTTAAGGAAGAGTGTTTTGAACACTGATGTTAACCTTTCTGGTTACGACCTTTTTGGAGAAGACAGATCTTCCAAAGGTGGAGGAGTGTCAATCTTTACCAAGGATCACCTTCAGTGCTCGGTTGTTTCCACCAAGTCTGTCCCAAAACAATTTGATTTGCTGATTTTAAGCATTAAACTTTCAAATAGCTCTTTGTTGACTGTTGCTGGGTGTTATCGTCCACCATCAGCACTGGCCTGTGCCCTACCTGCCCTAAGCTCTCTCCTTCCTCCCTCCTTACACTAAGTCTGAATTTGTCCTGCTATGTGACCTAAACTGGGACATGCTTAAACCACCTGACCAAGACCTAAAGCAATAGGACTCCCTAAATATTTCTCAGATTATTACCAATCCCACACAGTATGACTCCAAACACCCAGAAAAGGCTACTCTCCTCGATGTTGTCCTCACAAATAATCCTGCTAGGTGTCAGTCTAGTGTTTCTGTAATGACCTTAGTGATCACTGTTTTACAGCCTGTGTTTGTAAAGCTGCTCAGTGAACTAACCTGTCCTGATTTGTCATAGACGCTTGCTAAAAAACTTTAACGAGCAAGCCACCCTTCATGAACTGGCCTCTGTAATTTGGTATAGAATCAGTTTGATCCCCTCTGTCGAAGATGCTTGGACCTTCTTTTTTGATATTTTCAGTGGTATTGTTAACAAACACACCCCCATAAAGAAAATGAGAATTAAAGACAGGTTCAGCCCCTGGTTCGACTGTGATCTGGCAGAGTTACTCCACCTCAAGAATTGCATTCGGTGAAAGGCTCGGCACATGCAAACTCACGCATACTCAGGCTGACTGGCTCTCGTTCAGGCAAATGAGAAAAAAGTGCATTCAGGCTATCCGGAAGGTCACAGTTAGTTACTTTAAGGAGCAGTTCTCTTTGTGGGTCTAACCCCAAGAAGTTCTGGAAAATGGTTAAAGACCTGGGCAATAAACCCTTCTCCTCACGGCTCCCCATCTCCCTTAATGTTGATGGTGTAGTTGTTACTGACAAGAAGCACATGGCTGAGCTTTTTAATTAGTACTTCAATAAGGATTCCTATTTGACACTTTGCCCGTCCTCCTTGCGACTAAACCCGATGCTACTTCCTCTTTTTCCCCTGCCGAGCTACAAAGTTTCTCCCTTCAGGTGGTCCTTGAGTCCAAGGTGCTAAAGGAGCTCCTTAAACTTGACCCCAAAAAAACATCTGGGTCAGATGGTTTAGACCCTTTCTTCTAAAGGTTGCTGCCCCTATCATCACCAAGCCTATCGCTGACCTTTTTAACCTGTCTCTCCTCTCTGGGGAGTTTCTCATTGCTTGAAAGGCAGCCACAATTTGTAATTTATTTAAAGGGAGAGATCAATCTGACCCTAACTGTTACAGACCTATTTCTATTTTGCCCTGTTAATCAAACGTGTTGGAAAAACTTGTCAATAATGAACTGACTGGCTTTTCTTGATGTCTATAGTATTCTCTCTGGTATGCAATATGGTTTCAGATGGGTTATGGATGGGTCACTGCAACCTTAAATGTCCTCAATGATGTCACTATTGCCATTGATTCTAAGCAATGTTGTGCTGCTATTTTTATTGACTTTGCCAAAGCTTTTGATACGGTAGACCATTCCATTCTTGTGGGCCGGCTACGGAGTATTGTTGTCTCTGAGGGGTCTTTGGCCTGGTTTGCTAACTACCTCTCTCAAAGAGTGCAGTGTATGAAGTGGCAGAACGGTGGCAGAACGGAGTGCTCGAGTTGTGGTGAAGTGTTTGAGCATAGCCTGAAGTTACGAAGGGGCAGTTCCTCTTGCTGCTCTGTAGGCAAGTCCCATGGTCTTGTAGTGGATTCGACTGGAGGCCAGTCAGTGGAGTGTGTGTGGAGGAGCGGGGTGACATGGGAGATCTTGGGAAGGTTGAACACCAGGTGGGCTGCAGCGTTCTGGATTTGTTTCAGGGGTTTGATGGCACAAGCAGGGAGCCCAGCCAACAGCAAGTTACAGTAGTCCAGACGGGACATTACAAGTGCCTTGGATCAGGGCGTCGCTTCCTGTGTGAGATAGAGCATGAACCTACAGGAGCGAGTTACTGCTTTATGACAGGGTGTAGTCCAGGGTCATGCCAAGGTTATTTGCACTCTGGGAGGGGGAGACCATTGAGTTGTCAACTGTGATGGAGAGGTCTTGGAGTAGGCAGGCCTTCCCCAGGAGGAAGAGCAGTTCCGTCTTGTAGAGGTTGTGCTTGAGGTGGTGGGCCGACATCCAAGGGGAGGTATTTGCCAGGCATGCAGAGATGCGTTTCGCCACCTAGGGTGTCAGAAGGGGGGAAGGAGAAAATAAGTTGAGTGTCATCTGCCTAGCAATGATAGGAGAGACCATTTGAGGATTTGATGGACCCGAGTAACTTGGTGTATAGAGGGAAGAGGAGAAGAATCAAGCCTAGACTCAAGCCCTGGTGGACACCAGTACTGAGAGCACGTGATGCAGACACAGATCCTCTCCATGACACCTGGTAGGAGAGGCCTGCCAGGTGGGATTCAATCCAAGAGTGTGCAGAGCCTGAGAAGCCAAGATTGTCGGTCTGCCGGACCTCACTAGTTGCAGGATGTCATCTGGAGAGAGAGGGGAGAAAGAGGTCAAGGCGTAGGGTATCTCTGTGTGAGTGGGACCAGTGGAGTCAGTAGGCTGAGTGAATGAGTGGGACCAGTGGACTCAGTAGGCTGAGTGAAGGAGTGGGACCAGTGGACTCAATAGGCTGAGTGAATGAATGGGACCAGTGGACTCAATAGGCTGAGTGAATGAATGGGACCAGTGGACTCAATAGGCTGAGTGAAGGAGTGGGACCAGTGGACTCAATAGGCTGAGTGAATGAGGAGCAGATATCGTCAACCATCTTTTCAAAGTGGTGGACGATTATTAAGGAGGTGAAGGTGGAAAATAGTGTAAAAAAAGAGGCAGAGGCTCAACATTTAGAGTGATAGAAAGTGGATTTAGCATCCCAGCATGACCATCTGGGCCAGTGGATGAGTGGTTAAGGTTGGAGGAGAGGTAGACAGGAATGGAAACAAAGTAGTGATCAGAGACCTGGAGGGAGGTTGCGGTGAGATTAGTAGCAGAACAGCCTCTAGTAGAGAGGAGGACAAGCGAATGGCCTGCCTGGTGAGTGGGAGGGGACTGAGAAAGTGGGAGGGGACTGGGAAAGTGGGAGGGCACTGGGAAAGGGTGAGGTCAAGCGTATTGCCTGCCTTGTGAGTGGGAGGGGACTGGGAATGTGGGAGGGGACTGGGAAAGTGGGAGGGGACCGGGAAAGGGTGAGGTAAAAAGAGGCCAGGACGGGAAACAGAGGGTTGAAAAGTAAATGTATCAAAGGCGGACATTGGGAGGTTGAAGTCGCCAAGTATGAAGAACGATGAGCCATTTTCAGGAAATTAGCTTACCAACGTGTCAAGCTCTTTGAGAAACTCTCGAAGGGCACCTGGTGGGTGATAGAGCTTGAGTAGAAAGTGACAGTGACAGCATGGAGAGAGAGAGATAAAACACACCTGAACATATTCCACTTCCACCGGTCTAATGTCCATTGTACGTGATTCTTGGCCCATGGAAGTCTCTTCTTATTTTCGGTGTTCTTTACTAGTGGTTTCTTTGCAGCAATTTGTCCATGAAGGTCTGAAGCAGAGGTAACTGTGTCTTCCTTTCCTATGGCTGTCCTTATAAGAGCCAGTTTCACCGTAGCGCTTGATGGTTTTGCGACTGCACTTGATGGACTGTCATTTATCTTTGCTTATTTAAGCTGTTCTTGCCATACTAAGGACTTGGTCTTTTACCAAATAGGGCTATCTTCTGTATACCATCCCTACCGTGTCAGAACACAACTGATCTACTGAAACTCATTAAGAAGGAAAGAAATTCCAAAATGTAACTTTTAACAAGGCACACCTAATTGAAATGCATTCCAGGTGACTACCTCATGAAGCTGGTTGACAGAATGCCAAGCGTGCAAATCTTTCATCAAGGCAAAAGGTAGCTATTTTGAAGAATCTAAAATCTAAAATCTATTTTGATTTCTTTAACACTTTTTTGGTTACTACATCATTCCATATGTGTTATTTTATAGTTTTGATGTCTTCACTATTATTCTACAATGTAGAAAATAGTCAGATAAATAAAAACTCTGGAATGAGTAGGCGTGTCTAAACCTTTGACTGGTCATGTGCGTTTTAAAACACAAGAAGTAAAGCCAGACATGCCATTACTGCAGGGGAATTTGGCAAATAGAGCGTTAGAGAATTAGAGACAGTGAGAAAGAGAGTTAGAGAGAGAGCAAGGGAGAGAGTCTTTGTTCCCTCAGACAAAGAAACTGACAAAGAGCCAAGGACACCTGATAACTAGCAAAGGGAAAAGGGGGAGTTAGGGGGTGAGGGGGAGAACAGAGGTCCAGAGAGGTCAGATGGGGACAGGTGGGGAGAACAGGAGTCCGTTGTGGTGTAGAGCCTAATAAAGGATAGAGTTAGTAGAACAAGGAGTAATGAGGGGTAGGGTTACCTCTCCTCTTCCCCTCCTCTCCTCCTCCCCTCCTATCCTCCCCACTCCCCTCCTCTACTACTCTCCTCCTCCTCTCCTCTGATATCCTCACCATCTGAAGTGCACTTCCGGCTGGGCCTCAGAGAAACAGGGGCCTGGGAACAACCACCAAGAGAGCCAGGGGCTTGGGGACAACCATCAAAGAGACATGGGGCAGGGGACAATCACAGAGAGACAAGGGCCTGGGGACAACCACCAAGAGAGACAGGGGCCTGGGGACAACCATCAAAGAGAGACAGGGGGCAGGGGACAACCATCAAAGAGACATGGGTCTGGGGAAAACCACCAAGAGAGACAGGGGCCTGGGGACAACCACCAAGGGAGAAAGGGGCCTGGGGACAACCACCAAGAGAGACAGGGGCCTGGGAACAACCACCAAGAGAGACAGGGGCCTGGGGACAACCACCAAGAGAGACAGGGGCCTCTGGACATCCACCAAGAGACACAGGGGCATGGGGACAACCACAGAAAGACAGGGGCCTGGGGACAACCACCAAGAGACACAGGGGCCCGGGGACAACCACCAAGAGATATAGGGTCCTGGGGACAACCACCAAGAGAGACTGGGGCCTGGGGACAACCACAGAGAGACAGGGGCCTGGGGACAACCACCAAGAGACACAGGGGCCTGGGGAAAACCACCAAGAGAGACAGGGGCCTGGGGATAACCACAGAAAGACAGGGGCCTGGGGACAACCACCAAGAGAGACAGTGGCCTGGGGACAACCACCAAGAGAGACAGGCCTGGGGACAACCACCAAGAGACACAGGGGCCTGGGGACAACCACCAAGAGAGACAGGGGCCTGGGGACAACCACCAAGAGAGACAGGGGCCTGGGGACAACCACCAAGAGACACAGGGGCCTGGGGACAACCACCAAGAGAGACAGGGGCCTGGGGACAACCACCAAGAGAGACAGGGGCCTGGGGACAACCACCAAGAGACACAGGGGCCTGGGGACAACCACCAAGAGAGACAGGGGCCTGGGGACAACCACCAAGGGAGACAGGGGCCTGGGGACAACCACCAAGAGACACAGGGGCCTGGGGACAACCACCAAGAGAGACAGGGGCCTGGGGACAACCACCAAGAGAGACAGGGGCCTGGGGACAACCACCAAGAGACACAGGGGCCTGGGGACAACAACACAGAGACACAGGTGTAGTGGTGGTGTAGTGGTGTTGAAGTAGAGGTGTTGTTGTGTAGTAGAGGTGTAGTGGTGGTGTTGTAGAGGTGTTGTAGAGGTGTAGTGGATGTGAGAGGTGTAGTGGAGGTGTAGTGGTGGTGTAGTTGAGGTGTAGAGGTGTAGTGGTGGTGTAGAGGTGTAGTGGTGGTGTAGTGGTGGTGTAGTAAAGGTGTTGTGGTGATGTAGTGGTGGTGTTGTAAATGTGTTGTGGTGGTGTAGTAAAGGTGTAGTGGTGGTGTAGTAAATGTGTTGTGGTGGTTTAGTAAATGTGTTGTGGTGGTGCCGTAGAGGTGTAGTGGAGGTGTAGTAAATGTGTTGTGATAGTGTAGTAGAGGTGTAGTAAAGGTGTAGTAAAGGTGTAGTGGTGGTGTAGTAAATATGTTGTGGTGGTGTAGAGGTGTAGTAAATGTGTTGTGGTGGTGTAGTCGTGGTGTAGAGGTGTAGTGGTGGTGTAGTGGTGGTGTAGTGGAGGTGTAGTGGTGGTGTAGTAAAGGTGTTGTGGTGGTGGTGTAGCGGTGGTGTTGTTGTGGTGTAGAGGTGTAGTGGAGGTGTTGTAGATGTGTAGTGGATGTGTAGTTGTGTTGTAGTAGAAGTGTAGTGGAGGTGTAGTGGTGTAGTGGAGGTGTAGTAGTGGTGTAGTGGAGGTGTAGTGGTGGTGTAGCAGATGTGTAACTGTGGTGTAGTGGTGCTGTAGTATAGGTGTAGTGGTGGTGTTGTAGAGGTGTAGTGATGGTGTTGTAGAGGTGTAGTGGATGTGTAGAGGTGTAGTGGAGGTTTAGTGGTGGTGTAGTTGAGGTGTTGTAGTAAAGCTGTTATGGTGGTGTAGTGGAGGTGTAGTGTTGGTGTAGTAAAGGTGTTGTGGTGGTGTAGTCGTGGTGTAGAGGTGTAGTGGTGGTGTTATAAGGTGTTGTGGTGGTGTAGTGGTGGTGTAGTGGTGGTGTAGTGGAGGTGTAGTTGTGGTGTAGTAAAGGTGTTGTGGTGTAGTGGTGGTGTAGAGGTGTAGTGGTGGTGTTATAAGGTGTAGTGGTGGTGTAGTGGTGGTGTAGTGGTGGTGTAGTGTTGGTGTAGTGGTGGTGTAGAGGTGTAGTGGTGGTTTAGTGGTGGTCTAGTGGTGGTGTAGTGTTGGTGTAGTGGTGGTGTTGTTGTGGTGTAGAGGTGTAGTTGAGGTGTAGTGGATGTGTAGTGGTTTTGTAGTGGAGGTGTAGTTTAAGTGAGGTGTAGTGGAGGTGTAGAGGTGTTGTAGTAAAGGTGTTGTGGTGTAGTAGAGGTGTAGTGGTGGTGTAGAGGTGTAGTGGTGGTGTAGTAGAGCTGTAGTGGTGGTGTAGTGGTGGTGTAGTGGTGGTGTAGAGGTGGTGTAGAGGTGTAGTGGTGGTGTAGTAAATGTGTTGTGGTGGTGTAGTAGAGGTGTAGTGGTGGTGTAGTGGTGTTCGTGGTGGTGTAGTAGAGCTGTAGTGGTGGTGTAGTGGTGATGTAGTGGTGGTGTAGAGGTGGTGTAGAGGTGTAGTGGTGGTGTAGTAAATGTGTAGTGGTGGTGTAGATGTGTAGAGGCTGTGTAGTAAAGGTGTTGTGGTGTAGTAGAGGTATAGTGGTGGTGTAGAGATGTAGTGGTGGTGTAGTGGTGTTGTAGTAGAGGTGTAGTGGTGGTGTAGAGGTGTAGTGGTGGTGTAGTAGAGCTTTAGTGGTGGTGTAGAGGTGTAGTGGTGGTGTAGTGGTGGTGTAGAGGTGGTGTAGAGGTGTAGTGGTGGTGTAGTACATGTGTAGCGGTGGTGTAGATGTGTAGTGGTGGTGTAGTAAATGTGTTGTGGTGTAGTAGAGGTGTAGTGGTGGTGTAGTAAATGTGTTGTGGTGTAGTAGAGGTGTGGTGGTGATGTAGTAAATGTGTTGTGGTGTTGTAGAGGTGTGGTGGTGGTGTAGTAAAGGTGTTGTGGTGTAGTAAAGGTGTTCTTGTGGTGTAATGGTGGTGTAGTAAATATGTTGTGGTGGTGTAGTAGAGGTGTAGTGGTGGTGTAGTGGTGGTGTAGTAGAGGTGTAGTGGTGGTGTAGTGGTGGTGTAGAGGTGTGGTGGTGGTGTAGTAGAGCTGTAGTGGTGGTGTAGTGGTGGTGTAGTAGAGGTGTAGTGGTGGTGTAGTGGTGGTGTAGAGGTGTGGTGGTGGTGTAGTAGAGCTGTAGTGGTGGTGTAGTGGTGGTGTAGTGGTGTAGTGGTGGTGTAGTAAATGTGTTGTGGTGGTGTAGTGGTGGTGTAGTGGTGTAGTGGTGGTGTAGTGGTGGTGTAGTAGAGCTGTAGTGGTGGTGTAGAGGTGTTGTGGTGGTGTAGTAAATGTGTTGTGGTGGTGTTTTGGAGGTGTAGTGGTGGTGTAGTAAAGGTGTTGTGGTGGTGTAGTGGTGGTGTAGTGGAGGTGTAGTGGTGGTGTAGTAAAGGTGTTGTGGTGGTGGTGTAGCGGTGGTGTTGTTGTGGTGTAGAGTTGTAGTGGAGGTGTTGTAGATGTGTAGTGGATGTGTAGTGGTGTTGTAGTAGAAGTGTAGTGGATGTGTAGAGGTGTAGTGGTGGTGTAGTAGAGCTGTAGTGGTGGTGTAGTAAATGTGTTGTGGTGGTGTAGTAGAGCTGTAGTGGTGGTGTAGAGGTGTAGTGGTGGTGTAGTAGAGGTGTAGTGGTGGTGTTGAGGTGTAGTGGTGGTGTAGAGGTGTAGTGGTGGTGTAGTAGAGCTGTAGTGGTGGTGTAGTAGAGGTGTAGTGGTGGTGTAGAGGTGGTGTAGTAGAGGTGTGGTGGTGGTGTAGTAGAGCTGTAGTGGTGGTGTAGTGGTGGTGTAGTGGTGGTGTAGTAAATGTGTTGTGGTGGTGTAGTGGTGGTGTAGTAGAGCTGTAGTGGTGGTGTAGTGGTGGTGTAGTGGTGGTGTAGTGTTGTAGTCGTGGTGTAGTAGAGCTGTAGTGGTGGTGTAGTGGTGGTGTAGTGGTGTAGTGGTGGTGTAGTAAATGTGTTGTGGTGGTGTAGTGGTGGTGTAGAGGTGTAGTGGTGGTGTAGTGGTGGTGTAGAGTTGTATTGGTGGTGTACTGGTGGTGTAGTAGAGCTGTAGTGGTGGTGTAGAGGTGTTGTGGTGGTGTAGAGGTGTTGTGGTGGTGTAGTAAATGTGTTGTGGTGGTGGTGTAATGGTGGTGTAGAGGTGTGGTGGTGGTGTAGTGGTGGTGTAGAGGTGTGGTGGTGGTGTAATGGTGGTGTAGAGGTGTAGTGGTGGTGTAGTGGTGGTGTAGAGGTGTAGTGGTGGTGTAGTAAATGTGTAGTGGTGGTGTTGTAGAGGTGTAGTGGTGGTGTAGTGGTGTAGTGGTGGTGTAGTGGTGTAGTGGTGGTGTAGTGGTGTTGTAGTAGATGTGTAGTGGAGTTGTAGTGGTGTAGTGGAGGTGTAGTGGAGGTGTAGAGGTGCTGTGGTGGTGTGGATGTGTAGTGGTGGTGTAGTGGTGTTGTGATGGTGCAGTAGAGGTGTAGTAGTGGTGTAGAAGAGGTGTAGTAGAGGTGTAGTGGTGGTGTTGTAGAGGTGTAGTGGTGGTGTAGTAGAGGTGTAGTGGTGGTGCAGTGGTGCTGTAGTGGTGCTGTAGTGGAGGTGCAGTAGAGGTGTAGTGGTGGTGTAGTAGAGGTGTAGTGGTGGTGTTGTGGAGGTGTAGTGGTGGTGTAGTAGAGGTGCAGTAGAGGTGTAGTGGTGGTGTTGTGGAGGTGTAGTGGTGGTGTAGTAGAGGTGTAGTAGAGGTGTAGTGGTGCTGTAGTAGAGGTGTTGTTGTCTAGTGCAGTGGTGGTGTCGTTGTGAAGTTGTCTAGTATAGTGGTGGTGTAGGTTTGTAGTGTAGTGGTGGTGTAGTTGTGTAGTTGTCTAGTATAGTGGTGGTGTAGGTTTGTAGTGTAGTGGTGGTGTAGTTGTGTAGTTGCTTGGTATAGTGGTGGTGTTGTTGTGTAGTTGCCTATTGTAGTGGTGGTGTAGTTGTGTAGTGTTCTAGTATAGTGGTGGTGTAGTTGTGTAGTTGTCTAGTATAGTGGGGTTGTAGTTGTATTGTGTAGTGGTGTTTTAGTTGTGTAGTTTAATAGTGGTGTAGTTGTCAATTGTAGCGGTGGTGTAGTTGTGTAGTATATTAGTGGTATAGTTGTATAGTGTAGGGTTGTATCTGACCAGTAGGGGGCAGCACCCTACACACTTTTCTGGGATCTTTGTTTCAGATGCTACTGATACTGTGGGTTTTCTGGGGGAGAACATTTCATTAATGACACATACAATGTGAGATGACACCAGACACTTGCAGGCAAACACACTCCAGCATACACACACACACACACACACACACGCACACGCACACGCACACACACACACACACACACACACACACACGCATGCACGCACACACACACACACACACACAGTTGTGGTTTGGCACAGCAAAGGAAACTAATTCAGTTTAATGCCTGTGTGTTCTGTTAGGATGTTAAACCCTGGTCATAATGCCTATGTATTCTGTTTAGAACCCTGGTCATAATGCCTCTGTATCCTGTTTAGAACCCTGGTCATAATGACTCCATTCTGTTAGGATGTTAGACCCTGGTCATAATGACTCCATTCAGTTAGGATGTTAAACCCTGGTCATAATGACTCCATTCTGTTAGGATGTTAGACCCTGGTCATAATGACTCCACTCTGTTAGGATGTTAGACCCTGGTCATAATGACTCCATTCTGTTAGGATGTTAGACCCTGGTCATAATGACTCCATTCTGTTAGGATGTTAGACCCTCGTCATAATGACTCCATTCTGTTAGGATGTTAGACCCTGGTCATAATGACTCCATTCTGTTAGGATGTTAAACCCTGGTCATAATGACTCCATTCTGTTAGGATGTTAGACCCTGGTCATAATGACTCCACTCTGTTAGGATGTTAGACCCTGGTCATAATGACTCCATTCTGTTAGGATGTTAGACCCTGGTCATAATGACTCCATTCTGTTAGGATGTTAGACCCTCGTCATAATGACTCCATTCTGTTAGGATGTTAGACCCTGGTCATAATGACTCCATTCTGTTAGGATGTTAGACCCTGGTCATAATGACTCCATTCTGTTAGGATGTTAATCCCTGGTTATAATGACTCCATTCTGTTAGGATGTTAGACCCTGGTCATAATGACTCCATTCTGTTAGGATGTTAGACCCTGGTCATAATGACTCCATTCTGTTAGGATGTTAATCCCTGGTTATAATGACTCCATTCTGTTAGGATGTTAGACCCTGGTCATAATGACTCCATTCTGTTAGGATGTTAGACCCTGGTCATAATGACTCCATTCTGTTAGGATGTTAGACCCTGGTCATAATGACTCCATTCTGTTAGGATGTTAGACCCTGGTCATAATGACTCCATTCTGTTAGGATGTTAGACCCTGGTCATAATGACTCCATTCTGTTAGGATGTTATACCCTGGTCATAATGACTCCATTCTGTTAGGATGTTAAACCCTGGTCATAATGACTCCACTCTGTTAGGATGTTAGACCCTGGTCATAATGACTCCATTCTGTTAGGATGTTAGACCCTGGTCATAATGACTCCATTCTGTTAGGATGTTAGACCCTGGTCATAATGACACCATTCTGTTAGGATGTTAATCCCTGGTTATAATGACTCCAATAAGGTGCTATTTGGGATGTAACCAAAGAGACTGATTTCCATACGAGCCTGATGCCTGCTGCTCCGGCTAAGAGAAACAGACTGGTGTGATTACAGTGAGATACTAATAGAATGAGAATTCATGGAATGGTAGAGTGGTTCTACCTTTATCCACGTATTATAGTTCTACTGTTCTACTGTGGTGTAAACACTCTGGCCATGCCTATCAGTGTTAGAGTTCTACTGTTCTACTGTGTTGTAGACACTGTGGCCATGCCTATCAGCGTTAGAGTTCTACTGTGGTGTAAACACTGTGGCCATGCCTATCAGTATTAGAGTTATATTGTTCTACTGTGGTGTAAACACTGTGGCCATGCCTATCAGCGTTAGAGTTCTACTGTGGTGTAAACATTTAGCCATGCCTATCAGTGTTAGAGTTCAACTGTTCTACTGTGGTGTAAACACTGTGGCCATGTCTATCAGTACTAGAGTTGTATTGTTCTACTGTGGTGCAAACACTGTGGCCACGCCTATCAGTGTTAGAGTTGTATTGTTCTACTGTGTTGTAAACACTGTGGCCATGTCTATCAGTGTTAGAATTCTATTGTTCTACTGTGGTGTAAACACTGTGGCCATGTCTATCAGTATTAGAGTTATATTGTTCTACTGTGGTGTAAACACTGTGGCCATGTCTATCAGTATTAGAGTTATATTGTTCTACTGTGGTGTAAACACTGTGGCCATGTCTATCAGTATTAGAGTTATATTGTTCTACTGTGGTGTAAACACTGTGGCCATGTCTATCAGTACTAGAGTTATATTGTTCTACTGTGGTGTAAACACTGTGGCCATGTCTATCAGTATTAGAGTTATATTGTTCTACTGTGGTGTAAACACTGTGGCCATGTCTATCAGTATTAGAGTTATATTGTTCTACTGTGGTGTAAACACTGTGGCCATGTCTATCAGTATTAGAGTTATATTGTTCTACTGTGGTGTAAACACTGTGGCCATGTCTATCAGTACAAGAGTTATATTGTTCTACTGTGGTGTAAACACTGTGGCCATGTCTATCAGTGTTATAGTTATATTGTTCTACTGTGGTGTAAACACTGTGGCCATGTCTATCAGTATTAGAGTTATATTGTTCTACTGTGGTGCAAACACTGCAGAGGACCTGTTACAATAATAATACTAGCAGAAAAAGTCAAACCCACCCTTGAAGAAAATACTCAAATACAGAATAAAAACCACCCAAACTGAAGCTATGTGTTGGTGAGGCATTCTGAGTGGCATACACCTTTGCACACACACACACACACACACACACACACACACACACACACACACACACACACACACACACACACACACACACACACACACACACACACACACACACACACACACACACACACACATGCAGCCTGCATGTCCCCGAGTCATGGTGTTGGGCAGCTCTGTGTGACTGTGTAACCTCAGTGGTCTCACAGGGTGCAGAGAGAAGACAGGACAGACACACTGGAATGTAAGCTGAGGGAAATGTGGGAACTTGTCTTAGACTGTGTGTGAGAGAGAGTCTTGTCGACTTGTAACTGCAGAGACTTTTGGTTGCTCGTGGCAAACATACAAGGATAATCCACCAAGTATTGCAAGGAGAGAAACCTAACTTCTAAATATGAGCCATAGCCTGACTCCCCCCCCCCCCCCCCTCCCTGTCTCACAGGGTAAAATGGTGTCTATTGTTAAACCTATGGAGAGAGAGGGGGGTGGAAGACGATGGGGCCTTGACAAAGCTGTGAATGACAGAATGAGAAATTGAAAAGAAGTTGTGTTCTGGGTTAGAGCAAGAGAAGGAGGGAGGGAGGGAGGGAGGGAGGTGGAAGAGGGAAGAGTGCAGGTAACACCTTTAGGTCATTTGGCAGCCAGGAGAATAAGTCACTTTCCTGCATTCATCTGAAAGTATTTTCCCAGGCTTTGAAATGGCTCTTTTCCCATTTTATCCAATTTTCTAACATTGCTGAAATACCACTACCTGTGAGATCCATAATAATCAGAACGTCTCCAAATGGGGTGTTGTTCAATGTGTGTGTGTCTGTGTGTGTGTGTGTGTGTGTGTGTGCGTGTGTCTTTCTGTCTCTGTTTCTGTACTTTTAGAAAAAATTCAAACTGTGTTGTTGCTTTGTTGTGTTGGTACTGTGTTGTTCTGTTGTTCTGTTAATCTGTTGATGTGTTGTTGTGTTATTACTGTGTTGTTGTGTTATTCTGCTGTGTTATTCTGTTATCCTGTTGTTGTGTTATTCTGTTATTCTGTTGTTGTGTTGGTCTGTTATTCTGTTGTTGTGTTGTTGTGTTGCTCTGTTAATCTGTTGTTGTGTTGTTGTGTTATTACTGTGTTGTTGTGTTATTCTGCTGTGTTATTCTGTTATCCTGTTGTTGTGTTATTCTGTTATTCTGTTGTTGTGTTGGTCTGTTATTCTGTTGTTGTGTTGTTGTGTTGTTGTGTTATTCTGTTGTTCTGTTTTTGTGTTGAACTGTTATTTTGTTGTGGTGTTGTGTTGTTGTGTTATTACTGTGTTGTTGTGTTATTCTGCTGTGTTATTCTGTTATCCTGTTGTTGTGTTGGTCTGTTATTCTGTTATTCTGTTGTTGTGTTGTGTTATTCTGTTGTTGTGTTGTTGTGTTATTACTGTTATTCTGTTATTGTGTCATCAGTCTAACTGTGAACTACATATCACGTACCTTAAAGACATACAGGGCCATTTAATAGTTCTGACACGTCACTCTACTATATTCTATTATATTCTACTGTATTATATTCTACTCTACTCTACTCTATTCTACTCTATTTGTTCTGTTCTACTCTATTATATTGCATTCTATTATACTCTACTTTATTTATTCTGTTCTACTCTATTCTATTTTTTCTATTATACTCCACTTTATTGTGTTTTATTACACTCTACTCTCTTCTGTACTGTTCTACTCTATCCTGCTATACTATATTCTGCTGTATTATATTATACTGTACAATCCTCTAGACTACTCTAATTTACTCTCCTCTATTAAATTATACTCTACCCTACTCTGCTCTATTATAGTATACTCCACTCTATTCTATTCTACTCCACTCTGCTATATTCTACTCTATTAAATGATAGTCTAATGCACTCTGTTTTATTCTACACTATTATATTATAGTCAACTCTATTCTTTTCTGTTATTTTCTTTTCTATTCTATTCTACTGAACTATAGTCTACACTATTGTATTTTGCTGTGTTCTATTCTAATCTTCTCTACTATATTCTACTCTACTCTATAATATTCTACTCTATTCTATTCTACTCTACTCTATTACTCTACTCTATTACATTATACTCTGCTGTATTATATTGTACTCTATTCTATTCTAATGTTCTACTCTAGTCTATTATGTTCTAGTCTAGTCTACTCTGCTCTATTCTATTCTATTCTATTCTATTATTTTCTACTCTGTGCTGTTCGTTTCTATGATATTATTTTTTACTCTACTCTATTCTACTCTAATCTATTCAAATGTTTTATTCCATTCTATTCTGTCTATTGCACTCTAAGCCCAGCCCTAACCCTCTCACTAGTTCCAGCCCAGCCCTAATACTCTCCCTAGTTCCAGCCCTAATCCTCTCCCTAGTTCCAGCCCAGCCCTAATCCTCTCACTAGTTTCAGCCCAGCCCTAATCCTCTCCCTAGTTCCAGCCCAGCCCTAATCCTCTCCCTAGTTCCAGTCCAGCCCTAACACTCTCACTAGTTCCAACCCAGCCCTAATCCTCTCCCTAGTTCCAGCCCAGCCCTAATCCTCTCCCTAGTTCCAGCCCAGCCCTAACCCTCTCCCTAGTTCCAGCCCTAATCCTCTCCCTAGTTCCAGCCCAGCCCTAATCCTCTCCCTAGTTCCAGCCCAGTCCTAATCCTCTCCCTAGTTCCAGCCCAGCCCTAATCCTCTCCGTAGTTCCAGCCCAGCCCTAATCCTCTCCCAAGTTCCAGCCCTAATCCTCTCCCTAGTTCAAGCCCTATACCTCTCCCTAGTTCCAGCCCAATCCTCTCCCTAATTCCAGCCCTAATCCTCTCCCTAGTTCCAGCCCTAATCCTCTCCCTAGTTCCAGTCCAGCCCTAAACCTCTCCCTAGTTCCAGCCCAGCCCTAACCCTCTCCCTAGTTCCAGCCCAGCCCCAATCCTCTCCCTAGTTCCAGCCCTAATCCTCTTCCTAGTTCCAGCCCTAATCCCTAGTTCCAGCCCAGCCCTAATCCTCTCCCTAGTTCCAGCCCAGCCCTAATCCTCTCCCTAGTTACAGCCCAGCCCTAATCCTCTCCCTAGTTCCAGCCCAGCCCTAATCCTCTCCCTAGTTCCAGCCCTAATCCTCTACCTAGTTCCAGCCCTAAACCTCTCCCTAGTTCCAGCCCTAACCCTCTCCCTAGTTCCAGCCCAGCCCTAAACCTCTCCCTAGTTCCAGCCCAGCCCTAATCCTCTCACTAGTTCCAGCCCAGCCCTAATCCTCTCCCTAGTTCCTGCCCAGCACTAATCCTCTCCCTAGTTCCTGCCCAGCCCTAATCCTCTCCCTAGTTCCAGCCCAGCCCTAATCCTCTCCCTAGTTCCAGCCCTAATCCTCTCCCAAGTTCCAGCCATAATCCTCTCCCTAGTTCCAGCCCTAAACCTCTCCCTAGTTCCAGCCCAGCCCTAATCCTCTCCCTAGTTCCAGCCCTAATCCTCTCCCTAGTTCCAGCCCAGCCCTAATCCTCTCCCTAGTTCCAGCCCAGCCCTAATCCTCTCCCTAGTTCCAGCCCAGCCCTTATCCTCTCCCTAGTTCCAGCCCTAATCCAGTCCCTAGCTCCAGCCCTAATCCTCTCCCTAGTTCCAGCCCAACCCTAATCCTCTCCCTAGTTCCAGCCCTAATCCTCTTCCTAGTTCCAGCCCTAATCCTCTCCCTAGTTCCAGCCCTAATCCTCTCCCTAGTTCCAGCCCAGCCGTAATCCTCTCCCTAGTTCCAGCCCAGCCCTAATCCTCTCCCTAGTTCCAGCCCAGCCCTAATCCTCTCCCTAGTTCCAGCCCTAATCCCCTCCCTAGTTCCAGCCCAGCCCTAATCCTCTCCCTAGTTCCAGCCCTAATCCTCTCCCTAGTTCCAGCCCAGCCCTAATCCTCTCCCTAGTTCCAGCCCTAATCCTCTCCCTAGTTCCAGCCCAGCCCTAATTATCTGCCTAGTTTCAGCCCAGCCCTAATCCTCTCGCTACTTCCAGCCCAGCCCTAATCCTCTCCCTAGTTTCAGCCCAGCCCTAATCCTCTTCCTAGTTCCAGCCCAGCCCTAATCCTCTCACTAGTTCCAGCCCAGCCCTAACCCTCTCACTAGTTCCAGCCCTAATCCTCTCCCTAGTTCCAGCCCAGCCCTAATTCTCTCCCTAGTTCCAGCCCAGCCCTAATCCTCTCCCTAGTTCCAGCCCAGCCCTAATCCTCTCACTAGTTCCAGCCCAGCCCTAATCCTCTCCCTAGTTCCAGCCCAGCCCTAATCTTCTCCCTAGTTCCAGCCCTAATCCTCTCCCTAGTTTCAGCCCAGCCCTAATCCTCTCACTAGTTCCAGCCCTAATCCTCCCCCTGGTTCCAGGCCAGCCCTAACCCTCTCCCTAGTTCCAGCCCAACCCTAATCCTATCCCTAGTTCCAGCCCAGCCCTAATCCTCTCCCTAGTTCCAGCCCTAATCCTCTCCCTAGTTCCAGCCCTAATCCTCTCCCTAGTTCCAGCCCTAATCCTCTCCCTAGTTCCAGCCCTAATCCTCCCCCTGGTTCCAGGCCAGCCCTAACCCTCTCCCTAGTTCCAGCCCAACCCTAATCCTATCCCTAGTTCCAGCCCAGCCCAAATCCTCTCCCTAGTTCCAGCCCTAATCCTCTTCCTAGTTCCAGCCCTAATCCTCTCCCTAGTTCCAGCCCTAATCCTCTCCCTAGTTCCAGCCCAGCCGTAATCCTCTCCCTAGTTCCAGCCAAGCCCTAATCCTCTCCCTAGTTTCAGCCCTAATCCTCTCCCTAGTTTCAGCCCTAATCCAGTCCCTAGTTCCAGCCCTAATCCTCTCCCTAGTTCCAGCCCAGCCCTAATCCTCTCCCTAGTTCCAGCCCAGGCCAAATCCTCTCCCTAGTTCCAGCCCTAATCCTCTTCCTAGTTCCAGCCCTAATCGTCTCCCTAGTTCCAGCCCTAATCCTCTCCCTAGTTCCAGCCCAGCCGTAATCCTCTCCCTAGTTCCAGCCCAGCCCTAATCCTCTCCCTAGTTCCAGCCCAGCCCTAATCCTCTCCCTAGTTCCAGCCCTAATCCTGTCCCTAGTTCCAGCCCTTAGCCTCTCCCTAGTTTCAGCCCTAATCCCCTCCCTAGTTCCAGCCCAGCCCTAATCCTCTCCCTAGTTCCAGCCCTAATCCTCTCCCTAGTTCCAGCCCTAATCCTCTCTCTAGTTCCAGCCCAGCCCTAATCCTCTCCCTAGTTCCAGCCCTAATCCTCTCCCTAGTTCCAGCCCAGCCCTAATCCTCTCCCTAGTGTCAGCCCAGCCCTAATCCTCTCCCTAGTTCCAGCCCAGCCCTAATCCTCTCCCTAGTTCCAGCCCAGCCCTAATCCTCTCCCTAGTTTCATTCCAGCCCTAATCCTCTTCCTAGTTCCAGCCCAGCCCTAATCCTCTCACTAGTTCCAGCCCAGCCCTAACCCTCTCACTAGTTCCAGCCCTAATCCTCTCCCTAGTTCCAGCCCAGCCCTAATTCTCTCCCTAGTTCCAGCCCAGCCCTAATCCTCTCCCTAGTTCCAGCCCAGCCCTAATCCTCTCACTAGTTCCAGCCCAGCCCTAATCCTCTCCCTAGTTCCAGCCCTAATCCTCTCCCTAGTTCCAGCCCTAATCCTCTCCCTAGTTCCAGCCCAGCCCTAATCCTCTCCCTAGTTTCGAGTCCTAACCCTCTAAATAGCTTCCAGCCCAACTCTCTAACTCTCTCACTAGTTTCCATCCCTTTCACAGCCTGATCTGTTTCACCTCTCTTTGTGATTGTCTCCACCCCCCTCCAAGTATCGCCCATCTTCCCCTGTGTATTTCTACCTGTGTTCTCTGTTCGTCTGTTGCCAGTTTGTTTTGTTCGCTCATACCTACCAGTATTTTTCACCTTGCTCCTGTCCTGTTTATAGTGCATGTTTTCCCGGTTTTGACCTTTCTGCCTGCCCAGACCCTGAGTCTGCCTACTTTCCCGTACCTTTTCCCCAGTACTCTGGATGACCTTCCTCTGTCTACCCTGACCCTGAGCCTGTCTTGCCGTCCTGTACCTTTGACTGCCCGTTTTCGATTTCATAAACTTTTGTTACTTCGACATTGTCTGCACCTCGGTCCTGCCTTCAAATGTGTTAGTACGAACTGGCTAAGACTGACCAAGCAGATCCGGGCCAGCTGTGCGACGCCACCTCCTCCCATGGAGCCACCATTGGGAGGCACGAGGAACTGCTTTGTGGCCTTACGGAGGGGGTCCAAACGTTGGCTGAATGCCATGACTGGCCATTGCACATTTTTCTGGAGCAATTCCGTGGGTTGTCTGGGAGGCAGCCTACCACAGTGGTAACCCCATAGCCCCTCAGTAAACCAGCTGCTAGCAGCGCCGTGTCATCGGTCACTCCACCTTCCCGGGAACCCCGCTTACCCCCCCACCCCTCCGGAAAGCATCAATGGAGAGCCGAGCCCCTGTCGGACATTTCTAGCTCAGTGTGCTTACGTTTTCGAGCTTCAGCCTTCCTCCTTCCCCTCAGATCGCTCCAAGATAGCCATCACGTTGATGTCCGGGAGGGCCCTCACCTGGGCTACTGCTGTATGGGAACGTATGCGATAGTCTGAAGGGGTTCGTGGAAGAGGTGAAGAAGGATTTTTACGGCCATTCTCCGGGAGAGAAGCTGCCCGAAGCTAATCCAGCTTCGGCAGGACTCCCGCAGTGTGGCAGACTATGCGGTGAATTTCCATACGTTGGCAGCGTAGAGTGCTTGGAACTAGGAAGCACTGTTCGATATGTTCGTGTACGGCATCTCGGAGGAGGTCAAGGACGAGCTTGCCACTCGGGAGTTACCTACAGATCTCGATTCCCTCATCGCTTTGATCATCCGAATCGATGGGCAACTACGGGTACGACAGAGGGAGAGGAAATTTGACTTCGCTAGCATGTCCAGGGATTCCATCTTGCCTCCGAGTCATCCCGGAAGTCCCCGATCATCTCTATGCCGAGAGAATCCGAGGCTTCCCGACCTTCCCAGAGAGTCACCAAAAAAGCTGACTCGCCACTTCCCGAGGCTATGCAACTAGGTAGAACTGGGCTGTCGCCAGTGGAACGGCAGTACAGGATCAACACGAAGAGTGGTCTGTATTGTGGGGCTCTTGGTCATTTTTTGTCCATAAAAAACCCCCTCCAAGCTCATTATTGAGATCGGGGCCCTGGATCTGAACCCCGCCCTGTGCAACTGGGTCCTGGACTTGGGAGAGGACAGGCAACTGGGTCCTGACGGTGGGAGAGGACGAGGACATATAAATCGTTCAGCTAGGGAGTCCCCAATGTAGGTGTCCATAGCCTTGGTCTCCGGTGCCGAAAGCGAGTACTCGCTCAGTACTCTGGTGGACCATATAAAGAACTTTCCTGCTTCCCTTGCTCGCACCCCTTTTCATGCCATTATGCTGTGGGTATCCCAGTCCAAATCTCTCCTCATTGACTCTGGGGCCAAGGAGAGCTTTTTGGACACTACCCTGGCTTCCGAGCATATAATCCCCACTCAGCCCATCTCCACTCCCATGGATGTTAGAGAGATGGACGGACGCTCTATAGGCCAGGCCACTCATAATACAACTCCCATCAACCTACGGGTGACAGGAAATCACAGCGAGACTATTCAATTCCTGCTTATCAAGTCTCCTCAGATTCCCATGGTTTTGGGATTCTCCTGGCTCCAACGAAACAATCCCCTCATCAACTGGTCTACTGGAGACATCACGCGCTGGAGTCCGTTCTACCACGCCCATTGTCCCATTGCCCCGGGAAGTCTTCCTGGGGGCTCAGAAGGTGTCACAGACCTCTCCACTATTCTTGCGGAGTAAGAGGACATTTCGAAGGTGTTCAACAAGACCCAGGCCACACTGACCATATGACTGCGGGATTGACCTTCTGCCTAGCACCACTCCTCCCGGGGAATGACTGTATTCATTTCGGCACCGGAGACCAAGGCAATGGACACCTACATTGGGGACTCCCTAGCTGCAGGATCTATATGTCCTCATCCTCTCCCACCGTCAGGAAGTCCAGGACCCAGTTGCACAGGGCGGGGTTCAGATCCAGGGCCCCGATCTTAATAATGAGCTTGGAGGGTACTATGGTGTTGAAATGCTAAGCTAGAGCTAATGAACAGCATTCTTACATAGGTATTACTCTTGTCCAGATGGAAAGGGAAGTGTGATGGCGTTTGCATTGTCTGTGGATCTAGTGGGGCGGTAAGCAAATTGAAGTAAGTTTAGGGTGTCAGGTGAGGTAGAGGTGATATGATCCTTAACTGCCTCACAGGCAGACATGACTCAAACACCATCATTAAGTTTGCCAATGACACAACAGTGTTGATCACCAACAACTACGAGACAGCCTATAGGGATCAAGACATAGGAGATGATTGTGGACTACAGAAAAAGAAGGAACCGAGCACTCTCCCATTCTCATCGATCAGCCATCGATCGGGGCTGAAGGGGAGCAGGTTGAGAGCTTCAAGTTCCTTTGTGTCCACATCACCAACAAACTAACATGGTCCAAGCACACCAAGACAGTTGTAAAGAGGGCACGACAAAACCTATTCCCCCTCAGGAGACTGAAAATATTTGGCATGGATCCTCAGATCCTCAAAAGGTTCTACAGCTGCACCATCGAGAGCATCCTGGTTGTATCACTGCTTGGTATGGCAACTGCTCGGCCTCCGACCTCCAAGTCTAGGTTCAAGAGGCTTCTAAACAGCTTCTACCCCCAAGCCATAAGACTCCTGAATGCGGTGGTTCACGCTTTCAGTTTTGTGTGAATGCTGCCATCTTTCCAAGGTTTCTGGTTTGGGTAGGTTTTAATAGTCACCGTGGGTAAAACATATCCTCCTGATGAGTCACCATATATGTATCCGTCAATGTTATTCTCAGAGGTTACCCTGAACATATCCCAGTCCACGTGATCAAAACAATCTTTAAGCATGGAATTCCGATTGGTCAGACCAGAGATGAATAGACCTTAGCATGGGTACTTCCTGTTGGAGTTATTACCTTAATTACCTTTATTTTTACTTGTAATTTTATTTAACCTTTATTTAACTAGGCAAGCCACTTAAGAACAAGTTCTTATTTACAATGACTTCCTACCCCGGCCAAACCCGGACGACACTGGGCCAATTGTGCGCCGCCTATGGTACTCCCAATCACGGCCGGATGTGATGCAGCCTGGATCCGAACCAGGGACTGCAGTGACGTGTCTTGCACTGACATTGGGAGCCCAAGGGAGGAAATTTGCCGCAGGGGGAGGGCCGTTAAGGCTTTAAAAAAGTTGAGTAGCAGTTGTCCAATGTTTTTCCAGAGCGAGTAAAACATTCAATGTGTTGGTAGAACTTAGGTAGCGTTTTCCTCAGGTAGCGTTTTCCCAATCCCAATCTACAATAAATGCCAGTTTGCATAAAGTGTAGTTTTGAGGGCCGCAGTGGTATTGGCTTGAGGGGGAATATACACGGCTGTGGTTATTACCAAAGAGAATTCTCTTCAGAGGTAATACAGTCTGCATTTGATTGAACAAAAGGACTTGAGTTTCTATTTCTGTTATCACAAACACATCATCAGTAATTATTCATGAAACACACACCACCACCTTTCTTCTTCCCCGGAGAGGTCTTTATTCCTGTCTACACGATGTACTGAGAACCCAGCTGGCTGTATGGACAGGGGCAGTATATCACGAGAGAGCCATGTTTCCGTGAAACAGAGTATGTTTCTCTGGAAGGAGATCCTCGCCCTGAGCTCGTCTACTTTATTATCCAGAGACATTAGCAAATAATAAACTCTGAAGCAGTGGATGGTGTACACGGCTCCTGAGTCGGACCAGAAGTCCACTCCGAATACCTCCGCCAGCATTACCTTGGAGCAGCCTCTGGAATAAGTTCAATTGCCCTGGGGGGTACGAACAAAGGATCCAATTTTGGAAAGTCGTATTCCTGGTCGTAATGTTGGTGAGTTACCACCACTCTAATATCGAAAAGTTATTTCCGGCTATATGTATTAACACAAAAAAAGAATTGGGGCTAATAATGTAAGAAACAACACAACAATAAAAAATACTGCAAAGTTGCTTAGGAGCTAGAAGCAGAGCTGCCATATCTGTTGGCACCATCTTCCTACATAAGCAGCGCACAGGCAGGGCCTCTACATGATGTCGACATCCTTAGCATGGCGGTCTCTTTTCATGTTCTTAATAAGGTTAACTGATAAAAGGCACAGTCATGCAGGGAAAGTGTCTCCGATCTGTATTACAGTAATTCTCTCTGTAGAAGCTGTAATTGGGTGTTTAACCTTTAAGTCAGGAAGTGTTTAGTCAGCTACAGTCATTACCTATGCGGCCGACCCGAGCCCTTCTCCACCCATGTGACCATATCTTCATCAAACATGCAGGTCATGAAGGTGATTATGTCATTTAAAAGTCCAAACAGAGAGTTCCTCTAATCGTCTTCACCTCCATTACAGCGTTAGAGCATGATAATTACACAGAAGTACAGTTGCACATAGAAATCATAGATCTTTCCTGCAGTCAGATTACCTAGTGGAATATTTTTCCAGTTTTTCATAATTTCATAATTCATACATTATTTATTTAAACATTCTGAACAAACAAATTAAGAACAAAAAAGCAATAGTTAACTCAATAAATATCCATAAAAAAGGTAAGTCTAGCAGGGACCGCAAAGAGGTGAAACACCTCCTCATCCATCCTAGGTATTTATGGAAGGGTCACGCTGTGTGTGTGTGTGTGTGTGTGTGTGCGTACGTGCGTGCGTGCGTGCGTGTGTGTGTCTGGGTGTGTGTGTATGTGTCCTTGTGTAAAAGGTTGAATAAAATGTCATTTGTCACATGATTCGTTAACAACAGGTGTGGACTAACCGTGAACAACACAGAACATTACTTCACAGAATAGTACAGATCAGAACATCACAGAACATCACAGAACATTACTTCACAGAATAGTACAGAGCATAACAGAACATCACAGAACATTACATCACAGAATAGTACAGAACATCACAGAACATTACTTCACAGAATGGTATAGAACATTACAAAACATTACAGAACATTACAGAACAACACAGAACATTACTTCACAGAATAGTACAGATCAGAACATCACAGAACATCACAGAACATCACAGAACATTACTTCACAGAATAGTACAGAACATTACAGAGCATCACAGAACATTACAGAACATTACAGTACATCACAGAACATTACATTACAGAATAGTACAGAACATAACATCACAGAACATTACTTCACAGAATAGTACAGAACATTACAGAACATTACAGAACATTACATTACAGAACATCACAGAACATTACAGAGAAATTACAAATAATAATAGAAAAGTAGTAACGTAATAATCAAAGTAATAAGAAAATCAACTTCATTTTCAAGGTTAGTACAGTGTACTTATATGTGTATTTGCACTAAAATATTGTATTTAATTGTAATAATGCGTAGTAACACTATAAT
This sequence comes from Oncorhynchus mykiss, assembly GCF_057628025.1. Classification (NCBI taxonomy): domain Eukaryota; kingdom Metazoa; phylum Chordata; class Actinopteri; order Salmoniformes; family Salmonidae; genus Oncorhynchus; species Oncorhynchus mykiss. Next base: position 80,417,381 of record NC_143037.1, read on the forward strand.
AACGACAGTCCATCATTATTTTAAGACATGATTTTAAGACATTCAAGAACTTTCAAAGTTTCTTCAAGTGCACCACCACAGGAAAGGAAGACCCAGAGTTACCTCTGCTGCCTAGGATAAGTTCATTAGAGTTAAATGCACCTCAGATTGCAGCCCAAATAAATTATTCACAGAGTTCAAGTAACAGAAACCTCAACATCAACTGTTCAGAGGAGACTACGGGAATCAGGCCTTCATGATTAAATTTCTGCAAAGAAACTTCTACTAAAGCACCCCATTAAGAAGATACTTGCTTGGGCCAAAAAACATGAGTGATGGACATTACAGGTGCAAATCTGTCCTTTGGTCTAATGAGTCCTATCTTGATATTTTTGGTTCCAACCACCGTCTCTTTGTGAGACCCAGAATAGGTCATCTCAGCATGTGTAGTTCCCATCGTGAAGCATGGAGGAGGAGGTGTGATGGTGTGGGGGTGCTTTGCTGTTGACATGGTCAGTGATTTATTCAAGGCACACTTAATCAGGATGGCTAGCACAGCATTCTGCAGTCATACGCCATCCCATCTGGTTTGCGCTTAGTGTGACTATCATTTGTTTTTCAACAGGACAACAACCCAACACACCTCCAGGCTGTGTAAGGGCTATTTGACTAAGAAGGAGAGTGATTGAGTGCTGCATCAGGTGACCTGGCCTCCACAATCACCCGACCTCAACCCAATTGAGATGGTTTGGGATGAGTCGGACCGCAGAGTGAAGGAAAAGCAGCAAGCAAGTGCTCAGCATATGTGGGAACTCCTTCAAGATTGTTGGAAAAGCATTCCGGGTCTGGTTGAGAGAATGCCAAGCATGTGCAAAGCTGTCATAAAGGCAAAGGGTGGCTACTTTGAATAATCTAAAATCTGAAATATATTTAGATTTGTTTTAATACTTTTTTGTTTACTGAGTAATTCCATGTGTGTTATTTCATAGTGTTGATGTGTTCACTATTGTTCTACATTGTAAAAGGAAAAACCCTTGAGTGTGTGTGAGTACTAAATCATTTTTTCAACAAAAAATTGCATTTCTTTGCAGGACAAGCATTTCCCAGATTTTCAAGAATGCCTGAATTTCTTCGCCTTGTTTTTCTGGTTGGCTGGCAAGTTTCACCATCCAATTATATCAGATCTACAGGAGTATAAGTTTCACCATGGAACTGACCGCGGCGATGTGTTGGCACATGAGAATTATTAGAATATGGCAAAAAAAAAATGTTAATAATTGCATTCTAGCCATGCTGGCTTTCTCTGGCTTCCTGAGACATGAAGCCGATAGGTGGGATGGCGTACAGGCTGTCGACAATTTATTAATGCCACAATTTGTCTAAATGGGTAATGGAAACACTTAAACCGCTACATTTTTATTCGACACTAAGTTTTTGCATCATTACGGTTTGACATCATTACGTCCAGCTGTTTTTTATCGACAGAAGATTAAACGCACCCTAGCACCCTAGTTAAATTTAAACGCACCCTAGCAGGCAATTATTGCATCTGTTTTCTATGATATCTTTCTGTCTACAAAAAAAAAAAATCACTGGACACAGTTCATGGAAACATACATAATGTTGTTGCTAGTACTTGCCCCCCAAAAAGTGTACCACTTGGTTGAGTTTACAAACAGTTCAGAGGTCAACCTCACTGACACCATACGGGTGTCATCTCAGATTGTAATAATAAAATAATAATAATAAAATGTAATAATATAATAATACAAATAACAACCTATAAAGATTGTGTACCCATTATAACAATCTGACACATCCTTGACATCCAAGTGGGAGCATAAACACACTAGCACATCACAGAGTACATGTACTATCTGCATAGGTACAATGTAATTACTTGGTGTTATACAGGGTTTAACTAGTGCGTCTTGAGGGGTACTTACTTGTAAGTATTGTGTCCCTAAAAAGTACGTTACCCATTCTGACAATCTAATCATCGATTTCTGTCCAAGTGGGAGATTAAACACACTGATACAGAGTCTGTAATATCTGTATAAAGGTTGATACACAGGATTTAGCTACTTAAAGTGTACTGTAACTTTAAAGTTACCTATGAGCGGTTTAAATTACTCATTACCAAGTGGAGATACCTACAAACAAATTATTAGCCTATACTTTAGTCAAATGTATTGCAATATTGTAAAAAATACCTTACAACATAATAATATTTGTATTGTTAGATTAATAATTTGATTAGTTAGATTAAACAAAGGTATAGGCCTACTCAATAACATATAAATAACTATTCTAGTGGTGACTATAGCCTACAGTACGGTGAATAGCCTAAATAGCTTATTTAGAAAAATGGGATTGTCTTTCTCTTCCCTTTTTAACATTACAACAGTGGAAACAACAACTCTTTGTCTCTGACTCTGTCTTCATCTATTTCTTTCTTGCATTTTCCTGGAGTCTGAGATCTTCTGGAAATATTTGGTAGAGGAAGAATGTGTGACAACATAGTGTAGACACCGTACGTTAAGTCAAGTTATCATCATGGTTTCTATAGTTTAGGCACCTAGGCCTAACTAGCTCGATATCTAGCTAGTTGTTGTGTTATCCAGCGAGCAATAATAGTGTTTGCTAACACTAATAAGTTAGCAGTGTCTAGCTTCATTGAAAATGAACTAACGTTACTCATAGTGTGTTGACACAAATAGCTCAAGGGTATTACTTGTGTAACGGATACCCCAAGAACAAGGTTCAGGAAAACATAAGAGCATCGAGCACAGCTAACATTAGCTAGCTAGCTAGTTAGCTAGCCAGTAGCTACCATATATTTTGTCAGCTTTAGTTAGCTAGCTGCAGGGGATTTGCTTCCATTTAGCCACAAGAGCATTAGTGAGGTTGTGCACTGATGTTGGGTGATTAGGCGGCGTTCCAATTCATCCCAAAGGTGTTCGATGGGGTTGAGGTCAGGGCTCTGTGTAGGCCAGTCAAGTTCTTCCACACCTATCTCGACAAATCATTTCTGCATGGACCTCGCTTTGTGCATGGGGGCATTGTCATGCTGAAACAGGACAGGGCCTTTCCCAAACTGTTACCACAACGTTGGAAGCACAGAATTGTCTAGAATCTAATGCTGTAGCGTTAAGATTTCCCTTCACTGGAACTAAGGGGCCTAGCACGAACCATGAAATACAGCCCCAGGCCATTATGCCTCCTTCACCAAACTTTACAGTTGGCACTATGCATTCAGGCAAACCCAGATTTGTCCTTCGGATGGTGAAGCATGAGTCACCACTCCAGCCGACGCTTGGCATTGCGCATGGTGATCTTAGGCTTGTGTACAGCTGCTTAGCCATGGAAACCCATTTCATGAAGTTCCCGACAAACAGTTAATGTGCTTTCTAGAGGCAGTTTGGAACTCGGTAGTGAATGTTGCAACCGAGGACAAACAATTTTTTATTTGCTTCAGCACTCAGTGGTAGGCCAGTTTGTGTGGCAGAAATCTGACGAACTGACTTTTTGGAAAGGTGGCATCCTATGACAGTGCTTTGTTGAAAATCACTGAGCTCTTCAGTTTGGCCATTATACTGCCAATGTTTCCTATGGAGATTGCAAGGCTGTGTGCTTGATTTTATACACCTGTCAGCAAAGGGTGTAGCTGAAATAGCTGAATCCACTAATTTGAAGGGGTGTCCACATACTTTTGGCCACGTAGTGTATTTAACTAGCGAGCATGCTAGCTAATTCCCCCAAAAAACCTCAACTGATTGCATGGAAAGTCTATTCTGTAGATGTTAACGAACAAGCTAGCCTAGATAGTAGGCCCAACAAAAACACCACTAGCTACCTACGCTGATTCGTCTAGCAGAAGTAATCTGTCCAAAAAAACAAAACAAATTGTTTGAAAAACTTGCTTTTTCTCTCTTGTGTTGACATTATTCAATGGCAGACTGACCTTCCCGACCCTGTTCTTTGTGTACTGTTAAGGGACGTCTGCGTTAACACGTGGGCATGTTCGAGGTCGTCTTTATTTAGAGTGTGATGCCTTAAAAAAAAAACATTTTAAAATGTAACCTTTTTTTTAACTAGGCAAGACAGTTAAAAACAAATTCTTATTTAATATTTTATTTCAGCTCATGAAATATGGTAACAACACTTTACATGCTGCGTTTTAGATTTTTGTTCTGTGTACTTTAACCATCGATTAAACGTTTTTAAACACATTAATAAAAAGTTATGGTTAAAATTGTAAGACAAACTCTTATTATTTCACTATTGATGAGCATTCTGACTTTTGCAGGAATCCAGGCTGTATCACAATTGGCCACGATTGGTGGTCCCATAGGGCACAATTGGCCCAGCGTCGTCCGGGTTAGGTTTTGGCCGGATGTAGGCCGTCATTGTAAATAAGAATTTGTTATTAACTGACTTGCCTAGTTAAATAAAAGTTAAATAAAAATATTTATGTTTTTTAGTATTAAGAAATATGCAAAAAAAAAATAAAAAAAATTGCCTTGTCATTATGGGGTGTGTCGATTGATAAGAAGAAAAAAACAATTTAATCAATTTTAGTCAAGGGGTCTGATTATGGCTATAGGTAGATACTGTATAAGTAAGCATTTTGTAGCGTTTGTAGTATGCCACTGAGAGTAACACGCCATTAAAAGGGTTCAAGATGTTTAGCTATGTTCTCCTGCTTCCTGCTGCCCAAGCATGTTGACACGCTAACAACATCAAGCAGCTTAGCAATGTAGCATGCTAAAAAAAAAGCTCTCAGTTCTTCCATGACTTACAGTGGTAATTTAGCAGCACCACTGCTAGCTAACGCTAACTTTATACTCTGCGGTTGGGAGCTGATTGTGTGACTGGCTGTACATTAGAACCAGCAGTGCTGACGCCTCTGAGAGGGGGGAGCGAGGGGGATGGAGGGATTGGGAACAGATGTATTTGTTTTTTTTATGGAGGTAATGATACCCCATAATAGTTTAGCTAATTAAAGATAACTAGCAACTCAATGCAGCGGTACACACACACACATTCAAGCATCGTGTACACGCACACGAATGTAACTCCCCACTGTTACAGTAATCTAAATGAAACCTTTGTAACAGTTGGAACCTGCATAACCCACAGGATTCTCCAATCCAATGGCGTGAATAACATGTATAAAAACAACAAAGGTTTCCATCCCAAATGGCACCCTATTTACCCAGCGCCCCTAGGGCACATAGAGATAACCCTGCAAACAACAATGAGTCGTTGTGAACGTCACAAAATGGTCGCCTAAAGTGGTAAGGATGTTGTGCCATGGTCCACTGGAGGTTGTCTACTTTCCGGATGTCCCCAAGGACATTTTTAGGACTGGTGTAATCATTGGTCCAATAGTTGCAAACGGGAGTTTCTATTGGACAAATTCAGGTATGTTTATACTCATTTTGTTCCTTTGGCTTCCATTTAATCAATATTTTTCAACAGAATCGGTGGAATGAATACACCCCTGATCACTTTCATAGCAGCCAGGTTGTATTCATTCTCGCACTTATGCGCTCTCCTCTTCTCACCTTTTCTGTTCAGTTGAGAACTTCAATGCTATAAGTGACCAGGCAAAAAAAACTTTCCAAGCAAAACCATATCTAAGTGATAGGAATATATTTATTTAATTAACGAAGAAACACTTAAACTAACAAAATAACAAAACAAACTTTACGCTTATGATAAACCGAGTACTGACACAGGCAACTACACATAGACAATAACCCACAAAATCAAAATTGCAACCTAAATAGGATCCCAATCAGATACAACGATAAACAGCTGCCTCTGATTGGGAACCAATCAGAGGCAGACCAAACCAAAACCCAATAGATATACAAAAAAACCATAGACAAGACAAAAACACACATACCACCCTCGTCACACCCTGACCTAACCAAAATAATAAAGAAAACAAAGTTAACTAAGGTCAGGGCGTGACAATTGTTGTCACCATAATAGCTAAATTAATGTCATATTAATCACAGCTAATAGAACTATTAATTTAGTAAGCAAGCTACAATCACACAGTACTGTTAGAGTGTACAGTCAGTTGTCCACATGTTGTCAACCCTAGAGTCACTGGTGCGTCAACAGGATGGCCTTTTAGGCAGAGTTCTTCTGTCCAGTGTCCATGTTCTTTTGCCCATCTTAATTTTTTATTGTATTGGGCAGTCTGAGATTTGGCTTTTGCTTTGCAGAACATAGACACTGGACACAGGAACTCTGGAGAGAGGAGCTGGACAGAAGAACTCTGCCTAGAAGGCAGCATCCCGGAGTCGCCTCTTCACTGTTGACGTTGAGACTTGTGTTTTGCGGGTACTATTTCAGGATGCTGCCAGTTGAGGACTTGTGAGGATATATTTCTAAAACTAGATACTCTAATGTACTTGTCCTCTTGCTCAGTTGTGCACCAGGGCCTCCCACTCCTCTTTCTATTCTGGTTAGAGTCAGTTTGCGCTGTTCTGTGAAGGAGTAGTACACAGCGTTGTATAAGATCTTCCGTTTCTTGGCAATTTCTGTTTCTTGGCAATAGCCTTCATTTCTCAGAACAAGAATAAACTGACAAGTTTCCGAAGCAGGTTCTTTACAGGCCGTTTTGAGCCTGTAATCAAACCCACAAATGCTGATGCTTCAAATACTCAACTAGTCTAAAGAAGGCCAGTTTTATTGCTTCTTTAATCAGAACAACAGTTTTCAGCTGTGCTAACATAATTGCAAAAGGGTTTTCTAATGGTCAATTAGCATTTACAAATTATGAACTTGGATTAGCTAACGTAACATGCCATTGGAACACAGGGGTGAGGGTTGCTGATAATGGGCCTCTGTACGCCTATGTCGATATTCCAGGAAAAATCTGCCGTTTCCAGCTACAATAGTCATTTACAACATTAACAATGTCTACACTGTATTTCTGATCAATTTTATGTTATTTTAATGGACAAAAAAAACTTGCTTTTCTTTCAAAAACAAGGACATTTTTAAATGACCCGGAACTTTTTAAGTGACCCGGTAGTCTATATTCTTTTTTTATATCTCCTAAATTTAGGAGACACTTCAAAACCTTGTTTCTTATGATTTATTTTTTGACTGTCCTTTTTTCATTTATTTACTAATTCAATGCATTTCTGTGGGCTTTAGTAGTAAAGGCCAATCAACACAGAATATATCATTTATATGTGCACACTACCTCTGAAATAGTTTGGAGAATATATCATTTATATTTTATTCAGCAATGTTCAATTGTATTCTTCATACTATAAAATAATATAAAATAATGCCAAGGAATTCTAAGCAAGTGTTGTCTGGTAAATTAACTAGTGTAGCCCACAGCCATATGGCATAGACAGATCAGGACCTAACATAAGAACAACTCAGAGTATGCAGCCCACAGCCATATGGAATAGCCAGATCAGACCCCTAACATAAGGACAACTCAGAGTATGTAGCCCACAGCCATTTGGCATAGCCAGGTCAGGACCCTAAAATGAGGACAACTCAGAGTATGTAGCCCACAGCCATATGGCATAGACAGATCAGGACCTAACATAAGGACAACTCAGAGTATGTAGCCCACAGCCATATGGCATAGCCAGATCAGGATCCTAACATACCTCAGAGTATGTAGCCCACAGCCATATGGCATAGCCAGATCAGGACCTAACATAAGGACAACTCAGAGTATGCAGCCCACAGCCATATGGCATAGCCAGATCAGGACCTAACATAAGGACAACTCAGACTATGTAGCCCAAAGCCATATGGCATAGCCAGATCAGGACCTAACATCAGGACAACTCAGAGTATGTAGCCCACAGCCATATGGCATAGCCAGATCAGGACCCTAACATAAGGACAACTCAGAGTATGTAGCCCACAGCCATATGGCATAGCCAGATCAGGACCTAACATAAGGACAACTCAGAGTATGTAGCCCACAGCCATATGGCATAGCCAGATCAGGACCTAACATAAGGACAACTCAGAGTATGTAGCCCACAGCCATATGGCATAGCCAGATCAGGACCTAACATAAGGACAAGTCAGAGTATGTAGCCCACAGCCATATGTCATAGCCAGATCAGGACCTAACATAATGACAACTCAGAGTATGCAGCCCACAGCCATATGGCATAGCCAGATCAGGACCTAACATAAGGACAACTCAGAGTATGTAGCCCACAGCCATATGGCATAGCCAGATCAGGACCTAACATAAGGACAACTCAGAGTATGTAGCCCACAGCCATATGGCATAGCCAGATCAGGACCTAACATAAGGACAACTCAGAGTATGCAGCCCACAGCCATATGGCATAGCCAGATCAGGACCTAACATAAGGACAACTCAGACTATGTAGCCCAAAGCCATATGGCATAGCCAGATCAGGACCTAACATAAGGACAACTCAGAGTATGCAGCCCACAGCCATATGACATAGCCAGATCAGGACCTAACATAAGGACAACTCAGAGTATGTAGCCCACAGCCATAATGCATAGCCAGATCAGGACCTAACATAAGGACAACTCAGAGTATGTAGCCCACAGCCATATGGCATAGCCAGACCAGGACCTAACATAAGGACAACTCAGAGTATGCTCTGTCCTGTTTTTCTGAAATAGACCAAATTTTCTTCATATCTGTCTAAAATAAATAATGGATTTATTGTGATGATGTTGGCTATATTACATGGATTAATTAGGCTTTTTAAAATTTAGATGTTCAAAATGGTCTACATCAGTGGATTGTAAAACCCGTTTCTGTTAATTAATGGCACACGTACACGTCTCAACACTTAAAATCCTTTAAAGGTGTCTCCTCCCCTTCATCTACAGTGAAGTTGATTTAACAAGTGATGCAATAAGGGATCATAGCTTTAAACTGCCAGACTATGTCATGAAAAGAGCAGGTGTTCTTAATGTTTTGTATGCTCAGTATACATGATTACATTGTGTATGTTTATTCATAGATGACTATTATTCAACATGTCCTCACCTGGGATTGGAACTCACAACCTCTTAGTTTACAACAATCTTCCTGCTACCATGACTGTGTTGATGACAGATTTCACCTGCATTCATACACTTTGCACTTAATTAAAAAGTAAATAGAATACATTCAAAATCAACTATTACGTTTCTCATAGTGATTCAGGAGCAACATTACAACAGAATAGTCCAACATTAGACAACTCTACTGAAAACCCAAACTCAAACTGCTGAAATAAGTACACCTGTCATGCCTATGTGCCTGATCTGTATCACCTGTCTTTGTGCTTGTCTCCGCCGACCTCCAGGTGTCACCCATCTGCCCCATTATCCCCTGTGTATTTATACCTATGTTCTCTGTTTGTCTGTCGCCAGTTCGTCTTGTCTCGTCAAGCCTACCAGCGTGTTTTTCCATACTCCTGTTCTTTCTAGTTTTCCCTGTTTTGACCATTCTGCCTGCCATGACCCTGAGCCTGCCTGCCCGTCTGTACCTTGTGACACTGACCTGGATTACTGACCTCTGCCCTGACCCTGAGCCTGCCTGTCGTTCTGTACATTTTGGACTCTACTCTGGATTACTGACCTCTGTCTGCCCTTGACCTGTCGTTTGCCTGCCCCCTGTTTTCATAATAAACTTGTGTTACTTCGAACTGTCTACATCTGGGTCTTATCCTGATGTCTGATAGTACAAACTGACTGATTTGGACCAACTCTTCCCAAGGAACCACCATTGGGAGACATGAGGAATTACTTCGAGGTCTTCTGGACTGATTGCAGACCGTGGCAGAACGCTATGACTCTGCCTTGAATACATTGCTGGAGCAATTCTGCCGATTATCGGTGAGGCAACTGGCCATGACAGTAGCCTCCCAGCCCCCCAGTACCACTGCTGTCAGCAGTGCATCTCTCCTGGCAACCCCGACATCCCGAGAACCCTGCTTACCTCCTCTGGAACGCTTCGCTGGAGGGTCAGGAACCTGTTGGGCGTTTCTCTCCCAGTGATCCCTCATCTTCAAGCTGCAGCCCTCATCCTTCCCCCCTGACCGCTCGAAGATAGCATATCTCTTAAAAACGTCTTTGTACTGCAATCCCGTTAACGGGATCGATATGACAACAGCCAGTGAAAGTGCAGAGCGCCATTTTAAAGGTAATCTTGTTGTTAATCCCACCAAAGTGTCTGATTTCAAATAGGTTTTGTAGTGAAAGAACCACAAACGATTATGTTAGTGAACGTAACCACCAAGTCACAGAAAAATTCGGCCATTTTTCCAGCCAAAGAGCGGAGTCACAAAAAGCACAAATAGAGATAACATTAATCAATGACCTTTGATGATCTTCATCAGATGACACTCATAGGACTTCATGTTACACACTACATATATGTTTTGTTCAATAAAAATCTCAGTATACATTGGCCCGTTGTGTTCACTACTTCCAAAAACATCTGGTGATATTGCAGAGAGCCACATCATTTTACAGAAATACTCATTATCAGAAATACTCAGAAATACTCATTATCGATGAAAATACAATTGTTAGACATGGAAATATAGATACACTTCTCCTTAATGCAACTGCTGTGTCAGATTTCAAAAAAACTTTACGGAAAAAGCAAACCATGCAATAATCTGAGTACAGCCTTCAGACAACAAAGCAGCCAAAAAGATATCTGCCATGTTGGGTAGTCAACAGAAGTCAGAAATAGCATTATAAATATTCACTTACCTTCGATGATCTTCATCAGAATGCACTCCCAGGAATCCCATTTCCACATTAAATGTTTGATTTAGTTCGATAGTGTCCATCATTTATGTCCAAAGAGCTACTATTGTTAGCACGTTTGGTTAACAAATCCAAAGTCATGAAGCGCGTTCCCTAGTTGCAGACGAAATGTCAAAAAGTTCCGTTCCTGTCCGTAGAAACATGTCAAACAATGTATGGAATTAATCTTTAGGATGTTCATAACATAAAACGTCAATAATGTTCCAACCGGAGAATTCCTATGTCTGTAGAAAAGCAATGGAACGAGAGATACCTCTCATGTGAATACGCATGGTCAGAGCATGGTCAGCTCATGGCAGAACTTACTCATTCCCTTCTCATTCGGTCCCACTTCACAGTAGAATCCTCAAACAACTTTCTAAAGACGGTTGACATCTAGTGGAAGTCTTAGGAAGTGCAACATAACCAATATCCCACTGTGTATTCAATAGGGTCTGGGTTGAAAATCGACCAACCTCAGATGTCTCACTTCCTGTTTGGATTTATTCTCAGGTTTTTGCCTGCCATATGAGTTCTGTTATACTCACAGACATCATTCAAACCATTTTAGAAACGTCAGAGTGTTTTCTATCCAATACTGCAGCCATAAGAAGTTATTAACGCTAATGTCCGGGAGGGCTCTCCCCTGGACTATGGCGGTGTGGGAACAACAATCTGCCGTGTGTTTCAGCCTGGTGGACTTTGTGGATGAAGTGAACAAGGTTTTTGACTCTCCGTTGTCCGGGAGAGAGGCTGTCAGGAAGTTACTCCAGCTTTACCAGACTCCCTCAGTGTGGCGGACTATGCGGTTGATTTCCGCACGATGGCTGCCAAGAGTGCCTGGAACCGAGAATCCCTGCTCGACACATTCCTTCATAGATTTTCGGAGGAGGTTAAGGACAACCTCGCAGCCCGAGTCTCATACCTCTTGTGTCTGAGCCGTTGAATTGCGACTCTACTTTGTCTCTATACTGATGCTTAGCTTGTTTGAGGGAATTGCGGAGGGAATAGCTACAGTGTTCGTATTCGTTTGTTGTTCATCACTTGCTGTTCCAAGGTCCCTAGTCATCCTCAACCGTGTTTGTTTGGTGGTCGTTTCGGGGAATCCTGAGATGTTCACAGGACAAATGTGGTTTCTGTTTCTGCTGTATTTTTGACCCTTCACTAGGTCAGAGTGGTGTTTTGTTGTCAGCTCTGTGACTTATTTTCTTGGAATTACATTTTGTACCACTTGGGATTTGAGCAGTTTTGTGGATCGTTCGTGTGCATCTGGACATGATTCGCTGTACTATTAACTATTACAACTATTATGTCCCTCTGTTGGAGTATTCCATCAACACCGGTCTTCAACATCCATCACAGTCTTTTTTTAGGAGTGTTTTGGCAATTTTCTCAGCTGATTCCGCTTTGCCATTGCTTTGGCTGTGATACGGTGATGACGTCACATGCTTAAAGTCGCACTCATCAGCACATTCTGGAGACCTTTATCCAGGTAGGCTAGTTGAGAACAAGTTCTCATTTACAACTGTGACCTGGCCAAGATAAAGCAAAGCAGTGCGACACAAACAACAACACAGAGTTACACATGGAATAAACAAACACGCAGTCAATAATACATCAGAAAAGTCTATTTACAGTGTGTGCAAATGAGGTAGGATAAGGGAGGTACGGCAATAAATAGGCCAAAGTGGTGAAATAATTACAATATAGCAATTAAACACTTGAGTGATTGATGTGCAGAAGATGAGTGTGCAGGTAGAGACACTGGGGTGCAAAGGAGCTAAATAAATAACATAGTATGGGGGATGAGGTAGTTGGATGGGCTATTTACAGATGGGCTATTTACAGATGGGCTATGTATAGGTGCAGTGATCTGTGAGCTTCTCTGACAGCTGGTGCTTAAAGTTAGTGAGGAAGAAATGAGTCTCCAGCTTCAATGATTTTTGCAGTTCGTTCCAGTCATTGGCAGCAGAGAACTGGAAGGAAAGGCGACCAATGGAAGAATTGGCGTTGGGTGTGACCAGTGAGATATACCTGCTAGAGCACGTACTAATGGTGGGTGCTGCTATTGTGACCAGTGAGCTGAGATAAGGCGGGGCTTTACCTAGCAAAGACTTATCGATGAATCTACCATGAAGAGGTAGTTGCTTTTGTTGACTGTGAGTAAGTCCATCCCGATATTGGACCTTTGGAGCGGTTGGATTTGGTGGGGGATGAGGGCCTACTTGTGTTGTCTCTTCTGGAGGGATTTGGTGGGGGGGTGAGGTTCTCCTTGTGTTGTCTCTTCTGGATGGAGTTGGGATTTGGTGGGGCATGTATGTCTCCTTTTGTTGTCTCTTCTGGAGGGATTTGGTGGGGCATGAGTGTCTCCTAGTGTTGTCTCTTCCGGATTGATTTGCAGGTTGCACATTTGCTGATAAAGATCTTTACGTCCTCTGTGATCTTTGGCCAGAAAACAGCATCACGTGCCTTTCAGAGACTGGCCTTTATGCCTGAGTGGCCAGCTTGTATCTTGTGTAGAAAGTCTGTGTGTAACATGTCAGGTTTGAAGACCCTGTTTCCTTTTAATATCAGTCCATTTTCTGTGGTGAGCTCCTCTTTGTACATCCAGAGATCTTTCAGTGTCACAGCCTGTTTGGTTCCAGACCAGCTGTGGTTGATTTGTGAGTACAGAGCCTGAAACAGTGGGTCCTGGCAACAGTGTGCTTTGATTGACTCCATTGTCTTAGTTGAGATGTTGACATCACTGGTGTGATCCACCTGTTCCAGGTCAGTTGTGGCCAGGCCCATAGCGTAGACCGTGGCTGGTGTTTGCATTTGTCTGTGCTCTGTGGTTGATTGAACTGTTCTGGACAGGAACTCAGCTACATGTAGTTCTTGGCCTTGTTTGTATTGCATGTGGGGTTGGTATCTCTGTAGCCCTAGCAACATTCTCTGCAGTCGCTTGGGTGTTGTGAGTAGGGAATTCTTGAAGATCGTCTCAAGTGGTTTGTCGTCACTGTGTATTGTGAAGATGTCTCTGCCATGCAGATACTAGTCAAACTTGTCACATGCAAAAAAACAAACAATGGAGAGACATTCTTTTATAATCTGTGTATATCTCTGTTCTGTCTGAGTCAATGCTCTGGAGGGAAATGCAACAGGTTGTCCTTTCTGTAGAAAGGCTGCACCCAAACCTGTCTCACTGGCATCACACTGCCGTGTGACTTCGTCATTCAGGTGTGACTAACTGTTTGGTAGTCACAGCTGCTGCGTCATGCTGTGGTAGCCATGTCCATTCAATGTCCTTGTCAGTCAGTCTTCTGAGGGGCTCACACACACACATCGGATAGGCGGGGCATGCATTTTGAAAGAAAGTTCACAAACCCCAACAGTAGTTGTAGTGACTTGTGATATCCATCTTTGGCATTGAGTACTGAGAATACCTTTGTGTTGGATATTTCTGGTAAAGTCTCTTCTACTGTGGGCACCTGGAAGTGCGATCTCAGTAAGGCCTTTGTTGAGTGCGCTGTGGACCATGCATATTCATAGTTTATCATGTTTTTCAATGACATCCATGTTGCTGATCCACAGTGTTCGCTCTGTGACTTTCATGATGACGTCCGTTGCCTTTGTGATCTTTTCCTTTAGTGGAATTAGGCATCCGTCTTGGTCGCTGCACAGGCCCCAGGCTGCATTGTCTACTTCTAGGTGTACCTCTCCAGGAAGGCAGCCAAGCCCAGCGAACACGTCCTTGTACTTGGAGATGATCTCCTCAGCTGTCACGATGACCTCAGTGGATGTGATGCTCGGGGTGTCGACGTGATGTAACACATGGCTGTGGTTCAAATGAAACATTTTTTTTCCATCATGAAAGAGTGAGATTGCTTTGAGATTGCTTTCTCCTGTTGGTTTTATCAGTGTCGTCATATAGCTTGAGTGTAGCTTCGCTGGGTAGGAGAACTGGATTGTCGTCTTGCGTGACTTGGCCGTAGGTCCCCATAGCTTATGACCTTCACTGTTGATCCTGTGTCTAGTTGACATTTAATTGTATGCCTGAGGTCATATGTCAATGGCTCATCGCTAAGTGGAACTAGCTTAAGGTTAATGAACCATTTTGTTTGCCTTTGTTTTCCTCCACATAATTAATACGTGTGATGTACCACACTGCATCTGTTGTTTGGTCATCTGATTCATTATATTCCTCTAATAGATTGAGTTGAGGTACAGTATGCATTGTGATTGTTTACAAACTCTGGAAAAAAAGTGGTTTCTATTGCCACAAGATTTACAGGTGCCACTGTATGCTAGACATTTGGCTTTTGGCATGTACTGAACCACAGTAATGACAGGGTAACTCTTGTCTGTTTTTTGACCATATGTTTTATTCTGAATGTCGCTCACAGGAGGTATAATGTACAGTCTCAGGTTCATTCATTCGTTCTCAGACTCCGACCTGCTGACCTGTCTTCTCTGCAAGGAGCTCTGTGGCTCCTCCTCCACTCCCATCTCTTGCAACTCCTCGACTTCCTCCTCCTCTCACTCGTCCTCCTCCTCCCCTGCCTGCACGCCTTCTGCAGGCAGTGTCTGGAGGGCCAGCGCAGACCATGGGGACTCCACCAATTTTCCTGATTTGCATTTGTGCTCGTTCACTTGAACGACGCGTCAATGCCATTGTTCAGAGTGATGTTCGGTTCTCGGCAGCTTGGTGGAGAGTATCCTCATGTTCAATCTGACAGTCTAGTTGTGGTAATCTGAGCGTGAGGAGCAAAAGTAAACTGACCAGAATAGTAAACACTGCCGGCAAAAGTAATTGGTTGACAGCAGGCACATTTGAACAATCTGTTCGACAAGGCAACCAGTCAGAAGACACTGGCTGTCCTCACCCTCCTCACCCTCAAGAGGCTTCCTTCTGGCCGGCGCTTCAGAATGCCCATGGCCAAGAAGAACATGTTCAAACATTCATTCCTTCCTTGTTGGATACATAAATACAAAGTAAATTGTATAAGGATATGTACTTATCTATGTAGTGTAGTAGGGTGGTCATTGTGAGTGAATGTATTAAAATGTCCTCTGTGTTGTTAGCAACATGACGGACTGACTGGATTAAATGTGACATGTAGGTGTATGTGATTATTTTAATGAAGGTGAAGACAAAGAAAAAAATGTCCTTCCTGGATGAACAACAAAGTTTTAATGTCTTCTATTCTATTCTATGTATATTGAATATATATATATATGTGGTGAGCAAATAACTGATCATGTCAAACGTAAATCATATTGTCAATGATTCATGATTTCTACACTATTTCATCTGAACAGCACTTACCTTAAAACCACTGTACCATTTTTTTATTTTACTTTACTAAAGTGGTTTGCGACACCTGGGACCATCACGTGACAAAAAATGTCCATGATACGTTTTCGGGGACCATGACACAACGTCCTGAAAACAAACCATTTGGTAATGTTCCGAGGATGTCCTAATTACACTTTTTCGTTATGCTGGAACATTCCCTTGGGACCATCACGCAACATCTTAATAATTATAATAATATAATAATAATTATTAATATTTAAGTCCTGAAATTGTCTTAAAAAGGTCCTAACATGGTCCTCAGTGACGTCCTTGTAATTTACAGGGAACTACAGAAAGGTTCCCCAGAGAACATTTCCATGGGACCATCATGAATCGTCCCCTTATTGTCATTAAATGTCCCATGGATAATGTCCCATGGATAATGTCCCGTCGGAAAAAAATAGTAACCTTTTCGTTACATTCCCTAATGGACATCAAAATACCTTATTGTAGCGCTATACTGAGACCAAACCGGGATCTGTACTGAAAGTCTTCTTATGGTCCCAAGGTTAACGTCATGTTTTAATGTTCCTAGAACATTTTAAGAACGTCAGTGAGATCATTTCTCGCTGAAACCCTTAAAAGGATCTAATCGGAACGACTCCAAATGTCAGTTTGCTGACGCCAGTTTGCTGGGAAAGAGTGTTTATGGTTTATAAAGCATTGTGTGTGTAGGGAAAGAGTATGGTGCATCCATGGTTTATTTAGCATTGTGTGTGTAGGGAAAGAGTATGGTGCATCCATGGTTTATAAAGGGATATAAAGAAGGATTTTATCTAACTTTTATCTAACAAAACAACACTACATGTTAAAGCTGGGACCAATTGGATGACCAAAAGTAATATCCATACATTTTAGGATTATTTATTTGAATTGCGCGCCCTCCAGTTTCACCCGAAGTTGTCTCGCTAGTGGAACACCTAGCCCAAACAGGTCCCTTTAAGGTGGATCTGACGCTGGGAGACGAGAAGCAAATACAGGGAGTGAACATATAATAAATAACGGACATGAAACAGAACACGGGCAGCGTCAGGACAGGGGAAACGAAACAACATTAATGCAGGCATGGGGATCAAACTGAGGAACAGAGAGATATAGAGGAGGTAATCAATAAAGTGATGGAGTCAAGGTGAGTCCAATGAAGTGCTGATGCGCGTAACAATGGTGATAGGTATGCGTAATGATGGGAAGCCTGGCGCCCTCGAGCATCAGAGGGGGGGATTGGGAGCAGGCGTGACAGTACACCCCTCTAGGGGCGCCACCTGGCGTCCCACCTGGGCGAGCCTGACGGGCCGGCCGAGGCATGGGAGCCGGACGAGCCGGCTGAGGTGTGGAAGCCCGGCGATTTGGGAAGGAAGTCTAGATAAAAACCATGCGTATACAGAACCATACTTCAGACATATCAAATGATACCCGTCAAGCTGAATAGGCAAAATCCCAGAGTCCCTCTCTTGTAATAATATCATTTTCACCCACCAATGCAGACCCAGGACTCTCAAGACACTCCCTACTGCTAATCACAAACATTGTTGTGCTTTACCCATATTGTAAGGTTTAAAAACAAAACAAACATGATAACAATTCCTTCCAATAAGGAGAAAGTTGTCATTTTAGTTTACCCTAATAAAGTTACTCTATATTTTATTAGCAATTTCTGTTGGATATTCACTTTCTGCTTCACACTTGTTAAATGTCTAATATTTTAAGGTTAACTTGTAATACGTTGAATTTACAAAATACACCGGTAATTTCAGAAGGGGATAAACTATAACTGGACTGGCACTGCCTATCAGTCCCCTGTAGATGGAGTGCTCTGTCCATAATAAGTCTGCCACCTGAGACAGGATAGAAACAGAGCCGGTTTCGTCTCAGGGAGTGGTTAAATTATGCCTTCTCACGAATCGGTTTAGAACTTCATCATTTGGGAAATCAACAAAAATTCCACAGGGAAATAAAACAGTAAATTGTGGTCTTAAGTTTAGTCAACAAGTCTCTGCAACATGTTCAATATTCATTGGTTTCATTTAAGAGTTTGTGTTTCAAAATATATTACCGGGGTGGGGGAAGTCTCATTTATAGTTTTATGGGTTAAGTCAGGTCCTACCTCTATAGTTTTATGGGTTAAATCAGGTCCTGTACCTCTATAGTTTTATGGGTTAGGAATAAGTCAGGTCCTGTACCTCTATAGTTTTATGGGTTAAGTCAGGTCCTGTACCTCTATAGTTTTATGGGTTAGGAATGAGTCAGGTCCTGTACCTCTATAGTTTTATGGGTTAGGAATAAGTGAGTTGGGGTGGGCAGTCTATGTTTGTTTTTCTATGTTTGGTTTCTGTTTCGGCCTAGTATGGTTCTCAATCAGAGGCAGGTGTCGTTAGTTGTCTCTGATTGAGAATCATACTTAGGTAGCCTGGGTTTCACTTTTGGTTTGTGGGTGTTTGTTTCCGTGTCAGTGTTTGTCGCCACACGATACTGTTTCGGTTTCATCACGTTTCTTTTGTTATTTTTGTATTCAGTGTTCAGTGCTTTCTTTGATTAAAGTTATGGACACTTACAACGCTGCATCTTGGTCCGATCCTTACTCCTCTTCAGACGAAGAGGAGATCTGCCGTTTCAACATGTTTGTTAGCTGTTCGACTCCACCAGTCCTATTTATTATATAATTTACAAAGATTATACCCTTTAAAAAATGGAACAAACAAAAAATGTTTTTTATCAATTAGTATATTTGAGTTGAACCCCAATGTTTGTTGTATTATTTGTTCTGTCTTTTCTGCTGGATTAAATTGAAATTGCAACAAAGTTTCAATGGCTTGTTCTAAAAATAGTGATATATTGTAGACTATTTAATTTCTAAATAATCAAAAGTGAGAGATTGTAATCTGAATATAGAGAAAAGGGCCATTCTAGAACATGGGGTGAGTCGTTCTTACTAATTTACTGGAGAACCATTTTGGATTTAAGTATAACTTTTGTATAACTGACGCCATTATTTATTGGGGCCTCCAGCGACGGTCCCCAGTCCGGGGTCTCCAGCGACGATCCCCAGTCCGGGGTCTCCAGCGACGATCCCCAGTCCGGGGTCTCCAGCGACGATCCCCAGTCCGGGGCCTCCAGCGACGGTCCCCAGTCCGGGGTCTCCAGCGACGGTCCCCAGTCCGGGGTCTCCAGCTACGGTCCCTAGTCCGGGGCCTCCAGCGACGGTCCCCAGTCCGGGGCCTCCAGCGACGATCTCCAGTCCGGGGTCTCCAGCGAAGGTCCCCAGTCCAGAACATCCGCCGATGATCCACGCAGCGAGGGTCCCCACCCCGGGGCCCATGGTGAGGATCCGCAGTCCAGAGCATCCAATGATGATCCACGGGTCAGTGATACAAGAGCAAACTCAGTGTAAAGATGGGGGGCGGCGTCCAGAACCAGAGCCGCCACCAAGGTTAGATGCCCACCCACCCAGACCCTCCCATATAGGTTTAGGTTTGCGGCCTGTAGTCCGCACCTTTGGGGGGGGGGGGGGGATACTGTCACGCTCGTTTTGTTTTGTTGTTTTGTTAGTTTGTTTAAGTGTCCTTCGTTTATTGAAGAATAATGTATTCTTATCACTCTGCGCCTTGGTCTCATCATTACGACGAAAACCGTATTATAATCTCCCAACACAATAATAGAGTCTTGTAATTGCTTGAAGGGTTGATAAATTATTAAGTATATTTTCAAAGAAGCCTGGATGATCATTATTTAACGGTATTGATTAATCAGCCAAATCTGTTTATGGTCCAATAACACATTTAAAATCATTCATCTACCTTGAGGATCTGTTTGGACAATTTGCACATTCGGATCAGAATTACTGTTAATTAGTATCTTCACCCCTTTCAGAATTCATTGCCCATTGGAAAAGTATATCCCCCCCAGTCCTTTTTCCAAGAAACTTCACCTAAAATGGTTGAATGAGTTTCCTGTAAACAGTAGATATTATATTCCTTCTCTTTTAGCCAGGTAAATACTGATCGTCTTTTCTTATCTGCTAAGCCATAACCAGGATTGCCGTTACAAAAATAAAAATGTTGGTAAGCAATTATTATTTTAGCAAACAATTGTGATTCATCCTATAATGTCCCACACTACAGAACTTCTATAACAGACTAGACATTAGAACACTTCTATAACAGACTAGACATTAGAGCACTTCTATAACAGACTAGACATTAGAGCACTTCTATAACAGACTAGACATTAGAGCACTTCTATAACAGACTAGACATCAGAGCACTTCTATAACAGCACTATCAACACGTTAGAGAACTTCTATAACAGACTAGACATTAGAGCACTTCTATAACAGACTAGACATTAGAGCACTTTTATAACAGACTAGACATTAGAGCACTTCTATAACAGACTAGACATTAGAGCACTTCTATAACATCACTATCAACACATTAGAGTACTTCAATAACAGACAAGACATCAGAGCACTTCTATAACAGCACTATCAACACATTAGAGAACTTCTATAACAGACTAGACATCAGAGCACTTCTATAACAGACTAGACATTAGAGCACTTCTATAACAGACTAGACATTAGAGCACTTCTATAACAAAACTAGACATCGGAGCACTTCTATAACAGACTAGACATTAGAGCACTTCTATAACAGACTAGACATTAGAGCACTTCTATAACAAAACTAGACATCGGAGCACTTCTATAACAGACTAGACATTAGAGCACTTCTATAACAGACTAGACATTAGAGAACTTATATAACAGCACTATCAACACATTAGAGCACTTCTATAACAGACTAGACATTAGAGCACTTCTATAACAGACTAGACATCAGAGCACTTCTATAACAGACTAGACATCAGAGCACTTCTATAACAGACTAGACATTAGAGCACTTCTATAACAGACTAAACATTAGAGCATTTCTACGACATTAGAGCACCTTCAAGATATTCAAGCTCTTGTTAAGAAAAAACTGAAGATGTCTGCAGTTTGAAGTTTGGCAACATTGCCTAAAGTGTTCATCTGAACAAGCTTTAAGCTTGAGGTTCACATCCTGCTCAGTGTCCTCCCACGATAGGAGAACATTTCAAGGCATGTCTCAGGTCAAGCGGTAGACTCCCTCTCTCCCTAATCATACAGGGACTTACAGACCCTGCCTCTCCAATATCTAACTATTAAACCCAGACATCAGATCCTATCCAAAGAGAACCAGAAGCCAGAGAAAATTAGAAGAGAAGAGGATAGGAGAATAGGAGGAGAGGAGGAGTGAAGAACAGAAGGAGAGGGAGAGAAGGAAAGTAGAAGTTGAGGAGAGGAGGAGAGTAGAAGCGGAGGAGAGAAGGAGAGGAGGAGAGAAGGAGAGGGGGAGAGGTGGAGAGATGGAGAAGAATAGAAGGAGAGAAGTAGAGAAGGAGAGAAGAAGAGAAGGAGAGGAGAGTAGAGGAGAGTAGAGGAGAGAAGGAGAGAAGGAGAGGTGGAGAGATGGAGAAGAATAGAAGGAGAGAAGTAGAGAAGGAGAGAAGAAGAGAAGGAGAGGAGAGTAGAGGAGAGAAGAAGAGAAGGAGAGGAGGAGAGATGGAGAAGAAGAGAATGAGAGACAAATAGAAGGAGAGGAGAGTAGAGGAGAAAGAGAGAAGGAGAGGAGAAGAGGAGGAGAGGGAGAGAAGGAGAGTAGAAGCAGAGGAGAGAAGAGTAGAAGCAGAGGAGAGGAAAGGAGAGAAGTAGAGGAGAAGAGGAGGACAGAAGGGGAGGAGAAGAGGAGGACAGAAGGAGAAAAGGAGAGAAGAAGAGGAGAAGAGGAGGACAGAAGGAGAGAATGAGAGAAGGAGAGGAGAAGAGGACAGAAGAAGAGAAGTAGAGAAGGAGAGGAGAAGAGGACAGAAGGAGAAGAGGAGAAGGAGAGAAGGAGTGAAGGAGAGTACTGTGTAATGTGGCAGTGAAACCCTCAACAGAACAATGTGTCAGTTCAACCCTGCTGTCACTGAACCACTTTGTTTAAACTAACATCAGCAGCAAACAATCAAATATATTTCTTGTGATAATATTGTATTTCCTGCTCTGAGACCAAGAAAAACGCACCAGGGGTTACTTTGGACGCTGTAAGCGAGTGTTTTGGCAAGGGGTACGACATTGAGGATTTGGGGTTTCTGTGTTTGTGTGTGTGTGTGTGTGTGTGTGTGTTGTGTTGTGTTGTGTTGTGTTGTGTTGTGTTGGCTCTGTGAAGGCTTTTTGCTTTATCTCCAGCATCAGAGATTCAAGTGAACAATTTTTTATATTCTCAGAGAGAAAAGTAGGAATCGTGTTCTTCAGGACAAAGACTTTACTGATCGCTGACTGGGGAACACAGGCTTATAAAAAATAGAGCAGAACGGAACCAGAGATTCATATGTAATACATATTCCTGGAATGGTCAGTAAACAGAGCTTCAGGTCTAATACTTCTTACTGGAATACCTAATTCTAACCCAGTACACGTTAGCTAACCCAGTACCTAACACTAACCCAGTATACATTAGCTAACCCAGTACCTAACCCAGTACCTAACACTAACCCAGTACACATTAGCTAACCCGGTACCTAACCCAGTACCTAACACTAACCCAGTACACATTAGCCAACCCAGTACCTAACCCAGTACCTAACACTAACCCAGTACACGTTAGCTAACCCAGTACCTAACACTAACCCTGTACACGTTAGCAAACCCAGTATCTAACACTAACCCAGTACACATTAGCTAACCCAGTACCTAACCCTAACCAGTACACGTTAGCTAACCAAGTACCGAACCCAGTACCAAACCCTAACCCAGTACATGTTAGCTAACTAAGTACCTAACCCAGTACCTAACCCTAACCCAGTACACGTTAGCTAACCCAGTACCAAACCCTGACCAAGTACATATTAGCTAACCCAGTACCTAACCCTAACCCAGTACACGGTAGCTAACCCAGTACCTAACCCTAACCAAGTACACGTTAGATAACCCAGTACCTAACCGTAACCCGGTACAAGTTAGGTAACCCAGTACCTTACCCAGTACACATTAGCTAACCCAATACCTAACCCTAACCCAGTACACATTAGCTAACCCAGTAATTAACAATAACCCAGGACACGTTAGCTAACCCAATACCTAACCCTAACCCAGTATATGTTAGCTAACCCAGTACCTAGCCTTAACCCAGGACACGTTAGCTAAACCAATACCTAACCCAACCCAGTTCACGTTAGCTAACCCAATACCTAACCCTAACCCAGTATATGTTAGCTGACCCAGTACCTAACCCTAACCCTAACCCAGTACACATTAGCTAACCCTGTTCCTATCCCTAACCCAGTACACATTAGCCATCTCTGGGGGAATGGATGTTTATATGAAGTACACCTCAAAGGAATAGGAAGGAATAGTCAACAGCAAAAATGAAACTAGACATCTGCAAATGTTTGTAAAATTCGCGGACGGCGGCGGGCCGTGCACCGGAGCCAGGTCTTCCGGGAAGTCATCGAACAAAGTCTCTCGGACATTTGGGTTCCGTGTTATAACATTTTCTAATTTGTATCCATTTTTCAATTTTTTGCTATTATGGTTTAAGCTGAAGGCGCTGTGAATTATGGGCCTGCACTGAAATATGTGATAGTTGGCTTCATCGGGCCAGTCAATTTTGCATTTCTGCAGTATTTTTTAGCATGTCAAATTCGTGATGGTAAATGCCCATTGAAACATATTGCAAATGGACAGCCGTGCGCCTGGTGATTGGAATGCGTTACCAGGAGCACATTTTTAAAATGGTTTTAAATGCCTTTAGTGTGGTGCAGGGGGTCTACGGTTGGGTAGGGAGCACTCCCCACCCAGGCGCATCCAATATGGCCCCTGGTCATTTAGGATGATTTTCAAAAAATACAACAGTCCCACTTCTCCCTCATCATACATGACAAATAGACCATCTAGGTTGATTCATGGCTTAACATAGGGCTATATATCATTTGGGCAGTATAAATGCCATTTGGACATGGTTCACTGTTTGGAAACTGACTTCATATGACCATACATGGCAAATGGACATAACATCCTGATTTGGCACTTTCAATACTTTCATATTGCATTTGGACATTTCTTATTGCATTTGGCAATGGTTCAATGACTTTTGACATTGACTTCTGACTTCCTATGAAATCATATTGCAAATGGACAAAACATATGCCTTATGGACAAGTAAAAAAAATATGACAAAATTTGACAAAAGTATGTTCATACAGTTCTTATACATGCATGATTGACAAAAAAAACAAAAGAATTTCGAAAAACGTTCCAGAAAGCATTTTAAGGGGGTGATAAGTTTTTTACATTTTTTTTAATTTTCAAATTTGACCCTTAGGTCTTGACTTGATGTGCATTTGCAATACAAAAATGTACAGTAGAGCATGCTCGCCATCTATTGGATTTATGCTGTGTGACACTTGTCATTTGCCATAAAGCACATGCAATAAGGTACTTTTGAGTGGTTTTGTACATCGTGTATATGTTTCGTACGGTGCCAATAAGTTCCCATAAATGTTTGTCCATTTCAGGGGTGTATTCCCTTACCTCTCTTATTAACCCCTCCTAACCCCTCCTAACAGTAACCCTAACCTCTATTAACCGCTGTTGACTCTAACCCCTCCTAACCTTAACCCCTCCTAACCCTAACTCTAACCTCTCCTAACCCTAACCTCTCCTAACACTAACCCCTCCTAACCTTAACCCATCCTAACCGTAACCTCTCCTAACCCTAACCCTAACCCGACCTAACCTTAACCTCTCCTAACCCTAACTCTAACCCCACCTAACCCTAACCACTCCAAACCATAACCTCACCCTAACCCCTCCTAACCCTAACCTATAACCTAACCTCTCCTAAACCTAACCCATCCTAACCCTAACCTATCCAAACCCTACCCGTTCCTAGCCCTAACCCCTCCTGGCCCTAACCTCTCATCTAACCTTAAACCCTCATAACCCCAACTTCTACTAATCCTAACCTCTCCTGTCCTAACCTTAACCCTAACCCCTCCTAACCCTAATCCCTTTCTTGGTAGAGCTGGACCAGATCTATCCTGGGTTCTCTCTTACCTAACCGTAACCTCTAACCTAATCTTTCCTAACCCTAACCTTAACCTCTCCTAACCCTAACCCCTCCAAACCCTAACCCTACCCCCTCCTAGCCCAACCT
The DNA here is from genome assembly GCF_057628025.1 of Oncorhynchus mykiss. Taxonomy (NCBI): domain Eukaryota; kingdom Metazoa; phylum Chordata; class Actinopteri; order Salmoniformes; family Salmonidae; genus Oncorhynchus; species Oncorhynchus mykiss. Next base: position 80,442,710 of record NC_143037.1, read on the forward strand.
CTCCTAACCCCTCCTAAACCTAACCTTACCCCCTCTTAACCCTTACCTCGCCTAACCCTAACCTCTCCTAACCATAACCTCACCCTAACCCCTCCTAACCCTAACCTATAACCTAACCTCTCCTAAACCTAACCCATCCTAACCCTAACCTATCCAAACCCTACACGTTCCTAGCCCTAACCCCTCCTGGCCCTAACCTCTCATCTAACCTTAAACCCTCATAACCCCAACTTCTACTAATCCTAACCTCTCCTGTCCTAACCTTAACCCTAACCCCTCCTAACCCTAATCCCTTCCTTGGTAGAGCTGGACCAGATCTATCCTGGGTTCTCTCTTACCTAACCGTAACCTCTAACCTAATCTTTCCTAACCCTAACCTTAACCTCTCCTAACCCTAACCCCTCCAAACCCTAACCCTACCCCCTCCTAGCCCAACCTCTCCTAACCCCTCCTAAACCTAACCTTACCCCCTCTTAACCCTTACCTCGCCTAACCCTAACCTCTCCTAACCATAACCTCTCCAAACCCTAACCTCTCCTAACCCGAACCTCTCCAAACCCTAACCTCTCCTAACCCTAACCCCTCCTAGCACTAACCGTACCCCTCCTAACCCTAACCTCTCCTAACCCAAACAACTCCTAACACTAACCTTACCCCTCCTAACCCTTATCTCTCCTAACCCTAACCTCTCCTAACCCTAACCTCTCCTAACAATAACACCTCAGAAGCATAACCTCTTCTAACCCTAACCTCTCATAACCCTAACCTCTCCTAACCCTAACCCCTCCTAACCTTAACCTCTCCTAACCCTAACCCTAACCCTAACCCTTACCTCTCCTAACCCTTATCTTTCCTAACCCTAACCTCTCCTAACCCTAACCCCTCCTAAACCTAACCCCTTCTAACCCTAACCTCTCCTAACCCTAACCCCTCCTAACCCTAACCCCTACCTTGGAAGAGCTGGACCAGATCTTTCCTGGGTTCTCTCTTACCAATATGTTCTGACAATGACAGCAATGGAGTCAGCAAGAGCAACAACAGATCTGGGATCAGGTTAGACCAGGCTTACCAAAGCTAATTTAACGTAATGTTTTTTTTTAAATCATGTTTTTTCTCTTTGATCCACTGTCCTGAATGGAAAACATTCCAACAGCCTCTTGTCAAATTAGCACTTTTGGCTTTCTAGTATTATGGACCTGGTTTCTGTTCAAATTACAATTTTGTAAAACAAATCAGACAGAAAATCAGAAAGTGATCTTGTCTGTAATCTAGAGACAGGGTATCCAGGAAGTGATCTTGTCTGTGATCTAGAGACAGGGCATCCAGGAAGTGATCTTGTCTGTAATCTAGAGACAGGGTATCCAGGAAGTGATCTTGTCTGTGATCTTGTGGAGAGACAGGGCATCCAGGAAGTGATCTTGTCTGTGATCTAGAGACAGGGCATCCAGGAAGTGATCTTGTCTGTAATCTAGAGACAGGGCATCCAGGAAGTGATCTTGTCTGTAATCTAGAGACAGGGCATACAGGAAGTGATCTTGTCTGTGATCTTGTGGAGAGCCAGGGCATCCAGGAAGTGATCTTGTCTGTAAGTTTGTGGGGAGACAGGGCATCCAGGAAGTGATCTTGTCTGTGATCTTGTGAAGAGACAGAGCATCCAGAAAGTGATCTTGTATGTGAGTTTGTGGGGAGACAGGGCATCCAGGAAGTGATCTTGTTTGTGAGTTTGTGAAGAACCAGGGCTTGTAAGTTAAGTTATCTTGATGTGGAGGCTGATGTAGTTAAATAGTGGATGACAGGTTCAATTGACATCGTGCATTGCCATTTTTATCGTATTACAATCACTAGGGGGGGAAATTAACAAACTTGTAGTAAACAAATAAAATGTTTCTGAATGAGCTGTTCCGTCCCAATTCAACTCCACCATCTTATCAGAGAAGAGATATTGGATTGTCATTTTACTGAGCACATTGTCAAGCTTTAGGAGCAGGGCCGAGCAAAGTGTGGGCCACAACTGATTACTGAAATTACATTTCTTCCAAAAGCTTTGGCATCCCCTGTTCTGGAGGTTCATGTGAATGATTGGTCCTCAGAAGTGGTTTGGTAAAAACAGTGTTCTCACTCTTTCCAGTTACTCATCTAGTGCTGACAAGCACATGATCACTGGCTCCCCGTCATTGAGGGTTCAGATCCCCCCACAGGGCAGAATGAAGGATTTGTAAGAAAAACCTGATTTAATGAATTACACTGATCTATATTTAATAAGATGTTTTCATCTGTCTTGATCCATTTAAAGATGCATTATGTCAGTTTTGGAGCAACACAACAGATTTTAGATAGAAATGAGAGTGTATATCTATCATTCCAATTAGTAGTAGTTTGGCAGCTTTAATGCCGAGGTGCTAATGTTCATTGAATACATATTATTGATACGCCTTTGTTCAACCCTTGTCCAGGAGCACTTCTACGATCCATCATCCCACAGTGGATTTAAAGAGCTCAAATGTATGAACCTCCGGAGGACTCTTTAGAATGACCAAAGACAATACACACGTAAATGCAAGCCAAGTGAGGCCCCTGGTGTCACGCCCTGACCATAGAGAGCCCTTGGGGTTCTCTCTGGTGCAACAGGTCAGAGCGTGACTAGGGGGTGTTCTAGTCTAATATTTCTATTTTGGTGTGTGTATGGTTCCCAATTGGAGGCAGCTGATTATCGTTGCCTCTAATTGGGGATCATACTTGATGTGGTCCTTTTCCCACCTGTGTTGTGGGATATTGTTTTCAGTGTCTAAGCTCTGTACTGGACGTTTGTTAATTCTTTGTTATTTTTGTGAATTTTCACTTTGTAATAAAGTATGTGGAACCTTTCGTATCCGCTCCTTTCGACGAACGTGACACCTGGCCACTACTGCCATGACAGTAAGTACAGAGGAGGAGGACCCAAGCGAGGGGATGACTGTCATAAAGAGGATGAAACCATCCACGGAAAACATTGACTCCATCAAAATGGCCATCCATGGAGAAAACAAACTCACCCCAGAAAATGGACAAAAACATGGATCACTACACCCTCACCAGTGTCAGAGATGTTGACTTGTTTCCTCTTTTCACTGACATGTAGACATATGATTTGATGTTGTACACTCTTCTCTGCACATCAAGGTCATAATTTATTCACATTCACATTTTGGAAGAGAAATTGTGACTTCCTAACCAGGTTTCCATTCAACCTTTTTATGTGAGTAAAGTAGAGGTTGGATAAAACATGTAATGACATTTAAAACTTCAAGCTGCATACTGGACCCTATTCCAACTGAACAACTGAAAGCGCTGCTTTCTGTGCTTGGCCCTCCTATGTTGAACATAATAAACAGCTGCCTATCCACCGGCTGTGTACCAAACTCACTAATAAAGCCTATCTTGAAAAAGCCTAACCTTGTCCGGGAAAATATAAAAAACTATCGGCCAATATCGAATTTGAAATGATGTATACGAAATGCTTCAGTCTGATTCTAGACCCCATCATAGCACTGAGACTGCACTCGTGAAGGTGGTAAATGCCTTTCAATGGCGTCAGACCGAGGCTTTTGTTTTCTTCTTCCTCTGAGGAGGAGTATGAAATATTGGACCAATGTGCAGCGTCGTATGTATCCATAATATTTTTAATTAAGAATGAATACACGAACAAAACAACAAAACGATAAACAAACAGTTCTGACAGGTGCAACAAACACTAACCAGAAAATAATCACCCACAACTCAAAATGGGAAAACAGGCTACCTAAGTATGGCTCTCAATCAGAGACAACGATATACAGCTGCCTCTGATTGAGAACCATACCAGGCCAAACACATAGAAAAAGAAAACCTAGACGTACAACATAGAATTCCCACCCACATCACACCCTGACCAAACTAAAAATAGAAACATACAAAGCAATCTACGGTCAGGGAGTGACAGCTCTGCATCTGTCCTCGTACTCCTAGACCTTATAGTGCTGCTTTGATACCATCGATCACCAAATTATTTTGGAGAGATTGGAAACCCAAATTGGTCTACACGGACAAGTTCTGGCCTGGTTTAGATTTTTTAAATTTTATTTCACCTTTATTTAACCAGGTAGGCTAGTTGAGAACAAGTTCTCATTTACAACTGCGACCTGGCCAAGATAAGGCATAGCAGTGTGAACAGACAACACAGAGTTACACATGGAGTAAACAATTAACAAGTCAATAACACAGTAGAAAAAAGGGGAGTCTATATATACATTGTGTGCAAAAGGCATGAGAAGGTAGGCAAATAATTACAATTATGCAGATTAACACTGGAGTGATAAATTATCAGATGGTTATGTACAGGTAGAGATATTGGTGTGCAAAAGAGCAGAAAAATAAATAAATAAAAACAGTATGGGGATGAGGTAGGTGAAAATGGGTGGGCTATTTACCAATAGACTATGTACAGCTGCAGCGATCGGTTAGCTGCTCAGATAGCAGATGTTTGAAGTTGGTGAGGGAGATAAAAGTCTCCAACTTCAGCGATTTTTGCAATTCGTTCCAGTCACAGGCAGCAGAGAACTGGAACGAAAGGCGGCCAAATGAGGTGTTGGCTTTAGGGATGATCAGTGAGATACACCTGCTGGAGCGCGTGCTACGGATGGGTGTTGCCATCGTAACCAGTGAACTGAGATAAGGCGGAGCTTTACCTAGCATGGACTTGTAGATGACCTGGAGCCAGTGGGTCTGGCGACGAATATGTAGCGAGGGCCAGCCGACTAGAGCATACAAGTCGCAGTGGTGGGTGGTATAAGGTGCTTTAGTGACAAAACGGATGGCACTGTGATAAACTGCATCCAGTTTGCTGAGTAGAGTGTTGGAAGCAATTTTGTAGATGACATCGCCGAAGTCGAGGATCGGTAGGATAGTCAGTTTTACTAGGGTAAGTTTGGCGGCGTGAGTGAAGGAGGCTTTGTTGCGGAATAGAAAGCCGACTCTTGATTTGATTTTCGATTGGAGATGTTTGATATGGGTCTGGAAGGAGAGTTTAGAGTCTAGCCAGACACCTAGGTACTTATAGGTGTCCACATATTCAAGGTCGGAACCATCCAGGGTGGTGATGCTGGTCAGGCGTGCGGGTGCAGGCAGCGAACGGTTGAACAGCATGCATTTGGTTTTACTAGCGTTTAAGAGCAGTTGGAGGCCACGGAAGGAGTGCTGTATGGCATTGAAGCTCGTTTGGAGGTTAGATAGCACAGTGTCCAAGGACAGGCCGGAAGTATATAGAATGGTGTCGTCTGCGTAGAGGTGGATCAGGGAATCGCCCGCAGCATGAGAAACAATCAATCAATCAATCAAATTTATTTTATATAGCCCTTCGTACATCGGCTGATATCTCAAAGTGCTGTACATAAACCCAGCCTAAAACCCCAAACAGCAAGCAATGCAGGTGTAGAAGCACATCATTGATATATACAGAGAAAAGAGTCGGCCCGAGAATTGAACCCTGTGGCACCCCCATAGAGACTGCCAGAGGACCGGACAGCATGCCCTCCGATTTGACACACTGAACTCTGTCTGCAAAGTAATTGGTGAACCAGGCAAGGCAGTCATCCGAAAAACCGAGGCTACTGAGTCTGCCGATAAGAATACGGTGATTGACAGAGTCGAAAGCCTTGGCAAGGTCTATGAAGACGGCTGCACAGTACTGTCTTTTATCGATGGCGGTTATGATATCGTTTAGTACCTTGAGCGTGGCTGAGGTACACCCGTGACCGGTTCGGAAACCAGATTGCACAGCGGAGAAGGTACGGTGGGATTCAAGATGGTCAGTGACCTGTTTGTTGACTTGGCTTTCGAAGACCTTAGATAGACAGGGCAGGATGGATATAGGTCTGTAACAGTTTGGGTCCAGGGTGTCGCCCCCTTTGAAGAGGGGGATGACTGCGGCAGCTTTCCAATCCTTGGGGATCTCAGACGATATGAAAGAGAGGTTGAACAGGCTGGTAATAGGGGTTGCGACAATGGCGGCGGATAGTTTCAGGAATAGAGGGTCCAGATTGTCAAGCCCAGCTGATTTGTACGGGTCCAGGTTTTGCAGCTCTTTCAGAACATCTGCTATCTGGATTTGGGTAAAGGAGAACCTGGAGAGGCTTGGGCGAGTAGCTGCGGGGGGGGGGGGGAGCTGTTGGCCGAGGTTGGAGTAGCCAGGCGGAAGGCATGGCCAGCCGTTGAGAAATGCTTGTTGAAGTTTTCGATAATCATGGATTTATCGGTGGTGACCGTGTTACCTAGCCTCAGTGCAGTGGGCAGCTGGGAGGAGGTGCTCTTGTTCTCCATGGACTTCACAGTGTCCCAGAACTTTTTGGAGTTGGAGCTACAGGATGCAAACTTCTGCCTGAAGAAGTTGGCTTTAGCTTTCCTGACTGACTGTGTGTATTGGTTCCTGACTTCCCTGAACAGTTGCATATCGCGGGGACTATTCGATGTTAGTGCAGTCCGCCACAGGATGTTTTTGTGCTGGTTGAGGGCAGTCAGGTCTGGAGTGAACCAGGGGCTATATCTGTTCTTAGTTCTGCATTTTTTGAACGGAGCATGCTTATCTAAAATGGTGAGGAAGTTACTTTTAAAGAAAGACCAGGCATCCTCAACTGACGGGATGAGGTCAATGTCCTTCCAGGATACCCGGGCCAGGTCGATTAGAAAGTGTTTTAGGGAGCGTTTGACAGTGATGAGGGGTGGTCGTTTGACTGCGGCTCCGTAGCGGATACAGGCAATGAGGCAGTGATCGCTGAGATCCTGGTTGAAGACAGCGGAGGTGTATTTGGAGGGCCAGTTGGTCAGGATGACGTCAATGAGGGTGCCCTTGTTTACAGAGTTAGGGTTGTACCTGGTGGGTTCCTTGATGATTTGAGTGAGATTGAGGGCATCTAGCTTAGATTGTAGGACTGCCGGGGTGTTAAGCATATCCCAGTTTAGGTCACCTAACAGAACAAACTCTGAAGCTAGATGGGGGGCGATCAAATCACAAATGGTGTCCAGGGCACAGCTGGGAGCTGAGGGGGGTCGGTAGCAGGCGGCAACAGTGAGAGACTTATTTCTGGAGAGAGTAATTTTCAAAATTAGTAGTTCGAACTGTTTGGGTATGGACCTGGAAAGTATGACATTACTTTGCAGGCTATCTCTGCAGTAGACTGCAACTCCTCCCCCTTTGGCAGTTCTATCTTGACGGAAGATGTTATAGTTGGGTATGGAAATCTCAGAATTTTTGGTGGCCTTCCTGAGCCAGGATTCAGACACGGCAAGGACATCAGAGTTAGCAGAGTGTGCTAGAGCAGTGAGTAAGACAAACTTAGGGAGGAGGCTTCTGATGTTGACATGCATGAAACCAAGGCTTTTTCGATCACAGAAGTCAACAAATGAGGGTGCCTGGGGACATGCAGGGCCTGGGTTTACCTCCACATCACCCGCGGAACAGAGAAGGAGTAGTATGAGGGTGCGGCTGAAGGCTATCAAAACTGGTCGCCTAGGGCGTTGGGGACAGAGAATAAGAGGAGCAGGTTTCTGGGCATGGTAGAATATATTCAAGGCATAATGCGCAAACAGGGGTATGGTGGGGTGCGGGTACAGCGGAGGTAAGCCCAGGCACTGGGTGATGATGAGAGAGGTTGTATCTCTGGACATGCTGGTTGTAATGGGTGAGGTCACCGCATGTGTGGGGGGTGGGACAAAGGAGGTATCAGGGGTATAAAGAGTGGAACTAGGGGCTCCATTGTAAACTAAAACAATGATAACTAACCTGCACAACAGTATACAAGGCATATTGACATTTGAGAGAGACATACAGCGAGGCATACAGTAATCACAGGTGTTGAATTGGGAGAGCTAGCTAAAACAGTAGGTGAGACAACAACAGCTAATCAGCTAGCACAACAACAGCAGGTAGAATGGCGATTGATTAGGCAGAGAGGGTCGGATTAACTACACACAGAGCCTAAGTGCGGCTGGGGCCGACAGATAAAACATAAACAAGCAGAATGGATTACCGTGATTAATGGACAGTCCAGCATGCATCAGCTATGTAGCCAAGTGATCAGTGTCCAAGGGGCAGCGGTGGATGGGGCAGGGAAGCTGGACTGGCGAGTGTTATCCAGGTTAGAAAACTAACAATGACTAAATAGCTTGTAGCCAGTTAGCTGGTTAGCTTCTGGAGGTTCTTGAGTGTGTTCTAAAAGTGTAAAGATAATAGCGGTTCCGTATCACATTGGGTGAGGCAGGTTACTGGAAGGTATAAACAAATTAAAAATCGAAAAGGGATAGAAAGTAAATATGGGTTCAGTGAGTGTTTGGGACGCGGCGATTCAGACGGTTAGCAGGCCTGTGCTAACAAGCTAACAGTTAGTAGACGGTGCTAAACACGGTAGCAGTTAGCGGACCGGGCTAAACAAGCTAGCAGTTAGCAGGCCGAATTTGCAAGCAAGGAGATAGCAAGGGCTAGAGAGTTAGCCTTTGGGGACGTCGCGATGGGGGGAGTCTGTTTATTCCTCTTCATGCGGTGACATCGATGGACCGGTCGTGGGTCTGGATATTGTAGCCCAGGAGCTCAAAATGTTCCGTTTGCGATGGCAATCCGGGGATGAAAAATAAAAATAAAATAATAAATAGGTCCGTTATGCTCTGGTTAGAGTCGCGTTGTTCGAACTGGCGAGAGCTTTCCGAGGTAAAGGTTAGCTGATGACCGGTTAGCTGAAGACCGCTAGCAATGTTTTGCTGAAGCTGGTAGTTAGTTGGCTAGCTTCAGTTGAGGGGTTCCAGATCCGAAGTAAATATAAATACTTTAGGAAAAATAGCTACGTTGGGTGAGGCGGGTTGCAGGAGAGTATTTAGAAGAAGTTGAGGTTCAGCAAAAAGTTTTAAAGATATGTGAAGAAAAAAAACGAAAACAAACGATATATACAAGGGACACGACACGACAATACGTCCTACTGCTACGCCATCTGTCGGAAAGATATCAGTTTGTCTCTGTGAATGGTTTGTCCTCTGACAAATCAACTGTAAATTTCGGTGATCCTCAAGGTTCCGTTTTAGGACCACTATTGTTTTCACTATATATTTTACCTCTTGGTGATGTCATTCGGAAAAATAATGTTAACTTTCACTGCTATGCGGACGAAACACAGCTGTACGTTTTTGATGAAACATGGTGAAGTTCCAAAATTGCCCTCCCTGGAAGCCTGTGTTTCAGACAAAGGGAAGTGGATGGCGGAATATATTTTACTTTTAAACAACTCGGACAAAACAGAGATGCTCCCAAGAAACAAAGAGTTATTTTGTTTATGGTTGTACAGTCGTCTCAAATAAAACTGTGAAGGACCTCGGCGTTACTCTGGACCCTGATCTCTCTTTTGACGAACATATCAAGGCTATTTCAAGGAGAGCTTTTTTCCCATCTATGTAACATTGCAAAGATCAGAAATGTTCTGTCCAAAATTGATGCAGAAAAATTAATCCATGATTTTGTCACTTCTAGGTTAGAGTGCTGCAATGCTCTACTTTCTGGCTACCCGGATAAAGCACTAAATAAACTTCAGTTAGTGCTAAATACGGCTGCTAAAATCCTGACTAGAACCATTAAATGTGATCATATTACTCCAGTGCTAGCCTCCCTACACCGGCTTCCTGTTAAGGCAAGGGCTGATTTCAAGGTTTTAATGCTAACCTACAAAGCATTACATGGGCTTGCTCCTACCTATCTTTCCGATTTGGTCCTGCCGTACATACCTACACGTACGCTACGGTCACAAGATGCAGGCCTCCTAATTGTCCCTAGAATTTCTAAGTAAACAGCTGGAGGCAGGGCTTTCTCCTATAGAGCTCCATTTTTATGGAATGGTCTGCCTACCCATGTGAGAGACGCAGACTCGGTCTCAACCTTTAAGTCTTTGTTGAAGACTCATCTCTTCAGTAGGTCCTATGATTGAGTGTAGTCTGGCCCAGGAGTGTGAAGGTGAACGGAAAGGCACTGGAGCAACGAACCGCCTTTGCTGTCTCTGCCTGGCCAGTTCCCCTCTCTCCACTGTGATTCTCTGCCTCTAACCCTATTACAGGGGCTGAGTCACTGGCTTACTGGTGCTCTTCCATGCCGTCCCTAGGAGGGGTGCGTCACTTGAGTGGGTTGAGTCACTGACATGGTCTTCCTGTCTGGCTCCTTATTTTCCCGAAAATCAGAAACTTTCTGAGGAGAGTTGTCTGGCATTGAAGCTCGGCCAGGTTGATGAAGACGGCTGCACAGTACTGTTTTTAAATTGATGGTGGCTATGATATCTCATGTCCATCAGACTGTTAAACAGCAAATACTACCTCAGAGAGGCTGCTGCCTACATACAGACTCAAATCATTGGCCACTTTAATAAATTGATCACTATTCAATTTAAATGATGCCATTTTAACAATGTTTAAATATGTTCAGTACCATTCAAAAGTTTGGGGTCATTTAGAAAAGTCCTTGTTTTTTGAAAGAAAAGCACATTTGTTGTCCAATAGAATAACATCAAATTGATCAGAAATACAGTGTAGACATTGTTAATGTTGTAAATGACTATTGTAGCTGGAAACAACAGATTTTTTTTAATGGAATATCTACATAGGCGTACAGAGGCCCATTATCAGCAACCATCACTCCTGTGTTCCAATGGCACGTTGTGAGTTCATCATTTTAAAAGGCTAATTTATCATTAAAAAACACATTTTGCAATTATGTTAGCACAGCTGAAAACTGCTGTGCTGATTAAAGATGTAGACTAGTTGAGTATCTGGAGAATCATCTATTGTGTGTTCGATTACAGGCTCATAATGGCCAGAAACAAATAACTTTCTTCTGAAACTCGTCAGTCTATTCTTGTTCTGAGAAATTAAGGCCATGCGAGAAATTGCCAAGAAACTGAAGATCTCATACAATGCTGTGTACTACTCCCTTCACAGAACAGTGCCAACTGTCTCTAATCAGAAAAAAAGAGGAGTGGGAGGACCCGGTGCACAACTGAGCAAGAGGATAAGTACATTAGAGTGTCTAGTTGGAGAAACAGATGCCTCACAAGTCCTCAACTGGCAGCTTCATTAAATAGTACCCGCAAAACACCCGTCTCAATGTCAACAGTGAACAGGTAAATCCGGGAGGCATTCAACTGTGTGTCACGTCTACTCCTGCTCCCTCTCTCCGGTGCGCGACATCGCCTGTCTACTAACTACCGGCCCTGGAAACTATGATTACACACACCAGATCTTCATTTCCTCTGTGATTATTTAAGCCCTCAGCTGACATCAATCATATTGTTTTCTCTCACGTTCTGTACGCTTCTCATGTTTTTTCAGCCATATCGTTTCATTATTAAACTGACCTTCTGCACCTGCTTCCTGACTCCTGGTGTACGGAAGCACGTGGACAAACACCATATTCCAGGAGGTCCAGGAACAAGATCATCTACACCACCACAACCAGCTGGTGCAACTGGGTACGGCCATAGAGGAGGTCCTCCATGTTCTCCAACTCCTCAACACCAAAAGCGAGGCTCTCCATATCCTTAACAGAGGGTCTCCTAAAATGAGCCAGTCCCCCAGCCTACCCAGCCGTCCGCCCAGGTCAGATATGCCCGACTGTCCCTTCCCGGAGAAGCATGATGGTACTCCATCAAAATGGCGTGGCTTCCTACTCCAGAGCGCCCTCTATTTCGCCTATCAGACGGAAGCCCCCACCACCGAGAGGTCCAAGGTTGCCACGGTAATTTCCCTGCTGAAGGTGCTAGGAGTTGGACTGGACTACGGCCGTATGGGAGAGAGGAGAGGAGGAGCTGGGTTTCTATGAGAGGTTAATGGCTTTGTTCAGGGTGTTCTTCGACGATCCTCCAGAGAGCGGAGAGGAACTTGAGCAACTTTTCCAATCCCATCGAGGTCTAGAAGGAGTTGGCATGTCGGGATGACAACCTTGGACACACTCATCTATCCGAATAACCTTCTTCAGGAGCTCCACCTCGCTACTCACCTCCCTCCGTTGGCTGTCCTGAGGAAGAGCAAAAACTCATGGAGGTAGGGGCCACACACCTCTCTGTGGCTGAGTCACCAGAGACAGTTGGGGCTCTGTCTCTATTGCGGCCAGGAAGGGCACCAGCTTTAGTGGTGTCTGCTGGGTCCCAACCCAGTGTCCACTAGAGCAGAGGGGTAGTTTCATCGATCAGACCCTCGCCTCCTCCCTGAAGATAACTTCATACCTGCTCTCCTCCATTGGGATCCGGCACAATTATGCACAACACAGCACCACTCGCGCTCACTGTGGGACCCATCCACCAGGAAAGCCTTCCCTTCCTCATCATCACCGCACCCGTACACAAAGTCATCCTTAGCCTGCCGTGGCTCCAACTTCAAAACCCCACAATTTCCTGGTAGAGGATAAGAATCCTGGGGTGAACCTGCTTTCCCGCACGCTGTGGTTCCACGTCGGTGGAGGGTCCTGTGAGTGTCATCCAGCCCATCAATCTGTCCTCCCGTATCATTGTCCCCATGTTTTGGGATGTAGATGTGGAAATCCGAGAGGCTCTGGAGAGGGAACCCGCATGCCCTCCAGAGAGCATCACAGTGCCTTCGGAGTGTATTCAGACCCCTTGACTTTTTCATTACTGCCTTATTCTAAAATGGTTTAACTAAAAATGTAAATGAATTACAAAAAAAACAATTATACCTTATTTACTTAAGTATTCAACCAATTTACTATGAGACTAGAAATTGAGCTCAGGTGCATCCTGCTTCCACTGTTCGTCCTTGAGATGTTTCTACAACTTAATTGGAGTCCAACTGTGATAAATTCAATTGAATGGACATGATTTTGAAAGGCACACATCTGTCTATAGAAGGCCACACAGTTGACAGTGCATGTCAGAGCAAAAACCAAGTCATGAGGAAGAAGGAATTGTCTATAGAGCTCCGAGGCAGGATTGTGTCATGGAATAGATCTGGGGAAGGGTACCATAAATGTCTACGCCATTGAAAGTCCCCAGGAACACAGTGGCCTCCATCATTCTTAAATGTAAGAGGTTTGGAACCACCAAGATTCTTCCTAGAACTGGCCTCCCAGCCAAACTGAGCAATCGGGGTAGAAGGGCCTTGGTCAGGGAGGTTACCAAGAACCCGATGGTCATATCTAGATATCTAGAATTCCTCTTTGGAGATGGGAGAACCTTTCAGAAGGACAACCAGCACTGCAACAATCAGGCCTTTATGTTAGTAACTAGAGGAAGCTACTCCTTAGTTAAAACGTCTTATGGCTGGTGGAAGTATTGAGTACATTGGATGAATAAGATGCCCAGAGGTGCCCTGTAATAATAAAGGGAGGGGGGTTGTAATAATAAAGGGAGGGGGCTGTAATAATAAAGGGAGGGGGGGCAGTAATAATAAAGGGAGGGGGGGCTGTAATAATAAAGGGAGGGGGGGCTGTAATAATAAAGGGAGGGGGGGGGCTGTAATAATAAAGGGGGGGCTGTAATAATAAAGGGAGGGGGGGGGCTGTAATAATAAAGGGAGGGGGCCTGTAAAAAATAAAGGGAGGGAGGGAGGGGCTGTAATAATAAAGACACAAGCCTACCAGTCGAGCTAAATTACTTCTATGCGCACTTTGAGGAAAGCAACACTGAAATATGTATGTTCCAGACAGCTATGTGATCACGTTTTCTGTAGTCGATATGAGTAAGACCTTTAAACAGGTCAACATTCACATAGCCACAGGGCCAGATGGATTACCAGGATGTGTGCTCCAAGCATGTGCTGACCAACTGGCAAGTGTCTTCGCTAACATTTTTCAACCTGTCCCTGTATGAGTCTGTAATACCAACATGTTTCAAGCAGACCGCCATAGTCCCTGTGCCCAAGAACAAAAAGGCAACCTGCCTAAATGACTACCGATCCGTAGCACTCACGTCTGTAGCCATTAAGTGCTTTGAAAGAATGGTAATGGCACACATCAACATTATCCTAGAAACCCTAGACCCACTCCAATTTGCATACGGCCCCAACAGATCCATACACTGCCCTTTCCCACCTGTACAAAATAAACATCTACGTGAGAATGCTATTCATTGACTACAACTCAGCGTTTAACACCAAAATGCCTTCAAAGCTCATCACTAAGCAAAGGACCCTGGGATAAAACACCTTCCTCTGCAACTGGATCCTGGACTTTCTGACTGGCCGCCCCCAGGTGGTGAGGGTAAGTAACAACACATCTGCCATGCTGATCCTTAACACGGGGGCCCCTCGGGGGTGCATGCTCAGTCCCCTTCTGTACTCCCTGTTCACCCATGACTGCAAGGCCAAGCACGACTCCAACACCATCATTAAGTTTGCCGACGACCCAACAGTGGTAAGCCAGATCACCGACAACGATGAGACAGCCTATAGGGAGGAGGTCAGAGACCTGGCCGTTTGGTGCCAGGATAACAACCTCTCCCTCAACGTGATCAAGACAAAGGAGATGATTGTGGACTACAGGAAAAGAAGGGCCGAGTACACCCCCATTCTCATCGACGGGGCTGTAGTGGAGCAGGTTGAGAGCTTCAAGTTCCTTGGTGTCCACATCACCAACAAACTAGAATGGTCCAAACACACCAAGACAGTCGAGAGGAGGGTACGACCACGACTATTATCTTTCAGGAGATTGAAAATATTTGGCATGTGTCCTTAGATCCTCAAAAGGATCTACATTGCACAATTGAGAGCATCCTGACTGTTTGCATCACAGCCTGGTATGGCAACTGCTCGGACTCCGACCGCAAGGCACTACAGAGGGTAGTGCGTATGGCCCAGGACATCACTGGGGCCAAGCGTCCAGCCATCCAGATCCTCTATACCAGGCGGTGTCAGAGGAAGGCCCTAAGAATTGCCAAAGACTCCAGCCACCCTTGTCATACGCTGTTCACTCTGCTCCTGAGCACCAAGTCTAGGTGCAAAAGGCTTTTTAACAACTTCTACCCCCAAGCCATAAGACTCCTGAACATGAATGCAATAAGAAACCTTAGGTCCTGGCTTAAAGCCAGTAGCAACCACAACAGAATGTCCGGTCAGAACGAGGATGAAACTGAAGTCCAGGGATTCTAGGCCGCTGATAAACTGAACGAGATGTGGAGATTAGTAATTGGATGATGTTGACCAATAAGACTACCAAAAGTGGGGGTCCTCTGAATGAGAGACTGGAACTAACCAAGGCTATAATCAGCTGACTAAAGCTGGCCCGTTTTAACAGTGGGCATTAAAACTGAAAGCATATTTGCCTACTTTGGTGGAGACCTGAGGAACCCTGTGAAGGGGTTTGGTAACTCATGTTTTTAGACTTCAACAATGAAGTTAGGTAAGTCAGAAGCTTATGTAGTAGAGCTTTGTAAACAAGAAGGGAAGAGTGAGGTGATCCCCGGGACTAATGCCAACCTTTTGAAAGAGGATGCGTATGAAAACTGACACCTGTGATTAAACAAAAGGTGTTATGGTAGACGGCATCCAAATATGTAGGAGCAGTGACTGCTGCATTCTGGTAAATGATGTCACCATACTCAAGAACTGGCAGGAAAGTTGACTGTACAAACTGCTTCCTGCTGTTTGGGAGAGGCAAGATCTATTTCTAAAAAAATAAGCCCACTTTAAGCTTTTGAACTAGCTCGTCGGTATGTTTTCTAAATGTTAAATCCTTGTCAATCCAAAACATCAGCTATTTATAAGTGTGAACCCGATCGATGGGAGAACCATTCAATGAATAAATATCTAGTCCGTCTGATGTTTGTTGTTGTTGAGACCAGACCACATACATTTAATCTTGCCCACGCAGAGTACAAGTTTTAAACCCAGCAGGATTTTTTGTAAAATAACAAGGCATCTCTAACAACGCCCGGTCTACAGTTGGGGTAATGGTACAGTAATAATAATAATTATGTAATTATAATGATAATGTTATTTATTAACACGTGACAGTATCGTCTGCATACAGATGAATATTGTACATTTCAACAGATAGACCAATGTAATTCATAGAAATACACTGAATATAAAGGCAACGTGTTGGTCCTCTGTTTCATCAGCTGAAAGAAAATATGGATAACTGATGAAGACCTAAGGGTGGAAACGTTATAAAGAAATATCACCTGGGAGCATGAGCAGCAGTGTGCAGCATTTTCCTTACTGTTTTCCCTGGAATAAAAGATCCTAGAAAAAAGTGTATTTCTCTCAAATTTTGCGCACAAATTTTTTGTCCCTGTTAGTGAGCATTTCTCCTTTACCAAGATAATCCCATCCACCTGACAGGTGTGACATATCAATAAGATGATTAAACAGCATGATCATTACACAGGTGAACCTTGTGCTGGGGACAATAAAAGGGCACTCTAAAATGTGCAGTATTGTCACACAACACAATGCCACAGATGTCTCAAGTTTTGAGGGAGCGTACAATTGGCATGCTGACTACAGGAATTTCCTGCAGAGCTGTTGCCAGGGAATTTAATGTTTATTTATCTACCATAAGCCGCCTCCAACGTTGTTTTAGAGCATTTGGCAGTTACGTCCAACCGGCCTCACAAACCGCAGACCATCTGTAATCACGCCAGCCCAGGACCTCCACATCCGACGTCTTCACCAGTGGATCGTCTGAGACCAGCCACCTGCATAGCTATTGAAACTATGGGTTTGCACAACCAAAGAATTTCAGCACAAACTGTTAGAAACCATTTCAAGGAAGCTCGTGCTTCTTTCAGGGAAGCCCATTCCAGCATGCTAATTGTCCTGACCTGACTGCAGATCAGTGTCTAATGTAACGGTGTTGTGTCCCGGTCTAATGTAACGGTGGTGTGTCCCGGTCTAATGTAACGGTGCTGTGTCCCTGTCAAATGTAACGGTGCTGTTTCCCGGTCTAATGTAACGGTGCTGTGTCCCGGTCTAATGAAACAGTGCTGTGTCCCGGTCTAATGTAATGGTGCTGTGTTCCGGTCTAATGTAACGGTGCTGTTTCCCGGTCTAATGTAACGGTGCTGTATTCGGGTCTAATGAAACGGTGTTGTGTCCCGGTCTAATGTAACGGTATGGATTCGGGTCTAATGTAACGGTGCTGTGTCCCGGTCTAATGTAACGGTGCTGTGTACCGGTCTAATGAAATGGTGTTGTGTCCCGGTCTAATGAAACGGTGCTGTGTACCGGTCTAATGAAACGGTGCTGTGTCCCGGTCTGATGACAGGGTGCTGTGTACCGGTCTAATGTAACGGTGCTGTGTCACGGTCTGATGTAACGGTGCTGTGTCCCGGTCTAATGTAACGGTGCTGTGTCCCGGTCTAATGAAACGGTGCTGTGTCCCGATATAATGTAACGGTGCTGTGTCCCGGTCTAATGAAACGGTGCTGTGTCCCTGTCTAATGTAATGGTGCTGTGTCCCGGTCTAATGAAACAGTGCTGAGTCCCGGTCTAATGAAACTGTGCTGTGTACCGGTCTAATGAAACTGTGCTGTATTCGGGTCCAATGTAACGGTGCTGTGTTCGGGTCTAATGTAACGGTGCTGTGTCCCGGTCTAATGTAACGGTGCTGTGTCCCTGTCTAATGTAACGATGCTGTGTCCCGGTCTAATGAACCAGTGCTGTGTCCCGGTTTAATGAAAAGGTGCTGTATTCGGGTCTAATGTAACGGTGTTGTATTCGGGTCTAATGTAACGGTGCTGTGTCCCGGTCTAATGTAACGGTGCTGTGTACCGGTCTAATGAAATGGTGTTGTGTCCCGGTCTAATGAAACGGTGCTGTGTACCGGTCTAATGAAACGGTGCTGTGTCCCGGTCTGATGACAGGGTGCTGTGTACCGGTCTAATGTAACGGTGCTGTGTCACGGTCTGATGTAACGGTGCTGTGTCCCGGTCTAATGTAACGGTGCTGTGTCCCGGTCTAATGAAACGGTGCTGTGTCCCGATATAATGTAACGGTGCTGTGTCCCGGTCTAATGAAACGGTGCTGTGTCCCTGTCTAATGTAATGGTGCTGTGTCCCGGTCTAATGAAACAGTGCTGAGTCCCGGTCTAATGAAACTGTGCTGTGTACCGGTTTAATGAAAAGGTGCTGTATTCGGGTCTAATGTAACGGTGTTGTATTCGGGTCTAATGTAACGGTGCTGTGTCCCGGTCTAATGTAACGGTGCTGTGTACCGGTCTAATGAAATGGTGTTGTGTCCCGGTCTAATGAAACGGTGCTGTGTACCGGTCTAATGAAACGGTGCTGTGTCCCGGTCTGATGACAGGGTGCTGTGTACCGGTCTAATGTAACGGTGCTGTGTCACGGTCTGATGTAACGGTGCTGTGTCCCGGTCTAATGTAACGGTGCTGTGTCCCGGTCTAATGAAACGGTGCTGTGTCCCGATATAATGTAACGGTGCTGTGTCCCGGTCTAATGAAACGGTGCTGTGTCCCTGTCTAATGTAATGGTGCTGTGTCCCGGTCTAATGAAACAGTGCTGAGTCCCGGTCTAATGAAACTGTGCTGTGTACCGGTCTAATGAAACGGTGCTGTATTCGGGTCTAATGTAACGGTGCTGTGTCCCAGTCCAATGTAACGGTGCTGTGTTCGGGTCTAATGTAACGGTGCTGTGTTCGGGTCTAATGAAACGGTGCTGTGTCCCGGTCTAATGTAACGGTGCTGTGTCCTGGTCTAATGAAACGGTGCTGTGTCCCGGTCTAATGTAACGATGCTGTGTCCCGGTCTAATGAACCAGTGCTGTGTCCCGGTCTAATGAAAAGGTGCTGTATTAGGGTCTAATGTAACGGTGTTGTATTCGGGTCTAATGTAACGATGCTGTGTACCGGTCTAATGTAACGGTGCTGTATTCGGGTCTAATGTAATGGTGTTGTGTCCCGGTCTAATGTAACGGTGCTGTGTCCCGGTCTAATGAAACGGTGCTGTGTCCCGGTCTAATGTAACGGTGTTGTGTCCCGGTCTAATGAAACGGTTCTGTGTCCAGGTCTAATGAAACGGTGCTGTGTCCCGATCTAATGAAACCGTGCTGTGTCCCGGTCTAATGTAACCGTGCTGTGTCCCGGTCTAATGAAACGGTGCTGTGTCCCGGTCTAATGAAACGGTGCTGTGTACCGGTCTAATGTAACGGTGCTATATTCGGGTCTAATGTAACGGTACTGTGTCCCGGTCTAATGTAACGGTGCTGTATTCGGGTCTAATGTAGCGGTGTTGTGTCCCGGTCTAATGTAACGGTGCTGTGTCCCGGTCTAATGAAACGGTGCTGTGTCCCGGTCTAATGAAACGGTGCTGTGTCCCGGTCTAATGAAACGGTTCTGTGTCCAGGTCTAATGAAACGGTGCTGTGTCCCGATCTAATGAAACGGTGCTGTGTCCCGGTCTAATGAAACGGTGCTGTGTCCCGATATAATGTAACGGTGCTGTGTCCCGGTCTAATGAAACGGTGCTGTGTCCCTGTCTAATGTAATGGTGCTGTGTCCCGGTCTAATGAAACAGTGCTGAGTCCCGGTCTAATGAAACTGTGCTGTGTACCGGTCTAATGAAACGGTGCTGTATTCGGGTCTAATGTAACGGTGCTGTGTCCCGGTCCAATGTAACGGTGCTGTGTTCGGGTCTAATGTAACGGTGCTGTGTTCGGGTCTAATGAAACGGTGCTCTGTCCTGGTCTAATGAAACGGTGCTGTGTCCCGGTCTAATGTAACGGTGCTGTGTCCCTGTCTAATGTAACGATGCTGTGTCCCGGTCTAATGAACCAGTGCTGTGTCCCGGTCTAATGAAAAGGTGCTGTATTCGGGTCTAATGAACCAGTGCTGTGTCCCTGTCTAATGTAACGGTGTTGTGTCCCGGTCTAATGAAACGGTTCTGTGTCCAGGTCTAATGAAACGGTGCTGTGTCCCGATCTAATGAAACCGTGCTGTGTCCCGGTCTAATGAAACGGTGCTGTGTCCCGGTCTAATGAAACGGTGCTGTGTACCGGTCTAATGTAACGGTGCTATATTCGGGTCTAATTTAACGGTACTGTGTCCCGGTCTAATGTAACGGTGCTGTATTCGGGTCTAATGTAGCGGTGTTGTGTCCCGGTCTAATGTAACGGTGCTGTGTCCCGGTCTAATGAAACGGTGCTGTGTCCCGGTCTAATGTAACGGTGTTGTGTCCCGGTCTAATGTAACGGTGTTGTGTCCCGGTGTAATGTAACGGTGCTGTGTCCCGGTCTAATGTAACAGTGCTGTGTCCCGGTCTAATGAAATGGTGCTGTGTCCCGGTCTAATGTAACAGTGCTGTGTCCCGGTCTAATGTAACAGTGCTGTGTCCCGGTCTAATGAAATGGTGCTGTGTCCCGGTCTAATGTAACGGTGCTGTGTCCCGGTCTAATGTAACGGTGCTGTGTCCCGGTCTAATGAAACGGTGCTGTGTCCCGGTCTAATGAAACGGTGCTGTGTACCGGTCTAATGTAACGGTGCTATATTTGGGTCTAATGTAACAGTACTGTGTCCCGGTCTAATGTAACGGTGCTGTATTCGGGTCTAATGTAGCGGTGTTGTGTCCCGGTCTAATGTAACGGTGCTGTGTCCCGGTCTAATGAAACGGTGCTGTGTCCCGGTCTAATGAAACGGTGCTGTGTCCCGGTCTAATGAAACGGTTCTGTGTCCAGGTCTAATGAAACGGTGCTGTGTCCCGATCTAATGAAACGGTGCTGTGTCCCTGTCTAATGTAACGGTGTTGTGTCCCGGTCTAATGAAACGGTTCTGTGTCCAGGTCTAATGAAACGGTGCTGTGTCCCGATCTAATGAAACCGTGCTGTGTCCCGGTCTAATGAAACGGTGCTGTGTCCCGGTCTAATGAAACGGTGCTGTGTACCGGTCTAATGTAACGGTGCTATATTCGGGTCTAATTTAACGGTACTGTGTCCCGGTCTAATGTAACGGTGCTGTATTCGGGTCTAATGTAGCGGTGTTGTGTCCCGGTCTAATGTAACGGTGCTGTGTCCCGGTCTAATGAAACGGTGCTGTGTCCCGGTCTAATGTAACGGTGTTGTGTCCCGGTCTAATGTAACGGTGTTGTGTCCCGGTGTAATGTAACGGTGCTGTGTCCCGGTCTAATGTAACAGTGCTGTGTCCCGGTCTAATGAAATGGTGCTGTGTCCCGGTCTAATGTAACAGTGCTGTGTCCCGGTCTAATGTAACAGTGCTGTGTCCCGGTCTAATGAAATGGTGCTGTGTCCCGGTCTAATGTAACGGTGCTGTGTCCCGGTCTAATGTAACGGTGCTGTGTCCCGGTCTAATGAAACGGTGCTGTGTCCCGGTCTAATGAAACGGTGCTGTGTACCGGTCTAATGTAACGGTGCTATATTTGGGTCTAATGTAACAGTACTGTGTCCCGGTCTAATGTAACGGTGCTGTATTCGGGTCTAATGTAGCGGTGTTGTGTCCCGGTCTAATGTAACGGTGCTGTGTCCCGGTCTAATGAAACGGTGCTGTGTCCCGGTCTAATGAAACGGTGCTGTGTCCCGGTCTAATGAAACGGTTCTGTGTCCAGGTCTAATGAAACGGTGCTGTGTCCCGATCTAATGAAACGGTGCTGTGTCCCGGTCTAATGAAACGGTGCTGTGTCCCGATATAATGTAACGGTGCTGTGTCTCGGTCTAATGAAACGGTGCTGTGTCCCTGTCTAATGTAATGGTGCTGTGTCCCGGTCTAATGAAACAGTGCTGAGTCCCGGTCTAATGAAACTGTGCTGTGTACCGGTCTAATGAAACGGTGCTGTATTCGGGTCTAATGTAACGGTGCTGTGTCCCGGTCCAATGTAACGGTGCTGTGTTCGGGTCCAATGTAACGGTGCTGTGTTCGGGTCTAATGAAACGGTGCTCTGTCCTGGTCTAATGAAACGGTGCTGTGTCCCGGTCTAATGTAACGGTGCTGTGTCCCTGTCTAATGTAACGATGCTGTGTCCCGGTCTAATGAACCAGTGCTGTGTCCCGGTCTAATGAAAAGGTGCTGTATTCGGGTCTAATGAACCAGTGCTGTGTCCCGGTCTAATGTAACGGTGTTGTGTCCCGGTCTAATGAAACGGTTCTGTGTCCAGGTCTAATGAAACGGTGCTGTGTCCCGATCTAATGAAACCGTGCTGTGTCCCGGTCTAATGTAACCGTGCTGTGTCCCGGTCTAATGAAACGGTGCTGTGTCCCGGTCTAATGAAACGGTGCTGTGTCCCTGTCTAATGTAACGGTGCTGTGTCACGGTCTAATGTAACGGTGCTGTGTCCCGGTCTAATGAAACGGTGCTGTGTCCCGGTCTAATGTAACGGTGCTGTGTCCCGGTCTAATGTAACGGTGCTGTGTCCCGGTCTAATGTAACGGTGCTGTGTCCCGGTCTAATGTAACGGTGCTGTGTCCCGGTCTAATGTAACGGTGCTGTATTCGGGTCTAATGTAACGGTGCTGTGTCCCGGTCTAATGAAACGGTGCTGTGTCCCGGTCTAATGAAACGGTGCTGTGTCCCTGTCTAATGAAACGGTGCTGTGTCCCGGTCTAATGAAACGATGCTGTATTCGGATCTAATGTAACGGTGTTGTGTCCCGGTCTAATGTAACGGTGCTGTGTTCGGGTCTAATGTAACGGTGCTGTGTCCCGGTCTAATGTAACGGTGCTGTGTCCCGGTCTAATGTAACAGTGCTGTGTACCGGTCTAATGCAACGGTGCTGTGTCCCGGTCTAATGTAACGGTGCTGTGTTCGGGTCTAATGTAACGGTGTTGTGTCCCGGTCTAATGTAACGGTGTTGTGTCCCGGTCTAATGTAACGGTGCTGTGTCCCGGTCTAATGTAACGGTGCTGTGTCCCGGTCTAATGAAACGGTGCTGTGACCCGGTCTAATGTAACGGTGCTGTGTACCGGTCTAATGTGACGGTGCTGTATTCGGGTCTAATGTAACGGTGTTGTGTCCCGGTCTAATGTAACGGTGCTGTGTCCCGGTCTAATGAAACGGTGCTGTGTCCCGGTCTAATGTAACGGTGCTGTGTCCCGGTCTTCTGAAACGGTTCTGTGTCCCGGTCTAATGAAACGGTGCTGTGTCCCGATCTAAAGAAACGGTGCTGTATTCGGGTCTAATGTAACGGTGCTGTGTCCCGGTCTAATGTAACGGTGCTGTGTCCCGGTCTAATGTAACGGTGCTGTGTCCCGGTCTAATGAAACGGTGCTGTGTCCCGGTCTAATGAAACGGTGCTGTGTCCCTGTCTAATGAAACGGTGCTGTGACCCGGTCTAATGTAACGGTGCTGTATTCGGGTCTAATGTAACGGTGCTGTGTCCCGGTCTAATGAAACGGTGCTGTGTCCCGGTCTAATGAAACGGTGCTGTGTCCCTGTCTAATGAAACGGTGCTGTGTCCAGGTCTAATGTAACGGTGCTGTATTCGGGTCTAATGTAACGGTGTTGTGTGCCGGTCTAATGTAACGGTGATGTGTTCGGGTCTAATGTAACGGTGCTGTGTCCAGGTCTAATGTAACGGTGCTGTGTCCCGGTCTAATGTAACGGTGCTGTGTCCCGGTCTAATGTAACAGTGCTGTGTACCGGTCTAATGTAACGGTGCTGTGTCCCGGTCTAATGTAACGGTGCTGTGTTCGGGTCTAATGTAACGGTGTTGTGTCCCGGTCTAATGTAACGGTGCTGTGTCCCGGTCTAATGTAACGGTGCTGTGTACCGGTCTAATGTGACGGTGCTGTGTTCGGGTCTAATGAAACGGTGCTCTGTCCTGGTCTAATGAAACGGTGCTGTGTCCCGGTCTAATGTAACGGTGCTGTGTCCCTGTCTAATGTAACGATGCTGTGTCCCGGTCTAATGAACCGGTGCTGTGTCCCGGTCTAATGAAAAGGTGCTGTATTCGGGTCTAATGAACCAGTGCTGTGTCCCGGTCTAATGTAACGGTGTTGTGTCCCGGTCTAATGAAACGGTTCTGTGTCCAGGTCTAATGAAACGGTGCTGTGTCCCGATCTAATGAAACCATGCTGTGTCCCGGTCTAATGTAACCGTGCTGTGTCCCGGTCTAATGAAACGGTGCTGTGTCCCGGTCTAATGAAACGGTGCTGTGTACCGGTCTAATGTAACGGTGCTATATTCGGGTCTAATTTAACGGTACTGTGTCCCGGTCTAATGTAACGGTGCTGTATTCGGGTCTAATGTAGCGGTGTTGTGTCCCGGTCTAATGTAACGGTGCTGTGTCCCGGTCTAATGAAACGGTGCTGTGTCCCGGTCTAATGTAACGGTGTTGTGTCCCGGTCTAATGAAACGGTTCTGTGTCCAGGTCTAATGAAACGGTGCTGTGTCCCGATCTAATGAAACGGTGCTGTGTCCTGATCTAATGAAACGGTGCTGTGATCCTGTCTAATGTAACGGTGCTGTGTCCCGGCCTAATGTAACGGTGTTGTGTCCCGGTCTAATGTAACGGTGTTGTGTCCCGGTCTAATGTAACGGTGCTGTGTCCCGGTCTAATGTAACAGTGCTGTGTCCCGGTTTAATGAAATGGTGCTGTGTCCCGGTCTAATGTAACAGTGCTGTGTCCCGGTCTAATGAAACGGTGCTGTGTACCGGTCTAATGTAACGGTGCTATATTTGGGTCTAATGTAACGGTACTGTGTCCCGGTCTAATGTAACGGTGCTGTATTCGGGTCTAATGTAGCGGTGTTGTGTCCCGGTCTAATGTAACGGTGCTGTGTCCCGGTCTAATGAAACGGTGCTGTGTCCCGGTCTAATGAAACGGTGCTGTGTCCCGGTCTAATGAAACGGTTCTGTGTCCAGGTCTAATGAAACGGTGCTGTGTCCCGATCTAATGAAACGGTGCTGTGTCCCGGTCTAATGAAACGGTGCTGTGTCCCGATATAATGTAACGGTGCTGTGTCCCGGTCTAATGAAACGGTGCTGTGTCCCTGTCTAATGTAATGGTGCTGTGTCCCGGTCTAATGAAACAGTGCTGAGTCCCGGTCTAATGAAACTGTGCTGTGTACCGGTCTAATGAAACGGTGCTGTATTCGGGTCTAATGTAACGGTGCTGTGTCCCGGTCCAATGTAACGGTGCTGTGTTCGGGTCCAATGTAACGGTGCTGTGTTCGGGTCTAATGAAACGGTGCTCTGTCCTGGTCTAATGAAACGGTGCTGTGTCCCGGTCTAATGTAACGGTGCTGTGTCCCTGTCTAATGTAACGATGCTGTGTCCCGGTCTAATGAACCAGTGCTGTGTCCCGGTCTAATGAAAAGGTGCTGTATTCGGGTCTAATGAACCAGTGCTGTGTCCCGGTCTAATGTAACGGTGTTGTGTCCCGGTCTAATGAAACGGTTCTGTGTCCAGGTCTAATGAAACGGTGCTGTGTCCCGATCTAATGAAACCGTGCTGTGTCCCGGTCTAATGTAACCGTGCTGTGTCCCGGTCTAATGAAACGGTGCTGTGTCCCGGTCTAATGAAACGGTGCTGTGTACCGGTCTAATGTAACGGTGCTATATTCGGGTCTAATTTAACGGTACTGTGTCCCGGTCTAATGTAACGGTGCTGTATTCGGGTCTAATGTAGCGGTGTTGTGTCCCGGTCTAATGTAACGGTGCTGTGTCCCGGTCTAATGAAACGGTGCTGTGTCCCGGTCTAATGAAACGGTGCTGTGTACCGGTCTAATGTAACGGTGCTATATTCGGGTCTAATTTAACGGTACTGTGTCCCGGTCTAATGTAACGGTGCTGTATTCGGGTCTAATGTAGCGGTGTTGTGTCCCGGTCTAATGTAACGGTGCTGTGTCCCGGTCTAATGAAACGGTGCTGTGTCCCGGTCTAATGTAACGGTGTTGTGTCCCGGTCTAATGAAACGGTTCTGTGTCCAGGTCTAATGAAACGGTGCTGTGTCCCGATCTAATGAAACGGTGCTGTGTCCTGATCTAATGAAACGGTGCTGTGATCCTGTCTAATGTAACGGTGCTGTGTCCCGGTCTAATGTAACGGTGTTGTGTCCCGGTCTAATGTAACGGTGTTGTGTCCCGGTCTAATGTAACGGTGCTGTGTCCCGGTCTAATGTAACAGTGCTGTGTCCCGGTTTAATGAAATGGTGCTGTGTCCCGGTCTAATGTAACAGTGCTGTGTCCCGGTCTAATGAAACGGTGCTGTGTACCGGTCTAATGTAACGGTGCTATATTTGGGTCTAATGTAACGGTACTGTGTCCCGGTCTAATGTAACGGTGCTGTATTCGGGTCTAATGTAGCGGTGTTGTGTCCCGGTCTAATGTAACGGTGCTGTGTCCCGGTCTAATGAAACGGTGCTGTGTCCCGGTCTAATGAAACGGTGCTGTGTCCCGGTCTAATGAAACGGTTCTGTGTCCAGGTCTAATGAAACGGTGCTGTGTCCCGATCTAATGAAACAGTGCTGTGTCCCGGTCTAATGAAACGGTGCTGTGTCCCGATATAATGTAACGGTGCTGTGTCCCGGTCTAATGAAACGGTGCTGTGTCCCTGTCTAATGTAATGGTGCTGTGTCCCGGTCTAATGAAACAGTGCTGAGTCCCGGTCTAATGAAACTGTGCTGTGTACCGGTCTAATGAAACGGTGCTGTATTCGGGTCTAATGTAACGGTGCTGTGTCCCGGTCCAATGTAACGGTGCTGTGTTCGGGTCCAATGTAACGGTGCTGTGTTCGGGTCTAATGAAACGGTGCTCTGTCCTGGTCTAATGAAACGGTGCTGTGTCCCGGTCTAATGTAACGGTGCTGTGTCCCTGTCTAATGTAACGATGCTGTGTCCCGGTCTAATGAACCAGTGCTGTGTCCCGGTCTAATGAAAAGGTGCTGTATTCGGGTCTAATGAACCAGTGCTGTGTCCCGGTCTAATGTAACGGTGTTGTGTCCCGGTCTAATGAAACGGTTCTGTGTCCAGGTCTAATGAAACGGTGCTGTGTCCCGATCTAATGAAACCGTGCTGTGTCCCGGTCTAATGTAACCGTGCTGTGTCCCGGTCTAATGAAACGGTGCTGTGTCCCGGTCTAATGAAACGGTGCTGTGTACCGGTCTAATGTAACGGTGCTGTGTCCCGGTCTAATGAAACGGTGCTGTGTCCCGGTCTAATGTAACGGTGTTGTGTCCCGGTCTAATGAAACGGTTCTGTGTCCAGGTCTAATGAAACGGTGCTGTGTCCCGATCTAATGAAACGGTGCTGTGTCCTGATCTAATGAAACGGTGCTGTGATCCTGTCTAATGTAACGGTGCTGTGTCCCGGTCTAATGTAACGGTGTTGTGTCCCGGTCTAATGTAACGGTGTTGTGTCCCGGTCTAATGTAACGGTGCTGTGTCCCGGTCTAATGTAACAGTGCTGTGTCCCGGTTTAATGAAATGGTGCTGTGTCCCGGTCTAATGTAACAGTGCTGTGTCCCGGTCTAATGTAACAGTGCTGTGTCCCGGTCTAATGAAATGGTGCTGTGTCCCGGTCTAATGTAACGGTGCTGTGTCCCGGTCTAATGAAACGGTGCTGTGTCCCTGTCTAATGTAACGGTGCTGTGTCACGGTCTAATGTAACGGTGCTGTGTCCCGGTCTAATGAAACGGTGCTGTGTCCCGGTCTAATGTAACGGTGCTGTGTCCCGGTCTAATGTAACGGTGCTGTGTCCCGGTCTAATGTAACGGTGCTGTGTCCCGGTCTAATGTAATGGTGCTGTGTCCCGGTCTAATGAAACGGTGCTGTGTCCCGGTCTAATGAAACGGTGCTGTGTCCCTGTCTAATGAAACGGTGCTGTGTCCCGGTCTAATGTAACGGTGCTGTATTCGGGTCTAATGTAACGGTGTTGTGTCCCGGTCTAATGAAACGGTGCTGTGTCCCGGTCTAATGAAACGGTGCTGTGTCCCTGTCTAATGAAACGGTGCTGTGTCCCGGTCTAATGAAACGATGCTGTATTCGGATCTAATGTAACGGTGTTGTGTCCCGGTCTAATGTAACGGTGCTGTGTTCGGGTCTAATGTAACGGTGCTGTGTCCCGGTCTAATGTAACGGTGCTGTGTCCCGGTCTAATGTAACGGTGCTGTGTCCCGGTCTAATGTAACGGTGTTGTGTCCCGGTCTAATGTAACGGTGCTGTGTCCCGATCTAATGAAACGGTGCTGTGTACCGGTCTAATGCAACGGTGCTGTGTCCCGGTCTAATGTAACGGTGCTGTGTTCGGGTCTAATGTAACGGTGTTGTGTCCCGGTCTAATGTAACGGTGTTGTGTCCCGGTCTAATGTAACGGTGCTGTGTCCCGGTCTAATGTAACGGTGCTGTGTCCCGGTCTAATGAAACGGTGCTGTGACCCGGTCTAATGTAACGGTGCTGTGTACCGGTCTAATGTGACGGTGCTGTATTCGGGTCTAATGTAACGGTGTTGTGTCCCGGTCTAATGTAACGGTGCTGTGTCCCGGTCTAATGAAACGGTGCTGTGTCCCGGTCTAATGTAACGGTGCTGTGTCCCGGTCTTATGAAACGGTTCTGTGTCCCGGTCTAATGAAACGGTGCTGTGTCCCGATCTAATGAAACGGTGCTGTATTCGGGTCTAATGTAACGGTGCTGTGTCCCGGTCTAATGTAACGGTGCTGTGTCCCGGTCTAATGTAACGGTGCTGTTTCCCGGTCTAATGAAACGGTGCTGTGTCCCGGTCTAATGAAACGGTGCTGTGTCCCTGTCTAATGAAACGGTGCTGTGTCCCGGTCTAATGTAACGGTGCTGTATTCGGGTCTAATGTAACGGTGCTGTGTCCCGGTCTAATGAAACGGTGCTGTGTCCCGGTCTAATGAAACGGTGCTGTGTCCCTGTCTAATGAAACGGTGCTGTGTCCAGGTCTAATGTAACGGTGCTGTATTCGGGTCTAATGTAACGGTGTTGTGTGCCGGTCTAATGTAACGGTGCTGTGTTCGGGTCTAATGTAACGGTGCTGTGTCCAGGTCTAATGTAACGGTGCTGTGTCCCGGTCTAATGTAACGGTGCTGTGTCCCGGTCTAATGTAACAGTGCTGTGTACCGGTCTAATGTAACGGTGCTGTGTCCCGGTCTAATGTAACGGTGCTGTGTTCGGGTCTAATGTAACGGTGTTGTGTCCCGGTCTAATGTAACGGTGCTGTGTCCCGGTCTAATGTAACGGTGCTGTGTACCGGTCTAATGTGACGGTGCTGTGTTCGGGTCTAATGAAACGGTGCTCTGTCCTGGTCTAATGAAACGGTGCTGTGTCCCGGTCTAATGTAACGGTGCTGTGTCCCTGTCTAATGTAACGATGCTGTGTCCCGGTCTAATGAACCGGTGCTGTGTCCCGGTCTAATGAAAAGGTGCTGTATTCGGGTCTAATGAACCAGTGCTGTGTCCCGGTCTAATGTAACGGTGTTGTGTCCCGGTCTAATGAAACGGTTCTGTGTCCAGGTCTAATGAAACGGTGCTGTGTCCCGATCTAATGAAACGGTGCTGTGTCCCGGTCTAATGAAACGGTGCTGTGTCCCGGTCTAATGAAATGGTGCTGTGTCCCGGTCTAATGTAACGGTGCTGTGTCCCGGTCTAATGTAACGGTGCTGTGTCCCGGTCTAATGAAACGGTGCTGTGTCCCTGTCTAATGTAACGGTGCTGTGTCACGGTCTAATGTAACGGTGCTGTGTCCCGGTCTAATGAAACGGTGCTGTGTCCCGGTCTAATGTAACGGTGCTGTGTCCCGGTCTAATGTAACGGTGCTGTGTCCCGGTCTAATGTAACGGTGCTGTGTCCCGGTCTAATGTAACGGTGCTGTGTCCCGGTCTAATGAAACGGTGCTGTGTCCCGGTCTAATGAAACGGTGCTGTGTCCCGGTCTAATGTAACGGTGCTGTGTCCCGGTCTTATGAAACGGTTCTGTGTCCCGGTCTAATGAAACGGTGCTGTGTCCCGATCTAATGAAACGGTGCTGTATTCGGGTCTAATGTAACGGTGCTGTGTCCCGGTCTAATGTAACGGTGCTGTGTCCCGGTCTAATGTAACGGTGCTGTGTCCCGGTCTAATGAAACGGTGCTGTGTCCCTGTCTAATGAAACGGTGCTGTGTCCCGGTCTAATGTAACGGTGCTGTATTCGGGTCTAATGTAACGGTGCTGTGTCCCGGTCTAATGAAACGGTGCTGTGTCCCGGTCTAATGAAACGGTGCTGTGTCCCTGTCTAATGAAACGGTGCTGTGTCCAGGTCTAATGTAACGGTGCTGTATTCGGGTCTAATGTAACGGTGTTGTGTGCCGGTCTAATGTAACGGTGCTGTGTTCGGGTCTAATGAAACGGTGCTGTGTCCTGATCTAATGAAACGGTGCTGTGTCCCTGTCTAATGTAACGGTGCTGTGTCCCGGTCTAATGTAACGGTGTTGTGTCCCGGTCTAATGTAACGGTGTTGTGTCCCGGTCTAATGTAACGGTGCTGTGTCCCGGTCTAATGTAACAGTGCTGTGTCCCGGTCTAATGAAATGGTGCTGTGTCCCGGTCTAATGTAACAGTGCTGTGTCCCGGTCTAAAGTAACAGTGCTGTGTCCCGGTCTAATGAAATGGTGCTGTGTCCCGGTCTAATGTAACGGTGCTGTGTCCCGGTCTAATGTAACGGTGCTGTGTCCCGGTCTAATGAAACGGTGCTGTGTCCCTGTCTAATGTAACGGTGCTGTGTCACGGTCTAATGTAACGGTGCTGTGTCCCGGTCTAATGAAACGGTGCTGTGTCCCGGTCTAATGTAACGGTGCTGTGTCCCGGTCTAATGTAACGGTGCTGTGTCCCGGTCTAATGTAACGGTGCTGTGTCCCGGTCTAATGTAACGGTGCTGTGTCCCGGTCTAATGAAACGGTGCTGTGTCCCGGTCTAATGAAACGGTGCTGTGTCCCGGTCTAATGTAACGGTGCTGTGTCCCGGTCTTATGAAACGGTTCTGTGTCCCGGTCTAATGAAACGGTGCTGTGTCCCGATCTAATGAAACGGTGCTGTATTCGGGTCTAATGTAACGGTGCTGTGTCCCGGTCTAATGTAACGGTGCTGTGTCCCGGTCTAATGTAACGGTGCTGTGTCCCGGTCTAATGAAACGGTGCTGTGTCCCTGTCTAATGAAACGGTGCTGTGTCCCGGTCTAATGTAACGGTGCTGTATTCGGGTCTAATGTAACGGTGCTGTGTCCCGGTCTAATGAAACGGTGCTGTGTCCCGGTCTAATGAAACGGTGCTGTGTCCCTGTCTAATGAAACGGTGCTGTGTCCAGGTCTAATGTAACGGTGCTGTATTCGGGTCTAATGTAACGGTGTTGTGTGCCGGTCTAATGTAACGGTGCTGTGTTCGGGTCTAATGTAACGGTGCTGTGTCCAGGTCTAATGTAACGGTGCTGTGTCCCGGTCTAATGTAACGGTGCTGTGTCCCGGTCTAATGTAACAGTGCTGTGTACCGGTCTAATGTAACGGTGCTGTGTCCCGGTCTAATGTAACGGTGCTGTGTTCGGGTCTAATGTAACGGTGTTGTGTCCCGGTCTAATGTAACGGTGCTGTGTCCCGGTCTAATGTAACGGTGCTGTGTACCGGTCTAATGTGACGGTGCTGTGTTCGGGTCTAATGAAACGGTGCTCTGTCCTGGTCTAATGAAACGGTGCTGTGTCCCGGTCTAATGTAACGGTGCTGTGTCCCTGTCTAATGTAACGATGCTGTGTCCCGGTCTAATGAACCGGTGCTGTGTCCCGGTCTAATGAAAAGGTGCTGTATTCGGGTCTAATGAACCAGTGCTGTGTCCCGGTCTAATGTAACGGTGTTGTGTCCCGGTCTAATGAAACGGTTCTGTGTCCAGGTCTAATGAAACGGTGCTGTGTCCCGATCTAATGAAACCATGCTGTGTCCCGGTCTAATGTAACCGTGCTGTGTCCCGGTCTAATGAAACGGTGCTGTGTCCCGGTCTAATGAAACGGTGCTGTGTCCCTGTCTAATGAAACGGTGCTGTGTCCAGGTCTAATGTAACGGTGCTGTATTCGGGTCTAATGTAACGGTGTTGTGTGCCGGTCTAATGTAACGGTGCTGTGTTCGGGTCTAATGTAACGGTGCTGTGTCCAGGTCTAATGTAACGGTGCTGTGTCCCGGTCTAATGTAACGGTGCTGTGTCCCGGTCTAATGTAACAGTGCTGTGTACCGGTCTAATGTAACGGTGCTGTGTCCCGGTCTAATGTAACGGTGCTGTGTTCGGGTCTAATGTAACGGTGTTGTGTCCCGGTCTAATGTAACGGTGCTGTGTCCCGGTCTAATGTAACGGTGCTGTGTACCGGTCTAATGTGACGGTGCTGTGTTCGGGTCTAATGAAACGGTGCTCTGTCCTGGTCTAATGAAACGGTGCTGTGTCCCGGTCTAATGTAACGGTGCTGTGTCCCTGTCTAATGTAACGATGCTGTGTCCCGGTCTAATGAACCGGTGCTGTGTCCCGGTCTAATGAAAAGGTGCTGTATTCGGGTCTAATGAACCAGTGCTGTGTCCCGGTCTAATGTAACGGTGTTGTGTCCCGGTCTAATGAAACGGTTCTGTGTCCAGGTCTAATGAAACGGTGCTGTGTCCCGATCTAATGAAACGGTGCTGTGTCCCGGTCTAATGAAACGGTGCTGTGTACCGGTCTAATGTAACGGTGCTATATTCGGGTCTAATTTAACGGTACTGTGTCCCGGTCTAATGTAACGGTGCTGTATTCGGGTCTAATGTAGCGGTGTTGTGTCCCGGTCTAATGTAACAGTGCTGTGTCCCGGTCTAATGAAACGGTGCTGTGTCCCGGTCTAATGTAACGGTGTTGTGTCCCGGTCTAATGAAACGGTGCTGTGTCCTGATCTAATGAAACGGTGCTGTGTCCCTGTCTAATGTAACGGTGCTGTGTCCTGGTCTAATGTAACGGTGTTGTGTCCCGGTCTAATGTAACAGTGCTGTGTCCCGGTCTAATGAAATGGTGCTGTGTCCCGGTCTAATGTAACAGTGCTGTGTCCCGGTCTAAAGTAACAGTGCTGTGTCCCGGTCTAATGAAATGGTGCTGTGTCCCGGTCTAATGTAACGGTGCTGTGTCCCGGTCTAATGTAACGGTGCTGTGTCCCGGTCTAATGAAACGGTGCTGTGTCCCTGTCTAATGTAACGGTGCTGTGTCACGGTCTAATGTAACGGTGCTGTGTCCCGGTCTAATGAAACGGTGCTGTGTCCCGGTCTAATGTAACGGTGCTGTGTCCCGGTCTAATGTAACGGTGCTGTGTCCCGGTCTAATGTAACGGTGCTGTGTCCCGGTCTAATGTAACGGTGCTGTGTCCCGGTCTAATGAAACGGTGCTGTGTCCCGGTCTAATGAAACGGTGCTGTGTCCCGGTCTAATGTAACGGTGCTGTGTCCCGGTCTTATGAAACGGTTCTGTGTCCCGGTCTAATGAAACGGTGCTGTGTCCCGATCTAATGAAACGGTGCTGTATTCGGGTCTAATGTAACGGTGCTGTGTCCCGGTCTAATGTAACGGTGCTGTGTCCCGGTCTAATGTAACGGTGCTGTGTCCCGGTCTAATGAAACGGTGCTGTGTCCCGGTCTAATGAAACGGTGCTGTGTCCCTGTCTAATGAAACGGTGCTGTGTCCCGGTCTAATGTAACGGTGCTGTATTCGGGTCTAATGTAACGGTGCTGTGTCCCGGTCTAATGAAACGGTGCTGTGTCCCGGTCTAATGAAACGGTGCTGTGTCCCTGTCTAATGAAACGGTGCTGTGTCCAGGTCTAATGTAACGGTGCTGTATTCGGGTCTAATGTAACGGTGTTGTGTGCCGGTCTAATGTAACGGTGCTGTGTTCGGGTCTAATGTAACGGTGCTGTGTCCAGGTCTAATGTAACGGTGCTGTGTCCCGGTCTAATGTAACGGTGCTGTGTCCCGGTCTAATGTAACAGTGCTGTGTACCGGTCTAATGTAACGGTGCTGTGTCCCGGTCTAATGTAACGGTGCTGTGTTCGGGTCTAATGTAACGGTGTTGTGTCCCGGTCTAATGTAACGGTGCTGTGTCCCGGTCTAATGTAACGGTGCTGTGTACCGGTCTAATGTGACGGTGCTGTGTTCGGGTCTAATGAAACGGTGCTCTGTCCTGGTCTAATGAAACGGTGCTGTGTCCCGGTCTAATGTAACGGTGCTGTGTCCCTGTCTAATGTAACGATGCTGTGTCCCGGTCTAATGAACCGGTGCTGTGTCCCGGTCTAATGAAAAGGTGCTGTATTCGGGTCTAATGAACCAGTGCTGTGTCCCGGTCTAATGAAACGGTGCTGTGTCCCGGTCTAATGAAACGGTGCTGTGTCCCTGTCTAATGAAACGGTGCTGTGTCCAGGTCTAATGTAACGGTGCTGTATTCGGGTCTAATGTAACGGTGTTGTGTGCCGGTCTAATGTAACGGTGCTGTGTTCGGGTCTAATGTAACGGTGCTGTGTCCAGGTCTAATGTAACGGTGCTGTGTCCCGGTCTAATGTAACGGTGCTGTGTCCCGGTCTAATGTAACAGTGCTGTGTACCGGTCTAATGTAACGGTGCTGTGTCCCGGTCTAATGTAACGGTGCTGTGTTCGGGTCTAATGTAACGGTGTTGTGTCCCGGTCTAATGTAACGGTGCTGTGTCCCGGTCTAATGTAACGGTGCTGTGTACCGGTCTAATGTGACGGTGCTGTGTTCGGGTCTAATGAAACGGTGCTCTGTCCTGGTCTAATGAAACGGTGCTGTGTCCCGGTCTAATGTAACGGTGCTGTGTCCCTGTCTAATGTAACGATGCTGTGTCCCGGTCTAATGAACCGGTGCTGTGTCCCGGTCTAATGAAAAGGTGCTGTATTCGGGTCTAATGAACCAGTGCTGTGTCCCGGTCTAATGTAACGGTGTTGTGTCCCGGTCTAATGAAACGGTTCTGTGTCCAGGTCTAATGAAACGGTGCTGTGTCCCGATCTAATGAAACCATGCTGTGTCCCGGTCTAATGTAACCGTGCTGTGTCCCGGTCTAATGAAACGGTGCTGTGTCCCGGTCTAATGAAACGGTGCTGTGTACCGGTCTAATGTAACGGTGCTATATTCGGGTCTAATTTAACGGTACTGTGTCCCGGTCTAATGTAACGGTGCTGTATTCGGGTCTAATGTAGCGGTGTTGTGTCCCGGTCTAATGTAACGGTGCTGTGTCCCGGTCTAATGAAACGGTGCTGTGTCCCGGTCTAATGTAACGGTGTTGTGTCCCGGTCTAATGAAACGGTTCTGTGTCCAGGTCTAATGAAACGGTGCTGTGTCCCGATCTAATGAAACGGTGCTGTGTCCTGATCTAATGAAACGGTGCTGTGATCCTGTCTAATGTAACGGTGCTGTGTCCCGGTCTAATGTAACGGTGTTGTGTCCCGGTCTAATGTAACGGTGTTGTGTCCCGGTCTAATGTAACGGTGCTGTGTCCCGGTCTAATGTAACAGTGCTGTGTCCCGGTTTAATGAAATGGTGCTGTGTCCCGGTCTAATGTAACAGTGCTGTGTCCCGGTCTAATGAAACGGTGCTGTGTACCGGTCTAATGTAACGGTGCTATATTTGGGTCTAATGTAACGGTACTGTGTCCCGGTCTAATGTAACGGTGCTGTATTCGGGTCTAATGTAGCGGTGTTGTGTCCCGGTCTAATGTAACGGTGCTGTGTCCCGGTCTAATGAAACGGTGCTGTGTCCCGGTCTAATGAAACGGTGCTGTGTCCCGGTCTAATGAAACGGTTCTGTGTCCAGGTCTATTGAAACGGTGCTGTGTCCCGATCTAATGAAACGGTGCTGTGTCCCGGTCTAATGAAACGGTGCTGTGTCCCGATATAATGTAACGGTGCTGTGTCCCGGTCTAATGAAATGGTGCTGTGTCCCTGTCTAATGTAATGGTGCTGTGTCCCGGTCTAATGAAACAGTGCTGAGTCCCGGTCTAATGAAACTGTGCTGTGTACCGGTCTAATGAAACGGTGCTGTATTCGGGTCTAATGTAACGGTGCTGTGTCCCGGTCCAATGTAACGGTGCTGTGTTCGGGTCCAATGTAACGGTGCTGTGTTCGGGTCTAATGAAACGGTGCTCTGTCCTGGTCTAATGAAACGGTGCTGTGTCCCGGTCTAATGTAACGGTGCTGTGTCCCTGTCTAATGTAACGATGCTGTGTCCCGGTCTAATGAACCAGTGCTGTGTCCCGGTCTAATGAAAAGGTGCTGTATTCGGGTCTAATGAACCAGTGCTGTGTCCCGGTCTAATGTAACGGTGTTGTGTCCCGGTCTAATGAAACGGTTCTGTGTCCAGGTCTAATGAAACGGTGCTGTGTCCCGATCTAATGAAACCGTGCTGTGTCCCGGTCTAATGTAACCGTGCTGTGTCCCGGTCTAATGAAACGGTGCTGTGTCCCGGTCTAATGAAACGGTGCTGTGTACCGGTCTAATGTAACGGTGCTATATTCGGGTCTAATTTAACGGTACTGTGTCCCGGTCTAATGTAACGGTGCTGTATTCGGGTCTAATGTAGCGGTGTTGTGTCCCGGTCTAATGTAACGGTGCTGTGTCCCGGTCTAATGAAACGGTGCTGTGTCCCGGTCTAATGTAACGGTGTTGTGTCCCGGTCTAATGAAACGGTTCTGTGTCCAGGTCTAATGAAACGGTGCTGTGTCCCGATCTAATGAAACGGTGCTGTGTCCTGATCTAATGAAACGGTGCTGTGATCCTGTCTAATGTAACGGTGCTGTGTCCCGGTCTAATGTAACGGTGTTGTGTCCCGGTCTAATGTAACGGTGTTGTGTCCCGGTCTAATGTTACGGTGCTGTGTCCCGGTCTAATGTAACAGTGCTGTGTCCCGGTTTAATGAAATGGTGCTGTGTCCCGGTCTAATGTAACAGTGCTGTGTCCCGGTCTAATGTAACAGTGCTGTGTCCCGGTCTAATGAAATGGTTCTGTGTCCCGGTCTAATGTAACGGTGCTGTGTCCCGGTCTAATGTAACGGTGCTGTGTCCCGGTCTAATGAAACGGTGCTGTGTCCCTGTCTAATGTAACGGTGCTGTGTCACGGTCTAATGTAACGGTGCTGTGTCCCGGTCTAATGAAACGGTGCTGTGTCCCGGTCTAATGTAACGGTGCTGTGTCCCGGTCTAATGTAACGGTGCTGTGTCCCGGTCTAATGTAACGGTGCTGTGTCCCGGTCTAATGTAACGGTGCTGTGTCCCGGTCTAATGAAACGGTGCTGTGTCCCGGTCTAATGAAACGGTGCTGTGTCCCTGTCTAATGAAACGGTGCTGTGTCCCGGTCTAATGTAACGGTGCTGTATTCGGGTCTAATGTAACGGTGCTGTGTCCCGGTCTAATGAAACGGTGCTGTGTCCCGGTCTAATGAAACGGTCCTGTGTCCCTGTCTAATGAAACGGTGCTGTGTCCCGGTCTAATGAAACGATGCTGTATTCGGATCTAATGTAACGGTGTTGTGTCCCGGTCTAATGTAACGGTGCTGTGTTCGGGTCTAATGTAACGGTGCTGTGTCCCGGTCTAATGTAACGGTGCTGTGTCCCGGTCTAATGTAACGGTGCTGTGTCCCGGTCTAATGTAACGGTGTTGTGTCCCGGTCTAATGTAACGGTGCTGTGTCACGATCTAATGAAACGGTGCTGTGTACCGGTCTAATGCAACGGTGCTGTGTCCCGGTCTAATGTAACGGTGCTGTGTTCGGGTCTAATGTAACGGTGTTGTGTCCCGGTCTAATGTAACGGTGTTGTGTCCCGGTCTAATGTAACGGTGCTGTGTCCCGGTCTAATGTAACGGTGCTGTGTCCCGGTCTAATGAAACGGTGCTGTGACCCGGTCTAATGTAACGGTGCTGTGTACCGGTCTAATGTGACGGTGCTGTATTCGGGTCTAATGTAACGGTGTTGTGTCCCGGTCTAATGTAACGGTGCTGTGTCCCGGTCTAATGAAACGGTGCTGTGTCCCGGTCTAATGTAACGGTGCTGTGTCCCGGTCTTATGAAACGGTTCTGTGTCCCGGTCTAATGAAACGGTGCTGTGTCCCGATCTAATGAAACGGTGCTGTATTCGGGTCTAATGTAACGGTGCTGTGTCCCGGTCTAATGTAACGGTGCTGTGTCCCGGTCTAATGTAACGGTGCTGTGTCCCGGTCTAATGAAACGGTGCTGTGTCCCGGTCTAATGAAACGGTGCTGTGTCCCTGTCTAATGAAACGGTGCTGTGTCCCGGTCTAATGTAACGGTGCTGTATTCGGGTCTAATGTAACGGTGCTGTGTCCCGGTCTAATGAAACGGTGCTGTGTCCCGGTCTAATGAAACGGTGCTGTGTCCCTGTCTAATGAAACGGTGCTGTGTCCAGGTCTAATGTAACGGTGCTGTATTTGGGTCTAATGTAACGGTGTTGTGTGCCGGTCTAATGTAACGGTGCTGTGTTCGGGTCTAATGTAACGGTGCTGTGTCCAGGTCTAATGTAACGGTGCTGTGTCCCGGTCTAATGTAACGGTGCTGTGTCCCGGTCTAATGTAACAGTGCTGTGTACCGGTCTAATGTAACGGTGCTGTGTCCCGGTCTAATGTAACGGTGCTGTGTTCGGGTCTAATGTAACGGTGTTGTGTCCCGGTCTAATGTAACGGTGCTGTGTCCCGGTCTAATGTAACGGTGCTGTGTACCGGTCTAATGTGACGGTGCTGTGTTCGGGTCTAATGAAACGGTGCTCTGTCCTGGTCTAATGAAACGGTGCTGTGTCCCGGTCTAATGTAACGGTGCTGTGTCCCTGTCTAATGTAACGATGCTGTGTCCCGGTCTAATGAACCGGTGCTGTGTCCCGGTCTAATGAAAAGGTGCTGTATTCGGGTCTAATGAACCAGTGCTGTGTCCCGGTCTAATGTAACGGTGTTGTGTCCCGGTCTAATGAAACGGTTCTGTGTCCAGGTCTAATGAAACGGTGCTGTGTCCCGATCTAATGAAACGGTGCTGTGTCCCGGTCTAATGAAACGGTGCTGTGTACCGGTCTAATGTAACGGTGCTATATTCGGGTCTAATTTAACGGTACTGTGTCCCGGTCTAATGTAACGGTGCTGTATTCGGGTCTAATGTAGCGGTGTTGTGTCCCGGTCTAATGTAACAGTGCTGTGTCCCGGTCTAATGAAACGGTGCTGTGTCCCGGTCTAATGTAACGGTGTTGTGTCCCGGTCTAATGAAACGGTTCTGTGTCCAGGTCTAATGAAACGGTGCTGTGTCCCGATCTAATGAAACGGTGCTGTGTCCTGATCTAATGAAACGGTGCTGTGTCCCTGTCTAATGTAACGGTGCTGTGTCCCGGTCTAATGTAACGGTGTTGTGTCCCGGTCTAATGTAACGGTGTTGTGTCCCGGTCTAATGTAACGGTGCTGTGTCCCGGTCTAATGTAACAGTGCTGTGTCCCGGTCTAATGAAATGGTGCTGTGTCCCGGTCTAATGTAACAGTGCTGTGTCCCGGTCTAAAGTAACAGTGCTGTGTCCCGGTCTAATGAAATGGTGCTGTGTCCCGGTCTAATGTAACGGTGCTGTGTCCCGGTCTAATGTAACGGTGCTGTGTCCCTGTCTAATGTAACGGTGCTGTGTCACGGTCTAATGTAACGGTGCTGTGTCCCGGTCTAATGAAACGGTGCTGTGTCCCGGTCTAATGTAACGGTGCTGTGTCCCGGTCTAATGTAACGGTGCTGTGTCCCGGTCTAATGTAACGGTGCTGTGTCCCGGTCTAATGTAACGGTGCTGTGTCCCGGTCTAATGAAACGGTGCTGTGTCCCGGTCTAATGAAACGGTGCTGTGTCCCTGTCTAATGAAACGGTGCTGTGTCCCGGTCTAATGTAACGGTGCTGTATTCGGGTCTAATGTAACGGTGCTGTGTCCCGGTCTAATGAAACGGTGCTGTGTCCCGGTCTAATGAAACGGTGCTGTGTCCCTGTCTAATGAAACGGTGCTGTGTCCCGGTCTAATGTAATGATGCTGTATTCGGATCTAATGTAACGGTGTTGTGTCCCGGTCTAATGTAACGGTGCTGTGTTCGGGTCTAATGTAACGGTGCTGTGTCCCGGTCTAATGTAACGGTGCTGTGTCCCGGTCTAATGTAACAGTGCTGTGTACCGGTCTAATGTAACGGTGCTGTGTCCCGGTCTAATGTAACGGTGCTGTGTTCGGGTCTAATGTAACGGTGTTGTGTCCCGGTCTAATGTAACGGTGCTGTGTCCCGGTCTAATGTAACGGTGCTGTGTCCCGGTCTAATGAAACGGTGCTGTGACCCGGTCTAATGTAACGGTGCTGTGTACCGTTCTAATGTGACGGTGCTGTATTCGGGTCTAATGTAACGGTGTTGTGTCCCTGTCTAATGTAACGGTGCTGTGTCCCGGTCTAATGAAACGGTGCTGTGTCCCGGTCTAATGTAACGGTGCTGTGTCCCGGTCTAATGAAACGGTTCTGTGTCCCGGTCTAATGAAACGGTGCTGTGTCCCGATCTAATGAAACGGTGCTGTATTCGAGTCTAATGTAACGGTGCTGTGTCCCGGTCTAATGTAACGGTGCTGTGTCCCGGTCTAATGTAACGGTGCTGTGTCCCGGTCTAATGAAACGGTGCTGTGTCCCGGTCTAATGAAACGGTGCTGTGTCCCTGTCTAATGAAACGGTGCTGTGTCCCGGTCTAATGTAACGGTGCTGTATTCGGGTCTAATGTAACGGTGCTGTGTCCCGGTCTAATGAAACGGTGCTGTGTCCCGGTCTAATGAAACGGTGCTGTGTCCCTGTCTAATGAAACGGTGCTGTGTCCAGGTCTAATGTAACGGTGCTGTATTCGGGTCTAATGTAACGGTGTTGTGTGCCGGTCTAATGTAACGGTGCTGTGTTCGGGTCTAATGTAACGGTGCTGTGTCCAGGTCTAATGTAACGGTGCTGTGTCCCGGTCTAATGTAACGGTGCTGTGTCCCGGTCTAATGTAACAGTGCTGTGTACCGGTCTAATGTAACGGTGCTGTGTCCCGGTCTAATGTAACGGTGCTGTGTTCGGGTCTAATGTAACGGTGTTGTGTCCCGGTCTAATGTAACGGTGCTGTGTCCCGGTCTAATGTAACGGTGCTGTGTACCGGTCTAATGTGACGGTGCTGTATTCGGGTCTAATGTAACGGTGCTGTGTCCCGGTCTAATGAAACGGTGCTGTGTCCCGGTCTAATGTAACGGTGCTGTGTACCGGTGTAATGTGACGGTGCTGTATTCGGGTCTAATGTAACGGTGTTATGTCCCGGTCTAATGTAACGGTGCTGTGTCCCGGTCTAATGAAACGGCGCTGTGTCCCGGTCTAATGTAACGGTGCTGTGTCCCGGTCTAATGAAACGGTTCTGTGTCCCGGTCTAATGAAACGGTGCTGTGTCCCGATCTAATGAAACGGTGCTGTGTCCCGATCTAATGAAACGGTGCTCTGTCCCTGTCTAATGTAACGGTGCTGTGTTCGGGTCTAAAGTAACGGTCCTGTGTCCCGGTCTAATGAAACGGTGCTGTGTCCCGGTCTAATGAAACGGTGCTGTGTCCCGGTCTAATGTAACGGTGTTGTGTCCCGGTCTAATGTAACGGTGCTGTGTCCCGGTCTAATGTAACGGTGTTGTGTCCCGGTCTAATGTAACGGTGCTGTGTCCCGGTCTAATGAAACGGTGCTGTGTCCCGGTCTAATGAAACGGTGCTGTGTCCCTGTCTAATGAAACGGTGCTGTGTCCCGGTCTAATGTAACGATGCTGTATTCGGATCTAATGTAACGGTGTTGTGTCCCGGTCTAATGTAACGGTGCTGTGTTCGGGTCTAATGTAACGGTGCTGTGTCCCGGTCTAATGTAACGGTGCTGTGTCCCGGTCTAATGTAACAGTGCTGTGTACCGGTCTAATGTAACGGTGCTGTGTCCCGGTCTAATGTAACGGTGCTGTGTTCGGGTCTAATGTAACGGTGTTGTGTCCCGGTCTAATGTAACGGTGCTGTGTCCCGGTCTAATGTAACGGTGCTGTGTCCCGGTCTAATGAAACGGTGCTGTGACCCGGTCTAATGTAACGGTGCTGTGTACCGGTCTAATGTGACGGTGCTGTATTCGGGTCTAATGTAACGGTGTTGTGTCCCTGTCTAATGTAACGGTGCTGTGTCCCGGTCTAATGAAACGGTGCTGTGTCCCGGTCTAATGTAACGGTGCTGTGTCCCGGTCTAATGAAACGGTTCTGTGTCCCGGTCTAATGAAACGGTGCTGTGTCCCGATCTAATGAAACGGTGCTGTATTCGGGTCTAATGTAACGGTGCTGTGTCCCGGTCTAATGTAACGGTGCTGTGTCCCGGTCTAATGTAACGGTGCTGTGTCCCGGTCTAATGAAACGGTGCTGTGTCCCGGTCTAATGAAACGGTGCTGTGTCCCTGTCTAATGAAACGGTGCTGTGTCCCGGTCTAATGTAACGGTGCTGTATTCGGGTCTAATGTAACGGTGCTGTGTCCCGGTCTAATGAAACGGTGCTGTGTCCCGGTCTAATGAAACGGTGCTGTGTCCCTGTCTAATGAAACGGTGCTGTGTCCAGGTCTAATGTAACGGTGCTGTATTCGGGTCTAATGTAACGGTGTTGTGTGCCGGTCTAATGTAACGGTGCTGTGTTCGGGTCTAATGTAACGGTGCTGTGTCCAGGTCTAATGTAACGGTGCTGTGTCCCGGTCTAATGTAACGGTGCTGTGTCCCGGTCTAATGTAACAGTGCTGTGTACCGGTCTAATGTAACGG
The DNA here is from genome assembly GCF_057628025.1 of Oncorhynchus mykiss. NCBI lineage: Eukaryota > Metazoa > Chordata > Actinopteri > Salmoniformes > Salmonidae > Oncorhynchus > Oncorhynchus mykiss. The sequence goes on from NC_143037.1 coordinate 80,485,443, forward strand.
TGCTGTGTCCCGGTCTAATGTAACGGTGCTGTGTTCGGGTCTAATGTAACGGTGTTGTGTCCCGGTCTAATGTAACGGTGCTGTGTCCCGGTCTAATGTAACGGTGCTGTGTACCGGTCTAATGTGACGGTGCTGTATTCGGGTCTAATGTAACGGTGCTGTGTCCCGGTCTAATGAAACGGTGCTGTGTCCCGGTCTAATGTAACGGTGCTGTGTACCGGTGTAATGTGACGGTGCTGTATTCGGGTCTAATGTAACGGTGTTGTGTCCCGGTCTAATGTAACGGTGCTGTGTCCCGGTCTAATGAAACGGTGCTGTGTCCCGGTCTAATGTAACGGTGCTGTGTCCCGGTCTAATGAAACGGTTCTGTGTCCCGGTCTAATGAAACGGTGCTGTGTCCCGATCTAATGAAACGGTGCTGTGTCCCGATCTAATGAAACGGTGCTCTGTCCCTGTCTAATGTAACGGTGCTGTGTTCGGGTCTAAAGTAACGGTCCTGTGTCCCGGTCTAATGAAACGGTGCTGTGTCCCGGTCTAATGAAACGGTGCTGTGTCCCGGTCTAATGTAACGGTGTTGTGTCCCGGTCTAATGTAACGGTGTTGTGTCCCGGTCTAATGTAACGGTACTGTATTCGGGTCTAATGTAACGGTGCTGTGTCCCGGTCTAATGTAACGGTGCTTTGTCCCGGTCTAATGTAACGGTGCTGTTCCCGGTCTAATGTAACGGTGCTGTGTGCCGGTCTAATGTAACGGTGCTGTGTCCCGGTCTAATGTAACGGTGCTGTGTTCGGGTCTAATGTAACGGTGCTGTGTCCCGGTCTAATGAAACGGTGCTGTGTCCCTGTCTAATGTAACGGTGCTGTGTCCCGGTCTAATGTAACGGTGCTGTGTCCCTGTCTAATGTAACGGTGCTGTGTCCCGGTCTAATGTAACGGTGCTGTGTCCCAGTCTAATGTAACGGTGCTGTATTCGGGTCTAATGTAATGGTGCTGTGTCCCGGTCTAATGTAACGGTGCTGTATTCGGGTCTAATGTAACGGTGCAGTGTCCCGGTCTAATGAAACGGTGTTGTGTCCCGGTATAATGTAACGGTGCTGTATTCGGGTCTAATGTAACGGTGCTGTGTCCAGGTCTAATGAAACGGTGCTGTGTCCCGGTCTAATGTAACGGTGCTGTGTCCCGGTCTAATATAACGGTGCTGTGTCCCGGTCTAATGTAACGGTGCTGTATTCGGGTCTAATGTAACGGTGCTGTGTCCCTGTCTAATGTAACGGTGCTGTGTACCGGTCTAATGAAACGGTGTTGTGTCCCGGTCTTATGAAACGGTGCTGTGTACCGGTCTAATGAAACGGTGCTGTGTCCCGGTCTGATGACAGGGTGCTGTGTCCCGGTCTAATGTAACGGTGCTGTGTCACGGTCTAATGTAACGGTGCTGTGTCCCGGTCTAATGTAACGGTGCTGTGTCCCGGTCTAATGAAACGGTGCTGTGTCCCGATATAATGTAACGGTGCTGTGTCCCGGTCTAATGAAACGGTGCTTTGTCCCTGTCTAATGTAATGGTGCTGTGTCCCGGTCTAATGAAACAGTGCTGTGTCCCGGTCTAATGTAACGTTGCTGTGTTCGGGTCTAATGTAACGGTGCTGTGTCCCAATCTAATGTAACGGTGTTGTGTCCCTGTCTAATGTAACGATGCTGTGTCCCGGTCTAATGTAACGGTGCTGTGTCCCGGTCTAATGAAAAGGTGCTGTGTCCCGGTCTAATGAAAAGGTGCTGTGTACCGGTCTAATGAAAAAGTTCTGTGTCCAGGTCTAATGAAACGGTGCTGTGTCCCTGTCTAATGTAACGGTGCTGTGTTCGGGTCTAATGTAACGGTGTTGTGTCCCGGTCTAATGTAACGGTGCTGTGTCCCGGTCTAATGTAACGGTGCTGTGTTCGGGTCTAATGTAACGGTGTTGTGTCCCGGTCTAATGAAACGGTTCTGTGTCCAGGTCTAATGTAACGGTGCTGTGTCCCGGTCTAATGAAACGGTGCTGTGTCCCGGTCTAATGAAACGGTGCTGTGTCCCGGTCTAATGTAACGATGTTGTGTCCCGGTCTAATGTAACGGTGCTGTATTCGGGTCTAATGTAACGTGCTGTGTCCCAGTCTAATGTAACGGTGCTGTGTCTGGGTCTAATGTAACGGTGCTGTGTCCCGGTCTAATGAAACGGTGCTGTGTCCCGGTCTAATGTAACGGTGCTGTGTCCGTGTCTAATGTAACGGTGCTGTATTCGGGACTAATGAAACGGTGCTGTGTCCCGGTCTAATGTAACGGTGCTATATTCGGGTCTAATGTAACGGTACTGTGTCCCGGTCTAATGTAACGGTGTTGTGTCCCGGTCTAATGAAAAGGTGCTGTGTACCGGTCTAATGTAACGGTACTGTGTCCCGGTCTAATGAAACGGTGCTGTGTACCGGTCTAATGTAACGGTGCTGTGTCCTGGTCTAATGTAACGGTGCTGTGTCCCGGTCTAATGAAACGGTGCTGTGTCCCGGTCTAATGTAACGGTGCTGTGTCCCGATCTAATGAAACGGTGCTCTGTCCCTGTCTAATGTAACGGTGCTGTGTTCGGGTCTAAAGTAACGGTCCTGTGTCCCGGTCTAATGAAACGGTGCTGTGTCCCGGTCTAATGAAACGGTGCTGTGTCCCGGTCTAATGTAACGGTGTTGTGTCCCGGTCTAATGTAACGGTGTTGTGTCCCGGTCTAATGTAACGGTACTGTATTCGGGTCTAATGTAACGGTGCTGTGTCCCGGTCTAATGTAACGGTGCTTTGTCCCGGTCTAATGTAACGGTGCTGTTCCCGGTCTAATGTAACGGTGCTGTGTGCCGGTCTAATGTAACGGTGCTGTGTCCCGGTCTAATGTAACGGTGCTGTGTTCGGGTCTAATGTAACGGTGCTGTGTCCCTGTCTAATGTAACGGTGCTGTGTCCCGGTCTAATGTAACGGTGCTGTGTCCCAGTCTAATTTAACGGTGCTGTGTCCCGGTCTAATGAAACGGTGCTGTGTCCCGGTCTAATGTAACGGTGCTGTGTCCAGGTCTAATTTAACGGTGCTGTGTCCCGGTCTAATGAAACGGTGCTGTGTTCGGGTCTAATGAAACGGTGCTGTATTCGGGTCTAATGTAACGGTGCTGTGTTCGGGTCTAATGAAACGGTGCTGTATTCGGGTCTAATGAAACGGTGCTATGTTCGGGTCTAATGAAACGGTGCTGTATTCGGGTCAAATGTAACGGTGCTGTGTCCCGGTCTAATGTAACGGTGCTGTGTTCGTGTCTAATGTAACGGTTCTGTGTCCCGGTCTAATGAAACGGTGCTGTGTTCGGGTCTAATGAAACGGTTCTGTGTCCCGGTCTAATGAAACGGTGCTGTGTCCCGATCTAATGAAACGGTGCTGTGTCCCGATCTAATGAAACGGTGCTGTGTCCCTGTCTTATGTAAGGATGCTGTGTCCCGGTCTAATGTAACGGTGCTGTGTCCCGGTCTAATGAAACGGTGCTGTGTTCGGGTCTAAAGTAACGGTGCTGTGTCCCGGTCTAATGAAACGGTGCTGTGTCCCGGTCTAATGTAACGATGCTGTGTTCGGGTCTAAAGTAACGGTGTTGTGTCCCGGTCTAATGAAACGGTGCTGTGTCCCGGTCTAATGTAGCGGTGCTGTGTTCGGGTCTAATGAAACGGTTCTGTGTCCCGGTCTAATGTAACGGTGCTGTGTCCCGGTCTAATGTAACGGTGCTGTGTCCCGGTCTAATGAAACGGTGCTGTGTCCCGATCTAATGAAACAGTGCTGTGTCCCGATCTAATGAAACGGTGCTGTGTCCCTGTCTAATGTAACGGTGCTGTGTCCCGGTCTAATGTAACGGTGCTGTGTTCGGGTCTAATGTAACGGTGCTGTGTCCCGGTCTAATGTAACGGTGCTGTGTCCCGGTCTAATGAAACGGTGCTGTGTCCCGGTCTAATGTAACGGTGCTGTGTCCCGGTCTAATGTAACGGTGCTGTGTCCCAGTCTAATGAAACGGTGCTGTGTCCCGGTCTAATGAAACAGTGCTGTGTCCCGGTCTAATGTCACCGTGCTGTGTCCCGGTCTAATGTAACGGTGCTGTGTCCCGGTCTAATGTAACGGTGCTGTGTCCCGGTCTAATGTAACGGTGCTGTGTCCCGGTCTAATGAAACGGTGCTGTGTCCCGGTCTAATGAAACGGTGCTGTGTCCCTGTCTAATGAAACGGTGCTGTGTCCCGGTCTAATGTAACGGTGCTGTATTCGGATCTAATGTAACGGTGTTGTGTCCCGGTCTAATGTAACGGTGCTGTGTTCGGGTCTAATGTAACGGTGCTGTGTCCAGGTCTAATGTAACGGTGCTGTGTCCCGGTCTAATGTAACGGTGCTGTGTCCCGGTCTAATGTAACAGTGCTGTGTTCGGGTCTAATGTAACGGTGTTGTGTCCCGGTCTAATGTAACGGTGCTGTGTCCCGGTCTAATGTAACGGTGCTGTGTCCCGGTCTAATGAAACGGTGCTGTGACCCGGTCTAATGTAACGGTGCTGTGTACCGGTCTAATGTGACGGTGCTGTATTCGGGTCTAATGTAACGGTGTTGTGTCCCGGTCTACTGTAACGGTGCTGTGTCCCGGTCTAATGAAACGGTGCTGTGTCCCGGTCTAATGTAACGGTGCTGTGTCCCGGTCTAATGAAACGGTTCTGTGTCCCGGTCTAATGAAACGGTGCTGTGTCCCGATCTAATGAAACGGTGCTGTATTCGGGTCTAATGTAACGGTGCTGTGTCCCGGTCTAATGTAACGGTGCTGTGTCCCGGTCTAATGTAACGGTGCTGTGTCCCGGTCTAATGAAACGGTGCTGTGTCACGGTCTAATGAAACGGTGCTGTGTCCCTGTCTAATGAAACGGTGCTGTGTCCCGGTCTAATGTAACGGTGCTGTATTCGGGTCTAATGTAACGGTGCTGTGTCCCGGTCTAATGAAACGGTGCTGTGTCCCGGTCTAATGAAACGGTGCTGTGTCCCTGTCTAATGAAACGGTGCTGTGTCCAGGTCTAATGTAACGGTGCTGTATTCGGGTCTAATGTAACGGTGTTGTGTGCCGGTCTAATGTAACGGTGCTGTGTTCGGGTCTAATGTAACGGTGCTGTGTCCAGGTCTAATGTAACGGTGCTGTGTCCCGGTCTAATGTAACGGTGCTGTGTCCCGGTCTAATTTAACAGTGCTGTGTACCGGTCTAATGTAACGGTGCTGTGTCCCGGTCTAATGTAACGGTGTTGTGTCCCGGTCTAATGTAACGGTGCTGTGTCCCGGTCTAATGTAACGGTGCTGTGTACCGGTCTAATGTGACGGTGCTGTATTCGGGTCTAATGTAACGGTGCTGTGTCCCGGTCTAATGAAACGGTGCTGTGTCCCGGTCTAATGTAACGGTGCTGTGTCCCGGTCTAATGTAACAGTGCTGTGTTCGGGTCTAATGTAACGGTGTTGTGTCCCGGTCTAATGTAACGGTGCTGTGTCCCGGTCTAATGTAACGGTGCTGTGTCCCGGTCTAATGAAACGGTGCTGTGACCCGGTCTAATGTAACGGTGCTGTGTACCGGTCTAATGTGACGGTGCTGTATTCGGGTCTAATGTAACGGTGTTGTGTCCCGGTCTACTGTAACGGTGCTGTGTCCCGGTCTAATGAAACGGTGCTGTGTCCCGGTCTAATGTAACGGTGCTGTGTCCCGGTCTAATGAAACGGTTCTGTGTCCCGGTCTAATGAAACGGTGCTGTGTCCCGATCTAATGAAACGGTGCTGTATTCGGGTCTAATGTAACGGTGCTGTGTCCCGGTCTAATGTAACGGTGCTGTGTCCCGGTCTAATGTAACGGTGCTGTGTCCCGGTCTAATGAAACGGTGCTGTGTCACGGTCTAATGAAACGGTGCTGTGTCCCTGTCTAATGAAACGGTGCTGTGTCCCGGTCTAATGTAACGGTGCTGTATTCGGGTCTAATGTAACGGTGCTGTGTCCCGGTCTAATGAAACGGTGCTGTGTCCCGGTCTAATGAAACGGTGCTGTGTCCCTGTCTAATGAAACGGTGCTGTGTCCAGGTCTAATGTAACGGTGCTGTATTCGGGTCTAATGTAACGGTGTTGTGTGCCGGTCTAATGTAACGGTGCTGTGTTCGGGTCTAATGTAACGGTGCTGTGTCCAGGTCTAATGTAACGGTGCTGTGTCCCGGTCTAATGTAACGGTGCTGTGTCCCGGTCTAATTTAACAGTGCTGTGTACCGGTCTAATGTAACGGTGCTGTGTCCCGGTCTAATGTAACGGTGCTGTGTTCGGGTCTAATGTAACGGTGTTGTGTCCCGGTCTAATGTAACGGTGCTGTGTCCCGGTCTAATGTAACGGTGCTGTGTACCGGTCTAATGTGACGGTGCTGTATTCGGGTCTAATGTAACGGTGCTGTGTCCCGGTCTAATGAAACGGTGCTGTGTCCCGGTCTAATGTAACGGTGCTGTGTACCGGTGTAATGTGACGGTGCTGTATTCGGGTCTAATGAAACGGTGTTGTGTCCCGGTCTAATGTAACGGTGCTGTGTCCCGGTCTAATGAAACGGTGCTGTGTCCCGGTCTAATGTAACGGTGCTGTGTCCCGGTCTAATGAAACGGTTCTGTGTCCCGGTCTAATGAAACGGTGCTGTGTCCCGATCTAATGAAACGGTGCTGTGTCCCGATCTAATGAAACGGTGCAGTGTCCCTGTCTAATGTAACGGTGCTGTGTTCGGGTCTAAAGTAACGGTGCTGTGTCCCGGTCTAATGAAACGGTGCTGTGTCCCGGTCTAATGAAACGGTGCTGTGTCCCGGTCTAATGTAACAGTGTTGTGTCCCGGTCTAATGTAACGGTGTTGTGTCCCGGTCTAATGTAACGGTACTGTATTCGGGTCTAATGTAACGGTGCTGTGTCCCGGTCTAATGTAACGGTGCTTTGTCCCGGTCTAATGTAACGGTGCTGTTCCCGGTCTAATGTAACGGTGCTGTGTCCCGGTCTAATGTAACGGTGCTGTGTTCGGGTCTAATGTAACGGTGCTGTGTCCCGGTCTAATGAAACGGTGCTGTGTCCCTGTCTAATGTAACGGTGCTGTGTCCCGGTCTAATGTAACGGTGCTGTGTCCCTGTCTAATGTAACGGTGCTGTGTCCCGGTCTAATGTAACGGTGCTGTGTCCCAGTCTAATGTAACGGTGCTGTATTCGGGTCTAATGTAACGGTGCTGTGTCCCTGTCAAATGTAACGGTGCTGTGTCCCGGTCTAATGTAACAGTGCTGTATTCGGGTCTAATGAAACGGTTCTGTGTCCCGGTCTAATGAAACGGTGCTGTGTCCCGATCTAATGAAACGGTGCTGTGTCCCGATCTAATGAAACGGTGCTGTGTCCCTGTCTAATGTAAGGATGCTGTGTCCCGGTCTAATGTAACGGTGCTGTGTCCCGGTCTAATGAAACGGTGCTGTGTTCGGGTCTAAAGTAACGGTGCTGTGTCCCGGTCTAATGAAACGGTGCTGTGTCCCGGTCTAATGTAACGATGCTGTGTTCGGGTCTAAAGTAACGGTGCTGTGTCCCGGTCTAATGAAACGGTGCTGTGTCCCGGTCTAATGTAGCGGTGCTGTGTTCGGGTCTAATGAAACGGTTCTGTGTCCCGGTCTAATGAAACGGTGCTGTGTCCCGATCTAATGAAACAGTGCTGTGTCCCGATCTAATGTAACGGTGCTGTGTTCGGGTCTAATGTAACGGTGCTGTGTCCAGGTCTAATGTAACGGTGCTGTGTCCCGGTCTAATGAAACGGTTCTGTGTCAATCAATCAATCAATCAATCAAATTTATTTTATATAGCCCTTCGTACATCAGCTGATATCTCAAAGTGCTGTACAGAAACCCAGCCTAAAACCCCAAACAGCAAGCAATGCAGGTGAAGAAGCACGGTGGCTAGGAAAAACTCCCTAGAAAGGCCAAAACCTAGGAAGAAACCTAGAGAGGAACCAGGCTATGTGGGGTGGCCAGTCCTCTTCTGGCTGTGCCGGGTGGAGATTATAACAAAACATGGTCAAGATGTTCAAATGTTCATAAATGACCAGCATGGTCGAATAATAATAAGGCAGAATAGTTGAAACTGGAGCAGCAGCACAGTCAGGTGGACTGGGGACAGCAAGGAGTCATCATGTCAGGTATTCCTGGGGCATGGTCCTAGGGCTCAGGTCCTCCGAGAGAGAGAAAGAAAGAGAGAATTAGAGAGAGCATATGTGGGATGGCCAGTCCTCTTCTGGCTGTGCCGGGTGGAGATTATAACAGAACATGGCCAAGATGTTCAAATGTTCATAAATGAAACGGTGTCCCGGTCTAATGAAACGGTGCTGTGTCCCGATCTAATGAAACAGTGCTGTGTCCCGATCTAATGTAACGGTGCTGTGTTCGGGTCTAATGTAACGGTGCTGTGTCCAGGTCTAATGTAACGGTGCTGTGTCCCGGTCTAATGTAACGGTGCTGTGTCCCGGTCTAATGTAACGGTGCTGTGTCCCGGTCTAATGAAACGGTGCTGTGTCCCGGTCTAATGAAACGGTGCTGTGTCCCTGTCTAATGAAACGGTGCTGTGTCCCGGTCTAATGTAACGGTGCTGTATTCGGATCTAATGTAACGGTGCTGTGTCCCGGTCTAATGAAACGGTGCTGTGTCCCTGTCTAATGAAACGGTGCTGTGTCCCGGTCTAATGTAACGGTGCTGTATTCGGATCTAATGTAACGGTGTTGTGTCCCGGTCTAATGTAACGGTGCTGTGTTCGGGTCTAATGTAACGGTGCTGTGTCCAGGTCTAATGTAACGGTGCTGTGTCCCGGTCTAATGTAACGGTGCTGTGTCCCGGTCTAATGTAACAGTGCTGTGTACCGGTCTAATGTAACGGTGCTGTGTCCCGGTCTAATGTAACGGTGCTGTGTTCGGGTCTAATGTAACGGTGTTGTGTCCCGGTCTAATGTAACGGTGCTGTGTCCCGGTCTAATGTAACGGTGCTGTGTCCCGGTCTAATGAAACGGTGCTGTGACCCGGTCTAATGTAACGGTGCTGTGTACCGGTCTAATGTGACGGTGCTGTATTCGGGTCTAATGTAACGGTGTTGTGTCCCGGTCTAATGTAACGGTGCTGTGTCCCGGTCTAATGAAATGGTGCTGTGTCCCGGTCTAATGTAACGGTGCTGTGTCCCGGTCTAATGAAACGGTGCTGTGTCCCGGTCTAATGAAGCGGTGCTGTGTCCCGATCTAATGAAACGGTGCTGTATTCGGGTCTAATGTAACGGTGCTGTGTCCCGGTCTAATGTAACGGTGCTGTGTCCCTGTCTAATGTAACGGTGCTGTGTCCCGGTCTAATGTAACGGTGCTGTGTCCCAGTCTAATGTAACAGTGCTGTATTCGGGTCTAATGTAACGGTGCTGTGTCCCTGTCAAATGTAACGGTGCTGTGTCCCGGTCTAATGTAACAGTGCTGTATTCGGGTCTAATGTAACGGTGCTGTTTCCCGGTCTAATGTAACGGTGCTGTATTCGGGTCTAATGTAACGGTGCTGTGTCCCGGTCTAATGTAACGGTGCTGTGTCCCGGTCTAATGTAACGGTGCTGTATTCGGGTCTAATGTAACGGTGCAATGTCCCGGTCTAATGAAACGGTGTTGTGTCCCGGTATAATGTAACGGTGCTGTATTCGGGTCTAATGTAACGGTGCTGTGTCCAGGTCTAATGAAACGGTGCTGTGTCCCGGTCTAATGTAACGGTGCTGTATCCCGTTCTAATATAACGGTGCTGTGTCCCGGTCTAATGTAACGGTGCTGTATTCGGGTCTAATGTAATGGTGCTGTGTCCCTGTCTAATGTAACGGTGCTGTGTACCGGTCTAATGAAACGGTGTTGTGTCCCGGTCTAATGAAACGGTGCTGTGTACCGGTCTAATGAAACGGTGCTGTGTCCCGGTCTGATGACAGGGTGCTGTGTCCCGGTCTAATGTAACGGTGCTGTGTCACGGTCTAATGTAACGGTGCTGTGTCCCGGTCTAATGTAACGGTGCTGTGTCCCGGTCTAATGAAACGGTGCTGTGTCCCTGTCTAATGTAATGGTGCTGTGTCCCGGTCTAATGAAACGGTGCTGTGTTCGGGTCTAATGTAACGGTGCTGTGTCCCAATCTAATGTAACGGTGTTGTGTCCCGGTCTAATGTAACGGTGCTGTGTTCGGGTCTAATGTAACGGTGCTGTGTCCCAATCTAATGTAACGGTGTTGTGTCCCTGTCTAATGTAACGATGCTGTGTCCCGGTCTAATGTAACGGTGCTGTGTCCCGGTCTAATGAACCAGTGCTGTGTCCTGGTCTAATGAAAAGGTGCTGTGTACCGGTCTAATGAAACAGTGCTGTATTCGGGTCTAATGTAACGGTGCTGTATTCGGGTCTAATGTAACGGTGCTGTATTCGGGTCTAATGTAACGGTGCTGTGTCCCGGTCTAATGTAACGGTGCTGTGTCCCGGTCTAATGAAACGGTGCTGTGTCCCGGTCTGATGACAGGGTGCTGTGTCCCGGTCTAATGTAACGGTGCTGTGTCACGGTCTAATGTAACGGTGCTGTGTCCCGGTCTAATGTGACGGTGCTGTGTCCCGGTCTAATGAAACGGTGCTGTGTCCCTGTCTAATGTAATGGTGCTGTGTCCCGGTCTAATGAAACAGTGCTGTGTCCCGGTCTAATGTAACGGTGCTGTGTCCCGGTCTAATGAAACAGTGTTGTGTCCCGGTCTAATGTAACGGTGCTGTGCCCCTGTCTAATGTAACGATGCTGTGTCCCGGTCTAATGTAACGGTGCTGTGTCCCGGTCTAATGAACCAGTGCTGTGTCCCGGTCTAATGAAAAGGTGCTGTGTACCGGTCTAATGAAACAGTTCTGTGTCCAGGTCTAATGAAACGGTGCTGTGTCCCTGTCTAATGTAACGGTGCTGTATTCGGGTCTAATGTAACGGTGCTGTGTCCCGGTCTAATGTAACGGTGCTGTGTCCCGGTCTAATGTAACGGTGCTGTGTCCCGGTCTAATGAAACGGTGCTGTGTCCCGGTCTAATGTAACGGTGCTGTGTCCCTGTCTAATGTAACGGTGCTGTGTCCCAATCTAATGTAACGGTGTTGTGTCCCTGTCTAATGTAACGATGCTGTGTCCCGGTCTAATGTAACGGTGCTGTGTCCCGGTCTAATGAACCAGTGCTGTGTCCTGGTCTAATGAAAAGGTGCTGTGTACCGGTCTAATGAAACAGTGCTGTATTCGGGTCTAATGTAACGGTGCTGTATTCGGGTCTAATGTAACGGTGCTGTATTCGGGTCTAATGTAACGGTGCTGTGTCCCGGTCTAATGTAACGGTGCTGTGTCCCGGTCTAATGAAACGGTGCTGTGTCCCGGTCTGATGACAGGGTGCTGTGTCCCGGTCTAATGTAACGGTGCTGTGTCACGGTCTAATGTAACGGTGCTGTGTCCCGGTCTAATGTAACGGTGCTGTGTCCCGGTCTAATGAAACGGTGCTGTGTCCCTGTCTAATGTAATGGTGCTGTGTCCCGGTCTAATGAAACAGTGCTGTGTCCCGGTCTAATGTAACGGTGCTGTGTCCCGGTCTAATGAAACAGTGTTGTGTCCCGGTCTAATGTAACGGTGCTGTGCCCCTGTCTAATGTAACGATGCTGTGTCCCGGTCTAATGTAACGGTGCTGTGTCCCGGTCTAATGAACCAGTGCTGTGTCCCGGTCTAATGAAAAGGTGCTGTGTACCGGTCTAATGAAACAGTTCTGTGTCCAGGTCTAATGAAACGGTGCTGTGTCCCTGTCTAATGTAACGGTGCTGTATTCGGGTCTAATGTAACGGTGCTGTGTCCCGGTCTAATGTAACGGTGCTGTGTCCCGGTCTAATGTAACGGTGCTGTGTCCCGGTCTAATGAAACGGTGCTGTGTCCCGGTCTAATGTAACGGTGCTGTGTCCCTGTCTAATGTAACGGTGCTGTATTCGGGTCTAATGAAACGGTGCTGTGTCCCGGTCTAATGTAACGGTGCTATATTCGGGTCTAATGTAACGGTACTGTGTCCCGGTCTAATGTAACGGTGTTGTGTCCCGGTCTAATGAAAAGGTGCTGTGTACCGGTCTAATGTAACGGTACTGTATTCGGGTCTAATGTAACGGTGCTGTGTCCCGGTCTAATGTAACGGTGCTGTGTCCCGGTCTAATGAAACGGTGCTGTGTCCCGGTCTAATGTAACGGTGCTGTGTCCCGGTCTAATGAAACAGTGCTGTGTCCCGGTCTAATGTAACGGTGCTGTGTCCCGGTCTAATGTAACGGTGCTGTGTCCCGGTCTAATGAAACGGTGCTGTGTCCCGGTCTAATGTAACGGTGCTGTGTCCCGGTCTAATGTAACGGTGCTGTGTCCCGATCTAATGAAACGGTGCTGTGTCCCGGTCTAATGTAACGGTGCTGTGTCCCGGTCTAATTTAACGGTGCTGTGTCCCGGTTCAATGAAACGGTGCTGTGTTCGGGTCTAATGTAACGGTGCTGTGTCCCGGTCTAATGAAACGGTGCTGTGTTCGGGTCTAATGTAACGGTGCTGTATTCCGGTCTAATGTAACGGTGCTGTGTTCGGTTCAATGAAACGGTGCTGTGTCCCGGTCTAATGTAACGGTGCTGTGTTCGGTTCAATGTAACGGTGCTGTGTCCCGGTCTAATGTAACGGTGCTGTGTTCGGGTCTAATGAAACGGTGCTGTGTACCGGTCTAATGAAACGGTGCTGTGTACCGGTCTAATGAAACGGTGCTGTGTTCGGGTCTAATGAAACGGTGCTGTGTTCGGGTCTAATGAAACGGTGCTGTGTACCGGTCTAATGAAACGGTGCTGTGTACCGGTCTAATGAAACGGTGCTGTGTACCGGTCTAATGAAACGGTGCTGTGTTCGGGTCTAATGAAACGGTGCTGTATTCCGGTCTAATGTAACGGTGCTGTGTCCCGGTCTAATGTAACGGTGCTGTATTCGGGTCAAATTTAACGGTGCTGTGTCCCGGTCTAATGTAACGGTGCTGTGTTCGGGTCTAATGAAACGGTTCTGTGTCCCGGTCTAATGAAACGGTGCTGTGTCCCGATCTAATGAAACGGTGCTGTGTCCCGATCTAATGAAACGGTGCTGTGTCCCTGTCTAATGTAAGGATGCTGTGTCCCGGTCTAATGTAACGGTGCTGTGTCCCGGTCTAATGTAACGGTGCTGTGTTCGGGTCTAAAGTAACGGTGCTGTGTCCCGGTCTAATGAAACGGTGCTGTGTCCCGGTCTAATGTAACGGTGCTGTGTTCGGGTCTAATGAAACGGTTCTGTGTCCCGGTCTAATGAAACGGTGCTGTGTCCCGATCTAATGAAACAGTGCTGTGTCCCGATCTAATGAAACAGTGCTGTGTCCCGGTCTAATGTAACGGTGCTGTGTTCGGGTCTAATGTAACGGTGCTCTGTCCCGGTCTAATGTAACGGTGCTGTGTCACGGTCTAATGTAACGGTGCTGTGTCACGGTCTAATGTAACGGTGCTGTGTCCCGGTCTAATGTAACGGTGCTGTGTCCCGGTCTAATGAAACAGTGCTGTGTCCCGGTCTATTGAAACAGTGCTGTGTCCCGGTCTAATGTCACCGTGCTGTGTCCCGGTCTAAAACCAGACTGGTGCACATTGAGAGAGAAGTTAAAAAAAGTTCTTAACTGACAGTTGGCCAGAGTAAGTGGAGTAAGTGGGGCAGAGAGCTGCAGTAAGTGGATCAGAGAGCTGCAGTAAGTGGGTCAGAGAGCTGCAGTAAGTGGGGCATAGAGCTGCAGTAAGTGGGGCATAGAGCTGCAGTAAGTGGGGCAGAGAGCTGCAGTAAGTGGGGCAGAGAGCTGCAGTAAGTGGGGCAGAGAGCTGCAGTAAGTGGGTCAGAGAGCTGCAGTAAGTGTGGCAGAGAGCTGCAGTAAGTGGGGCAGAGAGCTGCAGTAAGTGGGGCAGAGAGCTGCAGTAAGTGGGGCAGAGAGCTGCAGTAAGTGGGGCAGAGAGCTGCAGTAAGTGGGGCAGAGAGCTACAGTTATTGGGGCAGAGAGCTGCAGTAAGTGGGGCAGAGAGCTGCAGTAAGTGGGGCAGAGAGCTGCAGTAAGTGGGGCAGAGAGCTACAGTAAGTGGGGCAGAGAGCTGCAGTAAGTGGGGCAGAGACCTGCAGTAAGTGAGGCAGAGAGCTGCTGTAAGTGAGGCAGAGAGCTACAGTAAGTGGGGCAGAGAGCTGCAGTAAGTGGGGCAGAGAGCTACAGTAAGTGGGGCAGAGAGCTACAGTAAGTGGGGCAGAGACCTGCAGTAAGTGAGGCAGAGAGCTGCTGTAAGTGAGGCAGAGAGCGGCAGTAAGTGAGGCAGAGAGCTGCAGTATGAAGGGTTCAGGTGAATTAGCTCCTATGGATTCAATAACATCACTCATTATGAGCCCTCGTTTAAAACAAAAAACATTCAAAACATTTAAGAGACAAAACATTTCGAACAGAAAGAACATTTCATCCAAAACGGCATCTTGTTGACTAGCATACAGAAGGCAGTTAGCTAGCTGGCTACTTAGCATGATTAGTTAAACATACATTTTTTAATGTTACATTCTCTTAAATGTATAAACGAAGAGTAGAAGGGAAGAAGCCCCCCCATCTATACATTAATCTCCCCTTTCCGCTCTCTGTCTGTCGTTCTTCATGTAAAGTTAGCTGCCACCGTTGTGAGGATGTCTTTACCAGATGGTGCAGCAGTAGACAGATGCTGTAAGCTATCAGACACACACAGTCGTAGCAGACAAATTGTACATACCTAATTTTCCCCATTGCGCTAAAGCACATCAGTCTGCTAACATGCCTCCTTCATCCTGATCTTGTCTGTATACACTTAGAAGATCTGATCAAAATCAGATCACAACGTGTCTTTTAGTCATATCACCTGTCTGAATAATGTGGGTCAAAATCAGAATGTCGGACATGATCAGGACACAAGACGCATGTTAGCACCAGGTATAAACAGGGCTACTGTCTATCAGAGCTCATACATGTCCCACAACACACTGAAGGAACAGTGAGTTAACCCTCAGTTACTGGGAGTAATACAACGGGTGGGTCTAATCCTGGATGCTGATTGGTTAAAACCGCATTCTTGGCGGTTTCTATCAATAGAAAACAGGTCAAACGAAACAAAGTGCAGCTAGTTTGCAGTTTTTCCAGCTTCAGTTTGAAGTGATTGTGTTACAGTGTTGTTGGCTAGCTCCTCTGAGTCCTGACGAGAGAACACATTTTCTATGCCAGGCGAAATCGTGCATTGTTAGCTCATTGTTATATATGTATTCAAATAAATGTCACAAGAAAACAGCTTAAACAAACGCAAATGCAGCTAGTTCGCTGTTTTTCTGCCTGCCTGTTATTTTGACGTGACTGTAAGTTAGCCGTAGTTGGCTAACTAGCAAGCAAGGGATAAGAATGTTGACCAGCCAGTATGGCAATGGAACACTTAGAACGAACGACTGGGTCACGTCCATAGTTACAGAACAAAAAGACTGAACAACTGGGACGTGTCTCTAGCAACCAAAATAATAGAACGAACAACCGACCAGTTTGCTTGGGTAGCAACCCCAGTCACGTCAACAAACTCCCCCTCAATGGGAGCAATATGAGCAAGACAAAAACAAAGGAGCTGATTGTGGACTTTAGGAAAAGGAGGGCAGAACAGGCCCCCATTAACATCGACGGTGCTGAAGTGGAGCGGGTCGAGAGTTTCAAGTTCCTTGGTGTCCACATCACCAATTAACTATTATGGTCCAAAAACACCAAGACAGTTGTGAAGAGGGCACGACAACACCTTTCCCACATAACCTCAAAAAGTTTTACAGCTGCACAATTGAGAGCATCCTCACTGGTTGCATCACCGCCTGGTATGGCAACTGCTCGGCATCTGATCGTAAGGCACTACAGAGGGTAGTGCGTACGACCCAGTACATCACTGGGGCCAAGCTTCCTGCCATCCAGGACCTCTATAATAGGCGGTGTCAGAGGAAGGCTCAAATATTTGTCAAAGACTCCAGTCATCCAAGTCATAGACTGTTCCCTCTGCTTACGCATGGCAAACGGTACCGGATCACCAAGTCTAGGACCAAAAGGCTACTTAACAACTTCTACCCCTAAGCCATAAGAATGCTGAACAATTAATCCAATGGCCACCCGGACAATTTACAGTTGAAGTCGGAAGTTTACATACACCTTAGCCAAATACATTTAAACTCAGTTTTTCACAATTCCTGACATTGAATCCTAGTAAATATTCCCTGTTTTAGGTCAGTTAGAATCACCACTTTATTTTACGAATGTGAAAGGTCAGAAAACTAGGAGAGAATTATTTATTTCAGCTTTGATTTCTTTCATCACATTCCCAGTAGCTCAGAAGTTTACATACACTCAATTAGTATTGATAGCATTGCCATTAAATTGTTAACTTGGGTCAATTGTTTTGGGTAGCTTTCCACAAGTTTGGTGAATTTTGGCCCGTTCCTCCTGACAGAGCTGGTGTAACTGAGTCAAGTTGGAAGGCCTCCTTGCTCGCACACGCTTTTTCAGTTCTGTCCACACATTTTCTATAGGATGAGGTCAGGGCTTTGTGATGGCCACTCCAATACCTTGACTTTGTTGTCCTTAAGCCATTTTGCCACAACTTTGGAAGTATGCTTGGGGTCATTGTCCATTTGGAAGACCCATTTGCGACCAAGCTTTAATTTCCTGACTGATGTCTTGAGATGTTGCTTCAATTTATCCACATAATTTTCCATCCTCAGATGGCATCCATTTTGTGAAGTGCACCAGTCCCTCCTGCAGCACCCCCACAACATTATGCTGCCACCCCCGTGCTTCACGGTTGGGATGGTGTTCTTCGGGTTGCAGGCCTCCCCATTTTTCCTCCAAACATAACGATGGTCATTATGGTCAAACAGATCTCTTTTTGTTTCATCAGACCAGAGGACATTTCGCCAAAAAGTACGATCTTTGTCCCCATTTGTAGTTGTATACTGTAGTCAGGCTTTCTAATGGCGGTTTTGGAGCAGTGGCTTCTTCCTTGCTGAGTGGCCTTTCAGGTTATATCGATATAGGACTCGTTTAACTGTGGATTAATAAAAATAAAAATAAAAACTTTATTTAACCAGGTAAGCTAGTTGAGAACAAGTTCTCATTTACAACTGCGACCTGGCCAAGATAAAGCAGAGCAGTGTGACACAAACAACAACACAGAGTTACACATGGAGTAAACAAACGTACAGTCAATAACACAATAGAAGACAAATAATGTCTATATACAGTGCAAATGGAGGTAGTAGGGAGGTAGGCAATAAATAGGAGCAGAGTAATTACAATTTAGAAAATGAACACTGGAGATAGATGAGCAGATGATGATGTGCAAGTGGAAATGCTGGTGTGCAAAAGAGCACACCGGTAGTAAATAAGTAAATAAAAACAATATGGGGATGAGGTAGGTAGATTGGGTGGGCTATTTACAGATGGACTATGTACAGCTGCAGCTATCGGTTAGCTGCTCAGATAGCTGATGTTTAAAGTTAGTGAGAAAAATATAGGTCCACAACTTCAGCGATTTCTGCAATTCGTTCCAGTCACTGGCAGCAGGGAACTGGAAGGAAAGGCGGCCAAAGTGGGTGTTAACTTTTGGGATGATCAGTGAGATATACCTGCTGGAGCGCGTGCAACGGGTGGGTGTTGTTATCGTGACCAGTGAACTGAGATAAGGCAGAGCTTTAACTAGCATGGACTTGTAGATGACCTGGAGCCAGTGGGTCTGGCGACGAATATGTAGCGAAGGCCAGCCGACTAGAGCATACAGGTCGCAGTGGTGGGTGCTATGAGGGGTTTTGGTAACAAAACGGATGGCACTGTGATAAACTGCATCCAGTTTGCTGAGTACTGCATATACTGTAGATACTTTTGGACCTGTTTCCTCCAGCATCTTCACAAGTTCCTTTGCTGTTGTTCTGGGATTGATTTGCATTTTTTGCACATAGTACGTTCATCTCTAGGAGACAGAACGCGTCTCCTTCCTGAGCGGTATGACGGCTGCGTGGTCCCATGGTGTTTATACTTGCGTACTATTGTTTTTACAGATGAACGTGTTACCTTCAGGCATTTGGAAATTGCTCCCAAGGGTGAATCAGACTTGTGGAGGTCTACAATTTTTGTCTGAGGTCTTGGCTGATTTCTTTTGATTTTCCCATGATGTCAAGAAAAGAGGCACTGAGTTTGAAGGTAAACCTTGAAATAAATCCACAGGTACACCTCCAATTGACTCAAATGATGTCAATTAGCCTATCAGAAGCTTCTAAAGCCATGACATTATTGTCTGGAATTTTCCAAGCTGTTGAAAGGCACAGTCAACTTAGTGTATGTAAACTTCTGACCCACTGGAATTGTGATACAGTGAATTATAAGTGAAATAATCTGTCTGTAAACAATTGTTGGAAAAATGACTTGTGTCATGCACAAAGTAGATGTCCTAACCGACTTGCCGAAACTATATGACTACAACCTAAGTGTATGTAAACTTGCGACTTCAACTGTATATTGACCCTCTTCCTGTTACTTAGATTTTTTTTTTTATAATTCACTTCAGTAAATACTTTCCTAACTCTTTAACTGCATTGTTGGTTAAGGACTTGTCACTAAGCATGTCACAATAAGTTTGTATTCAGCGAATGTGACAAATACAATTTGATTTGATTAGATTTGTGTCGGGACTATATCTTGTGGAAGGATGAAGCATGTTTTAAATATGTTGGTAACCCGTTGTATAAAAGTTATAACGCCCTTGAAGCTGGTGTTTGGAGGATATATTGGCATGGTTTGTATCACCTGTGACAATAACTTATCACTTAAATAACCTTCTGTTACTGGGAGTTGACCCTCTGTTACTGGGAGATAACCCTCTGTTACTGGGAGTTAACCTTCTGTTACTGGGAGATAACCCTCTGTTACTGGGAGATAACCCTCTGTTACTGGGAGTTAACCCTCTGTTACTGGGAGTTAACCCTCTGTTACTGGGAGTTAACCCTCTGTTACTGGGAGTTAACCCTCTGTTACCGGGAGTTAACCCTCTGTTACCGGGAGTTAACCCTCTGTTACTGGGAGATAACCCTCTGTTACTGGGAGATAACCCTCTGTTATTGGGAGATAACCCTCTGTTACTGGGAGATAACCCTCTGTTATTGGGAGTGCTACATTGCTACGGTTCCTCTCCTTGTTCGGGCGGTGTTCGACCGGTCTTCTAGCCATCACTGATCCATTTTTCATGTTCCATTTGTTTAGTCTTGTTTTCACACTCACCTGGTTTCAATTCCCTAATTACATGTTTTCTATGTTCCCTCTGTTACCCCCATGTCCTTGCCGGGAATTGTTTATTGTAAGTACGTGTGCGTCGTGTGACTGGTGCTAGACGGGGTTTTTGCCCATGTGTTTGTTGTTTTTTGTATGTAGTTATGTTTATTAAACAGCTCTGGCTATTTACCAAGTTCTGCTCTCCTGCATTCACTGCCACCAGTTACGTACACACACACACACACACACACACACACACACACACACACAGAAGCACACACACACACGATGGGAAGACAGGAGAAAGAAGTGGATGTGGAAACACATGTTAGGGTAAAGAAGTGGTTAATATAAGTTAAGTGCACTTTGCAGCACTCCTGTTTACAATCTGGTGGCAGTAAAAATGTCCATGTAAGCAAATGGTTCTGTGGAACTGGTCTGTTGTCAGCAAGGCATTGGTTGCTTTCCAAATGACCCCCTATTCCCTATATAGTGCACTACTTTTGACAGGGACCTACCTATAGGAGGAAGGGTGCCATTTTGGACGGATCCATTATCTGTTTCTGGATGATGCCACCGTTTAGACCAGAGGGTTGTTGTGTGTTTCTGTTCAGACCAGAGGGTTGTTGTGTGTTTTCTGTTTAGACCAGAGGGTTGTGGTGTGTTTTCTGTTTAGACCAGAGGGTTGTTGTGTGTTTTCTGTTCAGAGCAGAGGGTTGTTGTGTGTTTTCTGTTTAGACCAGAGGGTTGTTGTGTGTTTTCTGTTTAGACCAGAGGGTTGTGGTGTGTTTTCTGTTTAGACCAGAGGGTTGGGGTGTGTTTTCTGTTCAGAGCAGAGGGTTGTTGTGTGTTTTCTGTTTAGACCAGAGGGTTGTTGTGTGTTTTCTGTTTAGACCAGAGGGTTGTGGTGTGTTTTCTGTTTAGACCAGAGGGTTGGGGTGTGTTTTCTGTTTAGACCAGAGGGTTGTTGTGTGTTTTCTGTTTAGACCAGAGGGTTGTAGTGTGTTTTCTGTTTAGACCAGAGGGTTGTGGTGTGTTTTCTGTTTAGACCAGAGGGTTGTGGTGTGTTTTCTGTTTAGACCAGAGGGTTGTTGTGTGTTTTCTGTTTAGACCAGAGGGTTGTGGTGTGTTTTCTGTTTAGACCAGAGGGTTGTTGTGTGTTTTCTGTTTAGACCAGAGGGTTGTTGTGTGTTTTCTGTTTAGACCAGAGGGTTGTTGTGTGTTTTCTGTTTAGACCAGAGGGTGGTTGTGTGTTTTCTGTTTAGACCAGAGGGTTGTGGTGTGTTTTCTGTTTAGACCAGAGGGTTGTTGTGTGTTTTCTGTTTAGACCAGAGGGTGGTTGTGTGTTTTCTGTTTAGACCAGAGGGTTGTTGTGTGTTTTCTGTTTAGACCAGAGGGTTGTTGTGTGTTTTCTGTTTAGACCAGAGGGTTGTGGTGTGTTTTCTGTTTAGACCAGAGGGTTGTGGTGTGTTTTCTGTTTAGACCAGAGGGTTGTTGTGTGTTTTCTGTTTAGACCAGAGGGTTGTTGTGTGTTTTCTGTTTAGACCAGAGGGTTGTTGTGTGTTTTCTGTTTAGACCAGAGGGTTGTTGTGTGTTTTCTGTTTAGACCAGAGGGTTGTGGTGTGTTTTCTGTTTAGACCAGAGTGTTGTGGTGTGTTTCTGTTTAGACCAGAGGGTTGTTGTGTGTTTTCTGTTTAGACCAGAGGGTTGTTGTGTGTTTTCTGTTTAGACCAGAGGGTTGGGGTGTGTTTTCTGTTTAGACCAGAGGGTTGGGGTGTGTTTTCTGTTTAGACCAGAGGGTTGTGGTGTGTTTTCTGTTTAGACCAGAGGGTTGGGGTGTGTTTTCTGTTTAGACCAGAGGGTTGTTGTGTGTTTTCTGTTTAGACCAGAGGGTTGTTGTGTGTTTTCTGTTTAGACCAGAGGGTTGTTGTGTGTTTTCTGTTTAGACCAGAGGGTTGGGGTGTGTTTTCTGTTTAGACCAGAGGGTTGTGGTGTGTTTTCTGTTTAGACCAGAGGGTTGTGGTGTGTTTTCTGTTTAGACCAGAGGGTTGTGGTGTGTTTTCTGTTTAGACCAGAGGGTTGGGGTGTGTTTTCTGTTCAGAGCAGAGGGTTGTTGTGTGTTTTCTGTTTAGACCAGAGGGTTGTTGTGTGTTTTCTGTTTAGACCAGAGGGTTGTGGTGTGTTTTCTGTTTAGATCAGAGGGTGGTTGTGTGTTTTCTGTTTAGACCAGAGGGTTGTGGTGTGTTTTCTGTTTAGATCAGAGGGTGGTTGTGTGTTTTCTGTTTAGACCAGAGGGTGGTTGTGTGTTTTCTTTTTAGATCAGAGGGTGGTTGTGTGTTTTCTGTTTAGACCAGAGGGTGGTTGTGTGTTTTCTGTTTAGATCAGAGGGTGGTTGTGTGTTTTCTGTTTAGATCAGAGGGTGGTTGTGTGTTTTCTGTTTAGACCAGAGGGTTGTTGTGTGTTTTCTGTTTAGACCAGAGGGTTGTGGTGTGTTTTCTGTTTAGACCAGAGGGTTGTTGTGTGTTTTCTGTTCAGAGCAGAGGGTTGTTGTGTGTTTTCTGTTCAGACCAGAGGGTTGTGGTGTGTTTTCTGTTTAGACCAGAGGGTTGTTGTGTGTTTTCTGTTTAGACCAGAGGGTTGTGGTGTGTTTTCTGTTTAGACCAGAGGGTTGTGGTGTGTTTTCTGTTTAGACCAGAGGGTTGTTGTGTGTTTTCTGTTTAGACCAGAGGGTTGTGGTGTGTTTTCTGTTTAGACCAGAGGGTTGTTGTGTGTTTTCTGTTTAGACCAGAGGGTTGGGGTGTGTTTTCTGTTTAGACCAGAGGGTTGTTGTGTGTTTTCTGTTTAGACCAGAGGGTTGTTGTGTGTTTTCTGTTTAGACCAGAGGGTGGTTGTGTGTTTTCTGTTTAGACCAGAGGGTTGTGGTGTGTTTTCTGTTTAGACCAGAGGGTTGGGGTGTGTTTTCTGTTTAGACCAGAGGGTTGTTGTGTGTTTTCTGTTTAGACCAGAGGGTTGTTGTGTGTTTTCTGTTTAGACCAGAGGGTTGTTGTGTGTTTTCTATTCAGACCAGGGGGTTGTTGTGTGTTTTCTGTTTAGACCAGAGGGTTGTTGTGTGTTTTCTGTTTAGACCAGAGTGTTGTTGGCTGGGTGGGGTTGGGGGGATGGGAGGTTGGGGGAGGAGACGTGTTGGCTGGGTGGAGTTGGGGGGATGGGATGTGAGGTTGAGGGTTTAGGCCCACTTCATTTAGGTGTACTTTTACTTTTAAATGAAGCCCTTTCGTCTGTCCTTATTGACTGTTTCAATCAACTCAATCTGTATTGTGTTTGATGTATCCGATAACATGTTGGAAGTTTTCAAATCTAGCTAATCCTTTGTTTTTTTCAGCAAAGGTAGGCTTTACAATGACTCTAAGAATGTAGCCGCTGTTAGCTCAGCTGACACCATATCTCTTTCTAAACAATATTACATTTCTCCGATGTGCTCACCAGAGATGTGCTCACCAGAGATGGCTTCACCAGAGATGTGCTCACCAGAGATGGCTTCACCAGAGATGTGCTCACCAGAGATGGCTTCACCAGAGATGTGCTCACCAGAGATGGCTTCACCAGAGATGGCTTCACCAGAGATTGGTTCACCAGAGATGTGCTCAGTAGAAATGGGTTCACCAGAGATGTGCTCACCAGAGATGTGCTCACCAGAGATGTGCTCACCAGAGATGTGCTCACCAGAGATGGCTTCACCAGAGATGTGCTCAGTAGAGATGGGTTCACCAGAGATGTGCTCACCAGAGATGTGCTCACCAGAGATGGCTTCACCAGAGATGTGCTCACCAGAGATGGCTTCACCAGAGATGGCTTCACCAGAGATTGGTTCACCAGAGATTGGTTCACCAGAGATGTGCTCAGTAGAGATGGGTTCACCAGAGATGTGCTCACCAGAGATGTGCTCACCAGAGATGGCTTCACCAG
This sequence comes from Oncorhynchus mykiss, assembly GCF_057628025.1. NCBI lineage: Eukaryota > Metazoa > Chordata > Actinopteri > Salmoniformes > Salmonidae > Oncorhynchus > Oncorhynchus mykiss. The sequence goes on from NC_143037.1 coordinate 80,508,837, forward strand.
AGATGGCTTCACCAGAGATGGGTTCCCCAGAGATGTGGTAAAATGTTAACAATTCTAGCAGCATAGGTCTACGAGTGATAGCTTAATATATGAATTGCCCTCATTTCTAATTAACACATCTCTCTGTCTTCACTGTTCCCGTGACCAAACTATAAGTGATTGCTATATTACTATATTGCTATTCCTGTGACTGGCATTTAGCTATTGACTACTGGTTCGATAGAATAATGATTAGGACTAGACCAGAGTCCAGGAGAGCTGAGTCCAGGAGAGCTGAGTCCAGGAGAGCTGAGTCCAGGAGAGCTGAGTCCAGGAGAGCTGAGTCCAGGAGAGCTGAGTCCAGGAGAGCTGAGTCCAGGAGAGCTGAGTCCATGGGAGCTGAGTCCATGGGAGCTGAGTCCATGGGAGCTGAGTCCAGGGGAGCTGAGTCCAGGGGAGCAGAGTCCAGGAGAGCTGAGTCCAGGAGAGCTGAGTCCTGGGGAGCTGAGTCCTGGGGAGCTGAGTCCAGGAGAGCAGAGTCCAGGAGAGCAGAGTCCAGGAGAGCAGAGTCCAGGAGAGCTGAGTCCAGGAGAGCTGAGTCCACATATCCTGAGGCTGCATTCATTGTAGCTGGGGATTTTATCAAGGCTAATCTGAAAAGAAGTCTCCCTAAATTGTATCAGCATATCGATTGCGCAACCAGGGCTGGTAAAACCTTGGATCATTGCTATTCTAACTTCCGCGACGCATGTAATGCCCTCCCCCGCCCTCCTCTCGGAAAAGCTGACCACGACTCCATTTTGTTGCTCCCTGCCTACAGACAGAAACTAAAACAAAAAGCTCCCACGCTCAGGTCTGTTCAACGCTGGTCCGACCAATCTGATTCCACGCTCCAGGACTGCTTCCATCACGTGGACTGGGATATGTTCTGCACTGCGTCCAACAACAACATTGACGAATACGCTGATTCGGTGAGCGATTTCATTACAAAATGCATTGAAGATATCGTTCCCATAGCAATGATTAAAACATTCCCAAACCAGAAACCGTGGATTGATGGCAGCATTTGTGTGAAACTGAAAGCGCGAACCATTGCTTTTAACCAGGGCAAGGTGACCGGAAACATGACCGAACACAAACAGTGTAGCTATTCCCTCCGCAAGGCTATCAAACAAGCGAAGCGTCAGTATAGAGACAAAGTAGAGTCGCAATTCAACGGCTCAGACACAAGAGGTATGTGGCAGGGTCTACAGTCAATCACGGATTACAAAAAGAAAACAAGCCCCGTCACAAACCAGGATGTCTTGCTCCCAGGCAGACTAAATCACTTTTTTGCCCTCTTTGAGGACAATACAGTGCCACTGACACGGCCCGCAACTAAAACCTGCGGACTCTCCTTTACTGCAGCAGACGTGAGTAAAACATTTAAACGTGTTAACCCTCGCAATGTTACGGTGCGTGAATGAGGACCCAAAAGCGAATTAACGTAAACAGAGCTTCTTTAATAACAAAACAAAACGTAGGCTCAGATGGACCGGCAGGTTCCGACAGGACAGGACAAGGTTGCAGCAAACATGACGATAGTCTGGTTCAGGCATGAACAACACAAACAAGAATCCGACAAAGACAGGAGCAGAAACAGAGAGAGATATAGAGGACTAATCAGAGGGAAAAAGGGAACAGGTGGGAAAAGGGGTGACGAGGTAGTTAGGAGGAGACAAGGCACAGCTGGGGGAAAGAGGGGGAGAAAAGGTAACCTAACAACGACCAGCAGAGGGAGACAGGGTGAAGGGAAAGGACAGAAACAAGACACAACATGACAGTACATGACACGCAAGGCTGCAGGTCCAGACGGCATCCTCAGCCGCGTCCTCAGAGCATGCGCAGATCAGCTGGCTGGTGTGTTTACGGACAAATTCAATCAATCCTTATCCCAGTCTGCTGTTCGGTCCCAGTCTGTCTCTCGGTCCCAGCTTTGATGCACCTGTACTGACCTCGCCTTCTGGATGATAGCGGGGTGAACAGGCAGTGGCTCGGGTGGTTGATGTCCTTGATGATCTTCATGGCCCTCCAGGACACCTACACCACCCGATGTCACAGGAAGGCCATAAAGATCATCAAGGACGTCAACCACCCGAGCCACTGCCTGTTCACCCCGCTATCATCCAGAAGGCGAGGTCAGTACAGGTGCATCAAAGCTGGGACCGAGAGACTGAAAAACAGCTTCTATCTCAAGGCCATCAGACTGTTAAACAGCCACCACTAACATTGAGTGGCTGCTGCCAACACACTGACACTGACTCAACTCCAGCCACTTTAATAATGGGAATTGATGGGAAATTATGTAAATATATCACTAGCCACTTTAAACAATGCTACCTTATATAATGTTACTTACCCTACATTATTCATCTCATATGCATACGTATATACTGTACTCTATATCATCGACTGTATCCTTATGTAATACATGTATCACTAGCTACTTTAACTATGCCACTTTGTTTACATACTCATCTCATATGTATATACTGTACTCGATACCATCTACTGTATCTTGCCTATGCTGCTCTGTACCATCACTCATTCATATATCCTTATGTACATATTCTTTATCCCCTTACACTGTGTACAAGACAGTAGTTTTGGAATTGTTAGTTAGATTACTTGTTGGTTATTACTGCATTGTCGGAACTAGAAGCACAAGCATTTCGCTACACTCGCATTAACATCTGCTAACCATGTGTATGTGACAAATAAAATTTGATTTGATTTGATTTGTTCCCGCATGCTTCAAGAGGGCCACCATTGTCCCTGTTCACAAGAAAGCTAAGGTAACTGAGCTAAACGACAGTCCCGCCCCGTAGCACTCACTTCCGTCATCATGAAGTGCTTTGAGAGACTAGTCAAGGACCATATCACTTCCACCCTACCTGACACCCTAGACCCATTCCAATTTGATTACCGCCCAAACAGGTCCACAGACAATGCAATCTCAACCACACTGCACACTGCCCTAACCCATCTGGACAAGAGGAATACCTATGTGAGAATGCTGTTCATCGACTACAGCTCAGCATTTAACACCATAGTACCCTCCAAACTCGTCATCAAGCTCGAGACCCTGGGGCTCGACCCGGCCCTGCGCAACTGGGTACAGGACTTCCTCCCCAGGTGGTGAGGGTAGGTAACAACATTTCCACCCCGCTGATCCTCAACACCTGGGCCCCACAAGGGTGCATTCTGAGCCCTCTCCTGTACTCCCTGTTCACCCATGACTGCGTGGCCATGCACGACTCCAACTCAATCATCAAGTTTGCGGACGACACTACAGTGGTAGGCTTGATTACCATCAACGACGAGACGGCCTACAGGGAGGAGGTGAGGACCCTCAGAGTGTGGTGTCAGGAAAATAACCTCACACTCAACGTCAACAAAACTAAGGAGATGATTGTGGACTTCAGGAAACAGCAGAGGGAGCACCCCCCTATCCACATCGATGGGACAGTAGTGGAGAGGGTAGTACGTTTTAAGTTCCTCGGCGTACACATCACAGACAAACTGAATTGGTCCACCCACACAGACAGCACCGTGAAGAAGGCGCAGCAGCGCCTCTTCAACCTCAGGAGGCTGAAGAAATTCGGCTTGTCACCAAAAGCACTCACAAACTTCTACAGATGCACAATCGAGAGCATCCTGTCGGGCTGTATCACCGCCTGGTACGGCAACTGCTCCACCCACAACCGTAAGGCTCTCCAGAGGGTAGTGAGGTCTGCACAACGCATCACCGGGGGCAAACTACCTGCCCTCCAAGACACCTAGACCACCCGATGTCACAGGAAGGCCATAAATATCATCAAGGACAACAACCACCCGAGCCACTGCCTGTTCACCCCGCTATCATCCAGAAGGCGAGGTCAGTACAGGTGCATCAAAGCAGGGACCGAGAGACTGAAAAACAGCTTCTATCTCAAGGCCATCAGACTGTTAAAACCTGTTGAGGCGATGGGTTCCGGCCAAGGAACCCCACCCCCCGTTCAGCTGAAAAGGTAGCACAGGGAATGAAAAAATGTTCTTTAGAAATATTTAAATAATAATAAATAAATATATATATAAATAAATAATAAATATTTAACCTCCACACATTAACAAGTCCAATACCTCAAATGAAAGATAAACATCTAAACACATCATCTACAAAGCGTGTCAGATTTTCAAAATGTTTTACAGCGAAAACACAACATATGTTAGACACCAAACCAAAAAAAAAACGCAGCCATTTTTTCCAGCCAAAGATAAAATCACAAAAGCAGGAAAAAATCAATCACTAACTTCTTGAACATCTTCATCAGATGACAGTCATATGACGTGTTACACAGTACATTTATGTTTTGTTCGATAATATGCATTTTATATCCATAAATCTCGGTTTACATTGACGCCATGTTCAGAAAATCCTCCAAAATGTCCGGAGGAATTATAGAAAGCTACGCCAGATAACAGAAATACTCATCATAAACTTTGACTAAAGATACATGTTCTACATATAATTAAAGATACACTGGTTCTTAATGCAACCGCTGTGTCACAATTTTTTTTAACGTTACGGAAAAAGCCTACCATGCAATAATCTGAGACGCCGCTCAGACGTAACAATATTTCTCCGCTATGTTGGAGTCAACAGAAATACAAAATTACAACATAAATATTGCCTTACCTTTGACGATCTTTGATGATCAGAATGTAGTGCAAGGAGTCCTAGTTCAACAATAAATCGTTTTGTTTCATAATGGTCAATTCTAGTGTCCAAGTAGCAGCATTTGCTACCACTTTCAGCTCACATGCCCAAAAAATGACTTCTGGTCCAGGATAACTTTGCATGAAAACTTCCAAAACTTCCAAAAGACATATTACAGGTCGAAGAAACTGGTCAAACTAAGTGCAGAATCAATCTTCAGGATGTTATAATCATATATATCCAATAACATTCATTTTCATCTGGGGCTGATTGGTACAGCCGTAGCACTCAAAGACAAATGCGCCACAACAAAATTCTCTTGCGACACCGACTACATTCCTTCCCATTAGGTCAAAGTTCACAGCAAATGCTCCATTACACTTTCTACTGAATGAGGACATCTAGTGGAAGACGTGGGAAGTTTTTCGAGATCCATAACTTGTTGGGAAGGGAGGGGGCGATGACGTCAAAGTTGCCCCAACTTTCAGGATTTCAAAACTTGTTTGGAAGGTTGCCTGCCCTGTGAGTTCTGTTATACTCACATACATAATTCAAACGGTTTTAGAAACTTCAGAGTGTTTTCTATCCAATATTAATTTTAATATGCATATATTAGCAATTTAGGACAGATTTTGATGCAGTTCACTATGGGCATGCAATTCATCCAAAGTGAAAATACTGCCCCCTATCTGTAAGTGGTTTTAAACAGCCACCACTAACATTGAGTGGCTGCTGCCAACACACTGACTCAACTCCAGCCACTTTAATAATGGGAATTGATGGAAATTGATGGAAAATATATCACTAGCCACTTTAAACAATGCTACTTAATATAATGTTTATATACCCTACATTACTCATCTCATATGTACAGTGGGGAGAACAAGTATTTGATACACTGCTAATTTTGCAGGTTTTCCCTACTTACAAAGCACGTAGATATATAATTTTTATCATAGGTACACTTCAACTGTGAGAGACGGAATCTAAAACAAAAATCCAGAAAATCACATTGTATGATTTTTAAGTAATTCATTTGCATTTTATTGCATGACATACGTATTTGATCACCAACCAACCAGTAAGAATTCCGACTCTCACAGACCTGTACTTGTTCTTCTGGATCATCCAAATGATATACTGTCGGGATATACTGTTAGGATATACCATTGAGATACTGTATCTCAACGGTATATCCCGACAGTATATCCCGACGGTATATCTCATTGGTATATCCGACAGTATATCTCAACGGTATATCTCGACAGTATATCTCAACGATATATCTCGACATTATATCCCGACAGTATATCCCGACAGTATATCTCAATGGTATATCTCAACGGTATATCCCGACAGTATATCTCCCTGTACCTTTTGCAGAATATCAGTCTGTCCCTGATGTTTTTCCTGGAGAGAAGTGGCTTCTTTGCTGCCCTTCTTGACACCAGGCCATCCTACAAAAGTCTTTGCCTCACTGTGCGTGCAGATGCACTCACACCTGCCTGCTGCCATTCCTGAGCAAGCTCTGTACTGGTGGTGCCCCAATCCGGCAGCTGAATCAACTTTAGGAGACAGTCCTGGCGTTTGCTGGACTTTCTTGGGCGCCCTGAAGCCTTCTTCACAACAATTGAACCGCTCTCATTGAAGTTCTTGATGATCCGATAAATGGTTGATTTAGATGCAATCATACTGGCAGCAATATCCTTGCCTGTGAAGCCCTTTTTGTGCAAAGCAATGATGACGGCACATGTTTCCTTACAGATAACCATGATTGACAGAGGAAGAACAATTATTCCAAGCACCACCCTTCTTCTGAAGCTTCCAGTCTGTTATTCGAACTCAATCAACATGACAGAGTGATCACCAGCCTTGTCCTCGTCAACACTCACACCTGTGTTAATGAGAGAATCATTGACATGATGTCAGCTGGTCCTTTTGTTTCAGGGCTGAAATGCTTTGGAAATGTTTTTTTGGATTCAGTTCATTTGCATGGCAAAGAGGGACTTTGCAATGAATTGCAATTCATCTGATCACTCTTCATAACATTCTGGAGTATATGCAAATTGCCATCATACAAACTGAGGCAGCAGACTTTGTAAATATTAATATTTGTGTCAATCTCAAAACTTTTGGCCACGACTGTATGTTAAACAAATCTAAGGGTTTACATGCACCTGTGCCTGGTGACTTTGCTTGGTCCATTTGATGGGTGTGAGCTCACTAATTCTGAACTTCAGACCTCTTGACTTTTTCAACATTTGTTACGTTGCAGCCTTATTCTAAAACAGATCAAGTTAAATATTTTCATCATCAATCTACACACAATAACCCATAATGACAAAGTGAAAATGTATTACAAATAAATAAGTAGTCAGACCCTTTGCTATGAGGCTCAAAATTGAGCTCAGATGCATCCTGTTTCCATTGATCATTCTTGAGATGTTTCTACAACTGAATGGAGTCCAGCTGTGGTACATTCAATTGATTGGACATGGTTTGGAAAGGCACACACCTGTCTATATAAGGTTCCACAGTTGAAAGTGCATGTCAGAGCAAAAACCAAACCATGAGGTCGAAGGAATTGTACTCTGAGCTCCAAGACAGGATTGTGTCGAGGCACAGATCTGGGAGAGGGTACCAAAAAATGTCTGCAGCATTGAAGGTCCCCAAGAACACATTGGCCTTCATCATTCTTAAATGGAGGAAGTTTGGAACCACCAAGACTCTTCCTAGAGCTGGCCGCCCGGCCAAACTGAGCAATCGGGGGAGAAGAACCTTTGTCAGGGAGATGTCCAAGAACCCGATGGTCACTCTGAGAGATGTACAGAGTTCCTCTGTAGAGATGGGAGAACCTTCCAGAAGGGCAAGCATCTCTGCAGCACTCCACCAATTAGGCCTTTATGGTAGAGTAGCCAGACAGAAGCCACTCCTCAGTAAAAGGCACATGACAGCCCACTTGGAATTTGCCAAAAGGCACCAAAAGACAATATTCTCTGGTCTGATGAAACCAAGATTGAACTATTTGACCTGAATGCCAAGTGTCATGTCTGGAGGAAACCTGGCACCATCCCTACGGTGATGCATGATGGTGGCAGCATCATGCTGTGGGATCCTTTTCAACGGCAACGGAGACTTGTCAGGATCGAGGGAAAGATGAACGGATCAAAGTACAGAGAGATCTTTGATGAAAACCTGCTCCAGAGAGCTCAGGACCTCAGACTGGGGTAAAGGTTCGCCTTCCAACAGGTCAACAACCCTAAGCACACAGCCAAGACAATGCAGGAGTGCCTTCGGGAAAAGTGTCTGAATGTCCTTGAGTGGCCCAGACAGAGCCCGAACTTGAAATCTATCAAACATATCTGGAGGGACCTTAAAATAGCTCTCATCCAATCTTACAGAGCTTGGGAGGATCTGCAGAGGTGAATACGAGAAACTGCCTAAATACAGGTGTGCCAAGCTTGTAGCGTCATACCCAAGAAGACTCAAAGCTGTCATCGTTGCCAAAGGGGCTTCAACAAAGTATTGAGTAAACGGTCTGAATAAATATGACCGATCAGCTCAAATCAGGCTTATGTAGCAAAATGTGAAATTGTGTTTTTTACATTGGAGCTACAAAATGGTTTATCATACACTGCATTTGAGGAAGAACGGGAAAGTAATAATGCTTTGAAAGTTGATAAACTTGTAAACTCACTTTTGAGAAAATGGCCTTTGAATGTTTTGGTTCCTACTGGAGAGCTGTCCTTTGTCTTCACCCATTCAGCATTGTTCACATCCTCTTAAGCCTGCTCCATCCATCTCATTAAGGATTCACATATGAGGTCATGTGATAAGCAGTGATTCGTGTAGTAAAGATTAAGACTAAAAGTAGTAGCCTACAATAAGGAAAAATTCAGGTAGACAGAAAGTGTCCAGATATAAATATTTGATAGTTATTAGATGACTCTTACCCAGAAACACTACGTGACCCAGAAACACTACATTACCCAGAAACACTACATTACCCAGAAACACTACATTACCCAGAAACACTACATTACCCAGACCAACTCGTCTAAATTGATGTGCCAGTCAGGGACAAACTTGGTGTGGCCTGTGATGAGGAAGTGAAGGTCCAGACTGTGGTGGAGCTAGTGCATGGTCCGCCAGCAACAATACCAGAAAATAAACTTGTTCTTGTTTTTGCCAACGCAGTTGCAAGGAGTTAAAAAGTAGATGGGACCTGGCTAAGTAGGGTCAGAAGGATAGTAGATGGGACCTGGGTCAGAAGGATAGTAGATGGGACCTGGCTACATAGGGTCAGAAGGATAGTAGATGGGACCTGGCTACATAGGGTCAGAAGGATAGTAGATGGGACCTGGCTACATAGGGTCAGAAGGATAGTAGATGGGACCTGGCTACATAGGGTCAGAAGGATAATAGATGGGACCTGGCTACATAGGGTCAGAAGGATAGTAGATGGGACCTGGCTACATAGGGTCAGAAGGATAGTAGATGGGACCTGGCTACATAGGGACACTGGCCTTTCTGAAGGAATTGTTGTTGAAAAGGCTTCTTCCAGTTTGTGGTGAGTAATCGCACTTCTGACGTCCAGAATTTAGCAACATTATGTACAAAATAAGTTACAAACAACGTAAAATACTAACAAAATAGCACAATTGGTTGGGAGCATGTATGCCGTCATCCAACCTCTTCGGAACCATCTTGCTACTGATCAGTATAAAGTAGGACATTAATGGGGGCCTGTTCGGCCTGTCTTTTCCTGTAGTCCACGATCAGCTCCTTTGTCTTGCTCATATTGAGGGAGAGGTTGTTGTCTTCAGTATAAAGGAGGAAATGTTGTTTACTTGTTGATCAAAATCAAAGCTGTAATTAATCCTGATGTCTTTACTTGCTGGTTCAGTAGGGGCCCCAGAGACAACTGCAGGTCTTGACTGGAGGCTAGCAGTCAGCAACCATCTTCTGGTAGACAGACCGCTCACTCTGAACCAGCAGGAGATGCTGCTCTTGGTTCTTCAGCTTGGCTGACTTCACAGCTTCTGGTAGACAGACCGCTCACTCTGAACAAGCAGGAGATGCTGCTCTTGGTTCTTCAGCTTGGCTGACTTCACAGCTTCTGGTAGACAGACCGCTCACTCTGAACCAGCAGGAGATGCTGCTCTTGGTTCTTCAGCTTGGCTGACTTGACAGCTTCTGGCAGATTGGCAGATCTGAAGATCTGATAGTGGTTCCTCTGGCGCTGCCAGCACAGGTCTGTCCTGGGCTTAGTGCTGGAGATGTGAGGCAGCCATTTTCTCCACAGACTCCTGAAGGAAGACAGCCTGACTACACGTACCTCTAGAAAATACAGAAATAATGTGAGATCAATAAATGTAGTGTCAATCATGTTGGAGATCACTTAAATAATGTGTTTATGCTTTACATACCAAGTGTTGTCATCGATTCCTTGTAGAGACGTCACACGGCTGCTTTTGTTACGAGATGTCAGCAGCTTTCCACCAAAGTGTTGGTGTCCTGGGTGGCGTCCTGGTAACACTATTACATTATCCTCTGCGTGGTTGTTGATGAAGTTCACCACTCGCTGCAAGTCCTCTTGCTTCAGGTGTAACCTGTGCTTGCTTGGACCAGCTCTCTTTCTGATGGGAGGCATTAGACCATTCTCCTTGTATGAGGAGAGACAGGTGTGTTCTACGGGTCTTTCTGATGGGAGACATTAGACCATTCTCCTTGTATGACTGGTGTAGGAGAGTCAGGTGTGTTCTACTGATGCTGAAAGACAAATTCCAGATACAAATATGTTTGCATTATTATACAATAGTTAGCCGTATTCACCGTCAGACACACCTGGCTAACTTGATGGGTTGTTAACTTGGGAACTATTGTTTAGACATGTAGCTAGCTAGCTAAACAATAAAACATAACCCAATCCATAGAGTACTAGCACTACAAAACGATTGGCATAGCTAGTTAAAAGGTTAACCAAATATGTCCAATATTAGCTAGTTAGCTAGTTAGCTAGCTAACATTAGGCTTTAATTGGACATTTTTATTGAATCCATTTTAGAATGAGGCTGTAACGTAACAAAACATGGAAAAGGTGAAGGGGTCTGAATTCTTTGGAAATGCTCTGTAAATATCAGTAATAGCATGTTCAGGGAAATATGAGTTGGTTTGACTCAAGAACTCTTTCCCACATCCTTCAAACACACACGTCAATACAGCATCACACACACCACACACACACACACACACACACACACACACACACACACACACACACACACACACACACACACACACACACACACACACACACACACACACACACACACACACACACACACACACACACGCACACACACACACACACAGACATATTTACAGCATCATACACACAAACACACACACACACACACACACACACACACACACACACACACACACACACACACACACACACACACACACACACACACACACACACACAAACAAACCTGAAGTCATAACTCACATAGCCCAAGGCCATGTATACACCACGGTCAGTGAAATATGATTTTGTTTGACTCTTGATCAAACACACACACGTCAATACAGCATCTTAAACACACACACACACACAGACACACACACACACACACACACACACACACACACACACACACACACACAGAGCTAACATTGTACAGCTAACATTGTGGGGACACACAATTCAGTCCCATTAAAAAATAAAATTTTCCTTAACCTCTAAACCTAACCCTAACCGATACTCTGACCATTACCCTAACCTTAATCCAAAACTCTAACCATAACCTTAACCTTAACCCTAACCCTAGTTCCTAACCCTAGCTCCTAACCCTAGTTCCTAACCCTAGCTCCTAACCCTAGTTCTTAAACCTAACTCCTAACCCTAGCTCCTAACCCTAGCTCCTAACCCTAGAACTAACACTAGCTCCCAACCCTGAACTAACATCAGCTCCTAACCCTAGCTCCTAACCTTAACCTAATCCTAGCTCCTACCTTAGCTCCTAACCATAGATCTAACCCTAGCTCCTAACCCTAGAACTAACCCTAGCTCCTAACCCTAGCTCCCAACCCTGAACTAACATTAGCTCCTAACGCTAGCTCTTAACCTTAACCTAATCCTAGCTCCTACCTTAGCTCCTAACCCTGGATCTAACCCTAGCTCCTAACCCTAGAACTAACCCTACCTCCTAACCCTAGCTCCTAACCTTAACCTAATCCTAGCTCCTTCCTTAGCTCCTAACCCTAGATCTGACCCTAGCTCCTAACCCTAGAACTAACCCTAGCTCCCAACCCTAGCTCCCAACCCTGAACTAACATTAGCTCCTAACCCTAGCTCCTAACCTTAACCTAATCCTAGCTCCTACCTTAGCTCCTAACCCTAGATCTAACCCTAGCTCCTAACCCTAGAACTAACCCTAGCTCCTAACCCTAGCTCCTAACCCTAGCTCCTAACCCTAGAACTAACCCTAGCTCCTAACCCTAGAACTAACCCCAGCTCCTAACCCTAGCTCCTAACCCTAGAACTAACCCTAGCTCCTAACCCTAGCTCCTAACCCTAGAACGAACCCTAGCTCCTAACTCTAGCTCCTAACCATAGAACTAACCCTAGCTCCTAACCCTAGCTCCTAACCCTAGAACTAACCCTAGCTCCTAACCCTAGCTCCTAACCCTAGAACTAACCCTAGCTCCTAACCCTAGCTCCTTACCCTAGCTCCTAACCCTAGAACTAATCCAAAACTCTAACCATAACCTTAACCTTAACCCTAACCCTAGTTCCTAACCCTAGCTCCTAACCCTAGTTCCTAACCCTAGCTCCTAACCCTAGTTCTTAAACCTAACTCCTAACCCTAGCTCCTAACCCTAGCTCCTAACCCTAGAACTAACACTAGCTCCCAACCCTGAACTAACATCAGCTCCTAACCCTAGCTCCTAACCTTAACCTAATCCTAGCTCCTACCTTAGCTCCTAACCATAGATCTAACCCTAGCTCCTAACCCTAGAACTAACCCTAGCTCCTAACCCTAGCTCCCAACCCTGAACTAACATTAGCTCCTAACGCTAGCTCTTAACCTTAACCTAATCCTAGCTCCTACCTTAGCTCCTAACCCTGGATCTAACCCTAGCTCCTAACCCTAGAACTAACCCTACCTCCTAACCCTAGCTCCTAACCTTAACCTAATCCTAGCTCCTTCCTTAGCTCCTAACCCTAGATCTGACCCTAGCTCCTAACCCTAGAACTAACCCTAGCTCCCAACCCTAGCTCCCAACCCTGAACTAACATTAGCTCCTAACCCTAGCTCCTAACCTTAACCTAATCCTAGCTCCTACCTTAGCTCCTAACCCTAGATCTAACCCTAGCTCCTAACCCTAGAACTAACCCTAGCTCCTAACCCTAGCTCCTAACCCTAGCTCCTAACCCTAGAACTAACCCTAGCTCCTAACCCTAGAACTAACCCCAGCTCCTAACCCTAGCTCCTAACCCTAGAACTAACCCTATCTCCTAACCCTAGCTCCTAACCCTAGAACGAACCCTAGCTCCTAACTCTAGCTCCTAACCATAGAACTAACCCTAGCTCCTAACCCTAGCTCCTAACCCTAGAACTAACCCTAGCTCCTAACCCTAGCTCCTAACCCTAGAACTAACCCTAGCTCCTAACCCTAGCTCCTTACCCTAGCTCCTAACCCTAGAACTAACCCTAGCTCCTAACCCTAGCTCCTAACCTTAACCTAATCCTAGCTCCTAACCCTAGCTCCTAACACTAGCTCCTAACCATAGAACAAACCCTAGCTCCTAACCCTAGAACTAACCCTAGCTCCTAACCCTAGCTCCTAACCCTAGCTCCTAACCCTAGCTCCTAACCCTAGCTCCTAACCCTAGCTCCTAACCTTAACCTAATCCTAGCTCCTAACCCTAGCTCCTAACCCTAGCTCCCAACACTAGCTCCTAACCATAGAACTAACCCTAGCTCCTAACCCTAGCTCCCAACCCTAGCCCCTAACCCTAGAACTAACCCTAGCTCCTAACCCTAGCTCCTAACCCTAGAACTAACCCTAGCTCCTAACCCTAGAACTAACCCTAGCTCCTAACCCTACCTCCTAACCCTAGAACTAACCCTAGATCCTAACCCTAGAACTAACCCTAGCTCCTAACCCTAGAACTAACCCTAGCTCCTAACCCTAGATCCTAACCCTAGAACTAACCCTAGCTCCTAACCCTAGAACTAACCCTAGCTCCTAACTCTAGCTCCTAACCCTAGCTCCTAACCCTAGAACTAACCCTGGCTCCTAACCCTTGCTCCTAACCCTAGAACTAACCCTAGCTCCTAACCCTAGCTCCTAACCTTAACCTAATCCTAGCTCCTAACCCTAGCTCCTAACACTAGCTCCTAACCCTAGAACTAACCCTAGCTCCTAACCCTAGCTCCTAACCTTAACCTAATCCTAGCTCCTAACCCTAGCTCCTAACACTAGCTCCTAACCATAGAACTAACCCTAGCTCCTAACACTAGCTCCTAACCATAGAACTAACCCTAGCTCCTAACCCTAGCTCCTAACCCTAGAACTAACCCTAGCTCCTAACCCTAGAACTAACCCTAGCTCCTAACCCTAGAACTAACCCTAGCTCCTAACCCTACCTCCTAACCCTAGAACTAACCCTAGATCCTAACCCTAGAACTAACCCTAGCTCTTAACCCTAGAACTAACCCTAGCTCCTAACCCTAGCTCCTAACCCTAGAACTAACCCTAGCTCCTAACCCTAGAACTAACCCTAGCTCCTAACTCTAGCTCCTAACCCTAGCTCCTAACCCTAGAACTAACCCTGGCTCCTAACCCTTGCTCCTAACCCTAGAACTAACCCTAGCTCCTAACCCTAGCTCCTAACCTTAACCTAATCCTAGCTCCTAACCCTAGCTCCTAACACTAGCTCCTAACCCTAGAACTAACCCTAGCTCCTAACCCTAGCTCCTAACCTTAACCTAATCCTAGCTCCTAACCCTAGCTCCTAACACTAGCTCCTAACCATATAACTAACCCTAGCTCCTAACACTAACATCCTTAACATCATCCTAACACTAATTATAACCCTATAAATAGCATTTGACCTTGTGGGGACTAGAAAATGTCCCCAGTTGGTCACATTTTTGTTCCTTTACTATTCTTGTGGGGACTTCTGGTCAGTTTTATCTAACTCTGACTGTTGCGAACTGCTGCTGACTGTTGCTAACTGCTGCTGACTGCTAACTGTTGCTAACTGCTGCTGACTGCTAACTGCTGTTGACTACTGCTGACTGCTAACTGCTGTTGACTGTTGCTGACTGCTAACTGCTGTTGACTGCTGCTGACTGCTAACTGCTGCTGACTGCTAACTGCTGTTGACTGCTGCTGACTGCTAACTGTTGTTGACTGTTGCTGACTGCTAACTGCTGTTGACTGCTGCTGACGACTGCTGCTGACTACTAACTGCTGTTGACTGCTGCTGACTGCTAACTGCTGTTGACTGCTGCTGACTGCTAACTGCTGTTTACTGCTGACTGCTAACTACTGCTGACTGCTAACTGCTGTTGACTGCTGCTGACTGCTAACTGCTGTTGACTGTCGCTGACTGTTAACTGCTGTTGACTGCTGCTGACTGCTAACTGCTGCTGACTGCTAACGGCTGCTGACTGCTGCTGACTGCTGCTAACTGCTGCTGACTGCTGCTGACTGCTGCTGCCTACAGACTGTGACTGCTGACTGCTGCTAACTGCTGCTGACTGCTGCTGACTGCAGACTGTGACTGCTGACTGCTGCTAACTGCTGCTGAGTGCTGCTGACTGCTGCTGCCTACAGAATGTGACTGCTGACTGCTGCTAACTGCTGCTGACTGCTGCTGACTGCTCCTGCCTACAGACTGTGACTGCTGACTGTGACTGCTGACTTTTGACTTTTGCCTGCTGACTCTGATACCACTCAGGTCACATAGATAGGGAGATAGATAGAGGGGGAGAGAGAGACGATAATATCCCCTCACTCCACACAGAGACACCAGCCACACCCTGTGTTCACCCTTCAGCCCTACAGACACCGATATCACAGCACAGCCCCCCCCCCCTAACCCCCCTGCTCTGAACCTAACACCAGATTCTTCTACTGTTATAATGTTTTGTGCAGGAGCAGTGTTTCACTCACAGAACAGGTCTATCTGTAGTTAGTATGATCTGGCTCAGCTCTGCTCCGTACACTGGTATGTTCATAACATTATGGGGAAACACTTTATCAAGCAGCTAAAGAAGAAATGTGGAGGAACTGCCATGCTGTTGTATACTGTTAAACGTGACAGGATAATCGAGACAAAGTTTTATAGAGTGATTTGTGAAGAGGCTAACCATGTAACTGATTAACTGTGTTGCAACTCCAGTAATATTGTATGTGTTACGTTCTGCTTCTGTTAACTACTGATGTCCCGTTTAAGGATGGAGCGCCCTTGGTCATGTGCATACTGTAGTATACTCCACTATTTCCTGTTTTGGTCATGTGCATACTGTAGTAACTCCACTATTTCCTGTCTTGGGCATGTGCATACTGTAGTATACTCCACTATTTCCTGTTTTGGTCATGTGCATACTGTAGTAACTCCACTATTTCCTGTTTTGGTCATGTGCATACTGTAGTATACTCCACTATTTCCTGTCTTGGTCATGTGCATACTGTAGTATACTCCACTAGTTCCTGTCTTGGTCATGTGCATACTGTAGTAACTCCACTATTTCCTGTTTTGGTCATGTGCATACTGTAGTATACTCCACTATTTCCTGTTTTGGTCATGTGCATACTGTAGTAACTCCACTATTTCCTGTCTTGGGCATGTGCATACTGTAGTAACTCCACTATTTCCTGTCTTGGGCATGTGCATACTGTAGTATACTCCACTATTTCCTGTCTTGGGCATGTGCATACTGTAGTAACTCCACTATTTCCTGTCTTGGGCATGTGCATACTGTAGTATACTCCACTATTTCCTGTTTTGGTCATGTGCATACTGTAGTAACTCCACTATTTCCTGTCTTGGGCATGTGCATACTGTAGTATACTCCACTATTCCACTATCCCAGAAGTCTACCATCGAGGTTCAGTGGAGCTCTCCAGGTCCATTGAAACTTTTTTTTATTTCACCTTTCTTGAACTAGGTAGGCCAGATCACCTTTATTGAACTAGGTAGGCCAGATCACCTTTATTGAACTAGGTAGGCCAGATCACCTTTATTGAACTAGATAGGCCAGTTGAGAACAAGTTCTCATTTACAACTGTGACCTGGCCAAGATAAAGCATAGCAGTTCGACACAAACAACAACACAGAGTTACACATAAACAAACGTACAGTCAATATCACAATGGAAAAATCAATGTACAGTGTGTGCAAATGTAGAAGAGTAGGGAGGTAAGGCAATAAATAGGCCATAGAGGCAAAATAATTACAATTTAGCAATTAACACTGGAGTGATAGATGTGCAGATGATGAATGTGCAAGTAGAGATACTAGCGTGCAAAAGATAAAGAGCTGATGCTTAAAGTTAGAGAGGGAGATATAAGACTCCAGCTTCAGTGATTTTTTTCAATTTGTTCCAGTCATTGGCAGCAGAGAACTGGAAGGAAAGGCGGGTAAAGGAGGTGTTGGCTTCGGGGATGACCAGTGACATATACCTGCTGGAGCGCGTGCTACAGGTGGGTGTTGCAATGGTGACCAGTGAGATATACCTGCTGGAGCGCGTGCTACAGGTGGGTGTTGCAATGGTGACCAGTGAGCTGAGATAAAGCGGGGCTTTACCTAGCAAAGTGTTGTAGATGACCTGGAGCCAGTGGGTTTGGAGACGAATATGTAGCGAGGGCCAGCCAATGAGAGCATACAGGTTGCACTGGTGGGTAGTATATGGGGCTTTGGTGAAAAAAAAACGGATTGCACTGTGATAGACTGTATCCAGTTTGCTGATTAGAGTGTTGGAGGCTATTTTGTAAATGACATCGCCGAAATCATGGATCGGTAGGATAGTCAGTTTTACGAGGGTATGTTTGAAAGCATGAGTGAAGGAGGCTTTGTTGTGAAATAGGAAGCCGATTCTAGATTTAATTTTGGAATGGAGATGTTTGATGTGAGTCTGGAAGGAGAGTTTACAGTCTAACCAGACACCTAGGTATTTGTAGTTGTCCACATAAGTCAGAACCGTCAAGAGTAGTGATGCTAGACGGGCGGACAGGTGCTGGTAGTGATCGGTTGAAGAGCATGCATTTAGTTTTACTTGCATTTAAAAGCAGTTGGAGGCCACGGAAGGAGAGTTGTATGGCATTGAAGCTCGTTTGGAGGTTAGTTAACACAGTGTCCAAAGAAGGGCCAGAAGTATACAGAATGGTGTCGTTTGCGTAAAGGTGGATCAGAAAATCACCAGCAGCGAGAGCGACATCATTGATATATACAGAGAAAAGAGTCGGCCCAAGATTTGAACCCTGTGGCACCCCCATAGAGACTGCCAGAGGTCCGGACAACAGGCTCTCCGATTTGACATACCGAACTCTATCTGAGAAGTAGTTGGTGAACCAGGTGAGGCAATCATTTGAGAAACCAAGGCTATTGAGTCTGCCGATAAGAATGCGATGATTGACAGAGTCGAAAGCCTTGGCCAGGTCGATGAAGACGGCTGCACAGTACTGTCTCTTATCGATGGCGGTTATGATATTGTTTAGGAACTTGAGTGTGGCTGAGGTGCACCCATGACCAGCTCGGAAACCAGATTGAATAGTGGAGAAGGTACGGTGGGATTCGAAATGGTTGATGATCTGTTTGTTAACTTGGCTTTCGAAGATTTTAGAAAGGCAGGGCAGGATGGATATCGGTCTATAACAGTTTGGGTCTAGAGTGTCTCCCCCTTTGCAGAGGGGGATGACCGTGGCAGCTTTCCAATCGTTGGGGATCTCAGATAATACAACAGAGAGGTTGAACAGGCTAGTAATAGGGGTTGCAACAATTAGGAATTAGTGCTACAGGATGCAAATGTCTGTTTGAAAAACGTAGCCTTAGCTTTCCTAACTGACTGAGTATATTGGTTCCTGACTTCTCTGAAAAAAATATATAAATAATAAATTATATGCATATCGCGGGGGCTATTCGATGCTAAAGCAGAACGCCAGGCGATGAGGCAGTGATCGCTGAGAACGCTGAAGTGTATTTAGAGGGCAAGTTGGTCAGGATTATATCTAACAGGGTGCCCATGGTTACGGATTTAGGGTAGTACCTGGTAGGTTCCTTAATAATTTGTGTGAGATTGAGAGCATCTAGCTTAGATTGTAGGATGGCCGGGGTGTTAAGCATATCCCAGTTTAGGCCACCCAACAGCACGAGCTCTGAAGATAAATAGGGGGCAATCAGTTCACATATGGTGTCCAGGGCACAGCAAGGGGCTGAAGGGGGTCTATGACAAGTGGCAACAGTGAGAGACTTGTTTCTGGAAAGGTGTATTTTTAAAAGTAGAAGATTGAATTGTTTGGGCACAGACCTGGATAGTATGACAGAACTCTGCAGGCTATCTCTGCAGTAAATTGCAACAATGGTAGAATAGCTCTACCATTGAGGCACAGTGGAGCTCTCCAGGGCCATTGAATAGCTCTACCATTGAGGCACAGTGGAGCTCTCCAGGCCCATTGAATAGCTCTACCATTGAGGCACAGTGGAGCCCTCCAGGGCCATTGAATAGCTCCAACATTGAGGCACAGTGGAGCTCTCCAGGCGGGCAGGGAGAGAGGAGAGGTAGGCACTAGGACCTATGGGCAGCCTAACGGGAGGGTGGGAGTATCTATGGGACTCCTCTGTAACTTTCAGAACAATTTTTCCCAAAGAGAGTGGGAGGCTTTAAAAAGAGGACGTCGGATTGGGAGTTTGGGATAATTCTGACGGAGAGGACAGTGAGAAGTTGAATATATCACTCTTTGGTTCACTGAAGGAGGAGAGAGGGAGCGAGGGAGAGAGGGACCAAGGGAGAGCATAGACGGAGGTAAGAGCACACGCAAAGTTTTCCTGTGCTGTTCACGGTGTCTCTGTGTTTCTCTGTGTGCGTGTGTGCGTGTGTGCGTGTGTGCATGTGTGCGTGTGCGTGTGTGTGTGTGTGTGTGTGTGTGTGTGTAATATCATGTCTGTTCTGCCCATACCTGTCATTAAGCGAAATTTGATCCTTCGAGTTTCATTTGTAGCAAACAGAAGCTAAATAGGAGGTCCCACAGCACTGCCAACCAGAGGTAACTAATCACTGTCTAAAGTACAGGAGAGTAAAATACTGTGTTTCTATCTTTAGAACAGAGGTTCAACAGAACATGACTTGGAACTGTGACAGACAGGGTTTTCAGGTGAATGGTTGTGTAGATGTAAGTGTATATAGTTGGAACTATGACAGACAGGGTTTTCAGGTGAATGGTTGTGCAGATGTAAGTGTATATAGTTGGAACTATGACAGACAGGGTTTTCAGGTGAATGGTTGTGTAGATGTAAATGTATATAGTTGGAACTATGACAGACAGGGTTTTCAGGTGAATGGTTGTGCAGATGTAAATGTATATAGTTGTAGTGATCCTGTTCTCTATGCTGTGACCCTGTGTTAGTTAAACAGTCAGTCTGTTACCTGTTAGAAAGAGGTGGGAGAGGGGGAAGGTAGGAGAGGAGATGGATGGAGGGGGTAGGGAGGGAGGTAGGGAGGGAGGGAGGGAGGGAGGTGGGAGAGTGGGAAGGGAGGAGAGGGGATGGAGGGAGGGACAGAGGTAGGGTGGTGGGAGGGAGAAGAGAGAGGGGGATAGAATAGGGAAAGGAGAGAGGGTAGGGGGGAGTGGAGGGGAGTTCCAACTTCAATGGGAGCAAGTTCAGTGTTGAGAAAACCCAAGCAACCTCAGGTTACGCAAACTCTCTCTTTCTCTCACTCCTTTGTCTCTCCTCTCTTAAACTCAAATTCAAGCTGCTTTATTGGCATGAAAATCATTGTGTCAATATTGCCAAAATAACAATTTATAAAATATACATCGTAATAAAAGAATACATGATAATAATTATTCAAAAATAACTATGCAATTTAAATAACAACAATAGAATGGTAACAGTCAATAGTATAAATAGATAAATGTAATAAATTATGGGGACAATAAAAGCCTAAACAAGGAAAATGAACATGCTACTATTATGACTACGATAATAAATGCTACCACTAGCAGCATTTATACCTGTAATGTGTATATATATATATATATATATATATATATATATATATCTACTAGCTACTAAAACTATAACTAACAAACGGTCATCATCACCATTATGTCAGTACTACAACTGTCATCATCATTACTACTACTTCTACCACCGCTATCATTAAACTACTACCCAAACACTACCCATACCACCATCAGCCCTACTACCCATACCACTACCCATACCACCATCAGCCCTACTATCCATACCACTACCCATACCAACATCAGCCCTACTACCCATACCACTACCCATACCACCATCAGTCCTACTATCCATACCACTACCCATACCACTACCCATACCACCATCAGCTCTACTACCCATACCACTACCCATACCACTACCCTACCACTACCCATACCACCATCAGCCCTACTATCCATACCACTACCCGTACCACTACCCATACCACCATCAGCTCTACTACCCATACCACTACCCATACCACTACCCATACCACTACCCATACCACTACCCATACCACCATCAGCCCTACTACCCATACCACCATCAGCCCTACTATCCATACCACTACCCATACCACCATCAGCCCTACTACCCATACCACTACCCATACCACCATCAGCCCTACTACCCATACCACTACCCATACTACTACCCATACCACCATCAGCTCTACTACCCATACCACTACCCATACCACTACCCATACCACCATCAGCCCTACTACCCATACCACCATTAGCTCTACTACCCATACCACTACCCATACCACTACCCATACCACCATCAGCCCTACTATCCATACCACTACCCATACCACTACCCATACCACCATCAGTCCTACTACCCATACCACTACCCATACCACTACCCATACCACTACCCATACCACTACCCATACCACCATCAGCCCTACTATCCATACCACTACCCATACCACTACCCATACCACTACCCATACCACTACCCATATTACTACCCATACCACCATCAGCTCTACTACCCATACCACTACCCATACCACTACCCATACCACCATCAGCTCTACTATCCATACCACTACCCATACCACTACCCATACCACCATCAGCCCTACTACCCATACCACCATTAGCTCTACTACCCATACCACTACCCATACCACTACCCATACCACCATCAGCCCTACTATCCATACCACTACCCATACCACTACCCATACCACCATCAGTCCTACTACCCATACCACTACCCATACCACTACCCATACCACTACCCATACCACTACCCATACCACCATCAGCCCTACTATCCATACCACTACCCATACCACTACCCATACCACTACCCATACCACTACGATTTGGAGTAATAATAATAATAATAATAATAATAAAAATAATAAAAATAATAATAATAATAATAATAATAAAAATAATAATAATAATTTAAAAAAATAATAATAATAATAATGATATTTTTTTTAAATAATAATAATAATAATAATAATAATAATAATAATTAAAATAATAAAAAATAATAATAAATTAATAATAATAATAATGATAATTAAAAAATAATAATAATAAATAAAAAAATAATTATAACTATAAATATTATAATAAGAAGAAGAATAAGAATAGTAATTATAATAATAATTATAATAAAAATAATACTAATAATTGTATTATAATAAGAATTATTATTACAATTATAATTAAAATAATAATAATAATATGGGTATAAAAAGTATTAAAAATCAAAATAATAATAATTATTATTATTATAATTACACTTACTTTTTAGTCATTTGGACACTCTTATCCAAAGCAATTTAGAGAAGCAATTATGATTAAGTGCCTTGCTCAAGGGCATATTGATAGATTTTTCACCTCGTCGGCTCAGGAATTCATCCAATAATAACAAGTAAGTTACTGATTACTATGCAGTAACCATGTATTTTTATGTCTGTTTTATGTTGGTATTTGTATTCTCTGTTTAGGGCCAGATAGCCATTTAGTCGGCTTTGAGTTTTGTTTAGTTTTTCCAATGTTGTAAATATGAGTCATTTGATTGGTTCATGATTTTGTTTATTTGAATTCTTTATTTTGAATCAGTCCTGGTGTTAGCTTGGTTGGTGAGGTCCAACACCAGCTGACTGAGAAGGCTCATTTCTGGGCTGAGCTCTTGGGTCTGAAGTGATTTAGATTGGAGACTTTGGACTTGAATTTACAGTGCATTCGGAAAGTTTTCAGACCTTGAATTTTTCCACATTTTGAAGCCTTATTCTAAAATGGATTGAATCATTTTTCCCCTTCATCAATCTACACACAATACCCCATAATGACAAAGCAAAAACAGGTTTTTAGAAATGTTTGCTAATTTATATATTTTTTTGTTGAAATATCACATTTACATAAGTATTCAGACCTTTTACTCAGTGCTTTGTTGAAGCACCTTTGGCAGCGATTACAGCCTGGAGTCTTCTAGCATATGATGCTACAAGCTTGCCACACCTGCATTTGGGGAGTTTCTCCCATTCTTCTCTGCAGATCCTGTCGAGCTCTGTCAGCTTGGACGGAGAATGTTGCTGAACAGCTATTTTCAGTTCTGTCCAGAGATGTTCAATCGGGTTCAAGTCCAGGCTCTGGCTGGGCCACTCAAGGACACTCAGAGACTTGTCCCGAAGCCACTCCTAAATTGTCTTGGCCTGCCACTGAAAAAAAGCACTAGTAAGCCAGTGACTCAGCCACCGTAACAGGGTCAGAGGCAGATAATCCCAGTGGAGAGAGGGGAGCCGGCCATGCAGACACAGCAAGGGCGTTTCGTCATTCCAGTGCCTTTCCGTTCACCTTCACACCCCTGGGCCACACTCAATCATAGAGATTAGCCTTCAGTAAAGGTTGAGACAGAGTCTGCGTCTCTCACATGGATAGCCAGACCATTCCATAAAAATTTAGCAATATAAGACAAATCCCTGCCTCCAGCTGTTTGCTTAGATATTCTAGGGACAATAAGGAGGCCTGCATATTGTGACCATTGCGAATGTGTAGGTAGGTACGGCAGGACAAAATAGGAGAGAGATTCAACAGCAAACCCATGTAATGCTTTGTTGGTTAGCAGTAAAACCTTGAAATCAGCCCTAACCTAAGCCTTAACAGGAAGATAATGTAGAGAGGCTAGCACTGGAGTAAAAGTATACTTTTTTGTGGTCCTAGTCAAGATTCTAGCAGCTGTGTTTAACACTAACTGAAGTGTACTTAGTGCTTTATCCGGGTAGCCGGAGAGTAGAGCATTGCCGTAGTCTAATCTAGAAGTGACAAAAGCATTGATTAGCTTTTCTGCATTTTTTTACAGAAAGTTTCAGATTTTTGCAATGTTACGAAGATGGAAAAAAAGCTGTCCTTGAAATATTCTTGATATGTTCATCTAAAGGGTGATCAGGGTCCAGAGTAACGCCAAGGTCCTTCAGTTTTATTTGAGACAACTGTACAACCATCAATATACATGTTCAGATCCAACAGCAGATCCCTTTATTTCTTGGGACTTGGGAACCAGCCTCTCTGTTTTATCCGAGTTTAAAAGTTAAACATTTGCCACCATCCACTTCCTTATGTCTGAAACACAGGCTTCCAGGGATGGCAATTTTGGGGCTTCACCATGTTTCGTCGAAATGTACAGCTGTGTGTCGTCCGCATAGCAGTGAAAGTTAACATTGTGTGTTACTAATGACATCACCAAGAGGTACAATATATAGTGGTCCTAAAACGAAACCTTGAGGAACATCGACACTTACAATTGATGTGTCAGAGGACAAACCATCCACAGAGACGAACTGATATCTCTCTGACAGAGAAGATCAAAACCAGGCCAGAACTTGTCCCTGTAGACCAATTAGGGTTTCCAATCTCTCCAAAAGAGAGATCAAAAGCAGCACTAAGGTCTTGGAGCACGAGGACAGATGCAGAGTCTTGGTCTGACACCATTTAAAGGTGACTTACCACCTTCACGAGTGCAGTTTCAGTGCTATGATTGGGTCTAAAACCAGTCTGAAGTGTTTCGTATACATTATTTGTCTTCAGGAAGGCAGTGAGCTTTTAAAAATAACAAATTGAGAGAAATGGAAGATTCAATATATTACTGCCACTTTTAGTGCATTTGGTACACATCCGGAGGATAGAAAAACGTTTATTGTGTTCATCATAGGAGGGCCAATTACAGGAAGTAGCTCTTTCTGTAGTTTAATTGGAATAGGTTCCGGTTGGAAGGTTTAGAGGCCATGACTATTTTCATAAATGTGTCAATAGATCGAGGATTACAAATCTAGAGTGTCTCCATTGATCCTAGGTCCTGGCAGTTCTGTGCAGACTCCGGACAACTGAGCTTTGGAGAAACATTCAGGTTCAAAGAGAAGCCCGTAATATAATTTTTAATGATCATGATCTTTTTGGCGAAGTTTATGAATTCATCACTGCTGAGGTAAAAGCCATCCTCTCTTGGGGAATGCTGCTTTTTTGTTAGCTTTGTGAAAGTATCAAAAATAAATGTAGAATTGTTCTCATTCTCCTCAATTAGGTTGGAAAATTCGGATGAACGAGCAGCAGTGAGGGCTCTTCAATACGGCACGGTACTGTCAGTCCAAGCTAGTCGGAAGTCTTCCAGTTTGGTGTAGCGCCATCTCCATTACAATTTTCTGTAAGTTTACTTCAGGGCTTGGTTATTTTCTGTGTACCACGGAGCTTATTTCTTGTGACAAATATGTTTTTGTTTTTGGGGGTGCGACTGCATCTAGGGTATTACACAAGATTAAATTGAGTTCCTCAGTTAGGTGGTTAACTGATGTTTGTACTCTGACGTCCTTAGGTAGGCGGGGGAGTCTGGAAGGGCATCTAGGAATCTGTAGGTTGTCCAAGAATATATAGCACGGCTTTTGATAATCCTTGGTTGAGGTCTATGTAGATACATTTGTGTGATTGCACACATAATAAGATGGTGGTCCGATAGTCCAGGATTATGAAGAAAAATATTTAGATCCACAATATTTATTCCACGGGACAAAACTATATCCAGGGTGTGACTGTGGCAATGAGTAGGTCAAAAGACATGTTTGGAAGAAAAAAACACTGACTCGCCTTTTGGGTCTGTGGATTTTGTCATGTGAATATTGAAGTCACCAAAAATTATAATACTATCTGCCATGACTACAAGGTCCGATAGGAATTCAGGGAACTGAATGAGTAATGCTGTATATGGCCCAGGAGGCCTGTAAACAGTAGCTATAAAAAAGGATTGAGTAGGCTGCATAGATTTCATGACTTGAAGCTCAAAATACAAAAACGCGGTCGTCATTTTTGGGGGGTAAATAAAAATGTGCTGTCGTAAATGTTAGCAACACCTCCACCTTTGCGGGAGGCACAGGATATGGTCACTAGTGTAACCAGCAGGAGAGGCCTCATTTAGAACAGTAAATGCATTAGGCTTAAGCCATGTTTCAGTCAGGCCAATCACATCAAGATTATGATCAGTGATTAGTTCATTGACTATGACTGCATTGGAAGTGAGGGTCTAACATTAAGTAGCCCTATTTTGAGATGTGAGATATCACAATCTCTTTCAATAATGACAGGAATGGAGGAGGTCTTTATTCCAGTGAGATTGCTAAGGCGAACACCTACATGTTTAGTTTTGCCCAACCTAGATTGAGGCACAGACACAGTCTCAATGGGGATAGCTGAGCTGACTACACTGACTGTGCTAGTGGCAGACTCCACTAAGCTGGCAGGCTGGCTAACAGCCTGCTGCCTGGCCTGCACCCTATCTCATTGTGGAGCTAGAGGAGTTAGAGTCCTGTCTATGTTCATAAATAAGATGAGAGCACCCCTCCAGCTAGGATGGAGTCCGTTCACTCCTCAGCAGGCCAGGCTTGGTCCTTTTTGTGGGTGAGTCCCAAAAAAAGGTACAATTATCTACACATTCTATCTTTTGGGAGGGTAGGAAACAGTTTTCAACCAGCGATTGAGTTGTGAGACTCTGCTGTAGAGCTCATCACTCCCCCTAACCGAGCTAACGGTGGGAGGCTTCGGTGGCTCAGACCCTGTAAAGGGTGGAGGAGAGACCAGAGAAGACTCGGCCTCTGACTACGACTCGGCGTCTCAGACCCTGTAAAGGGTGGAGGAGAGACCAGAGAAGACTCGGCCTCTGACTACGACTCAAGACTCGGCCACTGACTACGACTCGGCGTCTCAGACCCTGTAAAGGGTGGAGGAGAGACCAGAGAAGACTCGGCCTCTGACTACGACTCGGCGTCTCAGACCCTGTAAAGGGTGGAGGAGAGACCAGAGAAGACTCGGCCTCTGACTATGACTCGGCGTCTCAGACCCTGTAAAGGGTGGAGGAGAGACCAGAGAAGACTCGGTGCATAATGGAGAGAACCGTTGAAACTTTCAGTCGTCTGAATGAGAGACACCGGTTAAGCAGACTGTATATCTTTCCAGAAGCCTTGAGAAAATTGTCCGGCTGCAGGGGGATGGTATAGTGGTATAGTGTTAATATTACTACTACTACTATTACTTTTCGGCTGGTGGAGGTCCTGAAGAACAATATTTAACTTTTGAAAAATGTTAATCTATATTTTTCATAGCTTTCATAGCTTTAATGCAAGTAAACTTATATCAGTTTTACCTCATTTCTACCAGCATGTTAAATGTGCAACCAGAGGGGAAAAAAACTCTTGACCACCATTACTCCACACAGAGAGACGCGAAGGAAGGTCTCCCTTCTCCCTCCATTTGGCAAGTCTGACCTTAACTCTATCCTCTTGATTGTTGCTTACAAAAACTGAAGGAGAGCGGGTGGGAGGTAAAGCCCTCTACAACCTCTGCATTAAGGTGAGGAACATTAGAAGCTAGTTCCCAGTACCAAAAAGGTCAGGTGGAGGGATCTACATGGAGCCACTAACAGCTTGTTGGGTCAACCCAGGAGTCAGACAAGGGTGTCCTTTCTGTCATGAATGAAACTGTGCATAATTTTTTTACCCTTATTTTACCAGGTAAGTTGACTGAGAACACGTTCTCATTTACAGCAACGACCTGGGGAATAGTTACAGTGGAGAGGGGATGAAGGGGCGGCAGGGTAGCCTAGTGGTTAGAGTGTAGAGGTGGCAGGTAGCCTAGTGGTTAGAGTGTAGAGGTGGCAGGTAGCCTAGTGGTTAGAGTGTAGAGGTGGCAGGTAGTCTAGCGGTTAGAGTGTAGAGGTGGCAGGTAGCCTAGTGGTTAGAGTGTAGAGGTGGCAGGTAGCCTAGTGGTTAGAGTGTAGAGGTGGCAGGTAGCCTAGTGGTTAGAGTGTAGAGGTGGCAGGTAGCCTAGTGGTTAGAGTGTAGAGGTGGCAGGTAGCCTAGTGGTTAGAGTGTAGAGGTGGCAGGTAGCCTAGTGGTTAGAGTGTAGAGGTGGCAGGTAGCCTAGTGGTTAGAGTGTAGAGGTGGCAGGTAGCCTAGTGGTTAGAGTGTAGAGGTGGCAGGTAGCCTAGTGGTTAGAGTGTAGAGGTGGCAGGTAGCCTAGTGGTTAGAGTGTAGAGGTGGCAGGTAGCCTAGTGGTTAGAGTGTAGAGGTGGCAGGTAGCCTAGTGGTTAGAGTGTAGAGGTGGCAGGTAGCCTGGTGGTTAGAGTGTAGAGGTGGCAGGTAGCCTAGTGGTTAGAGTGTAGAGGTGGCAGAGTAGCCTAGTGGTTAGAGTGTAGAGGAGGTAGGGTAGCCTAGTGGTTAGAGTGTAGAGGAGGTAGGGTAGCCTAGTGGTTAGAGTGTAGAGGTGGCAGGTAGCCTAGTGGTTAGAGTGTAGAGGTGGCAGGTAGCCTAGTGGTTAGAGTGTAGAGGTGGCAGGTAGCCTAGTGGTTAGAGTGTAGAGGTGGCACGTAGCCTAGTGGTTAGAGTGTAGAGGTGGCAGGTAGCCTAGTGGTTAGAGTGTAGAGGTGGCAGGTAGCCTAGTGGTTAGAGTGTAGAGGTGGCAGGTAGCCTAGTGGTTAGAGTGTAGAGGTGGCAGGTAGCCTAGTGGTTAGAGTGTAGAGGTGGCAGGTAGCCTAGTGGTTAGAGTGTAGAGGTGGCAGGTAGCCTAGTGGTTAGAGTGTAGAGGTGGCAGGTAGCCTAGTGGTTAGAGTGTAGAGGTGGCAGGTAGCCTGGTGGTTAGAGTGTAGAGGTGGCAGGTAGCCTAGTGGTTAGAGTGTAGAGGTGGCAGGTAGCCTAGTGGTTAGAGTGTAGAGGTGGCAGGTAGCCTAGTGGTTAGAGTGTAGAGGTGGCAGGTAGCCTAGTGGTTAGAGTTTAGAGGTGGCAGGTAGCCTAGTGGTTAGAGCGTTGGACCAAAAGATTGCAAGATTGAATACCCGAGCTGACAAGGTAAAAATCTATCATTCTGCCCCTGAACAGGCAGTTAACCCACTGATCCTAGGCCGTCATTGTCAATAAGAATTTGTTCTTAACTGACTTGCCTGGTTAAATAAAGGTAAAAAAGTATATAATATAAAAAAAATGAATGAGCCAATTGGAAGCTGGGGATGATTAGGTGACAATGATGGTATGAGGGTCAGGACACCAGGGTTAACAGCCCTATTATTACGATAAGTGCCATGGGATCTTTAGTGACCACAGAGAGTCAGGACATCCGTTTAACATCCTAGCCGAAAGACAGCACCCTACACAGGTGTCATGAACCGTCTCGAAGTCCGTAACAAAAAGGAAGACAATGTGGAGATTAGGAATAACAAAAATGTATTTATTAACTGAAGTAACGTAAATACAATAAACAATGGTGTGTGTAGTCAGTAGTGTGAGTGGTTGTGTGCATAGATGTGATAATGGTGTGTGTAGTCAGTAGTCAGTAGTGTGAGTGGTTGTGTGCATAGATGTGATAATGGTGTGTGTAGTCAGTAATCAGTAGTGTGAGTGGTTGCGTGCATAGATGTGATAATGGTGTGTGTAGTCAGTAGACAGTAGTGTGAGTGGTTGTGTGCATAGATGTGATAAGGGTGTTTGTAGTCAGTAGTCAGTGGTGTGAGTGGTTGTGTGCATAGATGTGATAATGGTGTGTGTAGTCAGTAGTCAGTAGTGTGAGTGGTTGCGTGCATAGATGTAATAATGGTGTGTGTAGTCAGTAGTCAGTAGTGTGAGTGGTTGTGTGCATAGATGTGATAATGGGGGGTGTAGTCAGTAATCAGTAGTGTAAGTGAGTGGTTGTGTGCATAGATGCGATAATGAGGGGTGTTGAAAGGTGCCAAAGCAAACAAACAAAACGGACACAACCAAAATCCAACAGTGTGTCTGCATGGAGAGTCTCCTCAATGAATGGGAAAAAGGTGTATTTATCCCGGGACACACCCGAGCCCAGGTGTGTCCCATTTCGCTGACGACCCTCCCAGCTCCGCCCACCGACATCCTATTTAGGAAAACGAGCAAAAAGAAAGAATTCGGCAAACAGAGTGGGAGGGGTGTCACACAGGGCATTGTTCCCAATCACTACCCTGGGGCATTGGGATATTTTAGACTAGAGGAAAGAGTGCCTCCTACTGGCCCTCAAACACCACTTCCAGAAGCATCTGGTCCATTGACCAACCCTGCTTTGCTTCAGAAGCAAGCCAGCAGTGTGATGCAAGGTGGAATGCTGCTGGTTAATGCCATTAATGTCATTAGGTGTTGAAATGTCTATGTGAGAGGTTGGGGGTGGAGCTCAATGCTGGGATGTTAATAATGGGGTACAGGTATTCGAATAAGTAATGTCTCTGTTGAAATGTCTATGTGAGAGGTTGGGGGTGGAGCTTAATGCTGGGATGTTAATAATGGGGTACAGGTATTCGAATAAGTAATGTCTCTGTTGAAATGTCTATGTGAGAGGTTGGGGGTAGAGCTTAATGCTGGGATGTTAATAATGGGGTACAGGTATTCGAATAAGGAAAAAGCCAAATGTTGAAGTTTTTGCTTGGTCAGGCAAAGTTGTCTATTTGGCTAAGAAGGAGGAACAGGGTCAAAGGTAGAGGGGATAACAGACAATTATTTAATGGGATGGTCTCTGCGCACCTTGGGGTGGAATTTGAGTTCTGTGGGAAAAAAAGTGTGGAGATGTTTAAGAAGATATGGTCGGGGAGGCTGTACAGCAGGGGAAGATGGGTTGTACATTGGTAGAAGTGGGGAGGTTTTGGTTATTTTAATGTGATGTTGTTTTGTATCGTAGGGTAGAGGGCAAGCTGAGTATGCAGCACAGGATGTTTGTTTTGTAAAGGAGGGTGGGGGGTTTTAATAAAATGAGGAGGTATCATTAAAGAAAGACAAAAAGTCCCAAAGTAATTCTCTCTCTCTCTCTCTCTCTCATTACACAACCATCAGAGATCCAACACTTCACGGTGTGTGTCTGAATTCATGACCATGTTAGTAGGGTGGGGTGTGCGTGCGTGCGTGCGTGCTAAACACGGACCTAATGCCTGCCCCACCTCCAACCAGGGAATTCCTCACACGCTTCTGACAGGACAGGAATGTTACCGCCATGAACATGTACTGTATACACACACACACACACACACACACACACACACACACACACACACACACACACACAGACACACATTCACACACACACACAGACACACACACACACACACACACACACACAGACACACATTCACACAAACAGAGAAAAGAGCGGGAGAGAGCAAAAGTCACTCTCCGCTGTCATCAACATGTTTTCCCAGAGATGAATTATAGCCATGTTACACAGTGCCATCCGGTTTGTCACCAAAGCCCCTTATACTACCCGCCATTGCGACCTGTATGCTCCCATTGGCTGGTCCTCGCTACATATTCGTCGCCAGACCCACTGGCTCCAGGTCAACTATAAGTCTTTGCTAGGTAAAGCTCCGACTTATCTCAGTTCACTGGTCACGATAACAACACCCACCTGTAGCACGCGCTCCAGCAGGTATATCTCACTGGTCATCCCCAAAACCAACCTCCTTTTGCCGCCTTTCCTTCCAGTTCTCTGCTGACTGGAACGAACTGCAAAAACCACTGAAGTTGGAGACTTTAATCTCCCTCACTAACTTCAAGCATCAGCTGTCAGAGCAGCTAACCGATCACTGCAGCTGTACATAGTCCATCGGTAAATAGCCCACCCAATCTACGTACCCATCCCCAATCAGTTTTTCTTTTATTTACTTTTCTGCTTTACTTGCACATCATCATCTGCACATCTATCACTCCAGTGTTAATGCTAAATTGTAATTACTTCGCCACAATTGCCTATTTATTGCCTTACCTCCTTACTTAATTTGCACACACTGTATATAGACTTTTCTATTGTGTTCTTGACTGTACGTTTGTGCAACTCTGTGTTGTTGTTTATGTCACACTGCTTTGCTTTATCTTGGCCAGGTCGCAGTTGTAAATGATAACTTGTTCTCAAACTGGCCTTCCTGGTTAAATAAAGGTGATCTGGCCTACCTGGTTAAATAAAGGTGATCTGGCCTACCTGGTTAAATAAAGGTGATCTGGCCTACCTGGTTAAATAAAGGTGATCTGGCCTACCTGGTTAAATAAAGCTGATCTGGTCTACCTGGTTAAATAATTTTACCTTTATTTAACTAGGCAAGTCAGTTAAGAACAAATTCTTATTTTCAATGACGGCCTAGGAACAGTGGGTTAACTGCCTGTTCAGGGGCAGAACGACAGATTTGTACCTTGTCAGCTCGGGGGTTTGAACTTGCAACCTTCCGGTTACTAGTCCAACACACTAGGCTACCCTGGTCTACCTGGTTAAATAAAGGTGATCTGGCCTACCTGGTTAAATAAGGCTGATCTGGTCTACCTGGTTAAATAAGGCTGATCTGGCCTACCTGGTTAAATAAGGCTGATCTGGCCTACCTGGTTAAATAAAGGTGATCTGGCCTACCTGGTTAAATAAGGCTGATCTGGTCTACCTGGTTAAATAAAGGTGATCTGGTCTACCTGGTTAAATAAAGGTGATCTGGCCTACCTGATTAAATAAAGGTGATCTGGCCTACCTGGTTAAAAAAAGGTGATCTGGCCTACCTGGTTAAATAAAGGTGATCTGGCCTACCTGGTTAAATAAGGCTGATCTGGTCTACCTGGTTAAATAAAGGTGATCTGGTCTACCTGGTTAAATAAAGGTGATCTGGCCTACCTGGTTAAATAAAGGTGATCTGGCCTACCTGGTTAAATAAAGGTGATCTGGCCTACCTGGTTAAATAAGGCTGATCTGGCCTTCCTGGTTAAATAAAGGTGATCTGGCCTACCTGGTTAAATAAAGGTGATCTGGCCTACCTGGGTAAATAAAGGTGATCTGGCCTACCTGGGTAAATAAAGGTGATCTGGCCTACCTGGTTAAATAAGGCTGATCTGGTCTACCTGATTAAATAAGGCTGATCTGGCCTACCTGGTTAAATAAGGCTGATCTGGCCTACCTGGTTAAATAAGGCTGATCTGGCCTACCTGGTTAAATAAGGCTGATCTGGCCTACCTAGTTAAATAAAGGTGATCTGGCCTACCTGGTTAAATAAGGATGATCTGGCCTACCTGGTTAAATAAGGCTGATCTGGCCTACCTGGTTAAATAAAGGTGATCTGGCCTACCTGGGTAAATAAGGCTGATCTGGTCTACCTGGTTAAATAAAGGTGATCTGGCCTACCTGGGTAAATAAGGCTGATCTGGTCTACCTGGTTAAATAAAGGTGATCTGGCCTACCTGGGTAAATAAGGCTGATCTGGTCTACCTTGTTAAATAAAGGTGATCTGGCCTACCTGGGTAAATAAGGCTGATCTGGCCTACCTGGGTAAATAAAGGTGATCTGGTCTACCTGGTTAAATAAAGGTGATCTGGCCTACCTGGTTAAATAAAGGTGATCTGGCCTACCTGGTTAAATAAAGGTGATCTGGTCTACCTGGTTAAATAAAGGTGATCTGGCCTACCTGGGTAAATAAAGGTGAACTGGCCTACCTGGGTAAATAAAGGTGATCTGGTCTACCTGGTTAAATAAAGGTGATCTGGCCTACCTGGGTAAATAAGGCTGATCTGGCCTACCTGGTTAAATAAAGGTGATCTGGCCTACCTGGTTAAATAAAGGTGATCTGGCCTACCTGGGTAAATAAAGGTGATCTGGCCTACCTGGGTAAATAAAGGTGATCTGGCCTACCTGGGTAAATAAAGGTGATCTGGCCTACCTGGGTAAATAAAGGTGATCTGGCCTACCTGGGTAAATAAAGGTGATCTGGTCTACCTGGGTAAATAAAGGTGATCTGGCCTACCTGGTTAAATAAGGCTGATCTGGTCTACCTGGTTAAATAAAGGTGATCTGGCCTACCTGGGTAAATAAAGCTGATCTGGTCTACCTGGTTAAATAAAGGTGATCTGGCCTACCTGGGTAAATAAAGGTGATCTGGCCTACCTGGGTAAATAAAGGTGATCTGGCCTACCTGGTTAAATAAAGGAGATCTGGCCTACCTGGTTAAATAAAGGTGATCTGGCCTACCTGGGTAAATAAAGGTGAAATAAATAAAGAATACCTGGTTAAATAAAGGTGATCTGGTCTACCTGGGTAAATAAATGTGAAATAAATAAAGAATACCTGGGTAAATAAAGGTGATCTGGTCTACCTGGTTAAATAAAGGTGATCTGGTCTACCTGGTTAAATAAGGCTGATCTGGCCTACCTGGGTAAATAAGGCTGATCTGGTCGACCTGGGTAAATAAAGGTGAAATAAATAAAGAATACCTGGGTAAATAAAGGTGAAATAAATAAAGAATTCCTGGGTAAATAAAGGTGATCTGGCCTACCTGGTTAAATAAGGCTGATCTGGTCTACCTGGTTAAATAAAGGTGATCTGGCCTACCTGGTTAAATAAAGGTGATCTGGCCTACCTGGGTAAATAAGTCTGATCTGGTCTACCTGGGTAAATAAAGGTGAAATAAATAAAGAATACCTGTGTAAATAAAGGTGATCTGGCCTACCTGGGTAAATAAAGGTGAAATAAATAAAGAATACCTGGTTAAATAAAGGTGATCTGGTCTACCTGGTTAAATAAAGGTGATCTGGTCTACCTGGTTAAATAAGGCTGATCTGGCCTACCTGGGTAAATAAGGCTGATCTGGTCTACCTGGGTAAATAAAGGTGAAATAAATAAAGAATACCTGGGTAAATAAAGGTGAAATAAATAAAGAATACCTGGGTAAATAAAGGTGATCTGGCCTACCTGGTTAAATAAGGCTGATCTGGTCTACCTGGTTAAATAAAGGTGATCTGGCCTACCTGGTTAAATAAAGGTGATCTGGCCTACCTGGGTAAATAAGGCTGATCTGGTCTACCTGGGTAAATAAAGGTGAAATAAAGAAAGAATACCTGGGTAAATAAAGGTGATCTGGCCTACCTGGGTAAATAAAGGTGAAATAAATAAAGAATACCTGGGTAAATAAAGGTGATCTGGCCTACCTGGGTAAATAAAGGTGAAATAAATAAAGAATACCTGGGTAAATAAAGGTGAAATAAATAAAGAAGTCTGATCTCAGCCTTGGGAACAGTTTTTTTTCTATAAATTTTTCTAAATATTGAGTCACTGAAACTGAAAAAGTTCATCCCTCCTCTATGTAATGGAATTTTCAGTAAAATAAAATCTACAGTATTTTTAAAACCTCTTATAAATTTGGATTTGTAGCATAAACTGGGAATTTGATATTTCTGACTGATACTATGATTTTCTGTTTGTTTCATATCTGCAAAGTAGTTAAAACGCTATCAGTTCCACTTTAATAAGTTTATCACAACTCTAGTTGACTTGATGGGTCAACAGACAGCAAGCACTACATTACAAGGTTATCACAACTCTAGTTGACTTGATGGGTCAACAGACAACACTACATTATCAGGTTATTACAACTCTAGTTGACTTGATGGGTCAACAGACAACACTACATTACAAGGTTATTACAACTCTAGTTGACTTGATGGGTCAACAGACAACACTACATTATCAGGTTATTACAACTCTAGTTGACTTGATGGGTCAACAGACAACACTACATTATCAGGTTATTACAACTCTAGTTGACTTGATGGGTCAACAGACAACACTACATTATCAGGTTATTACAACTCTAGTTGACTTGATGGGTCAACAGACAAAACTACATTATCAGGTTATTACAACTCTAGTTGACTTGATGGGTCAACAGACAACACTACATTACAAGGTTATTACAACTCTAGTTGACTTGATGGGTCAACAGACAGCAAGCACTACATTACAAGGTTATTACAACTCTAGTTGACTTGTCATCTCCTCCTTATTTGCATATTTACCAGAGTGCATTCCCATTCGAGTGAAATATGATAATTATGGGTGTGGTTTTGGGTTAAATTAACACTGGTTATTAACATCAACACTGGAGTTATGTAGAGTAACAACATGAAACATGTACTACACACTACTGCCACAGCGACTGGTCTACTGCAGTGAAAACACTCATTATTCACTACAGCTACTTAAAATCCGACTTCAACTCTTACACAGCTGTTCCTTTGTTCGAACCGTACCCCATTCCTTTGTTCCAAAAAGCTTTGTGAGACATTTAGGCATCCTGGTGAGATTGAGACAAAGAGAATATCGACAGGCGCTCCCCTCTGTTCTATCGGCAAATGTCCAGTCACTGGAGAATAAGATGGATGATTTTAGTTTGAGAGTCTTTCTTCACAGAAACTGGAAAAGCTGCAATATTATATGCCTTGCAGAGATGTGGTTGAATGACTCTATGCACATAGAAATCAGGGGTACAACTGGACATGGGAGGCCACTGGCAAGTCCAAAGGAGTCCAAAGGAGGAGGGGTGTGTCGCTTCATAAACAACAACTGGTGCACTGCTTCCAGTGTGAAGGAAATATCCAGCTTTTGTCTACCTGATATAGAATACCTCATGGTAAGCTGCAGACCCTTTTATCTACCAAGAGTTCTTATCCGTAATCATCACGGCTGTCTTCATCCCTACATAAAAAAACAAGAAGCCTCTCACCCAGAGGCAGAGACTTGAAACCATTCTACCTCACTTTCACTAACACATCTCTTGTAGCGTCATACCCAAGAAGCTAATCATTTCTAAAAGCTAGTTTTCACTTTGTCATGAGGGTATGTGTAGATTGAGGAAAATATTTATTTAATCCATTTTAGAATTAAGCCCTAATGTAACCAAATGTGGAAATGTCAAGGGGCCATCTAATGCACATTCAGATGTCATAAATCAGCACTGCAGAGCTCTCCCTGTCCTCTGCCGTGCCTTGATTGTATTACTGTTGATGATATCTGAAAATGTGCATGTACACCCTGGCCCATCTACTAGCCCCAATTCTGACTTGTGCTCTGATATCTGTTTCACTGATTTCTGCTCTCGTAAAAGCCAGGGTTTTCTGCACGTCAACACTAGAAGCTTATTACCTAAAATGTATCAATTGAAAGTGTGGGTTCACAGCTCCAATCCAGATGTGTTGGTCGTTACTGAGACGTAGTTAAGGAAGAGTGTTTTGAATACTGATGTTAACCTTCCTGGTTATAACCGTTTTTTGGCAAGACAGATGTTCCAAAGGTGGAGGAGTGGCAATCTTTACCTTCAGTGCTCGGTTGTCTCCACCAAGTCTGTCCCCAAACATTCGGATTTGCTGGTTTTAAGCATTAAACTTTCAAATAGCTCTTTGTTGACTGTTGCTGGGTGTTATCGTCCTCCATCGTCCTATTATTATACCCTCTCTCCTGGCCCCTTACACTAAGTCTGAATTTGTCCTGCTAGGTGACCTAAACTGGGACATGCTTAAACTTGACCAAGACCTAAAGCAATGGGACTCCCTAAATATTTCTCAGATTATTACCAATCCCACACGGTATGACTCCAAACACACAGAAAAGGTTTATCTCCTTGATGTTACGCTCACAAATAATCCTGATAGATATCAGTCTGGTGTTTTCTGTAATGACCTTAGTGATCACAGTTTTACAGCCTGTTTTCGTAAAGCTGCTCAGTGAAAAGACCTGTCCTGATTTGTCATAGACGCTAAAAACTTCAATGAGCAAGCCTTTCTTAATGAGCAAGCCTTCCTTAATGAGCAAGCCTTCCTTAATGAGCAAGCCTTCCTTAATGAGCAAGCCTTCCTTCATGAGCAAGCCTTCCTTCATGAGCAAGCCTTCCTTAATGAGCAAGCCTTCCTTAATGAGCAAGCCTTCCTTAATGAGCAAGCCTTCCTTAATGAGCAAGCCTTCCTTAATGAGCAAGCCTTCCTTCATGAGCAAGCCTTCCTTAATGAGCAAGCCTTCCTTAATGAGCAAGCCTTCCTTAATGAGCAAGCCTTCCTTAATGAGCAAGCCTTCCTTCATGAACTGGCCTCTGTAAAATGGTATAGAATCAGCTCTGTCGAAGACGCTTGGACCTTCTTTTTGCATATTTTCAATGGTATTGTTAACAAACACTCCCCTATAAAGAAAATTAGAATTAAAAACAGGTTCAACCTGTTACTCCCCCTAAAGAATTCCAAAGGCATTCCAAAGGCTCGGCACACGCCTCCTCAGGCTGACTGGCTCTCGTTCAGGCAAATGAGAAATAAGTGCACTCAGGGAATCCTGAGTCGTCTACTATCAAGGCCTGTTTTGTGAAGTGCTGCAGAGATGGTTGTCCTTCTGGAAAGTTCTCCCATCCCTACATAGGAACTCGAGAGCTGTGGCAGCGTGACCATTGGGTTCTTGGTCACCTCCCTGACCAAGACCCTTCTCCCCTGATTGCTCAGTTTGGCCAGCTCTAGGAAGAGTCTTGGTGGTTCCAAACTTCTTCCATTTAAGAATGATGGAGGTCACTGTTCTTGGGGACCTTCAGTGCTGCAGAAATGTTTTAACACCCTTCCCCAGATCTATGCCTTGACACAGTCCTGTCTCGCCTAATGGTTAGAGTGTTGGACTATTAACCGAAAGTTTGCAAGATCGAATCCCCGATCTGACATGGTAAAAGTAATGGTAAAAGTCTGTCGTTCTTCCCCTGAACAAGGCAGTTAACCCACTGTTCCTAGGCCATCATTGAAAATAAGAATTGTTCTTAACTGACTAAAGGTTAAAAAAAATATGGTAAATTCCTTCGACCTCATGTCTTGGTTTTTGCTCTGACATGCACTGTCAACTGTGGGACCTTATATAGACAGGTGTGTGCCTTTCCAAATCATGTCCAATCAATTGAATTTGCCACAGGTGGACTCCAAGTTCTATAAACATCTCAAGGATGATCAATGGTAACAGGATGCACCTGAGCTCAATTTAGAGTCTCATA
Organism: Oncorhynchus mykiss; assembly: GCF_057628025.1. Lineage (NCBI taxonomy): Eukaryota > Metazoa > Chordata > Actinopteri > Salmoniformes > Salmonidae > Oncorhynchus > Oncorhynchus mykiss. The sequence continues at coordinate 80,548,115 of NC_143037.1, forward strand.
GCAAAAGGTCTGAGAACTTATGTAAATAAGGTGTTTTTCATTTTTAATACATTTGCCAAAATTTCCCCAAAACTTTTTTGGCTTTGTCATTATGTGGTATTGTGTGTAGATTGCTGAGGATTTTTAGAATACGCCTGTAACGTAACGACATGTGTAAAAAGTCAAGGGGTCTGAATACTTTCAGGAGGCACTGTATGTGTAGCTGCATTCTTGTGTATTTTATTCTTCCTGTTCCTATTTTTCTTAATATGATAATTTTTTAACTCTGCATCTTTGGGAAGGGCTCATAAGCAAGCATTTCACAGTTAAGTCTACACCCATGGTATTCGGCGAATGTGACAAATACAAATAGATTCTGATTTGATTTTAACTCTCACTTTGTGCTACCTCCCATCTCGGTTTACAGGTTGTGTGGCTTGCCTCAACATGACGCTCCTACCTCAGACACACACAGAGGAAACCCGATAATGATAGAATACCAACCACAATGCACTGGGGGGGGACACACATAGACGCACAGACAAACCGCTTACAACAATAAAACACGAACAAATAAAATGTGGCATTTTCAAATGAGACACAAGTGGTTTTCGAACATGTACATTTCACCACATCCAGGGACGAACCAGGGACCTTAGATTCCACCCTGCTAAGCTTCACAGGTAAACCAGCTGCAGGGTGCTATATTACTGGAACAAATGTGCCAAAACATGCAACTGGAAAAAAGGTATTCGAAAGCAAAGGCCACAAACAAAGATTGGGGCAATTGCAAGAAAGAGAGAGGCATTTTGCTTAATAATTGCTTTATAATTAAAAAAATATATTTAACTGAAAACCATTTATCATTTATTTGCTCTCGCGTTTTTTATTTCCTTGCAATGTTTTTTTGATCAATACTTTTGGGTTTATGTTCTATCAATACTTTTGGGTTTATGTTCTATCAATACTTTTGGGTTTATGTTCTATCAATACTTTTGGGTTTATGTTCTATCAATACTTTTGGGTTTATGTTCTATCAATACTTTTGGGTTTATGTTCTATCAATACTTTGGGTTCATGTTCTATCAATACTTTTGGGTTTATGTTCTATCAATACTTTTGGGTTTATGTTCTGTCAATACTTTTGGGTTCATGTTCTATCAATACTTTTGGGTTCATGTTCTATCAATACTTTTGGGTTTATGTTCTATCAATACTTTTGGGTTAATGTTCCATCAATACTTTTGGGTTTATGTTTCGCTTTCAATATCCTTATTTTTTATTTGCAATACTAAAAATGTTGTTCTCGACTTCAGAAATGTTGCATCGAAAGTCAGTCTAAGACACAGTAGATCTGTCATTCTCATTGAAAGCCAGTCTAAGAAGTGATTGATCTGTCCTTCTCATTGAAAGCCAGTCTAAGACACAGTAGATCTGTCATTCTCATTGAAAGCCAGTCTAAGAAGTGTTTGATCTGGCCTTCTCATTGAAAGCCAGTCTAAGAAGTGGTTGATCTGTCATTCTCATTGAAAGCCAGTCTAAGAAGTGGTTGATCTGTCATTCTAATTGAAAGCCAGTCTAAGAAGTGGTTGATCTGTCATTCTCATTGAAAGCCAGTCTAAGAAGTGGTTGATCTTTCCTTCTCATTGAAAGCCAGTCTAAGACACAGTAGATCTGTCATTCTCATTGAAAGCCAGTCTAAGAAGTGGTTGATCTGTCATTCTCATTGAAAGCCAGTCGAAGAAGTGTTTGATCAGTCCTTCTCATTGAAAGCCAGTCTAAGAAGTGGTTGATCTGTCATTCTCATTGAAAGCCAGTCTAAGAAGTGGTTGATCTGTCATTCTCATTGAAAGCCAGTCTAAGAAGTGGTTGATCTGTCATTCTCATTGAAAGCCAGTTTAAGAAGTGGTTGATCTGTCATTCTCATTGAAAGCCAGTCTAAGAAGTGGTTGATCTGTCATTCTCATTGAAAGCCAGTCTAAGAAGTGGTTGATCTGTCATTCTCATTGAAAGCCAGTCTAAGAAGTGGTTGATCTGTCCTTCTCATTGAAAGCCAGTCTAAGAAGTGGTTGATCTGTCCTTCTCATTGAAAGCCAGTCTAAGACACAGTAGATCTGTCATTCTCATTGAAAGCCAGTCTAAGAAGTGGTTGATCTGTCCTTCTCATTGAAAGCCAGTCTAAGACACAGTAGATCTGTCATTCTCATTGAAAGCCAGTCTAAGAAGTGGTTGATCTGTCCTTCTCATTGAAAGCCAGTCTAAGACACAGTAGATCTGTCATTCTCATTGAAAGCCAGTCTAAGAAGTGGTTGATCTGTCATTCTCATTGAAAGCCAGTCTAAGACACAGTAGATCTGTCATTCTCATTGAAAGCCAGTCTAAGAAGTGGTTGATCTGTCCTTCTCATTGAAAGCCAGTCTAAGACACAGTAGATCTGTCATTCTCATTGAAAGCCAGTCTAAGAAGTGGTTGATCTGTCATTCTCATTGAAAGCCAGTCTAAGAAGTGGTTGATCTGTCCTTCTCATTGAAAGCCAGTCTAAGACACAGTAGATCTGTCATTCTCATTGAAAGCCAGTCTAAGAAGTGGTTGATCTGGTCTATGTGTGCTATTTCTATGCCTCCTGTTCTTGAATTTAATTTTTGTATATTTTACTTTCGGTTTTGTACACCAGCTTCAAACAGCTGATAATAGTAAGTTTTTGGTTATGGAAAATATTTTTCCATAAGATTAGATTCTCTACACTAGATTCCCTGCACTAGATTCTCTGCACTAGATTCTCTACACTAGATTCTCTACACTAGATTCTCTGCACTAGATTCTCTGCACTAGATTCTCTGCACTAGATTCTCTACACTAGATTCTCTACACTAGATTCTCTACACTAGATTCTCTAGATTCTCTACACTAGATTCTCTGCACTAGATTCTCTACACTAGATTCTCTAGATTCTCTACACTAGATTCTCTGCACTCTACACAAAAAAACTATACAGACAATGACTTTATCAAACAACACTGTTTCACGTCGCGTCAGTGACATGGCAGGAGATGTTTTGAAACAATTACTGCTTTGCATACAAGCCAGTGAATTCTATGCATTACAGATGGATGAGTCAACAGACGTGGCTTGTCTGGCACAGCTCCTGGTATATGTCCGTTATGTTTATGGGGGGGGGTTAATTAAGGAAGAAATCCTCTTCTGCAAACCACTGGAAACCAGGACAACAGGAGAGGATATTTTTAAAGTACTGGACAGCTTTTTGACATCAAATGGACTTTGGTGGTCAAGATGTGTTGGTATCTGTACTGATGGCGCAAAAGCCATGATCAGGGAGACATAGTGGAGTGGTAACGCGCGTGCAAGCAGTTGCTCCCCACGCCAGGCTCTTGGGTACACTGCAGTATCAACCTAGAGGCTCTTGGGTACACTGCAGTATCCACCGAGAGGCTCTTGGGTACACTGCAGCATCCACCGAGAAGCTCTTGGGTACACTGCAGCATCCACCGAGAGGCTCTTGCTGCCAAGGGAATGCCTGACAGCTCGAAAGATGTGTTGGATACTACAGTGAAAATGGTTAACTTTGTTAAAGCAAGGCCCCTGAACTTTTGTGCATTTTCTGCACTATGCAATGATATGGGCAGCGACCACGTAACACTTTGACAACATACAGAAGTGCACTGGTTATCAAGGAGAAAGGTATTGAAAGTTTTCTTTACTGACCATAATTTTCACTTGTCTGACGGCTTGCATGATGACTAGTTTCTCACACGACTGGCCTATCTGGGTGATGTTTTTTCTCACTTGATTGATCTGAATCTAGGATTACAGGGACTCTCCGCAACTATATTCAATGTGGGGGACAAAATTGAGGCTATGATTAAGAAGTTGGAGCTCTTCTCTGTCTTCATTAACAAGGACAACACACAGGTCTTTCCATCATTGTATGATTTTTTTGTGTGCAAATCAACTCAAGCTTACGGACAATGTGAAATGTGATATAGCGAAGCAATGTGAAATGTATTAGGTGCTTCGCTATGAGTGAGCTGGGTGTGCCATTACACAGGTACTTTCCCTAAATGGATGACACAAACAACTGGATTTGTTATCCCTTTCATGCCCTGCCTCCAGTCCACTTACCGATATCTGAATAAGAGAGCCTCATTGAAATTGCAACAAGCAGTAAATTAAATTATTATTAATCAGTAAATTGAATTAAATTGAATTTAATCAGAAGCCACTGCCAGATTTCTGGATTGGTCTGCGCTCAGAGTATCCTGCCTTGGCAAATCGCGCTGTTAAGACACTGATGCCCTTTGCGTACCTATGTGAGAGTGGATTCTCGGCCCTCACCAGCATGAAAACGAAATACAGGCCCAGACTGTGTGTGGAAAAAGATTTAAGTCAGAGACTCTTTCCAATACAACATTGCAGAGTTATGTGCATCTTTTCAAGCACACGCCTTTCATTAACCCGTGGTGAGTTATTTAGAATTTTCGAAGAACAAATAAGGATTTATATGTAAGACGGTTAAAATAAAAAGCTAAATTATTGATGATCATTATTTGTGCCGTGGTCCTTTAAGGAGCTCTTTCTCACTTCCCATAAGTCGGGTTGTGACAAACTCAACTCATTCTTATGTTTAATAAATGTATCGTATTGTGTGTGTGTGGCAGGCTTACAATGACGGCAACAACAACAAACAACATTTGAGAGTGCCCTGACCCTGGTGCTAGAGGGGGTACAGCTGACCCTGGTGCTAGAGGGGGTACAGCTGACCCTGGTGCTAGAGGGGGTACAGCTGACCCTGGTGCTAGAGGGGGTACAGCTGACCCTGGTGCTAGAGGGGGTACAGCTGACCCTGGTGCTAGAGGGGGTACAGCTGACCCTGGTGCTAGAGGGGGTACAGCTGACCCTGGTGCTAGAGGGGGTACGCTGACCCTGGTGCTAGAGGGGGTACAGCTGACCCTGGTGCTAGAGGGGGTACAGCTGACCCTGGTGCTAGAGGGGGTACAGCTGACCCTGGTGCTAGAGGGGGTACAGCTGACCCTGGTGCTAGAGGGGGTACAGCTGACCCTGGTGCTAGAGGGGGTACAGCTGACCCTGGTGCTAGAGGGGGTACAGCTGACCCTGGTGCTAGAGGGGGTACAGCTGACCCTGGTGCTAGAGGGGGTACAGCTGACCCTGGTGCTAGAGGGGGTACAGCTGACCCTGGTGCTAGAGGGGGTACAGCTGACCCTGGTGCTAGAGGGGGTACAGCTGACCCTGGTGCTAGAGGCGGTACAGCTGGAGGTTGAATGTTTGAAGGGGTACGGGACTATAACAAGTTTGGGAACCACTGCCCTACACTATACACTATACTTGCTTGTTTTGTCACAAACTGAAATGAGGATTTAATTAGAATTAAAATTAGAAAATTTGAATATTAGCAACCAGGAAATATAGTTATTTCAGTATTGTGCATCTGTAAACAGACAGATTTTTTTGCTATTTTCTATTATACTAATTTGATTTCTGCGGACGTCAGATCCTGCGATTAACCGACGATAACGATTTTAGGCTATTGCAGTATTTGTTTACATTTACTTTGTTTACAAACATTGGAGTAAATGTTTATTTATTTTTTATGTGAAACTGCAAATGTGATATTCTGAAAAACAATCACGTCAAAAAATTATATCCAGTTTCCTGAAAAACGCTCAAATGTGAAACGTGGAATTGCAAGTTGACACGTGAAAGTGACGTGGAGTTGTTTTACATGTGAAAAGGCAAATGTGATTTTAACATGAATGTTTTTCACATGTGAACTGGCAATTCCACATGTGAAAGTGAAAATCTAATTCACATTTAGGAAAATGCAACATTTACTCCAATGTCTGTGAACAAAGTAGATGTAAACAAGCAAAAACAAAAACATGGTTCTAGATCTGATGTCCACGCCCTCGCAGAAATAAAATTAGCATGATACAAACTCCCCTAAAAATCTGTCTGTTAACATGTGAACGTTTTTTTTTTATATAAACCTGCAGATCAGAAACTTCAATTCACATGTGAGGTGAAGAACAACATGTTATTCTCCTCACATGTGAAAAAGTGGTGCATGTGAACTCTAAATACAATACAAGGTCAACATGTGAAAACAGCCATTTCAATTGTGAAAATGCAAATTTGCCATGTGTTTTTTTTTTGTAGCAGGGCACACACACATTATTTCTCCTCAAAAACAAACATAGCCACACACACACACACACACACACACACACACACACACACACACACACACACACACACACACACACACACACACACACACACACACACACACACACACACATCACTACAAGGCTTAATCCGAACCTGAATCAGCGACTCAACTGTGTGAGAGAGTGGGCTGATAGTGAGCGTGTTGTCTCATGCTCAGGGTGTGTGAGACAGATCAGTGAGAGTGACATGGAGATTCCTGACACACAAACACACACACATACAACCTTCCAATAAAATGAGAAATGTTTTACATGTGAAAATGTCACTTTCACATGTGGAATAGCAAGTTCAGAATTGAAAAAACATTCAAGTGAAAAATTACATTTGCAGTTTTACATGTAAGAAATCTCCAAATGTGAAAATCTAACATTCTGTAAAAAGGTTACTTAGCCAACCTATGATAATTCAAGACGTTTTCAAAATAATACAGGTTTTATTTCTGAGCTCCACTATGACTGTAGTCTTCCATGGTGTTGATGTACATGTAAACACTGCAGAGCGGACAACTACAAAATGTTACAGAGTGTTACTGCTGCAGGCACGCCTCTCTTCTTCGTTGGTCTGTGACTGTTTTCCCGTTTGTACGCATGGTAACATTTTCAAAATCTAGAGATAATATGTTGAACTTAACTGGGCAAGATTTTTGTATTTTCTCCTTGGCTAAACAGCTTTCTGATTTTACTTTATTTATTTAAAAAAAAATCAGATTACATCAGAGTTTGTTATCAAGGCAACATGAAATTTCACATGTTGAGGAAAACACTTCTACCAAAAAAACACGCTTTTGGATGAAATCTGTATCGTTCTGTCGTCAAACAGCCCAGATGAGAGTCACATTTTGGTTGATTTATGAAAGTTATAGAAATGTATAGAAACGGTTGGGTTTGTTATTGTGTGATGAATTATATGGAAACTATCATTAATGGTTTCTATGGAAACTATGAACATAGCATTGCTACTTTAGCACCCAGTGGATACTTTTGGCTTGACCTGTAGTAGTTGACAGGTAGCCTAGTGGTCGATCCCTAATTGTGCCTGTAAGTCACTCTGGATAAGAGCTTCTGCTAATTGACTAAAATGTTGTTGTTTTTTTTATGTACAAAAATGATGGTTTGGGTTTATGGGTAAATATGGAGTCCAAGTTAAATGGAGCCTGTATGTAAGATGCTATTAGACCAACTGTCACGCCCTGACCTGAGTATTCTTTGTTTTCTTTATTATTTTGGTTAGGTCAGGGTGTGACATGAGTGATGTATGTGTTTTGTACTGTCTAGGGGTTTTGTAGGTTTATGGGGTTGTTTAACATCTAGGTGTTTATGTATGTCTATGGTTGCCTAGATTGGATCTCAATTAGAGGCTGCTGTTTATCGTTGTCTCTGATTGGGAACCATATTTAGGCAGCCACCTTCTTTGGGTATTTCGTGGGTTATTGTCTATGTGATGTTGCATGTCAGTACTCTGTTGCTATAGCGGTCACTGTCTGTCTGTCTGTCTGTCTGTCTGTCTGTCTGTCTGTCTGTCTGTCTGTCTGTCTGTCTGTCTGTCTGTCTGTCTGTCTGTCTGTCTGTCTGTCTGTCTGTCTGTCTGTCTGTCTGTCTGTCTGTCTGTCTGTCTGTCTGTCTGTCTGTCTGTCTGTCTGTCTGTCTGTCTGTCTGTCTGTCTGTCTGTCTGTCTGTCTGTCTGTCTGTCTGTCTGTCTGTCTGTCTGTCTGTCTGTCTGTTAGTTTTAGTGTATTTCATGTTTTTTCCGTCTTTCATTAAATCATGCATTCACACCACGCTGCGCTTTGGTCCGCTTCTTACGACGATCGTGACACCAACAGTTTTCTGATTGTATATTTTGTCTATAATATAAAACAGCAAGGCCACAAATAAACCAATGCATGTCCTCATGAGGACCAGCACAGGAATGGAAGACCCAGAGTTACCTCTGCTGCCTAGGATAAGTTCATCAGAGTTAACTGCACCTCAGATTGCAGCCAAAATAAATGCTTCACAGAGTTCAAGTAACAGACAGATCTCAACATCAACTGTTCAGAGGAGACTGTGTGAATCAATCCTTCATGGTCAAATTACTGGAAAGAAACCACTTCTAAAGGACACCAATAATAAGAAGAGACATGCTTGGGCCAAGAAATATGAGCAATGGACATTAGATCTGTGGAAATCTGTCATTTGGTCTGATGAATCCAAATGTGAGATTTTGAGTTCCATCCACCGTGTCTTTGTGAGACACAGAGTAGGTGAACGAATGATCTCCTCATGTGTGGTTCCCACCGTGAAGCATGGAGGAGGAGGTGTGATTGTGTGGGGGTGCTTGGCTGGTGACACTGTCAGTGATTTATTTAGAATTCTAAGCAGTCTTATGGCTTCGGGGTAGAAACTGTTCAGGGACCTTTTGGTGCTCCAGTACAGCTGCAGAGAGAACAGACTGTGACTTGGATGGCCCGAGTCTTTGACAATTCTTAGGGCCTTCCTCTGACACGGCCTGATATTGAGGTCCTGGTTTACAGGTATATGGGACCCTCTGTAGTGCCTTGCGATCAGAGGCAGTGCTGTTGCCGTACCAAGCAGTGATGCAGCCAGTCAAGATGCTGACCATGGTGCAGCTGTAAATCCTTTAGAGGATATGAGGGCCCCATGCCAGATCTGTTCAGCCTCCTGAGGGGGAAGAGGTGTTGTCATACCTTCTTCACAACTTTGTTGTTGTGTTTGGACCAAGATAGGTCCTTAGTGTTGTGGACACAGAAGAATTTAAAGCTCTCGACCGTCTCCATTACAGCCCCGTCGATGTGAATGAGGACGTACTTGGCCTTCCCTTTCCTGTAGTCCATGATCAGCTCCTTTGTCTTGCTGACGTTGAGGGAGATGTTGCTATCTCTTATCTCCTCTCTGCAGGCTGTCTCATCGTCTGCAATCTTAATGATGGTGTTTAAGTCATGTGCGGCCACCCAGTTGTGGGTGAACAGGGAGTACAGGAGGGGGCTAAGCACACACCCCTGAGGGGCCCCTTGTTCAGCCACAGGGTTGTAGATTAGTGACAGATCACGTTGATAGGACAGTCTCGAACTAAACTCATCCAGTTTATCATCCAGTGGTTGTACATTTACCAATAGAACAGACGGTGATTTATCCACTCGCCGTTGCATCCTCATTAGGTGTCACACAATTCGGGCCCCTATAGTGGTGCCTCCACCTCCCCTGGATGACTGGGATTTGGGCCTGGTCTGGGATCAGCGTTGTATCCTTCACCTCTGATTAATTGAAATAAAAGTCTTCATCCAAAACGAGATTAGTAACCGCTGTTTTGATGTCCAGAAGCACTTTTCAGTCTCATTAAACAGTGGCTGGAAGTTAGAGAGGCTGAAGGGAGAGAGGGGGTGGCTGGAAGTTAGAGAGGCTGAAGGGAGAGTGGCTGGAAGTTAGAAAGGCTGAAGGGAGAGAGGGGGTGGCTGAAAGTTAGAGGCTGAAGGGAGAGAGCAGGTGGCTGAAAGTTAGAGAGGCTGATGGTAGAGAGGGGGTGGCTGGAAGTTAGAGAGGCTGAAGGGAGAGAGGGGGTGGCTGAAAGTTAGAGAAGCTGAAGGGAGAGAGGGGGTGGCTGAAGGTTAGAGAGGCTGAAGGGAGAGAGGGGGTGGCTGAAAGTTAGAGAGGCTGAAGGTAGAGAGGGGTGGCTGAAAGTTAGAGAGGCTGAAGGTAGAGAGGGGGTGGCTGGAAGTTAGAGAGAAAAAAACACACAAAATAGCAGTCAGTAGCCCCTAGAAAACAGCACCCCCTCTGTTGCCACTCTCAAGTGTTAAAACTACACAAAATGACTGTGTTTTTGTTTAACACTAATAGGAGTAAACTCTAGATCAACACTAGTGTTGAATGTAAATAACACTGTGTTAATTACCCCATGGTGTTACATTTGAGTAACCCTGGCAAGTGTAATGCAATGGTAATTTTGTTTTTGCACTGCCGTGTTAACTCTGAAAATAACACTATGATCAGAGCATTTTTTTTACCCTGCAGAATTGGACCGTATGTACTCTGAGATAGTGTTAAAATGGACTCTCTTAAGTGTTGATTTAACACTACAAAACGGTACTGTGCAGGAACGCTGGCTCATCTCAGGATGTGCTTTTCGTCAGAGTTACATCAGAGCAACGTGCCACAGGTATGTGTCATAGTAAGGGAGCCTGTCTGTCTTTCTGTTCAACCATGGTGTGATACATTTAAACAGCAGACACATCAGATGCATTCATTCCTATTCATCCATGTGAAGAAGCAGAAAGGGATTGGAATGCATGTGACTCATTGGAATAAATGCAGCATCTAATAATGCAATAATACAAAGGTGTGATTCATATTGGTTTTAGCACAGCTGTGCTGCTGTCACACTGAAGCTTTAAGGCCAATCACCTGACCCAGGTTAACCAATGACAGCCGAGGCCAATTGGTTAGCCAATGGATACATGCCTCTACCTCACCAGGAAGAACTGATCCAGAACACTATCCCTCTTTCCACCTCTCTCTCCATCCCTCTTACCCTTCCTCTCTCAATCTCCTCTCTCTATCTCCTCTCTCCACCCCTCTCTCCATCTCCTCTCTCCACCCCTCTCTCTATCTCCTCTCCACCTCTCTCCATCCATCTTACCCTTCCTCTCCCCATCTCCTCTTTCCTCCTCTCTCTCCATCCCTCTTACCCTTCCTCTCTTATCTCGTCTCTCATCTCCTCTCCTCATCCCTCTTACCCTTCCTCTCTCCATCGCCTCTCTCCATCTCCTCTCTCCACCCTCCCTCACCCTCCCTCTCTTCATTCCTTTCTCTGTCCCTCTTCTCAGAAAGTGACTCCAGACTGCAGTTTTCCACCAGTTGAGTGGAGTTATAGCCAGAACTCCTCTCTCCTTCCCTCTCTCCTCTCTCCCACAGTGGCCTGAGCCAGCACCAAGTCAGAAGTCTAACTGCTTGTCAGTCTGAATGACAAAGACATAAAAATGGAGCTGTAAAACATCCCATGTTCAAGGACGGCCCTCCCACGTGTGGCTGGGGCTGGGGTGTATGCCTGGGGCTGGGCTGTATGACTGGGGCTGGGGGTTTATGGCTGGGCTGGGCTGTATGCCTGGGGCTGGGGGTTTATGGCTGGGACTGGGCTGTATGCCTGGGGCTGGGGTGTAAGACCGGGGCTGGGGGTTTATGGCTGGGCTTTATGCCTGGGGCTGGGGGTTTATGGCTGGGTTGTATGCCTGGGTTGTATGGCTGGGTTGTATGGCTGGGGCTGGGGTGTATTGCTGGGGCTGGGGTGTAAGACCGGGGCTGGGGGTTTATGGCTGGGCTGTATGCCTGGGGCTGGGGTGTAAGGCTGGGGCTGGGTTGTATTGCTGGGGCTGGGGCTGGGGTGTAAGACCAGGACTGGGGGTTTATGGGTGGGGCTGGGGTGTAAGAACAGGGCTGGGTGGTATGGCTAGGGCTGGGCTGTATGCCTGAGGCTGGGTTGTAAGACCAGGGCTGGGGGTCTATGGCTGGGCTGTATGCCTGAGGCTGGGTTGTATGGCTGGGCTGTATGCCTGGGGCTGGGGGTTTATGGCTGGGGCTGGGCTGTATGCCTGGGGCTGGGGTGTAAGACCGGGGCTGGGGGTTTATGACTGGGCTTTATGCCTGGGGCTGGGGGTTTATGGCTGGGTTGTATGCCTTGGGCTGGGGGTTTATGGCTGGGTTGTATGGCTGGGTTGTATGGCTGGGGCTGGGGTGTATTGCTGGGGCTGGGGTGTAAGACCAGGGCTGGGTTGTAAGGCTGGGGTGTATGGCTGGGGCTGGGGGTTTATGGCTGGGGCTGGGTTGTATGGCTGGGGCTGGGTTGTATGGCTGGGGCTGGGGGTTTATGGCTGGGGCTGGGGGTTTATTGCTGGGGCTGGGGTGTAAGACCAGGGCTGGGGGTTTATGGCTGGGCTGTATGGCTGAGGCTGGGTTGTAAGGCTGGGGCTGGGGTGTATGGCTGGGGCTGAGGTGTATGGCTGGGGCTGAGGTGTATGGCTGGGGCTGGGTTGTATGGCTGGGGCTGGGTTGTATGGCTGGGGTGTATGGCTGGGGCTGGGGGTTTATGGCTGGGGCGGGGTTGTATGACTGGGGCTGGGTTGTAATGCTGGGGTGTATGGCTGGGGCTGGGTTGTATGCCTGGGGCTGGGTTGTATGGCTGGGGCTGGGTTGTAAGGCTGGGGATGGATTGTATGCCTGGGGCTGGGTTGTATGGCTGGGGCTGGGTTGTATGGCTGGGGCTGGGGTGTATGGCTGGGGCTGGGTTGAATGGCTGGGGCTGGGTTGTATGGCTGGGGTGTATGGCTGGGGCTGGGGGTTTATGGCTGGGGCTGGGTTGTAATGCTGGAGTGTATGGCTGGGGCGGGGTTGTAAGGCTGGGGCTGGGTTGTATGGCTGGGGCTGGGTTGTATGGCTGGGGCTGAGTTGTATGGCTGGGGCTGGGTTGTATGGCTGGGGCTGAGTTGTATGTCTGGGCTGGGTTGTATGGCTGGGGCTGGGGTGTATGGCTGGGGCTGGGGTGTATGGCTGGGGCTGGGTTGTATGGCTGGGGAGGAGGAGGAGAGAGATGGAGGGGAGGCGGCAAGAGGAGGAGAGAGGTAGAAAGGGAGCGGAGGAAGCAAGAGGAGGAGAGAGATGGAGGGGAGGCGGCAAGAGGAGGAGAGAGGTAGAGAGGGAGCGGAGGAAGGAAGGGGAGGAGAGAACGGGAGCGGAGAAAGGAAGAGGAGGAGAGAGATAGAGCGGGAGTGGTGGACGCAAGAGGAGGAGAGAGGTAGAGCGGGAGCCGAGGGAGCAAATGGAGGAGGGAGATGGAGGGGAGGCGGCAAGAGGAGGAGAGAGGTAGAGCGGGAGCGGAGGAAGCAAGAGGAGGAGAGAGATGGAGGGGAGGCGGCAAGAGGAGGAGAGAGGTAGAGATGGAGCGGAGGAAGGAAGAGGAGGAGAGAATGGGAGCGGAGGAAGGAAGAGGAGGAGAGAGAGAGCGGGAGTGGAGGACGCAAGAGGAGGAGAGAGGTAGAGCGGGAGCAGAGGAAGCAAGAGGAGGAGAGAGATAGAGCGGGAGCAGAGGAAGCAAGAGGAGGAGAGAGATAGAGCGGGAGCAGAGGAAGCAAGAGGAGGAGAGAGATGGAGTGGAGGATGCAAGAGGAGGAGAGAGATAGAGCGGGAGTGGAGGAAGCGATAGGAGGAGAGAGATAGAGCGGGAGTGGAGGAAGCAAGAGGAGGAGAGAGATAGAGCGGGAGTGGAGGAAGCGATAGGAGGAGAGAGATAGAGCGGGAGTGGAGGAAGCAAGAGGAGGAGAGAGGTAGAGCGGGAGCAGAGGAAGCAAGAGGAGGAGAGGGATAGAGTGGGAGCAGAGGAAGCAAGAGGAGGAGAGAGATAGAGCGGGAGCAGAGGAAGCAAGCGGAGGAGAGAGATAGAGCGGGAGTGGAGGAAGCAAGAGGAGGAGAGAGATGGAGTGGAGGATGCAAGAGGAGGAGAGAGATAGAGCGGGAGTGGAGGAAGCGATAGGAGGAGAGAGATAGAGCGGGAGTGGAGGAAGCAAGAGGAGGAGAGAGATGGAGCGGGAGTGGAGGAAGCGATAGGAGGAGAGAGATAGAGCGGGAGCAGAGGAAGCAAGAGGAATAGAGAGATAGAGAGCGGGAGTGGAGGACGCAAGAGGAGGAGAGAGATGGAGCGGGAGTGGAGGAAGCGATAGGAGGAGAGAGATAGAGCGGGAGCAGAGGAAGCAAGAGGAGGAGAGAGATGGAGTGGAGGACGCAAGCGGAGGAGAGAGATAGAGCGGGAGCAGTGGAAGCAAGAGGAGGAGAGAGATGGAGTGGAGGACGCAAGAGGAGGAGAGAGATAGAGCGGGAGTGGAGGAAGCAAGAGGAGTAGAGAGATAGAGCGGGAGCAGAGGAAGCAAGAGGAGGAGAGAGATGGAGTGGAGGACGCAAGAGGAGGAGAGAGATAGAGCGGGAGTGGAGGAAGCAAGAGGAGGAGAGAGATAGAGCGGGAGTGGAGGAAGCGATAGGAGGAGAGAGATAGAGCGGGAGTGGAGGAAGCAAGAGGAGGAGAGAGCGGTAGTGGAGGAAGCGAGAGGCAGAAGTATAGGAGAGAGAAGAGAGGAGGAGAGTGGGAAGAGAGAGGGAGAGAGAAGAGGGTGGGAGCAGGAGAGGGGATTTCCATAGTTGTGGAACATGAATGATCCGGAGATCCCAGGTTGAGTGCGGGTGTGGAAGAGGTGAACACGTTTTTGCTGTCCATCAATAATGACAAACCACCTGGCACTGACAACTTGGATAGAAAATGACAGGTTGGTAGCAAACGATTTTGTCACTCCTATTTGCCATGTGTTCGATCTAAGCCTACCATAGAGCGTAGAGTTAACCCTAACCCTCAGGCCTGGAGGGAAGCTAAAGTCACTCCTATTTGCCATGTCTTCGATCTAAGCCTACCATAGAGCGTAGAATTAACCCTAACCCTCAGGCCTGGAGGGAAGCTAAAGTCACTCCTATTTGCCATGTCTTCGATCTAAGCCTACCATAGAGCGTAGAGTTAACCCTAACCCTCAGGCCTGGAGGGAAGCTAAAGTCACTCCTATTTGCCATGTGTTCGATCTAAGCCTACCATAGAGCGTAGAGTTAACCCTAACCCTCAGGCCTGGAGGGAAGCTAAAGTCATTCCTATTTGCCATGTGTTCGAGCTAAGCCTACCATAGAGCGTAGAGTTAACCCTAACCCTCAGGCCTGGAGGGAAGCTAAAGTCATTCCTATTTGCCATGTCTTCGATCTAAGCCTACTATAGAGCGTAGAGTTAACCCTAACCCTCAGGCCTGGAGGGAAGCTAAAGTCACTCCTATTTGCCATGTGTTCGATCTAAGCCTACCATAGAGCGTAGAGTTAACCCTAACCCTCAGGCCTGGAGGGAAGCTAACGTCATTCCGCTAAAGAACCTTTTATTGGTTCAAACGACAAGCGACCGACCCTTCAGTTTGTTTTAGGATAGGTGGCTAGTAATAAGATGATCCTAATTACATAAACAAAACAGGAGTCTAAACTACTTGGTGTAGATTGTAAACTGACATGTTCAAAACTTATTCAAATCCACCCATACATACCCCACAAGACATGCCACCAGGGGTCTCTTCACAGTACACCCATACATACCCCACAAGACATGCCACCAGGGGTCTCTTCACAGTCCACCCATACATACCCCACAAGACATGCCACCAGGGGTCTCTTCACAATCCACCCATACATACCCCACAAGACATGCCACCAGGGGTCTCTTCACAGTCCACCCATACATACCCCACAAGACATGCCACCAGGGGTCTCTTTACAGTCCACCCATACATACCCACAAGACATGCCACCAGGGGTCTCTTCACAGTCCACCCATACATACCCCACAAGACATGCCACCAGGGGTCTCTTCACAGTCCACCCATACATACCCCACAAGACATGCCACCAGGGGTCTCTTCACAGTCCACCCATACATACCCCACAAGACATGCCACCAGGCATCTCTTCACAGTCCCTAAGTCTGTGAAATGCACAGTACTAAAGTAGATAGTGCCATGACTTCATGGAACTCTCTTCCACATAAGGTAACTCAAGCTAGCGGTAAAATCTCATTGTATAATATGGTAAAACAACACCTAACGGTAGAACGTACACACACACACACACTAACACACACACACACACACACATTGTAATAGTGTAATATTTTATTGTTGTAATATTGTACATTTGTAATGGTGGAACAGTTTTCATGTGTAGAGTGCACACTGTCTTGTTGGGATGTGTTGTTTTGTTAATGATGTAGACCATAGTGTTGTTGGGATGTGTTGTTTTGTTCCTACATGGACCCTAGGAAGAGTAAAGGCTGCCTTGGCAGCAGCTAATGGGTATTCTATGATAATACTAATGCTTCTTGGCTTCAGCTGGTTTTGGCTCAAGCTCAGGGCGCTAAGGCAGTTGATCTGTACCAGGGTCGATTTCAGTAGTAAGTAAACATTGTCCGAGCCAGAACCTGTTCCTCTCCTGTTTCTGTAGTGAGGCAGCTTGATATACAGTACACCCCTGGACAGGACACTGGTCTACTTCCTGTTTCTGTAGTGAGAGTACACCCCCTGGACAAGAGGCTAGTTTTCAGCAGGTACTAGGAGAAACAGTTTTGAAGTGAAATGAGAAGGTACTACCTGGATGTGTTCAATGAGACATACTTGGAGTCTAATCTTCTCTGAATGGGCTTAATGAATCCCTGCTGTCAGCAGATACTTCTGAGGTTTTACACAGAAGACGCTCCCATTTCATCAGTATTATCTTAGCTTGCTCAGTTGTTTACAGAGGACTAATTCTTTACGAGAAGCTGAAAGTGACAGATTGGCAGAAACCTCAGGTCTGGGCTATGATGCTTTACATAGCTGTTATAACCTCAGGTCTGGGCTATGATGCTTTACATAGCTGTAATAACCTCAGGTCTGGGCTATGATGCTTTACATAGCTGTTATAACCTCAAGTCTGGGCTATGATGCTTTACATAGCTGTTATAACCTCAAGTCTGGGCTATGATGCTTTACATAGCTGTTATAACCTCAAGTCTGGGCTATGATGCTTTACATAGCTGTAATAACCTCAGGTCTGGGCTATGATGCTTTACATAGCTATTATAACCTCAGGCTACGTGTTCCAAATGTCACTACTTTGGACCAGGCCCCATAGGGTTAATAGTGCACTACTTTGGACCAGGCCCGTAGGGTTAATAGTGCACTACTTTGGACCAGGCCCCATAGGGTTAATAGTGCACTACTTTGGATCAGGCCCATAGGGTTAATAGTGCACTACTTTGGACCAGGCCCATAGGGTTAATAGTGCACTACTTTGGACCAGGCCCCATAGGGTTAATAGTGCACTACTTTGGACCAGGCCCGTAGGGTTAATAGTGCACTACTTTGGACCAGGCCCCATAGGGTTAATAGTGCACTACTTTGGACCAGGCCCATAGGGTTAATAGTGCACTACTTTGGACCAGGCCCATAGGGTTAATAGTGCAATACTTTGGACCAGGCCCATAGGGTTAATAGTGCAATACTTTGAACATGGATGCCAATTCTCTCTCTTGGCATTGATACCAACTCTCTTTCTTGGCAGAAACACAACATTCTGCTTAGTGATGTGGCTGTGGGTTAAGGCAGCTCTCTGATTCATAGGGGTTGGGTTAAATGTGGAAGACACATTTCAGATGAATGCATTACAGTTACACAATTGACTAGGTTTCCCCCCTTTCCCTTTCTACAGATACGTGGAACAGTATAAGAGGTACTGCCCACTTTGTGAAGACGCCGGCATGTCAACTAGCATTGTCATGAACAACGTGTGGAATACAAAACAACAAACCACTTAGCTTTCTCTGGAATGTAAATGAGTCTGTAAGTCTTTGGCTGAGAGATGGTACCCAATACCCTGGCCTATAAAGTCGCCCCTATGGGCCCTGGTTGAAATGAGTAAACATTATAGGGAAGGGGGTGCTATTGAGACAGCCTGGGTCTCTGACTCTGGATCTTTAAGTGATGCTCCCAGCTGGTTTGTTGCCGCTGGCTGCTGATCTTTCTCTTTGTAAAGTTATTGTCTCCAGTAGTCTATGGTTCTCTAAGCGCTGCTCCTAGCTGACTTCTGGTGGTTTGGGAACTCTCTAGCTTCCACACTGATTCCATCTCACCATTACCATAAACGCTCTAGTTACCACTCTAATTCCATCTCCCTGTTACCATAAACTCTCTAGTTACCACACGGATTCCATCTCTCCGTTACCATAAACGCTCTAGTTACCACACGGATTCCATCTCTCCGTTACCATAAACGCTCTAGTTACCACACGGATTCCATCTCTCCCTGTTACCATAAACTCTCTAGTTACCACTCTAATTCCATCTCCCTGTTACCATAAACTCTCTAGTTACCACACGGATTCCATCTCTCCGTTACCATAAACGCTCTAGTTACCACACGGATTCCATCTCTCCGTTACCATAAACGCTCTAGTTACCACTCTAATTCCATCTCCCTGTTACCATAAACTCTCTAGTTACCACACGGATTCCATCTCTCCGTTACCATAAACGCTCTAGTTACCACACGGATTCCATCTCTCCGTTACCATAAACGCTCTAGTTACCACACGGATTCCATCTCTCCGTTACCATAAACGCTCTAGTTACCACTCTAATTCCATCTCCCTGTTACCATAAACTCTCTAGTTACCACACGGATTCCATCTCTCCCTGTTACCATAAACTCTCTAGTTACCACACGGATTCCATCTCTCCGTTACCATAAACGCTCTAGTTACCACACGGATTCCATCTCTCCCTGTTACCATAAACTCTCTAGTTACCACACGGATTCCATCTCTCCGTTACCATAAACGCTCTAGTTACCACACGGATTCCATCTCTCCGTTACCATAAACGCTCTAGTTACCACACGGATTCCATCTCTCCGTTACCATAAACGCTCTAGCTTCCACACTGATTCCATCTCTCCATTACCATAAACGCTCTAGTTACCACTCTAATTCCATCTCCCTGTTACCATAAACTCTCTAGTTACCACACGGATTCCATCTCTCCGTTACCATAAACGCTCTAGTTACCACACGGATTCCATCTCTCCGTTACCATAAACGCTCTAGTTACCACACGGATTCCATCTCTCCCTGTTACCATAAACTCTCTAGTTACCACTCTAATTCCATCTCCCTGTTACCATAAACTCTCTAGTTACCACACGGATTCCATCTCTCCGTTACCATAAACGCTCTAGTTACCACACGGATTCCATCTCTCCGTTACCATAAACGCTCTAGTTACCACTCTAATTCCATCTCCCTGTTACCATAAACTCTCTAGTTACCACACGGATTCCATCTCTCCGTTACCATAAACGCTCTAGTTACCACACGGATTCCATCTCTCCGTTACCATAAACGCTCTAGTTACCACACGGATTCCATCTCTCCGTTACCATAAACGCTCTAGTTACCACACGGATTCCATCTCTCCCTGTTACCATAAACTCTCTAGTTACCACACGGATTCCATCTCTCCGTTACCATAAACGCTCTAGTTACCACACGGATTCCATCTCTCCCTGTTACCATAAACTCTCTAGTTACCACACGGATTCCATCTCTCCGTTACCATAAACGCTCTAGTTACCACACGGATTCCATCTCTCCGTTACCATAAACGCTCTAGTTACCACACGGATTCCATCTCTCCGTTACCATAAACGCTCTAGCTTCCACACTGATTCCATCTCTCCATTACCATAAACGCTCTAGTTACCACTCTAATTCCATCTCCCTGTTACCATAAACTCTCTAGTTACCACACGGATTCCATCTCTCCGTTACCATAAACGCTCTAGTTACCACACGGATTCCATCTCTCCGTTACCATAAACGCTCTAGCTTCCACACGGATTCCATCTCTCCGTTACCATAAACGCTCTAGCTTCCACACGGATTCCATCTCTCCGTTACCATAAACGCTCTAGCTTCCACACGGATTCCATCTCTCCGTTACCATAAACGCTCTAGCTTCCACACGGATTCCATCTCTCCGTTACCATAAACTCTCTAGTTACCACACGGATTCCATCTCTCCGTTACCATAAACGCTCTAGCTTCCACACGGATTCCATCTCTCCGTTACCATAAATTCTCTAGTTACCACACGGATTCCATCTCTCCGTTACCATAAACTCTCTAGTTACCACACACCTTAGTAGATGCATCATTACTATGGCAGCGTAGTGCCGTCATTATGGCTGTTCTAAGGTGTGCTTCTGTCGTACCAGTGTTAGTGAATATGCCAATAGGCCAAACCATGTTTTGCAAATTATAAACTGTAAAGTTTACAGATCAAATCATTTAGTTGTCATATCATAAGTCGCTGTAACTCATTAACAGCCCTCCTCACAACGTTAGTCATACTGATCTGTAACACACACAGGAAGGGTCTATGTATAAATTCTATGCAGTTAATGTACTGTCATTTTTAATTTTCATAAAGTATTTAACTACAAAGCTTTTATAAACATTCTTCACTTAAACGTCAAAAAAAAAAGACAGAAAACAGAATTAAAATATTAACATTTTATTTAAATTTTCCTGAGGTTGCTAGCACAGAAAACAAGTGCTGAGGCTGAATAATCCTATTAGCTAGTAGCTATTGATTTTAGCAAAATATTAATATTCAAACCATGTAAATGCATGTCCCCATTTCAGACTAGTAATACCTATTTCAGTGAGTACAAACTAGTAACATGGGCTGTTAAAGCTAGCTAGCATTCTGCCATTACTCACTAATGTAGTTTCTAGCTGTGACGACCCTCCCACTCTGTCTGCCGTATCTTTGTTGTTTCCTTATTAGGATGCTGGTGGGCGGAGTTGGGAGGGTCATCAGCTACATGGGAAACACCTGGGCCCGGTGTCTCCCAGGATAAATACACCACTTCC
This sequence comes from Oncorhynchus mykiss, assembly GCF_057628025.1. Taxonomy (NCBI): domain Eukaryota; kingdom Metazoa; phylum Chordata; class Actinopteri; order Salmoniformes; family Salmonidae; genus Oncorhynchus; species Oncorhynchus mykiss. The sequence goes on from NC_143037.1 coordinate 80,568,881, forward strand.
CCATTCATGGAGGAGACTCTCTCCATGCAGACACCTTTAAAGATTTTGTTGTGTTTCTTGGTGGTTTTTTGGTTGTTTGCTTTGGCACCTTTCAACACCCTGCATTATCACATTCATGCAAAACACTCACTTACACTACTGATTACACACACCATTGTAGATTATACTTAGTTACTTATTTAATAAATATATATTTTGTTACTCCTTATCTCCACGTTGTCTCCCTTTTGTTACAGGCTTTGAGCCGGTTCGTGACACTAGCTCACTAGTTAGCAGGCTAGCAAGCCCAAGTTCAACACACTTTACCAACTGTAACCGTTATTTAACTAGGCAAGTCCGTTAAGAACAAATCCTTATTTACAATGATGGCCTACACCGGCCAAACCCGGACGACACTGAGACCAATTGTGCGCCGCCCTATGGGTCAAATAACATTACAAAATCGTCGTAAACTTATTAAACATTTAGTATTTCACTAGACTTCTGCACATTACGAACCTTTTAAAACGTGACAAATTAAGATAGAGAAAAAGCGTGTTTTTTCCATATGTGAAGCTAGCCACAATAAAGATTATCAACAACAATAGATTAATTTTGCGGTCTCTAATTAAAAGTGATGCAAATGGCTACAAATAGTGGAATCATTCCATATTTGGACAAGGTAATGCTAAACAAGGTTGGATTTTGTTAAATACATTTTAAAAAATACAATAATTAGTTAATTTGACCCCCAAAAAATCACACTGTTGATGTGTTAGACTTACATTTTTACAACTTATATTATATTATACCAGACTTATATTTCAGGGACACCCACAGAATACCCACCCTTATTGCAGGACTTTGACTATGGTTGATCACCTCCCCAGTCAACCTATTGTGCATATCGACATGTGTGTAAGGAAAGGAAAGGAAAATGGGAATGCCTAGTCAGTTGCACAACTGAATGCTTTCAACCGAAAAGTCTCTTCCACATTTAACCCAACCCTCTGAATCAGAGAGGTGCGAGAGGCTTCCTTAATCGACGCCACGTCATCGGCGCCCGGGGAACACTTGATGTTGGGAGTTAACTGCCTTGCTCAAGGGCAGAACGGCAGATTTTTACTTAATTAATCGTGAATAAGGCAGTTCGGACCTGTTATAGCATGTTCATGAAATGCTTATAGATGTGTAATGTGGTATGGACGCGCAGTCGAAGTAAATCGGAACCATAAATGCCGCTTTGTGCTTACAGTTACAAACTGGGTTACGGTTCATAACCACTGGGTTAGGGTTCATGACCAGTGGGTTAGGGTTCATAACCAGTGGGTTAGAGTTCATAACCACTGGGTTAGGGTTCATGACCAGTGGGATAGGGTTCATAACCACTGGGTTAGGGTTCATGACCAGTGGGTTAGGGTTCATGACCAGTGGGTTAGGGTTCAAGGGTTCTCGACCAGTGGGTTAGGGTTCATGACCAGTGGGTTAGGGTTCATGACCAGTGGGTTAGGGTTCATAACCACTGGGTTAGGGTTCATGACCAGTGGGTTAGGGTTCATGACCAGTGGGTTAGGGTTTATGACCAGTGGGTTAGGGTTCATGACCACTGGGTTAGGGTTCATGACCAGTGGGTTAGGGTTCATAACCAGTGGGTTAGGGTTCATGACCAGTGGGTTAGGGTTCATAACCAGTGGGTTAGGGTTCATGACCAGTGGGTTAGGGTTCATAACCAGTGGGTTAGGGTTCATGACCAGTGGGTTAGGGTTCATGACCAGTGGGTTAGGGTTCATGACCAGTGGGTTAGGGTCCATGACCAGTGGGTTAGGGTTCATAACCAGTGGGTTAGGGTTCATGACCAGTGGGTTAGGTTTTATGACCAGTGGGTTAGGGTTCATGAACAGTGGGTTAGGGTTAATAACCAGTGGGTTATGGTTCATGACAAGTGGTTTAGGGTTCATAACCAGTGGGTTAGGGTTCATGACCAGTGGGTTAGGGTTCATAACCAGTGGGTTAGGGTTAGTGACCAGTGGGTTAGGGTTCATGACCAGTGGGTTAGGGTGCATAACCAGTGGGTTAGGGTTAATAACCAGTGGGATAGGGTTAATAACTAGTGGGTTAGGGTTCATAACCAGTGGATTAGGGTTCATAACAAGTGGGTTAGGGTTCATAAACAGTGGGTTAGGGTTCAAGGGTTCTCGACCAGTGGGTTAGGGTTCATAACCAGTGGGTTAGGGTTCATGACCAGTGGGTTAGGGTTCATGACCAGTGGGTTAGGGTTCATGACCAGTGGGTTAGAGTTCATAACCAGTGGGTTAGGGTTCATGACCAGTGGGTTAGGGTTCATGACCAGTGTGTTAGGGTTCATGACCAGTGGGTTAGGGTTCATGATCAGTGGGTTAGGGTTCAAGAACAGTGGTTTAGGGTTCATGACCAGTGGGTTAAGGTTCATGACCAGTGGGTTAGGGTTCATGACCAGTGGGTTAGTGCTAAGGTTAAGGTTGAGATTTAATTTTGGCCTACCGCACGGGCAACTTTTGGTTCCCAAAATAGTCTGTGGGTGGGTTACGGTTAGTGTTATGGTGGGTTAGTGTTATGGTGGGTTAATGTTATGGTGGGTTAGTGTTATGGTGGGTTAGGGTCAGAGTTATGGTGGGTTAAGGTTATGGGGGGTTAGTGTTATGGTGGGGTAGTGTTATGGTGGGGTAGTGTTATGGTGGGTTAGTGTTATGGTGGGTTAGTGTTATGGTGGGGTAGTGTTATGGTGGGTTAGTGTTATGGTGGGTTAGTGTTTTGGTTGGGGTAGCGTTATGGTTGGGTAGTGTTATGGTGGGGTAGTGTTATGGTGGGGTAGTTTTATTGTGGGTTAGTGTCATGGTGGGTTAGTGTTATGGTGGGTTAGTGTCATGGTGGGTTAGTGTCATGGTGGGTTTGTGTTATGGTGGGTTAGTGTTATGGTGGGTTAGTGTTTTGGTGGGTTAGTGTTTTGGTTGGGGTAGCGTTATGGTTGGGTAGTGTTATGGTGGGTTTGTGTTATGGTGGGGTAGTGTTATGGTGGGTTAGTGTTATGGTGGGTTAGTGTTTTGGTTGGGGTAGCGTTATGGTTGGGTAGTGTTATGGTGGGGTAGTGTTATGGTGGGGTAGTTTTATTGTGGGTTGGTGTCATGGTGGGTTAGTGTTATGGTGGGTTAGTGTCATGGTGGGTTAGTGTCATGGTGGGTTTGTGTTATGGTGGGGTAGTGTTATGGTGGGTTAGTGTTATGGTGGGTTAGTGTTTTGGTTGGGGTAGCGTTATGGTTGGGTAGTGTTATGGTGGGGTAGTGTTATGGTGGGGTAGTTTTATTGTGGGTTAGTGTCATGGTGGGTTAGTGTTATGGTGGGTTAGTGTCATGGTGGGTTAGTGTTATGGTGGGTTAGTGTTATGGTGCGGTAGTGTTATGGTGGGTTAGTGTTATGGTGGGTTTGTGTTATGGTGGGGTAGTGTTATGGTGGGTTAGTGTTATGGTGGGGTAGTGTTATGGTGGGGTAGCGTTATGTTGTGTTAGTATTATGGTGGGTTAGGGTTAGTGTTATGGTGGGGTAGTGTTATGGTGGGTTAGTGTTATGGTGGGTTAGTGTTATGGTGGGGTAGTGTTTTGGTGGGTTAGTGTTATGGTTGGTTAGTGTTATAGTGGGTTAGTGTTATGGTGGGTTAGTGTTATGGTGGGTTAGTGTTATGGTGGGGTAGTGTTATGGTGGGTTTGTGTTATGGTGGGGTAGGGTTATGGTAGGTTAGTGTGATGGTGGGGTAGTGTTATGGTGGGTTTGTGTTATGATGGGGTAGTGTTATGGTGGGTTAGTGTTATGGTGGGTTAGTGTTATGGTGGGTTAGTGTTATTGTGGGTTAGTGTTATGGTGGGGTAGTGTTATGGTGGGTTAGTGTTATGGTGGGGTAGTGTTATGGTGGGTTAGGGTTAGTGTTATGGTGGGGTAGTGTTATAGTGGGTTAGGGTTAGGGTTAGTGTTATGGTGGGGTAGTGTAATGGTGGGTTAATGTTATGGTGGGTTAGTGTTATGGTGGGGTAGTGTTATGGTGGGTTAGTGTGATGGTGGGTTAGTGTGATGGTGGGGTAGTGTTATGGTGGGTTAGTGTTATGGTGGGGTAGTGTTATGGTGGGGTAGTGTTATGGTGGGTTAGTTTTATGGTGGGTTAGTGTTATGGTGCGGTTGTGTTATGGTGGGTTAGTGTTATGGTGGGTTAGTGTTCTGGTGGGTTAGTGTCATGGTGGGTTAGTGTTATGGTGGGTTAGTGTTATGGTGGGGTAGTGTTATGGTGGGTTAGTGTTATGGTGGGTTAGTGTTATGGTGGGTTAGTGTTATGGTGCGGTAGTGTTATGGTGGGTTAGTGTTATGGTGGGTTAGTGTTATGGTGGGTTAGTGTTATGGTGGGTTAGGGGTAGTGTTATGGTGGGTTAGTGTTATGGTGGGTTAGGGTTAGTGTTATGGTGGGGTAGTGTTATGGTGGGTTAGTGTTATGGTGGGGTAGTGTTATGGTGGGCTAGTGTTATGGTGGGGTAGTGTTATGGTGGGTTAGTGTTATGGTGGGGTTGTGTTATGGTGGGTTAGTGTAATGGTGGGTTAGTGTTATGGTGGGGTAGTGTTATGGTGGGTTAGTGTCATGGTGGGGTAGTGTTATGGTGGGTTAGTGTCATGGTTGGTTAGTGTTATGGTGGGTTAGTGTTATTGTGGGTTATTGTTATGGTGGGGTAGTGTTATGGTGGGTTAGTGTCATGGTTGGTTAGTGTTATGGTGGGTTAGTGTTATGGTGGGTTAGTGTTATGGTGGGGTAGTGTTTAGTGGGGTAGTGTTATGGTGGGGTAGGGTTATGGTGGGTTAGGGTTAGTGTTATGTTGGGTTAGTGTTATGGCGGGTTAGTGTTATGGTGGGTTAGTGTTATGGTGGGTTAGTGTTATGGTGGGGTAGTGTTTAGTGGGGTAGTGTTATGGTGGGGTAGGGTTATGGTGGGTTAGGGTTAGTGTTATGGTGGGTTAGTGTTATGGCGGGTTAGTGTTATGGTGGGTTAGGGTTATGGTGGGTTAGTGTGATGGTGGGTTAGTGTTATGGTGGGTTAGTGTCATGGTGGGTTAGTGTTAGTGTCATGGTGGGGTAGTGTTATGGTGGGTTAGTGTTATGGTGGGTTAGTGTTATGGTGGGTTAGTGTTATGGTGGGGTAGTGTTATGGTGGGTTAGTGTTATGGTGGGGTAGTGTTATGGTGGGTTAATGTTATGGTGGGTTAGTGTTATGGTGGGGTAGTGTTATGGTGGGTTAGTGTTATGGTGGGGTAGTGTTATGCTGGGTTAGTGTGATGGTGGGTTAGTGTGATGGTGGGTTAGTGTTATGGTGGGTTAGTGTGATGGTGGGGTAGTGTTATGGTGGGGTAGTGTTATGGTGGGGTAGTGTTTAGTGGGGTAGTGTTATGGTGGGGTAGGGTTATGGTGGGTTAGGGTTAGTGTTATGGTGGGTTTGTGTTATGGCGGGTTAGTGTTATGGTGGGTTAGGGTTAGTGTTATGGTGGGTTAGGGTTAGTGTCATGGTGGGGTAGTGTTATGGTGGGGTAGTGTTATGGTGGGTTAGTGTCATGGTGGGTTAGTGTTAGTGTCATGGTGGGGTAGTGTTATGGTGGGTTAGTGTTATGGTGGGTTAGTGTTATGGTGGGTTAGTGTTATGGTGGGTTAGTGTTATGGTGGGTTAGTGTTATGGTGGGGTAGTGTTTAGTGGGGTAGTGTTATGGTGGGGTAGGGTTATGGTGGGTTAGGGTTAGTGTTATGGTGGGTTAGTGTTAAGGTGGGGTTAGGGTTATGGTGGGTTAGGGTTAGTGTCATGGTGGGGTAGTGTTATGGTGGGGTAGTGTTATGGTGGGTTAGTGTCATGGTGTGTTAGTGTTAATGTCATGGTGGGGTAGTGTTATGGTGGGTTTGTGTTATGGTGCGGTAGTGTTATGGTGGGTTAGTTTTATGGTGGGTTAGTGTTATGGTGGGTCAGTGTTATGGTGGGGTAGTGTTATGGTGGGTTAGTGTTATGGTGGGTTAGTGTTATGGTAGGTTAGTGTTATGGTGGGGTAGTGTTATGGTGGGTTAGTGTTATGGTGGGTTTGTGTTATGGTGGGGTAGTGTTATGGTAGGTTAGTGTGATGGTGGGGTAGGGTTATGGTGGGTTAGTGTTATGGTGGGTTAGGGTTAGGGTTAGGGTTAGGGTTAGGGTTAGTGTTATGGTGGGGTAGTGTTATGGTGGGTTAGTGTTATGGTGGGGTAGTGTTATGGTGGGTTAGTGTTATGGTGGGTTAGTGTTATGGTAGGTTAGTGTTATGGTGGGGTAGTGTTATGGTGGGTTAGTGTTATGGTAGGTTAGTGTGATGGTGGGGTAGTGTTATGGTGGGTTAGTGTTATGGTGGGTTAGTGTTATGGTAGGTTAGTGTTATGGTGGGGTAGTGTTATGGTGGGTTAGTGTTATGGTGGGTTTGTGTTATGGTGGGTTAGTGTTATGGTGGGGTAGTGTTATGGTGGGTTAGTGTTATGGTGGGTTTGTGTTATGGTGGGTTAGTGTCATGGTGGGTTACTGTTATGGTGGGTTAGTGTTATGGTGGGTTAGTGTTATGGTGGGGTAGTGTTATGGTGGGCTAGTGTTATGGTGGGGTAGTGTTATGGGGGGTTAGTGTCATGGTGGGTTACTGTTATGGTGGGTTAGTGTTATGGTGGGTTAGTGTTATGGTGGGTTAGTGTAATGGTTTGGTAGTGTTATGGTGGGGTAGTGTTATGGTGGGTTAGTGTTATGGTGGGTTAGTGTTATGGTGGGTTAGTGTTATGGTGGGGTAGTGTTATGGTGGGTTAGTTTTATGGTGGGTTAGGGTTAGTGTTATGGTGGGGTTAGGGTTAGTGTTATGGTGGGGTTAGGGTTAGGGTTAGGGTTAGGGTTAGGGTTAGTGTTATGGTGGGGTAGTGTTATGGTGGGTTAGGGTTAGGGTTAGGGTTAGGGTTAGGGTTAGTGTTATGGTGGGGTAGTGTTATGGTGGGTTAGTGTTATGGTGGGGTAGTGTTATGGTGGGTTAGTGTTATGGTGGGGTAGTGTTATGGTGGGGTAGTGTTATGGTGGGTTAGTGTTATGGTGGGTTAGGGTTAGTGTTATGGTGGGTTAGTGTTATGGTGGGGTAGTGTTATGGTGGGTTAGTGTTATGGTGGGTTAGGGTTAGGGTTAGGGTTAGGGTTAGGGTTAGTGTTATGGTAGGTTAGTGTTATGGTAGGTTAGTGTTATGGTGGGTTAGTGTTATGGTGGGGTAGTGTTATGGTGGGTTAATGTTATGGTAGGTTAGTGTTATGGTGGGTTAGTGTTATGGTGGGGTAGTGTTATGGTGGGGTAGTGTTATGGTGGGTTAGTGTTATGGTAGGTTAGTGTGATGGTGGGGTAGTGTTATGGTGGGTTAGTGTTATGGTGGGTTAGTGTTATGGTAGGTTAGTGTTATGGTGGGGTAGTGTTATGGTGGGTTAGTGTTATGGTGGGTTTGTGTTATGGTGGGTTAGTGTTATGGTGGGGTAGTGTTATGGTGGGTTAGTGTTATGGTGGGTTTGTGTTATTGTGGGTTAGTGTTATGGTGGGTTAGTGTTATGGTGGGTTAGTGTTATGGTGGGTTAGTGTTATGGTGGGGTAGTGTTATGGTGGGTTAGTGTTATGGTGGGGTAGTGTTATGGTGGGGTAGTGTTATGGTGGGTTAGTGTCATGGTGGGTTACTGTTATGGTGGGTTAGTGTTATGGTGGGTTAGTGTTATGGTGGGTTAGTGTCATGGTGGGTTACTGTTATGGTGGGTTAGTGTTATGGTGGGGTAGTGTTATGGTGGGGTAGTGTTATGGTGGGCTAGTGTTATGGTGGGGTAGTGTTATGGGGGGTTAGTGTCATGGTGGGTTACTGTTATGGTGGGTTAGTGTTATGGTGGGTTAGTGTTATGGTGGGTTAGTGTAATGGTTTGGTAGTGTTATGGTGGGGTAGTGTTATGGTGGGTTAGTGTTATGGTGGGTTAGTGTTATGGTGGGTTAGTGTTATGGTGGGGTAGTGTTATGGTGGGTTAGTTTTATGGTGGGTTAGGGTTAGTGTTATGGTGGGGTTAGGGTTAGTGTTATGGTGGGGTTAGGGTTAGGGTTAGGGTTAGGGTTAGGGTTAGGGTTAGTGTTATGGTGGGGTAGTGTTATGGTGGGTTAGGGTTAGGGTTAGGGTTAGGGTTAGGGTTAGTGTTATGGTGGGGTAGTGTTATGGTGGGTTAGTGTTATGGTGGGGTAGTGTTATGGTGGGTTAGTGTTATGGTGGGGTAGTGTTATGGTGGGGTAGTGTTATGGTGGGTTAGTGTTATGGTGGGTTAGGGTTAGTGTTATGGTGGGTTAGTGTTATGGTGGGGTAGTGTTATGGTGGGTTAGTGTTATGGTGGGTTAGGGTTAGGGTTAGGGTTAGGGTTAGGGTTAGTGTTATGGTAGGTTAGTGTTATGGTAGGTTAGTGTTATGGTGGGTTAGTGTTATGGTGGGGTAGTGTTATGGTGGGTTAATGTTATGGTAGGTTAGTGTTATGGTGGGTTAGTGTTATGGTGGGGTAGTGTTATGGTGGGGTAGTGTTATGGTGGGTTAATGTTATGGTGGGTTAGTGTTATGGTGGGGTAGTGTGATGGTGGGTTAGTGTGATGGTGGGTTAGTGTTTTATAGGGTTAGTGTTATGGTGGGTTAGTGTTATGGTGGGGTAGTGTTATGGTGGGTTAGTGTTATGGTGGGGTAGTGTTATGGTGGGGTAGTGTTATGGTGGGGTAGTGTTATGGTGGGTTTGTGTGATGGTGGGTTATTGTTATGGTGGGTTATTGTTATGGTGGGGTAGTGTTATGGTGGGGTAGTGTGATGGTGGGTTAGTGTTATGGTGGGTTAGTGTTATGGTGGGGTAGTGTTATGGTGGGGTAGTGTTATGGTGGGTTATTGTTATGGTGGGTTAGTGTTATGGTGGGTTAGTGTTATGGTGGGGTAGTGTTATGGTGGGTTAGTGTTATGGTGGGTTAGTGTTATGGTGGGTTAGTGTTATGGTGGGGTAGTGTTATGGTGGGTTAGGGGTAGTGTTATGGTGGGTTAGGGTTAGTGTTATGGTGGGTTAGTGTTATGGTGGGGTAGTGTGATGGTGGGTTAGTGTTATGGTGGGTTAGTGTTATGGTGGGTTAATGTTATGGTGGGTTATTGTTATGGTGGGGTAGGGTTATGGTGGGGTAGGGTTATGGTGGGTTTGGGTTGGTGTTATGGTGGGTTAGTGTTATGGTGGGTTAATGTTATGGTGGGTTATTGTTATGGTGGGGTAGTGTTATTTTGGGGTAGGGTTATGGTGTGTTTGGGTTGGTGTTATGGTGGGTTAGTGTTATGGTGGGTTAGTGTTATGGTGGGTTAGTGTTATGGTGGGTTAGTGTTATGGTGGGGTAGTGTTATGGTGGGTTAGTGTGATGGTGGGTTAGTGTTATGGTGGGGTAGTGTTATGGTGGGTTAGTGTGATGGTGGGTTAGTGTTATGGTGGGTTATTGTTATGGTGGGGTAGTGTTATGGTGGGTTAGTGTTATGGTGGGGTAGTGTTATGGTGGGTTATTGTTATGGTGGGGTAGGGTTATGGTGGGTTAGTGTTATGGTGGGGTAGTGTTATGGTGGGTTATTGTTATGGTGGGGTAGGGTTATGGTGGGGTAGGGTTATTTTGGGGTAGGGTTATGGTGTGTTTGGGTTGGTGTTATGGTGGGTTAGTGTGATGGTGGGGTAGTGTTATTTTGGGGTAGGGTTATGGTGGGTTTGGGTTGGTGTTATGGTGGGTAAGGATGGATAATGACATTAGAGAGGTAGGTGAGAGGTTGTATTTTCTTTTACTAAAACACAGGTTTGTAGAGCACCGAAGAGGGTTCATACGCACTGCACCAAACCCTCCATGCAGAATGAAGTGGGGTTGTTGCCAAAGAGTTCCCGTGAGGGTGTGATGTCACCTTACTCATAACTTCTGGAGCCAGACTATTCCAGGAATGTCATCGTCATAGTGTCATTTTTTTTTTTACATCTTTATTTAACTAGGCAAGTCAGTTAAGAACATATTCTTATTTTCAATGATGGCCTACCCGGGGAACAGTGGGTTAACTGCCTGTTCAGGGGCAGAACAACAGATTTATACCTTGTCAACTCGGGGGTTTGAACTTGCAACCTTCCGGTTACTAGTCCAACGCTCTAACAACTAGGCTACCCTGCCGCCCCAATACCAATGGTCTCCACAACGTTAAGACAAAACAATGACTTACCAAATGTGTCAGAGTCAGGCACTTGAAAAACTGTGCATCGAGATCCATAACTATTCAGGGAATGCTTGGAAACCAAACTATTGGCAGCTGCCGGTGACTGGCTAGATGGTTTCATAAGTACTACAGGTCTGAACTAGCCATCAGAGGAGCAATCAGGGAAGAATGTACTGAATGTGTTGCTCATATAATGAGTTCTCTGGTCTCCTCATTCAGAAGTCTGTTTGCTGCTAGGTTGATTCTCTACACTGTTTACACAGCAGCAGCATGGCCCGGATGTAGAGAGCACATGATCACTTCTTCTTCTGAGGGGGGGGGGGGGGGGGTCTGGTGTGTAGTCCCAGGGGGTCTGGGGGGGTCTGGTATGTAGTCCCAGGGGGTCTGGGGGGTCTGGTGTGTAGTCCCAGGGGGTCTGGGGGGGTCTGGTATGTAGTCCCAGGGGGTCTGGGGGTGTCAGGTATGTAGTCCCAGGGGGTCTTGGGGGGTCTGGTATGTAGTCCCAGGGGGTCTGGTGGGGTCTGATATGTAGTCCCAGGGGGTCTGGGGGGTCTGGTATGTAGTCACAGGGGGTCTGGAGGGTCTGGTATGTAGTCCCAGGGGGTATGGGGGGGGGGTCTGGTATGTAGTCCCAGGGGCCTGGTGTGTAGTCCCAGGGGGTCTGGGGGGTCTGGTGTGTAGTCCCAGGGGGTCTGGGAGGGTCTGGGGTGGTCTGGTATGTAGTCCCAGGGGGTCTGGGGGGTCTGGTATGTAGTCCCAATGGGTCTGGGGGGTCTGGTATGTAGTCCCAGGGGGTCTAGGAGGGTCTGGCATGTAGTTCCAGGAGGTCTGGGGGAGTCAGGTGTGTAGTCCCAGGAGTTCTGGGGGGTCTGGTGTGTAGTCCCAGGGGGTCTGGGTGAGTCAGTTGTGTTGTACCAGGGGGTCTGGGGGGGTCAGGTGTGTAGTCCCAGGGGGTATGGTGTGTAGTCCCAGGGTGTCTGGGGGGGTCTGGTGTGTAGCCCCAGGGGGTCTGGGGGGGTCTGGTATGTAGTCCCAGGGCGTCTGGGGGGGTCTGGTGAGTAGTCACAGGTGATCTGGGGGGGTCTGTTATGTAGTCACAGGGGGTCTTGGTCTGCTATGTCCCAGGGGGTCTGGGGGGTCTGGTGTGAAGTCCCAGGGGGTCTGGGGGGGTCTGGTGTAGTCCCAGGGGGTCTGGGGGATCTGGTGTGTAGTCCCAGGGGGACTGGGGGGGTCTGTTATGTAGTCACAGGGGGTCTTGGGGGTGTCCTATGTAGTCCCAGGGGTTCTGGTTTGTAGTCCCAGGGGGTCTGGGGGAGTCTGGTTTGTAGTCCCAGGGGGTCTGGGGTCTGGGGGGTCTGAATGGATCTAGGGGGGTCTGGTGTGTAGTCCCAGTGGGTCTGGGGGACCAGGTGTGTAGTCCCAGGAGGTCTGGGGGGCCAGGTGTGTAGTCCCAGGAGTTCTGGGGGGTCTGGTGTGTATAGTCCCAGGAGGTCTGGGGGGGGGGGGGGGGGGATCTGGTGTGTATTCCCAGGAGGAATTGGTTGTCTGGGGGGCCAGGTGTGTAGTACCAGGGGGTCTGGGGGAGTCAGGTGTGTAGTCCCAGGAGGTCTTGGGTGTCTGGGAGAGTCAGGTGTGTAGTCCCAGGGGGTCTGGGGGAGTCTGGTGTGTAGTCCCAGGGGGTCTGGGGGGGTCTGGTATGTAGTCCCAGGGGGTCTGGTGGGGTCTGATATGTAGTCCCAGGGGGTCTGGGGGGTCTGGTATGTAGTCCCAGGGGGTCTGGAGGGTCTGGTATGTAGTCCCAGGGGGTCTGGTGGGGTCTGATATGTAGTCCCAGGGGGTCTGGGGGGTCTGGTATGTAGTCACAGGGGGTCTGGAGGGTCTGGTATGTAGTCCCAGGGGGTATGGGGGGGGGGTCTGGTATGTAGTCCCAGGGGCCTGGTGTGTAGTCCCAGGGGGTCTGGGGGGTCTGGTGTGTAGTCCCAGGGGGTCTGGGAGGGTCTGGGGTGGTCTGGTATGTAGTCCCAGGGGGTCTGGGGGGTCTGGTATGTAGTCCCAATGGGTCTGGGGGGTCTGGTATGTAGTCCCAGGGGGTCTAGGAGGGTCTGGCATGTAGTTCCAGGAGGTCTGGGGGAGTCAGGTGTGTAGTCCCAGGAGTTCTGGGGGGTCTGGTGTGTAGTCCCAGGGGGTCTGGGTGAGTCAGTTGTGTTGTACCAGGGGGTCTGGGGGGGTCAGGTGTGTAGTCCCAGGGGGTATGGTGTGTAGTCCCAGGGTGTCTGGGGGGGTCTGGTGTGTAGCCCCAGGGGGTCTGGGGGGGTCTGGTATGTAGTCCCAGGGCGTCTGGGGGGGTCTGGTGAGTAGTCACAGGTGATCTGGGGGGGTCTGTTATGTAGTCACAGGGGGTCTTGGTCTGCTATGTCCCAGGGGGTCTGGGGGGTCTGGTGTGAAGTCCCAGGGGGTCTGGGGGGGTCTGGTGTAGTCCCAGGGGGTCTGGGGGATCTGGTGTGTAGTCCCAGGGGGACTGGGGGGGTCTGTTATGTAGTCACAGGGGGTCTTGGGGGTGTCCTATGTAGTCCCAGGGGTTCTGGTTTGTAGTCCCAGGGGGTCTGGGGGAGTCTGGTTTGTAGTCCCAGGGGGTCTGGGGTCTGGGGGGTCTGAATGGATCTAGGGGGGTCTGGTGTGTAGTCCCAGTGGGTCTGGGGGACCAGGTGTGTAGTCCCAGGAGGTCTGGGGGGCCAGGTGTGTAGTCCCAGGAGTTCTGGGGGGTCTGGTGTGTATAGTCCCAGGAGGTCTGGGGGGGGGGGGGGGGGGATCTGGTGTGTATTCCCAGGAGGAATTGGTTGTCTGGGGGGCCAGGTGTGTAGTACCAGGGGGTCTGGGGGAGTCAGGTGTGTAGTCCCAGGAGGTCTTGGGTGTCTGGGAGAGTCAGGTGTGTAGTCCCAGGGGGTCTGGGGGAGTCTGGTGTGTAGTCCCAGGGGGTCTGGGGGGGTCTGGTATGTAGTCCCAGGGGGTCTGGTGGGGTCTGATATGTAGTCCCAGGGGGTCTGGGGGGTCTGGTATGTAGTCCCAGGGGGTCTGGAGGGTCTGGTATGTAGTCCCAGGGGGTATGGGGGGGTCTGGGGGGGGTCTGGTATGTAGTCCCAGGGGCCTGGTGTGTAGTCCCAGGGGGTCTGGGGGGTCTGGTGTGTAGTCCCAGGGGGTCTGGGAGGGTCTGGGGTGGTCTGGTATGTAGTCCCAGGGGGTCTGGGTGGTCTGGTATGTAGTCCCAATGGGTCTGGGGGGTCTGGTATGTAGTCCCAGGGGGTCTAGGAGGGTCTGGCATGTAGTTCCAGGAGGTCTGGGGGAGTCAGGTGTGTAGTCCCAGGAGTTCTGGGGGGTCTGGTGTGTAGTCCCAGGGGGTCTGGGTGAGTCAGGTGTGTTGTACCAGGAGTTCTGGGGGGTCTGGTGTGTAGTCCCAGGGGGTCTGGGTGAGTCAGGTGTGTTGTACCAGGGGGTCTGGGGGGGGTCAGGTGTGTAGTCCCAGGGGGTATGGTGTGTAGTCCCAGGGTGTCTGGGGGGGTCTGGTGTGTAGCCCCAGGGGGTCTGGGGGGGTCTGGTATGTAGTCCCAGGGCGTCTGGGGGGGTCTGGTGTGTAGTCACAGGTGATCTGGGGGGGTCTGTTATGTAGTCACAGGGGGTCTTGGTCTGCTATGTCCCAGGGGGTCTGGGGGGTCTGGTGTGAAGTCCCAGGGGGTCTGGGGGGGTCTGGTGTAGTCCCAGGGGGTCTGGGGGATCTGGTGTGTAGTCCCAGGGGGACTGGGGGGGTCTGTTATGTAGTCACAGGGGGTCTTGGGGGTGTCCTATGTAGTCCCAGGGGTTCTGGTTTGTAGTCCCAGGGGGTCTGGGGGAGTCTGGTTTGTAGTCCCAGGGGGTCTGGGGTCTGGGGGGTCTGAATGGATCTAGGGGGGTCTGGTGTGTAGTCCCAGTGGGTCTGGGGGACCAGGTGTGTAGTCCCAGGAGGTCTGGGGGGCCAGGTGTGTAGTCCCAGGAGTTCTGGGGGGTCTGGTGTGTAGTCCCAGGAGGTCTGGGGGGGGGGGGGATCTTGTGTGTATTCCCAGGAGGAATTGGTTGTCTGGGGGGCCAGGTGTGTAGTACCAGGGGGTCTGGGGGAGTCAGGTGTGTAGTCCCAGGAGGTCTTGGGTGTCTGGGGGAGTCAGGTGTGTAGTCCCAGGGGGTCTGGGGGAGTCTGGTGTGTAGTCCCAGGGGGTCTGGGGGGGTCTGGTATGTAGTCCCAGGGGGTCTGGGGGGGTCTGGTATGTAGTCCCAGGGCGTCTGGGGGGGTCTGGTGTGTAGTCACAGGTGATCTGGGGGGGTCTGTTATGTAGTCACAGGGGGTCTTGGTCTGCTATGTAGTCCCAGGGGGTCTGGGGGCGTCTGGTATGTAGCCCCAGGGGGTCTGGGGGGTCTGGTGTGAAGTCCCAGGGGGTCTGGGGGGGTCTGGTGTAGTCCCAGGGGGTCTGGGGGGTCTGGTGTGTTGTCCCAGGGGGTCTGGGGGGGTCTGTTATGTAGTCCCAGGGGGTCTGGGGTCTGGGGGGTCTGAATGGATCTAGGGGGGTCCGGTGTGTAGTCCCAGTGGGTCTGGGGGGCCAGGTGTGTAGTCCCAGGAGGTCTGGGGGGCCAGGTGTGTAGTCCCAGGAGTTCTGGGGGGTCTGGTGTGTAGTCCCAGGAGGTCTGGGGGGGGGGGTCTGGTGTGTATTCCCAGGGGGTCTGGGGGGTCTGGTGTGTAGTCCCAGGGGGTCCGGGGGGTCTGGTATGTAGTCCCAGGGGGTCTGGGGGGTCTGGTGTGTAGTCCTAGGGGGTCTGGGGGGGTCTGATATGTAGTCCCAGAGGGTCTGGGGGGTCTGGTATGTAGTCCCAGGGGGTCTGGAGGGTCTGGTATGTAGTCCCAGGGGGTATGGGGGGGGTCTGGGGGGGGTCTGTTATGTAGTCCCAGAGGGTCTGGGGGGTCTGGTATGTATTCTCAGGGGGTCTGGGGGGTCTGGTGTGTAGTCCCAGGGGGTCTGGGAGGGTCTGGGGTGGTCTGCTGTGTAGTCCCAGGGGGTCTGGGGGGTCTGGTATGTAGTCCCAATGGGTCTGGGGGGTCTGGTATGTAGCCCCAGGCGGTCTAGGGGGGTCTGGCATGTAGTCCCAGGAGGTCTGGGGGAGTCAGGTGTGTAGTCCCAGGAGTTCTGGGGGGTCTGGTGTGTAGTCCCAGGGGGTCTGGGTGAGTCAGGTGTGTTGTCCCAGGGGGTCTGGGGGGGTCAGGTGTGTAGTCCCAGGGGGTATGGTGTGTAGTCCCAGGGTGTCTGGGGGGGTCTGGTGTGTAGCCCCAGGGGGTCTGGGGGGGTCTTGTATGTAGTCCCAGGGCGTCTGGTGGGGTCTGGTGTGTAGTCACAGGTGATCTGGGGGGGTCTGTTATGTAGTCACAGGGGGTCTTTGTCTGCTATGTAGTCCCAGGGGGTCTAGGGGCGTCTGGTATGTAGTCCCAGGGGGTCTGGGGGGTCTGGTGTGAAGTACCAGGGGGTCTGGGGGGGTCTGGTGTAGTCCCAGGGGGTCTGGGGGGTCTGGTGTGTAGTCCCAGGGGGTCTGGGGGGGTCTGTTATGTAGTCACAGGGGGTCTTGGGGGTGTCCTATGTAGTCCCAGGGGTTCTGGTTTGTAGTCCCAAGGGGTCTGGGGGAGTCTGGTTTGTAGTCCCAGGGGGTCTGGGGGGTCTGACTGGATCTAGGGGGGTCTGGTGTGTAGTCCCAGTTGGTCTGGGGGGCCAGGTGTGTAGTCCCAGGAGGTCTGGGGGGCCAGGTGTGTAGTCCCAGGAGTTCTGGGGGGTCTGGTGTGTAGTCCCAGGAGGTCTGGGGGGGGGGGGGGGGTCTGGTGTGTATTCCCAGGAGGAATTGGTTGTCTGGGGGGGCCAGGTGTGTAGTACCAGGGGGTCTGGGGGAGTCAGGTGTGTAGTCCCAGGAGGTCTTGGGTGTCTGGGGGAGTCAGGTGTGTAGTCCCAGGGGGTCTGGGGGAGTCTGGTGTGTAGTCCCAGGGGGTCTGGGGAGGTCTGGTATGTAGTCCCAGGGGGTCTGGGGGGGTCTGGTATGTAGTCCCAGGGCGTCTGGGGGGGTCTGGTGTGTAGTCACAGGTGATCTGTGGGGGTCTGTTATGTAGTCACAGGGGGTCTTGGTCTGCTATGTAGTCCCAGGGGGTCTGGGGGGGTCTGGTGTAGTTCCAGGGGGTCTGGGGGGTCTGGTGTGTAGTCCCAGGGGGTCTGGGGGGTCTGGTGTAGTCCCAGTCGTCTGGGGGGTCTGGTGTGTAGTCCCATGGGGTCTGGGGGGGTCTGTTATGTAGTCACAGGGGGTCTTGGGGGTGTCCTATGTAGTCCCAGGGGTTCTGGTTTGTAGTCCCAGGGGGTCTGGGGGAGTCTGGTTTGTAGTCCCAGGGGTCTGGGGTCTGGGGGGTCTGAATGGATCTAGGGGGGTCTGGTGTGTAGTCCCAGTGGGTCTGGGGGGCCAGGTGTGTAGTCCCAGGAGGTCTGGGGGCCAGGTGTGTAGTCCCAGGAGTTCTGGGGGGTCTGGTGTGTAGTCCCAGGAGGTCTGGGGGAGTGGGGGGTCTGGTGTGTATTCCCAGGAGGAATTGGTTGTCTGGGGGTGCCAGGTGTGTAGTACCAGGGGGTCTGGGGGAGTCAGGTGTGTAGTCCCAGGAGGTCTTGGGTGTCTGGGGGAGTCAGGTGTGTAGTCCCAGGGGGTCTGGAGGAGTCAGGTGTGTAGTCCCAGGGGGTCTGGGGGGGTCTGGTGTGTAGTCACAGGTGGTCTGGGGGGGTCTGTTATGTAGTCACGGGGGGTCTTGGGGGTCTGCTATGTAGTCCCAGGGGGTCTTGGGGCGTCTGGTATGTAGTCCCAGGGGTCTGGGGGGTCTGGTGTGAAGTCCCAGGGGTTCTGGGGGGCTCTGGTGTGGTCTGCTGTGTAGTCCCAGGGGGTCTGGGGGGTCTGGTATGTAGTCCCAATGGGTCTGGGGGTCTGGTATGTAGCCCCAGGGGGTCTAGGGGGGTCTGGCATGTAGTCCCAGGAGGTCTGGGGGAGTCAGGTGTGTAGTCCCAGGAGTTCTGGGGGGTCTGGTGTGTAGTCCCAGGGGGTCTGGGTGAGTCAGGTGTGTTGTCCCAGGGGGTCTGGGGGGGTCAGGTGTGTAGTCCCAGGGGGTATGGTGTGTAGTCCCAGGGTGTCTGGGGGGGTCTGGTGTGTAGCCCCAGGGGGTCTGGGGGGGTCTTGTATGTAGTCCCAGGGCGTCTGGTGGGGTCTGGTGTGTAGTCACAGGTGATCTGGGGGGGTCTGTTATGTAGTCACAGGGGGTCTTTCTCTGCTATGTAGTCCTAGGGGGTCTGGGGGCGTCTGGTATGTAGTCCCAGGGGGTCTGGGGGGTCTGGTGTGAAGTACCAGGGGGTCTGGGGGGGTCTGGTGTAGTCCCAGGGGGTCTGGGGGGTCTGGTGTGTAGTCCCAGGGGGTCTGGGGGGGTCTGTTATGTAGTCACAGGGGGTCTTGGGGGTGTCCTATGTAGTCCCAGGGGTTCTGGTTTGTAGTCCCAGGGGGTCCGGGGGAGTCTGGTTTGTAGTCCCAGGGGGTCTGGGGTCTGGGGGGTCTGAATGGATCTAGGGGGGTCTGGTGTGTAGTCCCAGTGGGTCTGGGGGGCCAGGTGTGTAGTCCCAGGAGGTCTGGGGGGCCAGGTGTGTAGTCCCAGGAGGTCTGGGGGGCCAGGTGTGTAGTCCCAGGAGTTCTGGGGGGTCTGGTGTGTAGTCCCAGGAGGTCTGAGGGGGGGGGGGTCTGGTGTGTATTCCCAGGAGGAATTGGTTGTCTGGGGGGGCCAGGTGTGTAGTACCAGGGGGTCTGGGGGAGTCAGGTGTGTAGTCCCAGGAGGTCTTGGGTGTCTGGGGGAGTCAGGTGTGTTGTCCCAGGGGGTCTGGGGGAGTCTGGTGTGTAGTCCCAGGGGGTCTGGGGAGGTCTGGTATGTAGTCCCAGGGGGTCTGGGGGGGTCTGGTATGTAGTCCCAGGGCGTCTGGGGGGGTCTGGTGTGTAGTCACAGGTGATCTGTGGGGGTCTGTTATGTAGTCACAGGGGGTCTTGGTCTGCTATGTAGTCCCAGGGGGTCTGGGGGCGTCTGGTATGTAGTCCCAGGGGGTCTGGGGGGTCTGGTGTGAAGTCCCAGGGGGTCTGGGGGGGTCTGGTGTAGTTCCAGGGGGTCTGGGGGGTCTGGTGTGTAGTCCCAGGGGGTCTGGGGGGTCTGGTGTAGTCCCAGTCGTCTGGGGGGTCTGGTGTGTAGTCCCATGGGGTCTGGGGGGGTCTGTTATGTAGTCACAGGGGGTCTTGGGGGTGTCCTATGTAGTCCCAGGGGTTCTGGTTTGTAGTCCCAGGGGGTCTGGGGGAGTCTGGTTTGTAGTCCCAGGGGGTCTGGGGTCTGGGGGGTCTGAATGGATCTAGGGGGGTCTGGTGTGTAGTCCCAGTGGGTCTGGGGGGCCAGGTGTGTAGTCCCAGGAGGTCTGGGGGCCAGGTGTGTAGTCCCAGGAGTTCTGGGGGGTCTGGTGTGTAGTCCCAGGAGGTCTGGGGGAGTGGGGGGTCTGGTGTGTATTCCCAGGAGGAATTGGTTGTCTGGGGGTGCCAGGTGTGTAGTACCAGGGGGTCTGGGGGAGTCAGGTGTGTAGTCCCAGGAGGTCTTGGGTGTCTGGGGGAGTCAGGTGTGTAGTCCCAGGGGGTCTGGGGGAGTCAGGTGTGTAGTCCCAGGGGGTCTGGGGGGGTCTGGTGTGTAGTCACAGGTGGTCTGGTGGAGTCTGTTATGTAGTCACGGGGGGTCTTGGGGGTCTGCTATGTAGTCCCAGGGGGTCTTGGGGCGTCTGGTATGTAGTCCCAGGGGTCTGGGGGGTCTGGTGTGAAGTCCCAGGGGTTCTGGGGGGCTCTGGTGTAGTCCCAGGGGGTCTGGGGGGTCTGGTGTGTAGTCCCAGGGGGTCTGGGGGGGTCTGTTATGTTGTCACAGGGGGTCTTGGGGGTGTCCTATGTAGTCCCAGGGGTTCTGGTTTGTAGTCCCAGGGGGTCTGGGGGAGTCTGGTTTGTAGTCCCAGGGGGTCTGGTGTCTGGGGGGTCTGAATGGATCTACGGGGGTCTTGTGTGTAGTCCCAGTGGGTCTGGGGGGCCAGGTGTGTAGTCCCAGGAGGTCTGGGGGGCCAGGTGTGTAGTCCCAGGAGTTCTGGGGGGGTCTGGTGTGTAGTCCCAGGAGGTCTTGGTTGTCTGGGGATGCCATGTGTGTAGTACCAGGGTGTCTGGGGGAGTCAGGTGTGTAGTCCCAGGAGGTCTTGGGTGTCTGGGGGAGTCAGGTGTGTAGTCCCAGGGGGTCTGGGGGAGTCTTGTGTGTAGTACCAGGGGGTATGGTGTGTTGTCCCAGGGGGTCTGAGGGGTCTGGTGTGTAGCTCCAGGGGGTATGGGGGCGTCTGGTATGTAGTCCCAGGGGGTCTGGGGGGTCTGGTGTGTAGTCCCAGGGGGTCTGGGGGCGTCTGGTAGGTAGTTCCAGGGGGTCTGGGGGGTCCGGTGTGTAGTCCCAGGGGGTCTGAGGGGTCTGGTATGTAGTCCCAGGGGGTCTGGGGGGTCTGGTGTGTAGTCCCAGGGCGTCTGGGGGGGTCTGTTATGTAGTCTCAAGGGGTCTTTTGGGTCTGGTATGTAGTCCCAGAGGTTCTGGTGTGCAGTCGCAGGGGGTCTGGGGTCTGGGGGGTCTGGTGTGTAGTCCCAGTGGGTCTGGGGGGCCAGGTGTGTAGTCCAAGGAGGTCTGGGGGGGTCTGGTGTGTAGTCCCAGGAGGTCTGGGGGGGTCTGGTGTGTATTCCAAGGAGGTCTTGGTTGTCTGGGGGGCCAGGTGTGTAGTCCCAGGGGGTCTGGGGGAGTCAGGTGTGTAGTCCCAGGGGGTCTTGGGTGTCTGGGGGAGTCTGGTGTGTAGTCCCAGGGGGTCTGGGGGAGTCAGGTGTGTAGTCCCAGGGGGTTTTGGGTGTCTGGGGGGAGGTCTGGTGTGTAGTCCCAGGGGGTCTGAGGGAGTCAGGTGTGTAGTCCCAGGGGGTCTTGGGTGTCTGGGGGGGCCAGGTGTGTGGTCCCAGGGTGTCTTGGGTGTCAGGGGGGGGCCTAATGTGTAGTCCCAGGGGGTCTTGGGTGTCTGGGGGGGCCAGGTGTGTAGTCCCAGGGGGTCTGGGGGAGTCAGGTGTGTAGTCCCAGGAGGTCTGGGGGGGGGGGGTCAGGTGTGTATTCCAAGGAGGTCTTGGTTGTCTGGGGGACCAGGTGTGTAGTCCCAGGGGGTCTGGGGGAGTCAGGTGTGTAGTCCCAGGGGGTCTTGGGTGTCTGGGGGAGTCTGGTGTGTAGTCCCAGGGGGTCTGGGGGGTCTGGTCTGAAGTCCCAGGGGGTCTGGGGGGGTCTGGTGTAGTACCAGGGGGTCTGGGGGAGTCAGGTGTGTAGTCCCAGGAGGTCTTGGGTGTCTGGGGGAGTCAGGTGTGTAGTACCAGGGGGTCTGGGGGGGTCAGGTGTGTAGTCCCAGGGGGTATGGTGTGTAGTCCCAGGGGGTCTGGGGGGGTCTGGTGTGTAGTCACAGGTGGTCTGGGGGGGTCTGTTATGTAGTCACGGGGGGTCTTGGGGGTCTGCTATGTAGTCCCAGGGGGTCTGGGGGGGGGGGTCTGGTGTGTATTCCCAGGAGGAATTGGTTGTCTGGGGGTGCCAGGTGTGTAGTACCAGGGGGTCTGGGGGGTCTGGTGTGTAGTCCCAGGAGGTCTGGGGGGGGGGGGGGGGTCTGGTGTGTATTCCCAGGAGGAATTGGTTGTCTGGGGGGGCCAGGTGTGTAGTACCAGGGGGTCTGGGGGAGTCAGGTGTGTAGTCCCAGGAGGTCTTGGGTGTCTGGGGGAGTCAGGTGTGTAGTCCCAGGGGGTCTGGGGGAGTCTGGTGTGTAGTCCCAGGGGTCTGGGGAGGTCTGGTATGTAGTCCCAGGGGGTCTGGGGGGGTCTGGTATGTAGTCCCAGGGCGTCTGGGGGGGTCTGGTGTGTAGTCACAGGTGATCTGTGGGGGTCTGTTATGTAGTCACAGGGGGTCTTGGTCTGCTATGTAGTCCCAGGGGGTCTGGGGGCGTCTGGTATGTAGTCCCAGGGGGTCTGGGGGGTCTGGTGTGAAGTCCCAGGGGGTCTGGGGGGGTCTGGTGTAGTTCCAGGGGGTCTGGGGGGTCTGGTGTGTAGTCCCAGGGGGTCTGGGGGGTCTGGTGTAGTCCCAGGCGTCTGGGGGGTCTGGTGTGTAGTCCCATGGGGTCTGGGGGGGTCTGTTATGTAGTCACAGGGGGTCTTGGGGGTGTCCTATGTAGTCCCAGGGGTTCTGGTTTGTAGTCCCAGGAGGTCTGGGGGCCAGGTGTGTAGTCCCAGGAGTTCTGGGGGGTCTGGTGTGTAGTCCCAGGAGGTCTGGGGGGGGGGGGTCTGGTGCCAGGTGTGTAGTACCAGGGGGTCTGGGGGGGTCAGGTGTGTAGTCCCAGGGGGTATGGTGTGTAGTCCCAGGGGGTCTGGGGGGGTCTGGTGTGTAGTCACAGGTGGTCTGGGGGGGTCTGTTATGTAGTCACGGGGGGTCTTGGGGGTCTGCTATGTAGTCCCAGGGGGTCTGGGGGCGTCTGGTATGTAGTCCCAGGGGTCTGGCGGGTCTGGTGTGAAGTCCCAGGGGTTCTGGGGGGGGTCTGGTGTAGTCCCAGGGGGTCTGGGGGGGTCTGTTATGTTGTCACAGGGGGTCTTGGGGGTGTCCTATGTAGTCCCAGGGGTTCTGGTTTGTAGTCCCAGGGGGTCTGGGGGAGTCTGGTTTGTAGTCCCAGGGGGTCTGGTGTCTGGGGGGTCTGAATGGATCTACGGGGGTCTGGTGTGTAGTCCCAGTGGGTCTGGGGGGCCTGGTGTGTAGTCCCAGGAGGTCTGGGGGGGTCTGGTGTGTAGTCCCAGGAGGTCTTGGTTGTCTGGGGATGCCATGTGTGTAGTACCAGGGTGTCTGGGGGAGTCAGGTGTGTAGTCCCAGGAGGTCTTGGGTGTCTGGGGGAGTCAGGTGTGTAGTCCCAGGGGGTCTGGGGGAGTCTTGTGTGTAGTCCCAGGGGGTATGGTGTGTTGTCCCAGGGGGTCTGAGGGGTCTGGTGTGTAGCTCCAGGGGGTATGGGGGCGTCTGGTGTGTAGTCCCAGGGCGTCTGGGGGGGTCTGTTATGTAGTCACAAGTGGTCTTTTGGGTCTGGTATGTAGTCCCAGGGGTTCTGGTGTGTAGTCGCAGGGGGTCTGGGGTCTGGGGGGTCTGGTGTGTAGTCCCAGTGGGTCTGGGGGGCCAAGTGTGTAGTCCAAGGAGGTCTGGGGGGGTCTGGTGTGTAGTCCCAGGAGGTCTGGGGGGGTCTGGTGTGTATTCCAAGGAGGTCTTGGTTGTCGGGGGGCCAGGTGTGTAGTCCCAGGGGGTCTGGGGGAGTCAGGTGTGTTGTCCCAGGGGGTCTTGGGTGTCTGGGGGAGTCTGGTGTGTAGTCCCAGGGGGTCTGGGGGAGTCAGGTGTGTAGTCCCAGGAGGTCTAGGGGGTCTGGTGTGTAGTCCCAGGAGGTCTGGGGGGGTCAGGTGTGTAGTCCCAGGGGGTCTAGGGGAGTCAGGTGTGTAGTCCCAGGAGGTCTGGGGGGGGGTCAGGTTTGTTGTTCCAGGGGGTCTGGGGGAGTCATGTGTGTAGTCCCAGGAGGTCTGGGGGGTCTGGTGTGTAGTCCCAGGAGGTCTTGGGGGGGGGGTCTGGTGTGTAGTCCCAGGGGGTCTGGGGGGTCTGTGGGGGCCAGGTGTGTAGTCCCAGGGGGTCTGGGGGAGTCAGGTGTGTAGTCCCAGGAGGTCTGGGGGTCTGGTATGTAGTCCCAGGGGGTCTGGGGGGTCTGGTGTGTAGACCCAGGGGTCTGGGGGGGTCTGTTAAGTATTCCCAGGGGGTCTTTGGTGTCTGGTATGTAGTCCCAGGGATTCTGGTGTGTTGTCCCAGGGGGTCTGGGGGGTCTGGTGTGTAGTCCCAGGGTGTCTGGGGGGGTCTGGTATGTAGTCCCAGGGGTTCTTGTGTGAAGTCCCAGGGGGTCTGGTGGGGTCTGGTTTGTAGTCCCAGGGGGTCTGGGGTCTGGGGGATCTGGTGTGTAGTCCCAGGGGGTCTGAAGGGATCTGGGGGGGTCTGGTGTGTAGTCTCAGTGGGTCTGGGGGCCAGGTGTGTAGTCCCAGGAGGTCTGGGGGGGGGGTCTGGTGTGTATTCCCAGGGGTTCTTGGGTTTCTGGGGGGGCCAGGTGTGTGGTCCCAGGTGGTCTTGGGTGTCTGGGGGGGCCAGGTGTGTAGTCCCAGGGGGTCTGGGGGAGTCAGGTATGTAGTCCCAGGAGGTCAGGGGGGGGGTTAGGTGTGTAGTTCCAGGGGGTCTGGGGGAGTCATGTGTGTAGTCCCAGGAGGTCTGGGGGGTCTGGTGTGTAGTCCCAGGAGGTCTTGGGGGGGTCTGGTGTGTAGTCCCAGGGGGTCTGGGGGGTCTGTGGGGTCCAGGTGTGTAGTCCCAGGGGGTCTGGGGGAGTCAGGTGTGTAGTCCCAGGAGGTCTGGGGGGTCTGGTGTGTAGTCCCAGGGGGTCTGGGGGGGACATGTATGTAGTCCCAGGGGGTCTGGGGGGTCTGGTGTGTAGTCCCAGGGGGTCTGGGGGGGTCTGTTAAGTATTCCCAGGGGGTCTTGGGGGTCTGGTATGTAGTCCCAGGGGTTCTGGTGTGTAGTCCCAGTGGGTCTGGGGGGGTCTGGTTTGTAGTCCCAGGGGGTCTGGGGTCTGGGGGGTCTGGTGTGTAGTCACAGGGGGTCTGAAGGGATCTGGGGGGGTCTGGTGTGTAGTCCCAGTGGGTCTGGGGGGCCAGGTGTGTAGTCCCAGGAGGTCTGGGGGAGTCAGGTGTGTAGTCCCAGGTGGTCTTGGGTGTCTTGGGGAGTCTGGTGTGTATTCCCAGGGGTTCTTGGTTGTCTGGGGGGGCCAGGTGTGTGGTCCCAGGGGGTCTGGGGGAGTCAGTTGTGTAGTCCCAGGGGGTCTTGGGTGTCTTGGGGAGTCTGGTGTGTAGTCCCAGGGAGTCTGGGGGAGTCAGGTGTGTAGTCCTAGGGGGTCTTGGGTGTCTGGGGGGGGGTCTAGTTTGTAGTCCCAGGGGGTCTGGGGGAGTCAGGTGTGTAGTCCCAAGGGTTCTTGGGTGTCTGGGGGGCCAGGTGTGTAGTCCCAGGGGGTCTTGGGTGTCTGGGGGGGTCTGGTGTGTAGTCGCAAGGGGTCTGGGGGGGGGGGTCTGGTGTGTAGTCCCAGGGGGTCTTGGTTGTCTCGGGGGGTCTGGTGTGTAGTCCCAGGGGGTCTGGGGGGTCTGGTGTAGTCCCAGGCGTCTGGGGGGTCTGGTGTGTAGTCCCATGGGGTCTGGGGGGGTCTGTTATGTAGTCACAGGGGGTCTTGGGGGTGTCCTATGTAGTCCCAGGGGTTCTGGTTTGTAGTCCCAGGAGGTCTGGGGGCCAGGTGTGTAGTCCCAGGAGTTCTGGGGGGTCTGGTGTGTAGTCCCAGGAGGTCTGGGGGGGGGGGGGTCTGGTGCCAGGTGTGTAGTACCAGGGGGTCTGGGGGGGTCAGGTGTGTAGTCCCAGGGGGTATGGTGTGTAGTCCCAGGGGGTCTGGGGGGGTCTGGTGTGTAGTCACAGGTGGTCTGGGGGGGTCTGTTATGTAGTCACGGGGGGTCTTGGGGGTCTGCTATGTAGTCCCAGGGGGTCTGGGGGCGTCTGGTATGTAGTCCCAGGGGTCTGGCGGGTCTGGTGTGAAGTCCCAGGGGTTCTGGGGGGGGTCTGGTGTAGTCCCAGGGGGTCTGGGGGGTCTGTTATGTTGTCACAGGGGGTCTTGGGGGTGTCCTATGTAGTCCCAGGGGTTCTGGTTTGTAGTCCCAGGGGGTCTGGGGGAGTCTGGTTTGTAGTCCCAGGGGGTCTGGTGTCTGGGGGGTCTGAATGGATCTACGGGGGTCTGGTGTGTAGTCCCAGTGGGTCTGGGGGGCCTGGTGTGTAGTCCCAGGAGGTCTGGGGGGGTCTGGTGTGTAGTCCCAGGAGGTCTTGGTTGTCTGGGGATGCCATGTGTGTAGTACCAGGGTGTCTGGGGGAGTCAGGTGTGTAGTCCCAGGAGGTCTTGGGTGTCTGGGGGAGTCAGGTGTGTAGTCCCAGGGGGTCTGGGGGAGTCTTGTGTGTAGTCCCAGGGGGTATGGTGTGTTGTCCCAGGGGGTCTGAGGGGTCTGGTGTGTAGCTCCAGGGGGTATGGGGGCGTCTGGTATGTAGTCCCAGGGGGTCTGAGGGGTCTGGTATGTAGTCCCAGGGGGTCTGGGGGGTCTGGTGTGTAGTCCCAGGGCGTCTGGGGGGGTCTGTTATGTAGTCACAAGGGGTCTTTTGGGTCTGGTATGTAGTCCCAGGGGTTCTGGTGTGTAGTCGCAGGGGGTCTGGGGTCTGGGGGGTCTGGTGTGTAGTCCCAGTGGGTCTGGGGGGCCAGGTGTGTAGTCCAAGGAGGTCTGGGGGGGTCTGGTGTGTAGTCCCAGGAGGTCTGGGGGGGTCTGGTGTGTATTCCAAGGAGGTCTTGGTTGTCTGGGGGGCCAGGTGTGTAGTCCCAGGGGGTCTGGGGGAGTCAGGTGTGTTGTCCCAGGGGGTCTTGGGTGTCTGGGGGAGTCTGGTGTGTAGTCCCAGGGGGTCTGGGGGAGTCAGGTGTGTAGTCCCAGGAGGTCTAGGGGGTCTGGTGTGTAGTCCCAGGAGGTCTGGGGGGGTCAGGTGTGTAGTCCCAGGGGGTCTAGGGGAGTCAGGTGTGTAGTCCCAGGAGGTCTGGGGGGGGGTCAGGTTTGTAGTTCCAGGGGGTCTGGGGGAGTCATGTGTGTAGTCCCAGGAGGTCTGGGGGGTCTGGTGTGTAGTCCCAGGAGGTCTTGGGGGGGGGGTCTGGTGTGTAGTCCCAGGGGGTCTGGGGGGTCTGTGGGGGCCAGGTGTGTAGTCCCAGGGGGTCTGGGGGAGTCAGGTGTGTAGTCCCAGGAGGTCTGGGGGTCTGGTGTGTAGTCCCAGATGGTCTGGGGGGGTCTGGTATGTAGTCCCAGGGGGTCTGGGGGGTCTGGTGTGTAGACCCAGGGGTCTGGGGGGGTCTGTTAAGTATTCCCAGGGGGTCTTTGGTGTCTGGTATGTAGTCCCAGGGATTCTGGTGTGTTGTCCCAGGGGGTCTGGGGGGTCTGGTGTGTAGTCCCAGGGTGTCTGGGGGGGTCTGGTATGTAGTCCCAGGGGTTCTTGTGTGAAGTCCCAGGGGGTCTGGTGGGGTCTGGTTTGTAGTCCCAGGGGGTCTGGGGTCTGGGGGATCTGGTGTGTAGTCCCAGGGGGTCTGAAGGGATCTGGGGGGGTCTGGTGTGTAGTCTCAGTGGGTCTGGGGGGCCAGGTGTGTAGTCCCAGGAGGTCTGGGGGGGGGGGGTCTGGTGTGTATTCCCAGGGGTTCTTGGGTTTCTGGGGGGGCCAGGTGTGTGGTCCCAGGTGGTCTTGGGTGTCTGGGGGGGCCAGGTGTGTAGTCCCAGGGGGTCTGGGGGAGTCAGGTATGTAGTCCCAGGAGGTCAGGGGGGGGTTAGGTGTGTAGTTCCAGGGGGTCTGGGGGAGTCATGTGTGTAGTCCCAGGAGGTCTGGGGGGTCTGGTGTGTAGTCCCAGGAGGTCTTGGGGGGGTCTGGTGTGTAGTCCCAGGGGGTCTGGGGGGTCTGTGGGGTCCAGGTGTGTAGTCCCAGGGGGTCTGGGGGAGTCAGGTGTGTAGTCCCAGGAGGTCTGGGGGGTCTGGTGTGTAGTCCCAGGGGGTCTGGGGGGGACATGTATGTAGTCCCAGGGGGTCTGGGGGGTCTGGTGTGTAGTCCCAGGGGGTCTGGGGGGGTCTGTTAAGTATTCCCAGGGGGTCTTGGGGGTCTGGTATGTAGTCCCAGGGGTTCTGGTGTGTAGTCCCAGTGGGTCTGGGGGGGTCTGGTTTGTAGTCCCAGGGGGTCTGGGGTCTGGGGGGTCTGGTGTGTAGTCACAGGGGGTCTGAAGGGAACTGGGGGGGTCTGGTGTGTAGTCCCAGTGGGTCTGGGGGGCCAGGTGTGTAGTCCCAGGAGGTCTGGGGGAGTCAGGTGTGTAGTCCCAGGTGGTCTTGGGTGTCTTGGGGAGTCTGGTGTGTATTCCCAGGGGTTCTTGGTTGTCTGGGGGGGCCAGGTGTGTGGTCCCAGGGGGTCTGGGGGAGTCAGTTGTGTAGTCCCAGGGGGTCTTGGGTGTCTTGGGGAGTCTGGTGTGTAGTCCCAGGGGGTCTGGGGGAGTCAGGTGTGTAGTCCTAGGGGGTCTTGGGTGTCTGGGGGGGGGTCTAGTTTGTAGTCCCAGGGGGTCTGGGGGAGTCAGGTGTGTAGTCCCAAGGGTTCTTGGGTGTCTGGGGGGCCAGGTGTGTAGTCCCAGGGGGTCTTGGGTGTCTGGGGGGGTCTGGTGTGTAGTCGCAAGGGGTCTGGGGGGGGGGTCTGGTGTGTAGTCCCAGGGGGTCTTGGGTGTCTCGGGGGGCCAGTTGTGTAGTCCCAGGGGGTCTGGGGGAGTCAGGTGTTTAGTCCCAGGAGGTCTGGGGGGTCTGGTGTGTAGTCCCAGGAGGTCTTGGGTGTCTGGGGGGGTCAGGTGTGTAGTCCCAAGGGTTCTTGGGTGTCTGGGGGGCCAGGTGTGTAGTCCCAGGGGGTCTTGGGTGTCTGGGGGGGTCTGGTGTGTAGTCGCAAGGGGTCTGGGGGGGGGGTCTGGTGTGTAGTCCCAGGGGGTCTTGGGTGTCTCGGGGGGCCAGTTGTGTAGTCCCAGGGGGTCTGGGGGAGTCAGGTGTTTAGTCCCAGGAGGTCTGGGGGGTCTGGTGTGTAGTCCCAGGAGGTCTGGGGGGGTCTGGTGTGTAGTCTCAGGGGGTCTCTGGTGTCTGGGAGGGCCAGGTGTGTAGTCCCAGGGGTCTAGGGGAGTCAGGTGTGTAGTCCCAGGAGGTCTGGGGGTTCTGGTGTGTAGTCCCAGGAGGTCTGGGGGGGTCAGGTGTGTAGTCCCAGGGGGTCTAGGGGAGTCAGGTGTGTAGTCCCAGGAGTTCTGGGTGGTCTGGTGTTTAGTCCCAGGGGGTCTGGGGGAGTCAGGTGTGTAGTCCCAGGAGTTCTGAGGGGTCTGGTGTGTAGTCCCAGGGGGTCTGGGGGAGTCAGGTGTGTTGTCCCAGGGGGTCTGGGGGGGTCTGGTGTGTAGTCCCAGGGGGTCTGAAGGAGTCTGGGGGGGTCAGGTGTGTATTCCCAGGGGGTCGGGGGGGTCTGGTGTGTAGTCCCAGGGGATCTTGGGTGTCTGGGGGGGCCAGGGGTGTCTTCCTAGGGGGTCTGTAGAGGGCCAAACACCCCAATTTTTTATAAAAAAAACAAGTAGTACTTAAAAGTATTTTTACTTAAGTACTTTATACCACAACTTAGCACACAACGCTCACACACTCAATGTGCTAAACACACATACACACAGCACACACACTCAATGGGTAAACCAGCACACTCACTCTTGATTGGCCAAGAATACACACACAAGGAAGCTATCTTTACGTCTCAGGAAGAAAAGGGAACCTTATATCAAACTCCTGCAACAGCCTGGGACTGATGGAGGTGCATACTTCAGTAGAGAATATGACCGCAACAATGCGTGTAGACATGGGGAGCAAAAGCAGAGAGAAAGGGAGAGATGTTAACACATGTTTCCCTTGCCAATAAAGCCCCTTGAATTGAATTGAATTGAGAGAGAAGAGCGAGAGAGAGAGAGAGAGAGAGAGAGAGAGAGAGAGAGAGAGAGAGAGAGAGAGAGAGAGAGAGAGAGAGAGAGAAATGTGCTCATCTGTGGGGCCACAAATGCGCGCACAGGAATACTACCTGATCTAACGAGCACACGAGGGGACAGATTTATTACAGGCCATAGTGTCTCTAACTGCCTTAATCTCCCCCATAGAAACAACAGTGACAGCACCGTCAACAACAACAGAAGGGATCTGTTGCAGTTCTGTAGAAGCCTGGGTCTGTACTTTGTCAATGGTAGGTTACAGGGGTACTCTTTGGAGAGATTCACCTACTGCTCACCTCTTGGCCACAGTACAGTAGACTATATGATTACAGACATTGACCCTTTCTCTCTCAGCTCATTCACTGTCAAGCCACTAACACCTCTGTCTGATCACAGCCAAATGATGTTGTTCCTCAAAAGAACAGACATGGAAACAACCACACATTCACAGCCCAGTAAGCTGTACCACATCAGACATTCACAGCCCAGTAAGCTGTACAACATCAGACATTCACAGCCCAGTAAGCTGTACAACATCAAACAGATGGGCCCCAAACAGCACAGAAGAATACCAGAAATCAACCTGTAACCCAAATATCCAAACACTCTTAGATAACTTTCTGGATATCACATTCACTCACAGTAACGAAGGCATCAATCTGGCAGTACAAAACATCAACTATATATTCAGGCAAACGACAAAGAAGCACAATTGAAATTGTTTAAAAAAACTAAACAAAAAAGACTACAGATGACAACTGGTTTGATGCAGATTGTAAAATGATGAGGAAAAAAACTTAGAACACTATCCAGCCAAAAGCACAGAGACCCAAATAATGGTGAATTACATCTTCATTACTGTGAGACTTTAAAACTCTATAAACGTAACACTCAGAACCAAAAAAGCGCAGTACAACAGCAAGCAGCTGACTCTAATTGAGGAGTCCATGAACACACACAACTTCTGGCAAAATTGGAAAAAACTAAAGAAATCTAAACAAGAGGAATTAGCGATACAAAATGGTGACATATGGACAACCCATTTTAAAACACTCTACAACACCGTTCAAATTGACACAAACGCAGAACAGCATCAAATTCATGAGAAGTTGAATGGATTAGAAAAAGCTATGAAGGACCATCAAAATCCATTCTACTCCCCAATTACTGACCAGGAGCTCTATAAGAAACTTCAGGCCCTCAAATTTAAAAAAGCAAGTGGACCTGATGGCATCCTAAATGAGATGCTCAAATTCACTAGTGAAACATTTCAATTGGCTATATTAAAACTGTTTAATTTGGTCCTGAGTGTAGGTTATTTCCCTGACATCTGGAATCAAAGACTCATAACCCCAATCTTTAAGAACAGAGACAAATTTGATCATAACAATTCCAGAGGCATTTGTGTGAACAGTAACCTGGGGAAGGTTTTCTGTAGTATTATAAATGTAAGAGTTATAAACTTCCTTAATAAGCACAATGTCTTGAGTAAAAGACAAATTGGATTCATACCAAAACATCGCACAACTGATCATATTTACACCCTGCACACCCTGATAGATAAACATGTCCACCAAAATAATACCAAAATATACGCTTGCTTTATAGACTTCCAAAAAGCATTTGATTCTATTTGGCATACAGGACTGTTCTACAAAGTTATTGAAAGTGGTGTAGGGGGTAAAACATATGACATAATTAAATCAATGTATTCTGGAAATATGTGCAGCATTAAAATTGGTGAGAAAATAACATAATTCTTTAACCAGGGGCGGGGCCTTTGCCAGGGTTGCAATCTGAGCCCTGCACTCTTCAATATTTACATCAATGAATTGGCCACTATTCTAGAAAAACCCTCAGCCCCTGGTGTTAGTCTCCACAAATCAGAAGTTAAATGCCTACTCTTCACAGATTACCTATGCCTCTTGTCACCCACAGCACATGGCCTACAGCAGAGCCTGGACCTGCTAGAGCAGTACTGCCAGACCTGGGCCCTGGCAGTAAACCCCAAAAAGACTAAAATAATGATTTTCCAGAGAAGATCCAGATCTCAGGGAATTAGACCAAAGTTCTCAATTGGTACAAAATATGTAGAGTACTGTACACACTACAATTACTTAGGTTAAATAATAAGCTCAATTGGACACCTTAATGAGGCAGTGAATGAACTGAGAGAGAAAGCATGCAGGGCATTCTACGCCATTACAAAGCAAATTCAAATTGAAATACCTATTAAAAGTTGGCTAAAACTAATTGAATGTATCATTGAACCAATTGCACTTTATGGCAGTGAGGTATGGGGTCCACTTGCAAAACAGGATTTCATCAAATGGGACAAAGACCCCATTGAAACCCTGCATGCAGAGTTCTGTAAGATTCTCCTACATGTCCAGAGGAAAACTACAAACAATGCATGCAGGGCAGAATTAGGCCAATATCCACTAATAATAAAACTCAAAAAAGAGCAATTAAGCTTTGGAATCATCTAAAATACAGTGACCCCCTCTCATATCATTACCAAGCCCTGCAATGCCAAGAGCTGAGCAAAGAAAAGAGTCCCCTCATCCAGCTGGTCCTGGGGCCGAGTTCACAAACCTGTTCTACTAACACACTGAAGTCTCAGTCCCCTCATCCAGCTGGTCCTGGGGCTGAGTTCACAAACCTGTTCTACTAACACACTGAAGTCTCAGTCCCCTCATCCAGCTGGTCCTGGGGCGGAGTTCACAAACCTGTTCTACTAACACACTGAAACCTCGTTCCCCTCATCCAGCTGGTCCTGGGGCTGAGTTCACTAACCTGTTCTACTAACACACTGAAGCCTCAGTCCCCTCATCCAGCTGGTCCTGGGGCTGAGTTCACAAACCTGTTCTACTAACACACTGAAGCCTCAGTCCCCTCATCCAGCTGGGGCTGAGTTCACTAACCTGTTCTACTAACACACTGAAGCCTCAGTCCCCTCATCCAGCTGGGGCTGAGTTCACTAACCTGTTCTACTAACACACTGAGCCTCAGTCCCCTCATCCAGCTGGGGCTGAGTTCACTAACCTGTTCTACTAACACACTGAAGCCTCAGTCCCCTCATCCAGCTGGTCCTGGGGCTGAGTTCACTAACCTGTTCTACTAACACACTGAAGCCTCAGTCCCCTCATCCAGCTGTTCCTGGGGCTGAGTTCACAAACCTGTTCTACTAACACACTGAAGCCTCAGGACCAGAACATCCAATCAATCAGGATAAACCAAATTACAACACAGTCAAAACAAAACTATAATGCTTATTGGGAAACACAACACAATGGCTAAATATTTGACCATGGTTACTGATCAAAACCTTAGAAAAACCATGACAAAGTACAGGCTCAGTGAGCACAGCCTTGCCATTGAGAAGGGTAGACACAGGAAGACCTGGCTCCCTGTAGAGGAAAGGCTGTGCAACCACAGCACAACAGCAGAACCTGGCTCCCTGTAGAGGAAAGGCTGTGCAACCACAGCACCACAGCAGAACCTGAGACGGAGCTGCATTTCCTGACAAAATGTAAAAAATATAAAACAATTAGAGGGTGTCATTTTCCCAAATTTGAAACCCTTATTCAAGGTTTCAAAGACCTCTCTGATGAGGATAGGCTACCCGTCCTGTTGGGGGAGGACGCAGAGAGCTGTGGGTTGGCAGCGCACTACATTGCTGCCTGCCATAAAATGAGGGACAGTGTCTGACAGACCAATCAACCTGCACATGTCCTCTACTGTATACTTATTGTTATTGTTGAATGTATGGTTATTTTGACCCTTGGTTATTGTTGTTACTGTTGTCCCGTTGACAATTTTGATTCTCATTTTGAGTTTTGATTTTTCATATTGTAAATATCCAAAATAAGCTTTGGCAATATGTACATTGTTACGTCATGCCAATAAAGCAAATTAAATTGAGAGAGAGAGAGAGAGAGAATCGGATCACAGCATTAGGCAGGTACACAGAGGACAAAGAGAGAGGGGGGGGGGGGGTAAATGAGATGAGTTACTGAGACATGAGTTACTGAGCCCCTCCCTAACTCCTCCAGATCACTGTTCTGTTCCCATGGTTTTCCCTGAACACTCCTGTGGAATTATGGGATTCCCAGGACAAGCCTGTCTGTTTATGGACCTGTCTGTTCCATTCAGATGAAGCTGATATCCAGACTCTAGACCAGGGTTCCCCAACAGGCGGCCCCGCAGGCCAAGTGGGATTTTATTTAGCCCTCCAAGTTTTCTGAGCAAAAATATTAATAATTTAGAATTTTCATTGTAGTACATAAAAGACTGTAAAACACCAGGAAATCAGTTACAAGTGATTTTATTTTTGGGAAATCTGTATTCCTACGCATTATAGAGAGATGTGATTGTATACAAGCATAAGGTTTGAAATGATTATGTTTTAGTCAAATATTGAATTTGTTTGGGTTTCTTGCGGTCAATTTGCAGTCTACAAATTATTTGTAATCTTGTTCCGGTCCCTAACCATCCATTCAAACAAAAAATCGGAACTTGGTTGAATCAAGTTGATGATCCCTACTATATTCACTCCTCTACTCAGATTTGCATTAGTCAGTGAACACCAGGGCCTGTATTCACAAAGCCTCTCAGGGTAGGAGTGCTGATCTAGGATCCTCATTTTATTCATTATGATTTAGAAGGCAAACCTGATCCTAGATCAGCACCACCACACTGAGACACCAAACTCTCACTAGTCATCTACTGATGCCCCTAGCCAAGCCAGTCAGTCCTCCCCAGAGACAGTCTACTGATGCCCCTAGCTAAGCCAGTCAGTCCTCCCCAGAGACAGTCTACTGATGCCCCTAGCCAAGCCAGTCAGTCCTCCCCAGAGACAGTCTACTGATGCCCCTAGCTAAGCCAGTCAGTCCTCCCCAGAGACAGTCTACTGATGCCCCTAGCCAAGCCAGTCAGTCCTCCCCAGAGACAGTCTACTGATGCCCCTAGCCAAGCCAGTCAGTCCTCCCCAGAGACAGTCTACTGATGCCCCTAGCCAAGCCAGTCAGTCCTCCACAGAGACAGTCTACTGATGCCCCTAGCCAAGCCAGTCAGTCCTCCCCAGAGACAGTCTACTGATGCCCCTAGCCAAGCCAGCCAGTCCTCCCCAGGGACAGTCTACTGATGCCCCTAGCCAAGCCAGTCAGTCCTCCACAGAGACAGTCTACTGATGCCCCTAGCCAAGCCAGTCAGTCCTCCCCAGAGACAGTCTACTGATGCCCCTAGCCAAGCCAGCCAGTCCTCCCCAGAGACAGTCTACTGATGCCCCTAGCCAAATCACAGTCTTGGCATTTACATTATTCTTACGTGATCAAATTTAACAAAATGAATTATTTTAATCTAGAACGTTAATATATTCATTACTTAGACTGTATAACTAGCCTTATTTAGCAGAATAATATCGGTTAACCCAGAACTAAAATCTCAAACTTGGTCAGCTGATTCACTTTTGGGTCTATTCGTGTTACAAATTGAAAGTTTAAAATCTCCACCCTCACAAAAGGAAACTCTCAGCTAAAACTAAAAAAACGGAACTACTGCAGCTCGTTATCCCACGTATCCCATTCAGTCCCGGCAGAGTCTGCCCATGGGAGATTATAGCCAGAACGGCCCGTAGGGCAGGAGCCCATCTCCTGTTTCTGTAGAGTAGGGCAGCTTAATGTACAAGTACATCCCCTGGAAAGGAAGTCTACATTGTCTATTTAATGTTTAAATTGAAAACAGTTTTTGTCTTATAGAAGACTCTGGTCAGTTGAGATGTTCTGTGGTGCATCATTTGTCATCAGAAATGTAGAGAGCTGCTGGATCAGAGGGTTGTCTCTATGTGGTTCACTCTCTTTTGCTCTCCTCATCTCCCCTCCTCTCTCTCTGTCTGTTTCTCTTCACCGTCTCTCCCCCTTTCTCTCTCCCCCCTCCCCGCCTATCTCTCTGCCCCCCCCCTCTCTATCCCCCTCCTCTAACTCTCTCTGCCCCCCCTCTCTATCGCCCTCCGCTCTCTCTCTCTCTCTCTCTCTCTGCCCCTCCTCTCTATCCCCCTCCGCTCTCTCTCTCTCTCTCACTCCGCTCTCTCTCTCTCTCTCTCTGCCCCCCCCCTCTATCCCCCTCCTCTCTCTCTCTCTCTCTCTCTCTCTCTCTCTCTCTCTCTCTCTCTCTCTCTCTCTCTCTCTCTCTGCCCCTCCTCTCTATCCCCCTCCGCTCTCTCTCTCTGCCCCCCCTCTCTATCCCCCTCCGCTCTCTCTCTCTCTCTCTCTCTCTCTCTCTCTCTGCCCCACCTCTCTATCCCCCTGTGCTCCCCCCACCCCCTCTCTATCCCCCTCTCTATCCCCCTCCGCTCTCTCTCTCTCTCTCTCTGCCCCCCTTTCAATCCCCCTCCGCTCTCTCTCTCTCTCTCGCTTTCTCTCTCTCTCTGCCCCACCTCTCTATCCCCCTCCGCTCTCTCCCTCTCTCTCGCTCTCTCGCTCTCTCTCTAGCTCTGTGTCTGTTAGTGTTTGAAGTGTTGCTGATGGACAGCAGGTGCTGCTCAATGGGTTTAACATGGCTGTTGTGATGATGGGAACAGACTAGACACAGTGGAACGTGCATGGGAGTGTGTGGTGGAACAGGCAAGGCAGAGTTGGAACCCTCTCAACTCAACCTACAGTTCAGTATTCAACCCTCTCAGCTCAACATACAGTTTACAATTCAAGCCTCTCAATTCAACCTACATTTCAGAATTCAATCCTCTCAACTCCACATACAGTTCAGAATTTAATCGTAAATGTGCCAATTTTAAAGGTTTGTTCTCTGTGGAATATCTTACTATTGTACTTGCCATGTGTGTTAGGGAGGACTAAATCCTTTACAGACGCTGTAGTAATTCAATTCATATTCATCACCAAGGACAAGCGTCGACTGAGAGGAGAGAGAAAGAGAGACTTTCCTTCATTATCCGACAGGATGAAAGGAAGAGAGGAACCACACCGCTGATGAAAGAGAGAGAGAATGTGTTTACTTTGGGTTTTCCCCCTCTCCCCCTAGCCCCCTCTCCCTCTCTGTCTCTCGCCCCCCCCCTCCCCCCCCCTCTCTCTCTCTCTCAATTCAATTCAAAGGGCTTTATTGGCATGGGAAACATGTGTTAACATTGTCAAAGCAAGTGAGGTAGATAATATACAAAGCTAAATAAACAATACAAATGTACAGTAAACATTACACATACGGAAGTTCCCAAAGAATTAAGACATTACAAATGTCATATGTGTATATATACACGGTGTTGTAACGATGTGCAAGTAGTTAAAATACAAAAGGGAAACTAAATAAACATAAATATGGGTTGTATTTACAATGGTGTCACACATCTTGCAGCTGTGATGCACACTGGTATTTTACCCAGTAGATATGGGAGATAATCAAAATTGGGTTTGTTTTCGAATTCTTTGTAGATCTGTGTAATCTGAGGGAAATATGTATCTCTAATATGGTCATACATTTGGCAGGAGGTTAGGAAGTGCAGCTCAGTTTCCACCTCATTTTGTTGGCAGTGTGAACATAGCCTGTCTTCTCTTGAGAGCCAGGTCTGCCTATGGTGACATTTCTCAATAGCAAGGCTATGCTCACGGAGTCTCTACATAGTCAAAGCTTTCCTTAATTGTGGGTCAGTCACAGTGGTCAGCTATTCAGCTTGCATAGTGGACTTAATCTCAGGTTAATCTCTCTGTAGGTGATGGCTTTGTTATGGAAGGTTTGGGAATCACTTCCTTTTAGGTGGTTGATAATTTGTGGGTATCGGCCTAATTCTGCTCTGCATGCATTATTTGGTATTTTATGTTGTACACTGAAGATATTTTTGCAGAATTCTGCATGCAGAGTCTCAATTTGGTGTTTGTCCCATTTTTGTGAATTCTTGTTTGGTGAGCAGACCCCAGACCTCACAGCCATAAAGTTCTGTAACTGATTCAAGTATTTTTTAGCCAGATTCTAATTGTTATGTCGAATTTGATGTTCCTTTTGATGGTATAGAAGGCCCTTCTTGCCTGGTCACTGTGAAAGTTACCTGTGGTGTTGATGTTTCTCTCTCTCTCTCTCTCTCTCTCTCTCTCTCTCCAGCTCCATCAGTCTTTCACACTCCTTCATAATCCCTCCATCCTGTCGTTGCGCTCTCTGTCTGTGTGTGTATGTGTCTGCCATCTGTCTGTGGGAGTGTGTTGAACCACATCTCTTAACAGAGACCTGTACTACTGACTAATAGGGAACAGACTGATAAAATACTGACAGAAGAACAGTACTCTAGACACATATTCAATAGTTCAGGCTTTGTAAACAGCAGGGTTGTAACTGCTGGTTGGAGGACTCCAGATGTCCTGATGCTGGGGATCTTCCAATATGGGAATTCTGAAAAAACATGGGAATTTTAGAAAAAGTTACCGTCATTTTGCAACCCTACACCATGTGTTCCACATGTCTTCTAAGAACTGAATGGTCACAAGCTGAGGTCCTGTAATGTTGTTGACAGGGGTGGGTCCAACTGATGTCCAGGTCAGCTGGTTGACTAATGTCAAATACTTTCAGAACCAGCAACTGTTTGCTCCCTAATAATACTGTGTTGAACCGTGTTGAACCGTGTTGAATGGTGTTGAACCGTGTTGAATGGTGTTGAACCGTGTTGAATGGTGTTGAACCGTGTTGAATGGTGTTGAACCGTGTTGAACCGTGTTGAACCGTGTTGAATGGTGTTGAACGGTGTTGAACGGTGTTGAACGGTGTTGAACGGTGTTGAACCGTGTTGAACCGTGTTGAATGGTGTTGAACCGTGTTGAATGGTGTTGAACCGTGTTGAACCGTGTTGAACCGTGTTGAACCGTGTTGAACCGTGTTGAACCGTGTTGAATCGTATTGAACCGTGTTGAACCGTGTTGAATGGTGTTGAACCGTGTTGAATGGTGTTGAATGGTGTTGAATGGTGTTGAATGGTGTTGAATGGTGTTGAATGGTGTTGAATGGTGTTGAACGGTGTTGAACGGTGTTGAACCGTGTTGAACCGTGTTGAATCGTATTGAACCGTGTTGAACCGTGTTGAATCGTATTGAACCGTGTTGAACGGTGTTGAACGGTGTTGAATGGTGTTGAATTGTGTTGAATGGTGTTGAATGGTGTTGAATGGTGTTGAACGGTGTTGAACGGTGTTGAATCGTATTGAACCGTGTTGAACGGTGTTGAACGGTGTTGAACGGTGTTGAATCGTGTTGAACCGTGTTGAACCGTGTTGAATGGTGTTGAATGGTGTTGAATGGTGTTGAATGGTGTTGAATGGTGTTGAATGGTGTTGAACGGTGTTGAACGGTGTTGAATCGTATTGAACCGTGTTGAACGGTGTTGAACGGTGTTGAACGGTGTTGAACGGTGTTGAACCGTGTTGAACCGTGTTGAATGGTGTTGAATGGTGTTGAACCGTGTTGAATGGTGTTGAATGGTGTTGAACCGTGTTGAATGGTGTTGAATGGTGTTGAATGGTGTTGAACCGTGTTGAATCGTGTTGAACAGTGTTGAACCGTGTTGAATGGTGTTGAACCGTGTTGAATCGTGTTGAACCGTGTTGAATCGTGTTGAACAGTGTTGAACCGTGTTGAATGGTGTTGAACCGTGTTGAACCGTGTTGAATCGTGTTGAACCGTGTTGAACCGTGTTGAATCGTGTTGAACCGTGTTGAATCGTGTTGAACGGTGTTGAACCGTGTTGAATGGTGTTGAACCGTGTTGAAGCGTGTTGAATTGTCTTGAACCGTGTTGAATCGTATTGAACCGTGTTGAATGGTGTTGAACCGTGTTGAACCGTGTTGAATGGTGTTGAACCGTGTTGAAGCGTGTTGAACCGTGTTGAATCGTGTTGAATCGTGTTGAACCGTGTTGAACCGTGTTGAACCGTGTTGAATGGTGTTGAACCGTGTTGAACCGTGTTGAATCGTGTTGAACCGTGTTGAACCGTGTTGAACCGTGTTGAATGGTGTTGAACCGTGTTGTACTGTGTTGAACAGTGTTGAACAGTGTTTTACAGTGTTGTACTATGTAATAATGTGTTGTACCATGGAATACCGTGTTGTACTGTGTAATAAATCAAATATATATTTTTTAAATGTATTGGTCGCATACACATGGTTAGCAGATGTTATTGGTTACATACACATGGTTAGCAGATGTTATTGGTTACATACACATGGTTAGCAGATGTTATTGGTTACATACACATGGTTAGCAGATGTTATTGCTAAATGTATGGTGTAGCAAAATGCTTGTGCTTCTAGTTCCAACAGTGCAGTAATATCTAACAAGTAATGACAGTTCCACAACAACTACCTGATACACACAAATCTAAGGGATGGAATAAGAATATATACATATAAATATGAACAATAACAGAGTGGCCTTGGCAAGATGCTATAGATGGTATAAAACACAGTATATACATATGGGATGAAGTGCCAATGATTTTAGTCAATGTTGGCAGCAGCCCCTCTGTGTTAGTGATGGCTGTTTAACAGTCTGATGGCCTTGAGATAGAAGCTGTTTTTCAGTCTCTCGGTCCCAGCTTTGATTCACCTGTACTGATCTCGTCTTCAGATGATAGCGGAGTGAACAGGCAGTGGCTCGGGTGGTTTTTGTCCTTGATGATCTTTATGGCCTTCCTGTGACATCGAGTGGTGTAGGTGTCCTGGATGGCAGGTAGTTTGCTCCCGGTGATGCGTTGTGCAGACCTCACCACCCTCTGGAGAGCCCTGGAGTTGAGGGCGGAGCAGTTGCCGTACCAGGCTGTGATACAGCCCGATAGGATGCTCTCGATTGTGCATCTGTAAAAGTTTGTGAGGGTTTTAGGTGACAAGCCACATTTCTTCACCTTCCTGAGGTTGAAGAGGCGCTATTGCGCTTTCTTCACCACACTGTCTGTGTGGGTGGATCAATTCAGTTTCTCTGTGATGTGTACGCCGAAGAACTTCCCACCTTCTCCACTGCTGTCCTGTCGATGTGGATAGGGGCGTGCTCCCTCTGCTGTTTTCCTGACGCCACACTCTGAGTGCCCTCACCTCCTCCCTGTAGGCTGTCTCATCATTGTTGTTAATCAGGCCTACTAGTGTTGTGTCGTCTGCAAACTTGATGATTGAGTTGGAGGTATGCATGGCGACGCAGTCACGGGTGAACAGAGAGTACAGGAGGGGGCTGATCACACACCCTTGTGGGGCCCCAGTGTTAAGGAACAGTGAAGAGAAATGTAGTTTTCTACCTTCACCACCTGGGGGTGGCCAGTCAAGAAGTAAAGGACTCAATGGCACAGGGCGGGTTTGAGACCCAGGGCCTCCAGCTTAATGATGAGCTTGGAGGGTACTATGGTGTTGAATGCTGAGCTGTAGTCAATGAACAGCATTCTTACATAGGTATTCCTCCTGTCCAGATGTGATAGGGCAGTGTGCAGTGTGATGGCGATTGCATCGTCTGTGGACCTGTTGGGGTGGTATGCAAGTGGAAGTGGGTCTAGGGTGGCAGGTAAGGTGGAGGTGATATGGTCCTTGACTAGGTTCCCGAGTGGTACAGCGGTCTAAGGCATCTCAGTGCTAGAGGCGTCACTACACACACCCTTGTTCAAAGTCAGGCTCTATCACAACCAGGCGTGATCGGGAGTTTTGTGCGAATGCCATCTATATACAGTTTCTGGTTAGGGTAGGTTTTAATAGTCACAGTGGGAACAAAATCTCCTTTGTACTTCCTTATAAACTCAATCACCGAATCATCGTATAAATTAATATTATTATCTGAGGCTACCCGGAACATGTCCCAGTCCGCGTGATCAAAACAATCTTGAATCATGGATTCCGATTAGGCAGACCAGCGTTGAATAGTTATTGTACATCCTGTTTGAGTTTCTGCCTATAGGACTGGAGGAGCAAAATGGAGTCGTGGTCAGATTTGCCAAATGGAGGGCAGGGGAGGGCCTTGTATGCATCGAGGAAGTTAGAGTAGCAGTGATCCAGTGTTTTTCCAGTGCGAGAGCTACAATCAATATGCTGATAGACTTTAGGTAGCCTTGTTGTCAAATTTCCTTTGTTAAAATACCAAGCTAAATAAGTGCAGCCTCAGGATATATGGTTTCCAGTTTGCATAGAGTCCAGTGAAGTTCCTTGAGAGCCGTCGTGCTATCGGCTTGAGGGGGGTTTTACACGGCTGTGACAATAACTGACGAGAATTATCTTGGGAGATAATATGTCAGCATTTGATTGTGAAGAATTCTAGGTCAGGTGAAAAAAAGGACTTGAGTTCCTGTATGTTATTACAATTACGACATGAGTCGTTAATCATGAAGCACACACCCCCGCCCTTCTTCTTCCCAGAGAGATGTTTATTTCTGTCGGCGCGACGCATGAAGAAACCCGGTGGCTGTACCGACTCAGACAACATATCCCGAGAGAGCCTAGTTTCCGTGAAACAGAGTATGTAACAATCCCTGTTGTCTCTCTGGAAAGCAACCCTTGCCCTAATTTCATCTACCTTGTTGTCTAGAGACTGGGCATTGGCGAGTAATATACTTGGAAGCGGTGGGTGGTCGGAATCTGACAGGAAGTAAGGATCTAAACAGGCCATAGTGGCAAAGAAATTACAATTTAGCAATTAACACTGGAGTGATAGAATGTGCAGATGAGGATGTGCAAGTAGAAATACTGGTGTGCAAAAGAGCAGAAAAACAAAAACAAATATGGGGATGAGGTAGGTAGTTGGATGGATGGGCTATTTACAGATGGGCTGTGTACAGCTGCATTATGAGTTTCCAACTTCAGTGATATTTGCAATTCGTTCCAGGCATTGGCAGCAGAGAACTGGAAGGAAAGGTGGCCAAAGCAGGTGTTGGCTTTGGGGTTTACTGTGTGTGTGTGTGTGTGTGTGTGTGTGTGTGTGTGTGTGTGTGTGTGTGTGTGTGTGTGTGTGTGTGTGTGTGTGTGTGTGTGTGTGTGTGTGTGTGTGTGTGTGTGTGTGTGTTTCAGATCAGCACCCTGGTCACAATGGGACCAGAGGAGATGACTAAACCACAATCCACTCTTTGTTCTAAAGCTTTCTATCATTAGGATCCAAAGAGCTCAGTCAAGGACAGATGTGTGAGAGAGAGAGAGGGAGGGAGAGGAAAGGGGGGGGAGTGGAAAAGGGGAGAGAGGGATGGAGGGAGAGAGTGATCGAGAGAGAGAGGGAGGGAGGGAGATGGAGGGAGAGAGAGAGAGAGAGAGAGAGAGAGAGAGAGAGAGAGAGAGAGAAAGAAAGAGCATAGTGTTATCCCTAATGTACCTGACCAAAGTATGTCATAACAATATTCTCTGTGCGCTGCTTGATTGGATTGATGTTCTCAACAAAATAACTTCAGAACGTTAGAAAGTAAAGCAGAAATAAACCCAACTTCAGATTAACCTAAACATACCTCCTCCCTGCACAGCGGAAACCTAAAAACCTATGGCAGCCCAGCCAGGTGCCTTAAAACATGTTCTCTGGGCCATGGCCTCTGGGGCTGTACGTGTATGTGATGTTCGTTCAATGAGACCTGTTCAGGGAGACCTCCACACTACAGCCAGTTCTGGTACACCTCCACACTACAGCCTGTTCAGGGAGACCTGTTCAGGGAGACCTCCACACTACAGCCAGTTCAGGTAGACCTGTTCAGGGAGACCTCCACACTACAGCCAGTTCTGGTAGACCTCCACACTACAGCCTGTTCAGGGAGACCTGTTCAGGGAGACCTCCACTCTACAGCCAGTTCAGGTAGACCTGTTCAGGGAGACCTCCACACTACAGCCAGTTCAATGAGACCTGTTCAGGGAGACCTCCACACTACAGCCTGTTCAGGTAGACCTGTTCAGGGAGACCTCCACTGTATAGAGCCATGTTATTTTCTACTCCCTGTATAGAGCCATGTTATTTTCTACTTCCTGTATATAGCCATGTTATTTTCTACTTCCTGTATAGAGCCATGTTATTTTCTACTTCCTGTATAGAGCCATGTTATTTTCTACTTCCTGTATATAGCCATGTTATTTTATACTCCCTGTATATAGCCATGTTATTTTCTACTCCCTGTATAGAGCCATGTTATTTTCTACTTCCTGTATATAGCCATGTTATTTTCTACTCCCTGTATATAGCCATGTTATTTTATACTCCCTGTATAAAGCCATGTTATTTTCTACTCCCTGTATAGAGCCATGTTATTTTATACTTCCTGTATAGAGCCATGTTATTTTCTACTCCCTGTATAAAGCCATGTTATTTTCATACTCCCTGTATAGATCCATGTTATTTTCTACTCCCTGTATAGAGCCATGTTATTTTCTACTCCCTGTATAAAGCCATGTTATTTTCTACTCCCTGTATAGAGCCATGTTATTTTCATACTCCCTGTATAGATCCATGTTATTTTCTACTCCCTGTATAGAGCCATGTTATTTTCTACTCCCTGTATAGAGCCATGTTATTTTCTACTTCCTGTATAGAGCCATGTTATTTTCTACTTCCTGTATAGAGCCATGTTATTTTCTACTTCCTGTATAGAGCCATGTTATTTTCTACTTCCTGTATATAGCCATGTTATTTTATACTCCCTGTATAAAGCCATGTTATTTTATACTCCCTGTTTAGAGCCATGTCATTTTCTACTCCCTGTATAGAGCCATGTTATTTTCTACTCCCTGTATAGAGCCATGTAATCGTCTCCTCCCTGTATGTATTAACA
Source organism: Oncorhynchus mykiss (assembly GCF_057628025.1). Taxonomy (NCBI): domain Eukaryota; kingdom Metazoa; phylum Chordata; class Actinopteri; order Salmoniformes; family Salmonidae; genus Oncorhynchus; species Oncorhynchus mykiss. The sequence goes on from NC_143037.1 coordinate 80,612,742, forward strand.
GGCTAGGTTTTCTCACTATTTGCTGTTCTCCCTATGTCAGAAATGTATAGACATAAAAGTACAAATGTGTAGACCACGTGCCTGTATTTGTGGATGCGTCCATTGAGGGTGTGTAAGGGTGTGTGAGAACTGTGAGAGGGTGTGAGAGGGTGTGAGAACTGTGAGAGGGTGTGAGAGGGTGTGAGAGTGTGTGAGAACTGTGAGAGGGTGTGAGATGGTGTGAGAACTGTGAGAGGGTGTGAGAGGGTGTGAGAACTGTGAGAGGGTGTGAGAGGGTGTGAGAGGGTGTGTGAGAACCCTGAGAGGGTGTGAGAGGGTGTGAGAACTGTGAGAGGGTGTGAGAGGGTGTGAGAACTGTGAGAGGGTGTGAGAGGGTGTGAGAGGGTGTGAGAGGGTGTGAGAGTGTGTGAGAACTGTGAGAGGGTGTGAGAGGGTCTGAGAGGGTGTGAGAGGGTGTGAGAGGGTGTGAGAGTGTGTGAGAACTGTGAGAGGGTGTGAGAGGGTGTGAGAGGGTGTGAGAGTGTGTGAGAACTGTGAGAGGGTGTGAGAGGGTGTGAGAGTGCGTGAGAGGGTGTGAGAGGGTCTGAGAGGGTGTGAGAGTGTGTGAGAACTGTGAGAGGGTGTGAGAGGGTGTGAGAGTGCGTGAGAGGGTGTGAGAGGGTGTGAGAGTGTGTGAGAACTGTGAGAGGGTGTGAGAGGGTGTGAGAGTGCGTGAGAGGGTGTGAGAGGGTGTGAGAGTGTGTGAGAGGGTGTGAGAGGGTGTGAGAGTGTGCAAGAGGGTGTGAGAGTGTGTGAGAGTGTGTGAGAGGATGTGAGAGTGTGTGTGAGTGTGTGAGAGGGTGTGAGAATGTGTGAGAGTATGTGAGAACTGTGAGAGAGTGTGAGGAGAGTGTGTGAGAGTGCGTGAGAGGGTGGGAGAGTGTGTGAGAGGGTGTGAGAGTTTGTGAGAGAGTGTGAGAGTGTGTGAGAGTGTGTGAGAGGGTGTGAGAGAGTGTGAGAGGGTGTGAGAGGGTGTGAGAGGGTGTGAGAGTGTGTGAGAGTGTGTGAGAGTCTGTGAGAGGGTGTGAGAGGGTGTGAAAGTGTGTGAGAGGGTGTGAGAGGGTGTGAGAGTTTGTGAGAGGGTGTGAGAGGGTGTGAGAGGATGTGAGAGGGTGTGAGAGGGTGTGAGAGTGTGTGAGAGTGTGTGAGAGTGTGTGAGAGGGTGTGAGAGGGTGTGAGATGGTTTGAATGGGGTTGGAAATACCTCACATTCTGAATGTTGGAATTTCAGAACACTAAATGTTAAACACAGACAGTGTGTGTTTTTGTGTGTGTGGACTGTGGTCTGTGAGAGGCTGTGCAGGCTGCATTTCTGGTAAAGTGTGTATGTCTGACAGGTAGGGCTGGGTTAGAGAGGCTGTCTGACAGGTAGGGCTGGGGTAGACAGGCTGTCTGACAGGTAGGGCTGGGGTAGAGAGGCTGTCTGACAGGTAGGGCTGGGGTAGACAGGCTGTCTGACAGGTAGGGCTGGGGTAGAGAGGCTGTCTGACAGGTAGGGCTGGGGTAGAGAGGCTGTCTGACAGGTAGGACTGGGGTAGAGAGGCTGTCTGACAGGTAGGGCTGGGGTAGAGAGGCTGTCTGACAGGTAGGACTGGGGTAGAGAGGCTGTCTGACAGGTAGGACTGGGTTAGAGAGGCTGACACCAGACACATCTCTGACACCACACACAGCTCTGACCCCAGACACAGCTCTGACATCACACACAGCTCTGACCTCAGAAACAGCTCTGACACCAGACACAGCTCTGACCCAAGGCACATCTCTGACACCACACATCTCTGACACCACAAAGCTCTGACACCAGACACAGATCTGACACCAGACAAATCTCTGACACCAGACACAGCTCTGACACCAGACACAGCTCTGACACCAGACACAGCTCTGACACCAGACACAGCTCTGACACCAGACACATCTCTGACATCACACATCTCTGACACCACACAGCTCTGACACCCCACAGCTCTGTTTCCAGACACATCTCTGACACTACACACAGCTCTGACACCACACAGCTCTGACACACACACAGCTCTGACACCACACAGCTCTGACACCAGACACATCTCTGACACCACACACATCTCTGACACCACACACAGCTCTGACCCCAGACACAGATCTGAGACACACAGCTCTGACACACACACAGCTCTGACACCAGACACATCTCTGACACCACACACAGTTCTGACACCACACACAGCTCTGACCCCAGACACAGCTCTGAGACACACAGCTCTGACCTCAGACACAGCTCAGACACCAGACACAGCTCTGAGACACACAGCTCTGACACCAGACACAGCTCTGACCGCAGATACAGCTCTGACACCAGACACAGCTCTGACACCAGACACATCTCTGACCCCAGACATAGCTCTGTCATCAGACACAGCTCTGACCCCAGACACAGCTCTGACCCCAGACACATCTCTGACCCCAGACACAGCTCTGACCCCAGACACAGCTCTGACCCCAGACACATCTCTGACCCCAGACACATCTCTGACACCACACACAGCTCTGACCCCAGACACCCATCTGACACCAGACACAGCTCTGACACCACACAGCTCTCAGACACACAGCTCTGACCCCAGACTGAGGCGCTTGAGTTGTGTAGCAGAAGAAGAAAGGAACATTTCCCTGATGACAGACAGCGATGATAACATTGTTTCCCTGATGAGAGACAGCGATGATAACATTGTTTCCCTGATGAGAGACAGCGATGATAACATTGTTTCCCTGATGAGAGACAGCGATGATAACATTGTTTCCCTGATGACAGCCAGCGATGATAACATTGTTTCCCTGATGAGAGACAGCGATGATAACATTGTTTCCCTGATGAGAGACAGCGATGATAACATTGTTGCGTTGATGACAGACAGCGATGATAACATTGTTGCGCTGATGAGAGACAGTGATGATAACATTGTTGCGCTGATGACAGACAGCGCTGATAACATTGTTTCCCTGATGACAGACGGCGATGATAACGTTGTTTCCGTGATGACAGACAGCGATGATAACATTGTTTCCCTGATGACAGACAGCGATGATAACATTGTTTCCCTGATGACAGACAGTGATGATAACATTGTTTCTCTGATGACAGACAGCGATGATAACATTGTTTCCCTGATGACAGACAGCGATGATATAATTGTTTCCCTGATGACATACAGCGATGATAACATTGTTTCCCTGATGAGAGACAGCGATGATAGCATTGTTTCCCTGATGAGAGACAGCGATGATAACATTGTTTCCCTGATGACAGACAGCGATGATAACATTGTTGCGTTGATGACAGACAGCGATGATAACATTGTTGCGTTGATGACAGACAGCGATGATAACATTGTTTCCCTGATGACAGACGGCGATGATAACATTGTTTCCCTGATGACAGCCAGCGATGATAACATTGTTTCCCTGATGAGAGACAGCGATGATAACATTGTTTCCCTGATGAGAGACAGCGATGATAACATTGTTTCCCTGATGACAGACGGCGATGATAACATTGTTTCCCTGATGACAGCCAGCGATGATAACATTGTTTCTCTGATGACAGACAGCGATGATAACATTGTTTCCCTGATGACAGACAGCGATGATAACATTGTTTCTCTGATGACAGACAGCGATGATAACATTGTTTCCCTGATGACAGACAGCGATGATAACATTGTTTCCCTGATGACAGACAGCGATGATAACATTGTTGCGCTGATGACAGAAACACCCTGACCCAGCGAACGGCCTGGGTCACCACCACATTAATGTTCCTACAGAGTGCAGTAGGGTGCTTGGAGCAGTTGATTGACAGGTGTAGGCTACTGGAGAATTATCAACTTTCCTCTTGTGTGGATGCTAGCCAATGATTTATAGTTATGTATAATTTATCATTCTAGTTACGGTCCTAAACCACTTAATAGGTTAATACTACCATCTAGTGGATAACATGAATGTGGTATGAACGACAGCAGTAGTTGTCAACCACGGGTTTATCTGATAGATAGGCTAGGGCCTAGCCAGCTGGTCATAGAGAGAGACTGGGAGGGCCTAGTCCGCAGGTCATAGAGACAGACTGGGAGGGCCTAGTCAGCTGGTCATAGAGACAGACTGGGAGGGCCTAGCCAGCTGGTCATAGAGACAGACTGGGAGGGCCTAGCCAGCTGGTCATAGAGAGAGACTGGGAGGGCCTAGCCAGCTGGTCATAGAGTCAGACTGGGAGGGCCTAGTCAGCTGGTCATAGAGAGAGACTGGGAGGGCCTAGTCAGCTGGTCATAGAGACAGACTGGGAGGGCCTAGCCAGCTGGTCATAGAGAGAGACTGGGATGGCCTAGCCAGCTGGTCATAGAGAGAGACTGGGAGGGCCTAGTCAGCCGGTCATAGAGACAGACTGGGAGGGCCTAGTCAGCTGGTCATAGAGACAGACTGGGAGGGCCTAGCCAGCTGGTCATAGAGAGAGACTGGGAGGGCCTAGCCAGCTGGTCATAGAGTCAGACTGGGAGGGCCTAGTCAGCTGATCATAGAGACAGACTGGGAGGGCCTAGCCAGCTGGTCATAGAGAGAGACTGGGAGGGCCTAGCCAGCTGGTCATAGAGACAGACTGGGAAGGCAGGCCAGCTGGTCATAGAGACAGACTGGGAGGGCCTAGCTAGCTGGTTCTGGAGAGAGACTGGGAGGGCTTAGCCAGCTGGTTCTGGAGAGAGACTGGGAGGTCCTAGCCAGCTGGTTCTGGAGAGAGACTGGGAGGTCCTAGCCAGCTGGTCATAGAGACAGACTGGGAGGGCCTAGTCAGCTACTTCTATTCCAGGCTACGTTCCTGTCAAACATTTATTAAATTCAAAAATTCAACCAATCACATGTTTGCTGTGGGCAGGTTACATGTCAAGTATGTAGAGAGTAGTATGTGTATGGACTGAGCCCAGCCACAACCCACATTTCTTTCATGCGTGCGTGTGTGGGTTATATCCAATGACTGTATATATGAATGGACAAAGCCATTGATCACGTGTCACCATTCATTCATATGTGATGACTCAAGAGCGCATCGAAGCCAAATTAGGTCAGTTAAGATGTCGTCTCAGGAGATATAACGTGTGCAGTTTGTGTTACCCCAGAAAGTGATGTTCCTTGCTCAGTGCTGCCCCCCCCCCCATTGAGTAACTCTAATTGAAGGCCGACTGGGGTACTGCAGGTTGCCAATAGCATCTAAATTATCTTTATATCTTTTCAGTGTATGATTTAAAAACAATTGGCCCAAAGACATACGTCTGGTGTGTCGACTGTCAAAGGTTTAAAGTACTTAGGTAAAAATACTTTAAAGTACTACCTAAGTAGTTTGTCTTTCTCACTGTGTTAATTTATCTGGGACTGTTTCAGGACGCCTGTTGTTATTGTTGACAGGACGTGTGTTATTGTTGACAGGATGTGTGTTGTTGTTGACAGGACGTGTGTTATTGTTGACAGGACATGTGTTGTTGTTGACAGGATGTGTGTTGTTGTTGACAGGACGTGTGTTGTTGTTGACAGGATGTGTGTTGTTGTTGACAGGATGTGTGTTGTTGTTGACAGGACGTGTGTTATTGTTGACAGGACATGTGTTGTTGTTGACAGGATGTGTGTTGTTGTTGACAGGACGTGTGTTGTTGTTGACAGGATGTGTGTTGTTGTTGACAGGATGTGTGTTATTGTTGACAGGATGTGTGTTGTTGTTGACAGGACGTGTGTTATTGTTGACAGGACGTGTGTTGTTGTTGACAGGATTTGTGTTGTTGTTGACAGGACGTGTGTTATTGTTGACAGGACGTGTGTTGTTGTTGACATGATGTGTGTTGTTGTTGACATGACGTGTGTTATTGTTGACAGGATGTGTGTTGTTGTTGACAGGATGTGTGTTATTGTTGACAGGATGTGTGTTGTTGTTGACAGGACATGTGTTATTGTTGACAGGACTTGTGTTATTGTTGACAGGACGTGTGTTATTGTTGACAGGACGTGTATTATTGTTGACAGGACGTGTGTTATTGTTGACAGGACGTGTGTTGTTATTGTTGACAGGACGTGTGTTGTTGTTGACAGGACGTGTGTTGTTGTTGACAGGACGTGTGTTGTTGTTGACAGGACGTGTGTTATTGTTGACAGGGCGTGTGTTATTGTTGACAGGGCGTGTGTTGTTGTTGACATGATGTGTGTTGTTGTTGACAGGACGTGTGTTATTGTTGACAGGATGTGTGTTGTTGTTGACAGGATGTGTGTTATTGTTGACAGGATGTGTGTTGTTGTTGACAGGACATGTGTTATTGTTGACAGGACTTGTGTTATTGTTGACAGGACATGTGTTATTGTTGACAGGACGTGTGTTATTGTTGACAGGACGTGTGTTATTGTTGACAGGACGTGTGTTGTTATTGTTGACAGGACGTGTGTTGTTGTTGACAGGACGTGTGTTGTTGTTGACAGGACGTGTGTTGTTGTTGACAGGACGTGTGTTGTTGTTGACAGGACGTGTGTTATTGTTGACAGGGCGTGTGTTGTTGTTGACAGGATTTGTGTTGTTGTTGACAGGACGTGTGTTGTTGTTGACAGGACGTGTGCTGTTGTTGACAGGACGTGTGTTGTTTTTGACAGGACGTGTGTTGTCATTGTTGACAGGACGTGTGTTGTTGTTGACAGGACGTGTGTTGTTGTTGACAGGACATGTGCTGTTGTTGACAGGACGTGTGTTGTTTTTGACAGGACGTGTGTTGTCATTGTTGACAGGACGTGTGTTGTTGTTGACAGGACGTGTGTTGTTATTGTTGACAAGATGTGTGTTGTTGTTGACAGGATTTGTGTTATTGTTGACAGGATGTGTGTTGTTGTTGACAGGATGTGTGTTGTTGTTGACAGGACGTGTGTTGTTGTTGACAGGATGTGTGTTGTTGTTGACAGGACGTGTGTTGTTGTTGACAGGATGTGTGTTGTTGTTGACAGGTTGTGTGTTGTTGTTTACATGACGTGTGTTGTTGTTGACAGGATGTGTGTTGTTGTTGACAGGATGTGTGTTTGTTGTTGACATGATGTGTGTTGTTGTTGACAGATCGTGTGTTGTTGTTGACATGATGTGTGTTGTTGTTGTCAGGACGTGTGTTGTTGTTGACAGGTCGTGTGTTGTTGCTGACAGGACATGTGTTGTAATTGTTGACAGGGTGTGCTGATGTTGACAGAATGTGTGTTGTTGTTGACAGGTCATGTATTGTTGTTGACAGGATGTGTGTTGTTGTTGACAAGATGGGTGTGTTGTTATTGTTGACAGGATGTGTTTTGTTGTTGACAGGGTGCGTTGATGTTGACAAGACATGTTGTTGACAGGACGTGTGTTGTTGTTGACAGGGTGTGTTGATGTTGACAGGACGTGTGTTGTTGTTAACAGGACGTGTGTTGTTATTGTTGACAGGACGTGTGTTGTTGTTGACAGGACATGTGTAGTTGTTGACAGGACATGTTTTGTTGTCGACAGGACGTGTGTTGTTATTGTTGACAGGAGGTGTGTTGTTATTGTTGACAGGATGTGTGTTGTTGTTGACATGACGTGGGTTGTTGTTGACAGGGTGTGTTGTTTTTGTTGACAGGATATGTGCTGGTGTTGACAGGCCGTGTGTTGTTGACAGGACATGTGTTGATGTTGACAGGACATGTTTTGTTGTCGACAGGGCGCGTGTTGTTGTTGACAGTACCTGTGTTGTTGTTGGCATGACTTTGGTTGTTGTTGACAGGACATGGGTTGTTGTTGACATGACGTGGGTTGTTGTTGACAGGATGTGTGTTGTTGTTGTTGACAGGATGTGTGTTGTTGTTGACAGGACGTGGGTTGTTGTTGACAGGGTGTGTTGTTATTGTTGACAGGATGTGTGTTGTTGTTGACAGGGTGTGTTGTTATTGTTGACAGGCCATGTGTTGTTGTTGACAGGTGTGTTGTTATTGTTGACAGGTCCTGTGTTATTGTTGACAGTACATTTTTTTATGTTGACAGGACATGTGTTGTTGTTGACAGGGAGTGTGTTGTTCTTGTTGACAGGACGTGTGTTGTTGTTGACAGGACGTGTGTTGTTGTTGACAGGACGTGTGTTGTTTTTGACCAGACGCGGGTTGTTGTTGACAGGGTGTGTTGTTATTGTTGACAGGACGTGTGCTGGTGTTGACAGGTTGTGTGTTGTTGTTGACAGGACGTGTGTTGTTGTTGTCAGGACGTGTGTTGTTGTTGACAGGTCGTGTGTTGTTGCTGACAGGACATGTGTTGTAATTGTTGACAGGGTGTGCTGATGTTGACAGGATGTGTGTTGTTGTTGACAGGTCATGTATTGTTGTTGACAGGATGTGTGTTGTTGTTGACAAGATGGGTGTGTTGTTATTGTTGACAGGATGTGTTTTGTTGTTGACAGGGTGCGTTGATGTTGACAAGACATGTTGTTGACAGGACGTGTGTTGTTGTTGACAGGGTGTGTTGATGTTGACAGGACGTGTGTTGTTGTTAACAGGACGTGTGTTGTTATTGTTGACAGGACGTGTGTTGTTGTTGACAGGACATGTGTAGTTGTTGACAGGACATGTTTTGTTGTCGACAGGACGTGTGTTGTTATTGTTGACAGGAGGTGTGTTGTTATTGTTGACAGGATGTGTGTTGTTGTTGACATGACGTGGGTTGTTGTTGACAGGACGTGTGTTGTTATTGTTGACAGGATGTGTGTTGTTGTTGACAGGATGTGTGTTGTTGTTGACAGGGTGTGTTGTTTTTGTTGACAGGATATGTGCTGGTGTTGACAGGCCGTGTGTTGTTGACAGGACATGTGTTGATGTTGACAGGACATGTTTTGTTGTCGACAGGGCGCGTGTTGTTGTTCACAGGACCTGTGTTGTTGTTGGCATGACTTTGGTTGTTGTTGACAGGACATGGGTTGTTGTTGACATGACGTGGGTTGTTGTTGACAGGATGTGTGTTGTTGTTGTTGACAGGATGTGTGTTGTTGTTGACAGGACGTGGGTTGTTGTTGACAGGGTGTGTTGTTATTGTTGACAGGATGTGTGTTGTTGTTGACAGGGTGTGTTGTTATTGTTGACAGGCCATGTGTTGTTGTTGACAGGTGTGTTGTTATTGTTGACAGGTCCTGTGTTATTGTTGACAGTACATTTTTTTATGTTGACAGGACATGTGTTGTTGTTGACAGGGAGTGTGTTGTTCTTGTTGACAGGACGTGTGTTGTTGTTGACAGGACTTGACATGTGTTGTTATTGTTGACAGGACGTGTGTTGTTGTTGACAGGACGTGTGTTGTTTTTGACCAGACGCGGGTTGTTGTTGACAGGGTGTGTTGTTATTGTTGACAGGACGTGTGCTGGTGTTGACAGGTTGTGTGTTGTTGTTGACAGGACGTGTGTTGTTGTTGACAGGGTGTGTTGTTGTTGACAGGGTATATTGTTGTTGACAGGGAATGTTGTTGTTGACCAGTTTTGTGTTGCTATTGTTTACAGGAGGTGTATTGTTGACAGGACATGTGTTGTTGTTGACAGGACATGTGTTGTTGTTGACAGGACCCATGTTGTTGTTGTTTACAGGATGTGTGTTTTTGACAGGACATGTGTTGTTGTTGACAGGACATGTGTTGTTTTTGACAGGACATGTGTTGTTGTTGACAGGATGTGTGTTGTTATTGTTGACAGGACATGTGTTGTTGTTGACAGGATGTGTGTTGTTATTGTTGACAGGACAAGTGTTGTTGTTGACAGGACTTGACTTGTTTTGCTATTGTGACAGGACGTGTGTTGTTGTTGACAGGACCCATGTTGTTGTTGTTTACAGGACATGTGTTGTTGTTGACAGTGCGTGTTGTTGTTGACAGGGTGTGTTGTTGTTGACAGGGAATGTTGTTGTTGACAGGTTTTGTGTTGTATTGTTTACAGGAGGTGTATTGTTGACAGGACATGTGTTGTTGTTGACAGGACATGTGTTGTTGTTGACAGGACCCATGTTGTTGTTGTTTACAGGACATGTGTTGTTGTTGACAGGATGTGTGTTTTTGACAGGACATGTGTTGTTGTTGACAGGACGTGTATTGTTGTTGACAGGACGTTTGTTGTTGTTGACAGGGTGCTTTGTTGTTGACAGGGTGTGTTGTTGTTGACAGGACGTGTGTTGTTGTTTACAGGCCAAGTGTTGTTGTTGACATGTCTTGTGTTGTTATTGTTTACAGGACGTGTATTGTTGTTGACAGGACGTGTGTTGTTGTTGACAGGGTATGTTGTTGTTGACAGGTCTTGCGTTGCTATTGTTTACAGGATGTGTGTTGTTGACAGGACATGTGTTGTTGTTTACAGGACGTGTATTGTTGTTGACAGGACGTGTGTTGTTGTTGACAGATTGCTTTGTTGTTGACAGGGTGTGTTGTTGTTGACAGGACGTGTGTTGTTGTTTACAGGCTGTGTGTTGTTGTTGACAGGTCTTGTGTTGTAATTGTTTTACAGAACGTGTATTGTTGTTGACAGGACGTGTGTTGTTGTTGACAGGGTGTGTTGGGGTTGACAGGGTGTGTTGTTGTTGACAGGGTATGTTGTTGTTGACAGGTCTTGCGTTGCTATTGTTTACAGGATGTGTGTTGTTGATAGGACATGTGTTGTTGTTTACAGGATGTGTGTTGTTGTTGACAGGATTTGTGTTGTTGACAGGGCATGTGTTGTTGTTGACAGGACGTGTATTGTTGTTGACAGGACGTGTGTTGTTGTTGACAGGTTGCTTTGTTGTTGACAGGGTGTGTTGTTGTTGACAGGACGTGTGTTGTTGTTTACAGGCTGTGTGTTGTTGTTGACAGGTCTTGTGTTGTAATTGTTTACAGAACGTGTATTGTTGTTGACAGGACGTGTGTTGTTGTTGACAGGGTGTGTTGGGGTTGACAGGGTGTGTTGTTGTTGACAGGGTATGTTGTTGTTGACAGGTCTTGCGTTGCTATTGTTTACAGGATGTGTGTTGTTGATAGGACATGTGTTGTTGTTTACAGGATGTGTATTGTTGTTGACAGGGTGTGTTGTTGTTGACAGGACGTGTGTTGTTGTTTACAGGCTGTGTGTTGTTGTTGACAGGTCTTGTGTTGTAATTGTTTACAGAACGTGTATTGTTGTTGACAGGACGTGTGTTGTTGTTGACAGGGTGTGTTGGGGTTGACAGGGTGTGTTGTTGTTGACAGGGTATGTTGTTGTTGACAGGTCTTGCGTTGCTATTGTTTACAGGATGTGTGTTGTTGATAGGACATGTGTTGTTGTTTACAGGATGTGTGTTGTTGTTGACAGGATTTGTGTTGTTGACAGGACATGTGTTGTTGTTGACAGGACGTGTATTGTTGTTGACAGGACGTGTGTTGTTGTTGACAGGTTGCTTTGTTGTTGACAGGGTGTGTTGTTGTTGACAGGACGTGTGTTGTTGTTTACAGGCTGTGTGTTGTTGTTGACAGGTATTGTGTTGTAATTGTTTACAGAACGTGTATTGTTGTTGACAGGACGTGTGTTGTTGTTGACAGGGTGTGTTGGGGTTGACAGGGTGTGTTGTTGTTGACAGGGTATGTTGTTGTTGACAGGTCTTGCGTTGCTATTGTTTACAGGATGTGTGTTGTTGATAGGACATGTGTTGTTGTTTACAGGATGTGTATTGTTGTTGACAGGGTGTGTTGTTGTTGACAGGGTATGTTGTTGTTGACAGGTCTTGCGTTGCTATTGTTTACAGGATGTGTGTTGTTGACAGGACATGTGTTGTTGTTTACAGGATGTGTGTTGTTGACAGGACATGTGTTGTTGTTGACAGGACGAGTTTTGTTGTTGACATGACGTGTATTGTTGTTGACATGTCGTGTGTTGTTGTTGACATGACGTGTGTTGTTGTTGACATGACGTGTGTTGTTGTTTACAGGACGTGTGTTGTTGTTGATATGACGTGTGTTGTTGTTGACATGACGTGTGTTGTTGTTGACATGACGTGTGTTGTTGTTGACAGGACGTGTGTTGTTGTTGACAGGACGTGTGTTGTTGTTGACAGGACGTGTGTTGTTGTTTACATGACGTGTGTTGTTGTTGACAGGACGTGTGTTGTTGTTGACATGACGAGTGTTGTTGTTGACATGACGTGTGTTGTTGTTGACAGGACGTGTGCCCATGAGGTCGTTGCTGTTGGTGCTCCTGCTCATTGGCATCCAGGCTGTACTGAACATGGAAGGGGCCCTGGGCCCGGTGGCTGCCAACCACAGTGCAGAACACCACACAGCAGCCAATGGCAGAGCAGAACAGCACACAGCAACCAATGGCAGAACAGAACACCACACAGCAGCCAATGGCAGAGCAGAACTACAGAGGACGGCCCGACTGTCAGTGTCACCTCAGCAGGAGCAGCCAGCAGCAGACAGGGATACTCAGCTGAGACCCAGCCGGACCAGACAGGCCCACAGACCAGCCTCTCTACCCCAGGACAGGAGTTCTTCCCTGGGCCATTCTGAGACAGACTCCTCCTCTTCCCCCTCCATCCCTGAGGTGGACCCCAAACTGTTCAGCAAGCGGAAGTACCGCACCTCATCACGCGTCGTCTTCAGCGACGTACCCCCCTCTCACCACACCCTGGGGGGGGAGACAGGGGATGAGGAGGAAGGGGTGATGGGTGGGGGAGTGAGGGTGAGGCGGAGAGCGGGGGGGCAGCCCATGCACAGGGGGGAGTACTCCGTGTGCGACAGCATCAGCGTGTGGTTGGGGAACCTGACCAAGGCCACAGACATCGCCGGCAACGAGGTGGAGGTTCTGCCAGAGGTGAAGATAGACAACGTCCGCAAGAGACAGTTCTTCTACGAGACCACCTGCCGCGTGGCCACACCCCCGGGGGGCGGAGCTGGGGCTGGGGGAGGGGCCAGTGGAGGCATTTCTAAAGCAGGGTGCCGCGGCATCGACAGCCGTCACTGGAACTCGTACTGCACCAACACACACACGTACGTGCGCGCGCTCACCAAGTTCAAGGAGCAGACGGCGTGGAGGCTGATACGCATCAACGCAGCGTGTGTGTGTGTCCTCAGCCGCAAGTCCTGGAGGCACTGACCTCTCACCCCTAGGACTATGGACCCATATATACACACACACACACAAACAAACACCGATTGCACAGTCAGACACGTAAACAACCTTGAAACAGCCACTACAAATGTATTGTAGTGTTAGACTCCCCTCCCACACACAGACACACTCCCACACACAGACACACTCCCACACACAGACACACTCCCACACACAGACACACTCCCACACACAGACACACTCCCACACACACAGACACACTCCCCTGTATCCGACCAGCCCCTTCCCCTCTCCTTACCCTACCTCAGTCAGATTTCTGGTTCTTCTAACTTATGAGGACTGCATGTCATATTTATAGTTTATACAGTCAAATATATATTAAATAAGTGTATATATACAGGGCCTTCGGTAACTATTCAGACCCCATGACTTTTCAACATTTTCTTACGTTACAGCCTTATTCGAAAATTAATAAAATAACAAAAATTGCTCATCTAACTACACACCCCATAATGACAAAGTGAAAACAGGTTTGTAGACATTTTTGCAAATGTATTAACATTCACAACAGAAATACCTTATTTACATGAGTATTCATACCCTTTGATATGAGACTCGAAATTGAACCACCAAGACTCTTCCTAGAGCTGGTCGCCTGGCCTAACTAAGCAAGGAAAGAAGGGCCTTGGTCAGGGAGGTGACCAAGAACCCGATGGTCACTCTGACAGAGCTCTAGAGTTCCACATGTGGAGATGGGAGAACCTTCCAGAAGGACAACCATCTCTGCAGCACTCCACCAACCAGGCCTTTATGGTAGAGTGGTCAGACGGAAGCCGCTCCTCAGTAAAAGGCACATGACATCCCGCTTACAGTTTGCCAAAAGGCACCAAAAGACTCTCAGACCATGAGAAACAAGATTCTCTGGTCTGTTGAAATCAAGATTCAACTTTTTGCCCTGAATGTCAAGTGTCATGTCTTGAGGAAAACTGGGACCATCCCTAAGGTGAAAGGTGGTGGCATCATCATGCTGTGGGGATGTTTTTCAGCAGCAAGGACTGGGCGACTAGTCAGGATCAAGGGAAAGATGAACAGAGCAAAGTACAGAGAGATCCTAGATGAAAACCTGCTCTGGAGCGCTGAGGACCTCAGACTGGGGCGAAGGTTCACCTTCCAACAGGACTACGACCCTAAGCACAAGTAAAGGGTCTGAAAACTTACTTAAATGTGATTTATTTTTATTTCATTTTTTTAAATATAAATTAGCAACAATTTCTAAAAACCGATTTTCTCTTTGTCATTACGGGGTATTGTGTGTAGATTGATGAGGCGGAAAACGATTGAATCCATTTTAGTGTAAGGCTGGAAAGTAACAAAATGTGGAAAAAGTCAAGGGGTCTGAATACCATCCGAAGGCACTGTACATCATGAATTCAACTTTTTGTTGTTGTTGATGATGATGCTGTTATTTATTAAACACTTCAGTACATGCCTGTCTCCTGTCTCCTGTCTCCTGCCTCCTGTCTCCTGTCTCCTGCCTCCTGTCTCCTGCCTCCTGTCTCCTGTCTCCTGCCTCCTGTCTCCTGCCTCCTGTCTCCTGTCTCCTGCCTCCTGTCTCCTGCCTCCTGTCTCCTGCCTCCTGTCTCCTGTCTTCTGTCTCCTGTCTCCTGCCTCCTGCCTCCTGTCTCCTGCCTCCTGTCTCCTGTCTCCTGCCTCCTGCCTCCTGTCTCCTGCCTCCTGTCTCCTGCCTCCTGTCTCCTGCCTCCTGTCTCCTGTCTCCTGCCTCCTGTCTCCTGCCTCCTGTCTCCTGCCTCCTGTCTCCTGCCTCCTGTCTCCTGTCTCCTGCCTCCTGCCTCCTGTCTCCTGCCTCCTGTCTCCTGTCTCCTGCCTCCTGTCTTTTGTCTCCTGCCTCCTCCCTCCTGCCTCCTGTCTCCTGTCTCCTGCCTCCTGCCTCCTGCCTCCTGCCTCCTGTCTCCTGTCTCCTGCCTCCTGCCTCCTCTCTCCTGCCTCCTGTCTTCTGTCACATGGTTGGGGGATACGGATGATCTCTATTAATACCATGTGTGGTGTGAATGTGTGTGCATGCGTGCGTGTCAGAGAGGTGGAATCTCACCCTGGCCGTGTTGACCCGGCATAATACACACAACTTCCAGGAGAGATGGGATCACCAAGATGCTCCTAGAACACCGGTATACCTGTCACCTTGGAGACCTTGGAGCACTGGGGGTGTACGGAGCCTTCCGGAATGGTGTTGGGAATGACGTAATGTCAGAGCTGTCACTGATGGTCAGCGAGGCTTCACAGAGGAAGAAGGGGAGGAGCAACAGCCTCATTGAATTTCATAAAAATTTAAATAGTGAAACATTAAAAAATATATCCTTTTTAGATAAAACTATACTGAATATAATCACGTCAGCAGATAATTGATTAAAACAGACTGTTTTGTAATGAAGGTCTACAGTAGTCTCAACAGCACTCTGTAGGGAAGCAACATGGTGTAGCCGGAGGACAGCTAGCTTCCATCCTTCTCTGGGTACATTGACTTCAATAACAAACCTAGGAGGCTCTTAGTTCTCACCCCCTTCCATTGACTTACACAGTAATTGTGACAACTTCATAAACTCCAACCTATCAGAGTTTTTGCAGCATGAATATATATGTTGTTCACCCAATCAAAGGATCAGATTTTGAGTCTAGTACTAATCAGGGGTATTTTCATTCCGCCGATTCTGTTACAGACCCTTTTTTCCAATTTTCAACAAAAATTACATTCCCAAATCTAACTGCCTGTAGCTCAGGACCTGAAGCAAGGATATGTATATTATTGATACCATCTGAAAAAAAACACTTAGAAGTTTGTGGAAATGTGAAATTAATGTAGGAGAATTTAACACATTAGATCTGGTAAAAGATAATACATGGGAAAAAAACTGTTTTTTTTGTACCATTATCTTTGTAGGAAAAAGGAAAACCGCACACTGCTCTTGATAGTATCACTAATCTTTAATAAGCTACCGTCTCGGCCTCACAGCCTTCTCCAGAACTCCTGACGATGGCCGTGAGGCCGATACTGTTGCCACGCACCTGCAAATAAGATTGCACAGATGTGCGAGTGCCTTTTTTGAATTTTGTACCATCATCTTTGAAATGCAAGAGAAAGACCATAATGTATTATTCCAGCCCAGGTGCAATTTAGATTTCGGCCACTAGATGGCAGCAGCATGTGCACAATATTTTAGACTGATCCAATGAACCATTGCATTTCTGTTCAAAAGGTTGTATCAAGACTGCCCAAATGTGCCTAATTGGTTAATTAATAACTTTTCAAGTTCATAACTGTGCACTCTCCTCAAACAATAGCATGGTATTATTTCACTGTCATAGCTACTGTAAATTTGACAGTGTAGTTAGATTAACAAGAGTTTAAACATTCTGCCAATATTAGATATGTCTATGTCCTGGGAAATGTTATTGTTACTTACAACCTCATGCTAATCACATTAGTTCACATTAGCTCAACTGTCTTGCGGGTGGGACACCAATCTGTAGAGATATGTAAGAGGTTTTAAACGGAAGCAAACAGAACAGAAATCAGGGAGGATCGACCTGGTTGGTAATGTTCTCCAGGCTGGATCACAACAGGCAAATCAAATCAGGGAGGATCGACCTGGTTGGTAATGTTCTCCAGGCTGGATCACAACAGGCAAATCAAATCAGGGAGGATCGACCTGGTTGGTAATGTTCTCCAGGCTGGATCACAACAGGCAAATCAAATCAGGGAGGATCGACCTGGTTGGTAATGTTCTCCAGGCTGGATCACAACAGGCAAATCAAATCAGGGAGGATCGACCTGGTTGGTAATGTTCTCCAGGCTGGATCACAACAGGCAAATCAAATCAGGGAGGATCGACCTTGGTTGGTAATGTTCTCCAGGCTGGATCACAACAGGCAAATCAAATCAGGGAGGATCGACCTGGTTGGTAATGTTCTCCAGGCTAGATCACAACAGGCAATGACTGGGAGTCCCATAGGGCGGCGCACAATTGGCCCAGCGTCGTCTGTGTTTGGCCGGTGTAGGACGTCATTGTAAATCAGAATTTGTTCTTAAATTGACTTGCCTAGTTAAATAAAGGTTTAATTAAAAAAATATATGTAAAAAAACATTTAATTTGTAGTCGAGGTTGTAACAACCTCATGATGGGTATAGGACAGGTTTAAGTATTAAGTTTAAGTATTAAGTGTAGTATCTAAGCCTATCATGTAGTATGTAAGCCTATCATGTATCTAAACCTATCATGGTGTATCTAAAACTATCATGTAGTATCTAAACCTATCATGTAGTATCTAAACCTATCATGTAGTACCTAAATCTATCATGTAGTACCTAAACCTATCATGTAGTATCTAAACCTATCATGTATCTAAACCTATAATTTAGTACCTAAACCTATCTTGTATCTAAACCTATCATTTAGTACCTAAACCTATCATGTAGTACCTAAACCTATCATGTATCTAAACCTATAATTTAGTACCTAAACCTATCATGTATCTAAACCTATCATTTAGTACCTAAACCTATCATGTAGTACCTAAACCTATCATTTAGTACCTAAACCTATCATGTATCTAAACCTATCATTTAGTATCTAAACCTATCATGTAGTACCTAAACCTATCATTTAGTACCTAAACCTATCATTTAGTACCTAAACCTATCATGTAGTACCTAAACCTATCATGTATCTAAACCTATCATGTAGTATCTAAACCTATCATGTAGTATCTAAACATATCATGTAGTATCTAAACCTATCATGTAGTACCTAAACCTATCATGTAGTATCTAAACCTATCATGTAGTACCTAAACCTATAATGTAGTACCTAAACCTATCATGTAGTACCTAAACCTATCATGTAGTATCTAAACCTATCATGTATCTAAACCTATCATGTATCTAAACCTATCATGTAGTACCTAAACCTATCATGTATCTAAACCTATCATGTATCTAAACCTATCATGTATCTAAACCTATCATGTAGTACCTAAACCTATCATGTAGTACCTAAACCTATCATGTATCTAAACCTATCATGTATCTAAACCTATCATGTACCTAAACCTATCATGTAGTACCTAAACCTATCGTGTAGTATCTAAACCTATCATGTATCTAAACCTATCATGTAGTACCTAAACCTATCATGTAGTATCTAAACCTATCATGTATCTAAACCTATCATTTAGTAACTAAACCTATCATGTAGTATCTAAACCTATCATGTATCTAAACCTATCATGTAGTACCTAAACCTATCATGTAGTACCTAAACCTATCATGTAGTATCTAAACCTATCATGTTGTATCTAAACCTATCATGTATCTAAACCTATCATGTAGTACCTAAACCTATGATGTAGTATCTAAACCTATCATGTAGTATCTAAACCTATCATGTAGTATCTAAACCTATCATGTAGTACCTAAACCTATAATGTAGTACCTAAACCTATCATGTAGTACCTAAACCTATCATGTAGTACCTAAACCTATCATTTAGTACCTAAACCTATCATTTAGTACCTAAACCTATCATGTAGTACCTAAACCTATCATGTATCTAAACCTATCATGTAGTATCTAAACCTATCATGTAGTATCTAAACATATCATGTAGTACCTAAACCTATCATTTAGTACATAAACCTATCATGTATCTAAACCTATCATTTAGTATCTAAACCTATCATGTAGTACCTAAACCTATCATTTAGTACATAAACCTATCATGTAGTATCTAAACCTATCATGTAGTATCTAAACATATCATGTAGTATCTAAACCTATCATGTAGTACCTAAACCTATCATGTAGTATCTAAACCTATCATGTAGTACCTAAACCTATAATGTAGTACCTAAACCTATCATGTAGTACCTAAACCTATCATGTAGTACCTAAACCTGTCATGTAGTATCTAAACCTATCATGTATCTAAACCTATCATGTATCTAAACCTATCGTGTAGTACCTAAACCTATCATGTATCTAAACCTATCATTTAGTACCTAAACCTATCATGTATCTAAACCTATCATTTAGTACCTAAACCTATCATGTAGTACCTAAACCTATCATTTAGTACCTAAACCTATCATGTATCTAAACCTATCATTTAGTATCTAAACCTATCATGTAGTACCTAAACCTATCATTTAGTACCTAAACCTATCATTTAGTACCTAAACCTATCATGTAGTACCTAAACCTATCATGTATCTAAACCTATCATGTAGTATCTAAACCTATCATGTAGTATCTAAACATATCATGTAGTATCTAAACCTATCATGTAGTACCTAAACCTATCATGTAGTATCTAAACCTATCATGTAGTACCTAAACCTATAATGTAGTACCTAAACCTATCATGTAGTACCTAAACCTATCATGTAGTATCTAAACCTATCATGTATCTAAACCTATCATGTAGTACCTAAACCTATCATGTAGTACCTAAACCTATCATGTATCTAAACCTATCATGTATCTAAACCTATCATGTATCTAAACCTATCATGTAGTACCTAAACCTATCATGTAGTACCTAAACCTATCATGTATCTAAACCTATCATGTATCTAAACCTATCATGTATCTAAACCTATCATGTAGTACCTAAACCTATCGTGTAGTATCTAAACCTATCATGTATCTAAACCTATCATGTAGTACCTAAACCTATCATGTAGTATCTAAACCTATCATGTATCTAAACCTATCATTTAGTAACTAAACCTATCATGTAGTATCTAAACCTATCATGTATCTAAACCTATCATGTATCTAAACCTATCATGTAGTACCTAAACCTATCATGTAGTACCTAAACCTATCATGTAGTATCTAAACCTATCATGTTGTATCTAAACCTATCATGTATCTAAACCTATCATGTAGTACCTAAACCAATGATGTAGTATCTAAACCTATCATGTAGTATCTAAACCTATCATGTAGTATCTAAACCTATCATGTAGTACCTAAACCTATAATGTAGTACCTAAACCTATCATGTAGTACCTAAACCTATCATGTAGTACCTAAACCTATCATTTAGTACCTAAACCTATCATTTAGTACCTAAACCTATCATGTAGTACCTAAACCTATCATGTATCTAAACCTATCATTTAGTACCTAAACCTATCATGTATCTAAACCTATCATTTAGTACCTAAACCTATCATGTAGTACCTAAACCTATCATTTAGTACCTAAACCTATCATGTATCTAAACCTATCATTTAGTATCTAAACCTATCATGTAGTACCTAAACCTATCATTTAGTACCTAAACCTATCATTTAGTACCTAAACCTATCATGTAGTACCTAAACCTATCATGTATCTAAACCTATCATGTAGTATCTAAACCTATCATGTAGTATCTAAACATATCATGTAGTATCTAAACCTATCATGTAGTACCTAAACCTATCATGTAGTATCTAAACCTATCATGTAGTACCTAAACCTATAATGTAGTACCTAAACCTATCATGTAGTACCTAAACCTATCATGTAGTATCTAAACCTATCATGTATCTAAACCTATCATGTATCTAAACCTATCATGTAGTACCTAAACCTATCATGTATCTAAACCTATCATGTATCTAAACCTATCATGTATCTAAACCTATCATGTAGTACCTAAACCTATCATGTAGTACCTAAACCTATCATGTATCTAAACCTATCATGTATCTAAACCTATCATGTATCTAAACCTATCATGTAGTACCTAAACCTATCGTGTAGTATCTAAACCTATCATGTATCTAAACCTATCATGTAGTACCTAAACCTATCATGTAGTACCTAAACCTATCATGTATCTAAACCTATCATGTATCTAAACCTATCATGTATCTAAACCTATCATGTAGTACCTAAACCTATCGTGTAGTATCTAAACCTATCATGTATCTAAACCTATCATGTAGTACCTAAACCTATCATGTAGTATCTAAACCTATCATGTATCTAAACCTATCATTTAGTAACTAAACCTATCATGTAGTATCTAAACCTATCATGTATCTAAACCTATCATGTATCTAAACCTATCATGTAGTACCTAAACCTATCATGTAGTACCTAAACCTATCATGTAGTATCTAAACCTATCATGTTGTATCTAAACCTATCATGTATCTAAACCTATCATGTAGTACCTAAACCTATGATGTAGTATCTAAACCTATCATGTAGTATCTAAACCTATCATGTAGTATCTAAACCTATCATGTAGTACCTAAACCTATAATGTAGTACCTAAACCTATCATGTAGTACCTAAACCTATCATGTAGTACCTAAACCTATCATTTAGTACCTAAACCTATCATTTAGTACCTAAACCTATCATGTAGTACCTAAACCTATCATGTATCTAAACCTATCATTTAGTACCTAAACCTATCATGTATCTAAACCTATCATTTAGTACCTAAACCTATCATGTAGTACCTAAACCTATCATTTAGTACCTAAACCTATCATGTATCTAAACCTATCATTTAGTATCTAAACCTATCATGTAGTACCTAAACCTATCATTTAGTACCTAAACCTATCATTTAGTACCTAAACCTATCATGTAGTACCTAAACCTATCATGTATCTAAACCTATCATGTAGTATCTAAACCTATCATGTAGTATCTAAACATATCATGTAGTATCTAAACCTATCATGTAGTACCTAAACCTATCATGTAGTATCTAAACCTATCATGTAGTACCTAAACCTATAATGTAGTACCTAAACCTATCATGTAGTACCTAAACCTATCATGTAGTATCTAAACCTATCATGTATCTAAACCTATCATGTATCTAAACCTATCATGTAGTACCTAAACCTATCATGTATCTAAACCTATCATGTATCTAAACCTATCATGTATCTAAACCTATCATGTAGTACCTAAACCTATCATGTAGTACCTAAACCTATCATGTATCTAAACCTATCATGTATCTAAACCTATCATGTATCTAAACCTATCATGTAGTACCTAAACCTATCGTGTAGTATCTAAACCTATCATGTATCTAAACCTATCATGTAGTACCTAAACCTATCATGTAGTATCTAAACCTATCATGTATCTAAACCTATCATTTAGTAACTAAACCTATCATGTAGTATCTAAACCTATCATGTATCTAAACCTATCATGTAGTACCTAAACCTATCATGTAGTACCTAAACCTATCATGTAGTATCTAAACCTATCATGTTGTATCTAAACCTATCATGTATCTAAACCTATCATGTAGTACCTAAACCTATGATGTAGTATCTAAACCTATCATGTAGTATCTAAACCTATCATGTAGTATCTAAACCTATCATGTAGTACCTAAACCTATAATGTAGTACCTAAACCTATCATGTAGTACCTAAACCTATCATGTAGTACCTAAACCTATCATTTAGTACCTAAACCTATCATTTAGTACCTAAACCTATCATGTAGTACCTAAACCTATCATGTATCTAAACCTATCATGTAGTATCTAAACCTATCATGTAGTATCTAAACATATCATGTAGTACCTAAACCTATCATGTAGTACCTAAACCTATCATTTAGTACATAAACCTATCATGTATCTAAACCTATCATTTAGTATCTAAACCTATCATGTAGTACCTAAACCTATCATTTAGTACATAAACCTATCATTTAGTACCTAAACCTATCATGTAGTACCTAAACCTATCATGTATCTAAACCTATCATGTAGTATCTAAACCTATCATGTAGTATCTAAACATATCATGTAGTATCTAAACCTATCATGTAGTACCTAAACCTATCATGTAGTATCTAAACCTATCATGTAGTACCTAAACCTATAATGTAGTACCTAAACCTATCATGTAGTACCTAAACCTATCATGTAGTACCTAAACCTATCATGTAGTATCTAAACCTATCATGTATCTAAACCTATCATGTATCTAAACCTATCATGTAGTACCTAAACCTATCATGTATCTAAACCTATCATTTAGTACCTAAACCTATCATGTATCTAAACCTATCATTTAGTACCTAAACCTATCATGTAGTACCTAAACCTATCATTTAGTACCTAAACCTATCATGTATCTAAACCTATCATTTAGTATCTAAACCTATCATGTAGTACCTAAACCTATCATTTAGTACCTAAACCTATCATTTAGTACCTAAACCTATCATGTAGTACCTAAACCTATCATGTATCTAAACCTATCATGTAGTATCTAAACCTATCATGTAGTATCTAAACATATCATGTAGTATCTAAACCTATCATGTAGTACCTAAACCTATCATGTAGTATCTAAACCTATCATGTAGTACCTAAACCTATAATGTAGTACCTAAACCTATCATGTAGTACCTAAACCTATCATGTAGTATCTAAACCTATCATGTATCTAAACCTATCATGTATCTAAACCTATCATGTAGTACCTAAACCTATCATGTATCTAAACCTATCATGTATCTAAACCTATCATGTATCTAAACCTATCATGTAGTACCTAAACCTATCATGTAGTACCTAAACCTATCATGTATCTAAACCTATCATGTATCTAAACCTATCATGTATCTAAACCTATCATGTAGTACCTAAACCTATCGTGTAGTATCTAAACCTATCATGTATCTAAACCTATCATGTAGTACCTAAACCTATCATGTAGTATCTAAACCTATCATGTATCTAAACCTATCATTTAGTAACTAAACCTATCATGTAGTATCTAAACCTATCATGTATCTAAACCTATCATGTATCTAAACCTATCATGTAGTACCTAAACCTATCATGTAGTACCTAAACCTATCATGTAGTATCTAAACCTATCATGTTGTATCTAAACCTATCATG
This sequence comes from Oncorhynchus mykiss, assembly GCF_057628025.1. Lineage (NCBI taxonomy): Eukaryota > Metazoa > Chordata > Actinopteri > Salmoniformes > Salmonidae > Oncorhynchus > Oncorhynchus mykiss. Next base: position 80,636,842 of record NC_143037.1, read on the forward strand.
TATCTAAACCTATCATGTAGTACCTAAACCTATGATGTAGTATCTAAACCTATCATGTAGTATCTAAACCTATCATGTAGTATCTAAACCTATCATGTAGTACCTAAACCTATAATGTAGTACCTAAACCTATCATGTAGTACCTAAACCTATCATGTAGTACCTAAACCTATCATTTAGTACCTAAACCTATCATTTAGTACCTAAACCTATCATGTAGTACCTAAACCTATCATGTATCTAAACCTATCATGTAGTATCTAAACCTATCATGTAGTATCTAAACATATCATGTAGTACCTAAACCTATCATGTAGTACCTAAACCTATCATTTAGTACATAAACCTATCATGTATCTAAACCTATCATTTAGTATCTAAACCTATCATGTAGTACCTAAACCTATCATTTAGTACATAAACCTATCATTTAGTACCTAAACCTATCATGTAGTACCTAAACCTATCATGTATCTAAACCTATCATGCAGTATCTAAACCTATCATGTAGTATCTAAACATATCATGTAGTATCTAAACCTATCATGTAGTACCTAAACCTATCATGTAGTATCTAAACCTATCATGTAGTACCTAAACCTATAATGTAGTACCTAAACCTATCATGTAGTACCTAAACCTATCATGTAGTACCTAAACCTATCATGTAGTATCTAAACCTATCATGTATCTAAACCTATCATGTATCTAAACCTATCATGTAGTACCTAAACCTATCATGTATCTAAACCTATCATTTAGTACCTAAACCTATCATGTATCTAAACCTATCATTTAGTACCTAAACCTATCATGTAGTACCTAAACCTATCATTTAGTACCTAAACCTATCATGTATCTAAACCTATCATTTAGTATCTAAACCTATCATGTAGTACCTAAACCTATCATTTAGTACCTAAACCTATCATTTAGTACCTAAACCTATCATGTAGTACCTAAACCTATCATGTATCTAAACCTATCATGTAGTATCTAAACCTATCATGTAGTATCTAAACATATCATGTAGTATCTAAACCTATCATGTAGTACCTAAACCTATCATGTAGTATCTAAACCTATCATGTAGTACCTAAACCTATAATGTAGTACCTAAACCTATCATGTAGTACCTAAACCTATCATGTAGTATCTAAACCTATCATGTATCTAAACCTATCATGTATCTAAACCTATCATGTAGTACCTAAACCTATCATGTATCTAAACCTATCATGTATCTAAACCTATCATGTATCTAAACCTATCATGTAGTACCTAAACCTATCATGTAGTACCTAAACCTATCATGTATCTAAACCTATCATGTATCTAAACCTATCATGTATCTAAACCTATCATGTAGTACCTAAACCTATCGTGTAGTATCTAAACCTATCATGTATCTAAACCTATCATGTAGTACCTAAACCTATCATGTAGTATCTAAACCTATCATGTATCTAAACCTATCATTTAGTAACTAAACCTATCATGTAGTATCTAAACCTATCATGTATCTAAACCTATCATGTATCTAAACCTATCATGTAGTACCTAAACCTATCATGTAGTACCTAAACCTATCATGTAGTATCTAAACCTATCATGTTGTATCTAAACCTATCATGTATCTAAACCTATCATGTAGTACCTAAACCTATGATGTAGTATCTAAACCTATCATGTAGTATCTAAACCTATCATGTAGTATCTAAACCTATCATGTAGTACCTAAACCTATAATGTAGTACCTAAACCTAGCATGTAGTACCTAAACCTATCATGTAGTACCTAAACCTATCATTTAGTACCTAAACCTATCATTTAGTACCTAAACCTATCATGTAGTACCTAAACCTATCATGTATCTAAACCTATCATGTAGTATCTAAACCTATCATGTAGTATCTAAACATATCATGTAGTATCTAAACCTATCATGTAGTACCTAAACCTATCATGTAGTATCTAAACCTATCATGTAGTACCTAAACCTATAATGTAGTACCTAAACCTATCATGTAGTACCTAAACCTATCATGTAGTATCTAAACCTATCATGTATCTAAACCTATCATGTATCTAAACCTATCATGTAGTACCTAAACCTATCATGTATCTAAACCTATCATGTATCTAAACCTATCATGTATCTAAACCTATCATGTAGTACCTAAACCTATCATGTAGTACCTAAACCTATCATGTATCTAAACCTATCATGTATCTAAACCTATCATGTATCTAAACCTATCATGTAGTACCTAAACCTATCGTGTAGTATCTAAACCTATCATGTATCTAAACCTATCATGTAGTACCTAAACCTATCATGTAGTATCTAAACCTATCATGTATCTAAACCTATCATTTAGTAACTAAACCTATCATGTAGTATCTAAACCTATCATGTATCTAAACCTATCATGTATCTAAACCTATCATGTAGTACCTAAACCTATCATGTAGTACCTAAACCTATCATGTAGTATCTAAACCTATCATGTTGTATCTAAACCTATCATGTATCTAAACCTATCATGTAGTACCTAAACCTATGATGTAGTATCTAAACCTATCATGTAGTATCTAAACCTATCATGTAGTATCTAAACCTATCATGTAGTACCTAAACCTATAATGTAGTACCTAAACCTATCATGTAGTACCTAAACCTATCATGTAGTACCTAAACCTATCATTTAGTACCTAAACCTATCATTTAGTACCTAAACCTATCATGTAGTACCTAAACCTATCATGTATCTAAACCTATCATGTAGTATCTAAACCTATCATGTAGTATCTAAACATATCATGTAGTACCTAAACCTATCATGTAGTACCTAAACCTATCATTTAGTACATAAACCTATCATGTATCTAAACCTATCATTTAGTATCTAAACCTATCATGTAGTACCTAAACCTATCATTTAGTACATAAACCTATCATTTAGTACCTAAACCTATCATGTAGTACCTAAACCTATCATGTATCTAAACCTATCATGCAGTATCTAAACCTATCATGTAGTATCTAAACATATCATGTAGTATCTAAACCTATCATGTAGTACCTAAACCTATCATGTAGTATCTAAACCTATCATGTAGTACCTAAACCTATAATGTAGTACCTAAACCTATCATGTAGTACCTAAACCTATCATGTAGTACCTAAACCTATCATGTAGTATCTAAACCTATCATGTATCTAAACCTATCATGTATCTAAACCTATCATGTAGTACCTAAACCTATCATGTATCTAAACCTATCATTTAGTACCTAAACCTATCATGTATCTAAACCTATCATTTAGTACCTAAACCTATCATGTAGTACCTAAACCTATCATTTAGTACCTAAACCTATCATGTATCTAAACCTATCATTTAGTATCTAAACCTATCATGTAGTACCTAAACCTATCATTTAGTACCTAAACCTATCATTTAGTACCTAAACCTATCATGTAGTACCTAAACCTATCATGTATCTAAACCTATCATGTAGTATCTAAACCTATCATGTAGTATCTAAACATATCATGTAGTATCTAAACCTATCATGTAGTACCTAAACCTATCATGTAGTATCTAAACCTATCATGTAGTACCTAAACCTATAATGTAGTACCTAAACCTATCATGTAGTACCTAAACCTATCATGTAGTATCTAAACCTATCATGTATCTAAACCTATCATGTATCTAAACCTATCATGTAGTACCTAAACCTATCATGTATCTAAACCTATCATGTATCTAAACCTATCATGTATCTAAACCTATCATGTAGTACCTAAACCTATCATGTAGTACCTAAACCTATCATGTATCTAAACCTATCATGTATCTAAACCTATCATGTATCTAAACCTATCATGTAGTACCTAAACCTATCGTGTAGTATCTAAACCTATCATGTATCTAAACCTATCATGTAGTACCTAAACCTATCATGTAGTATCTAAACCTATCATGTATCTAAACCTATCATTTAGTAACTAAACCTATCATGTAGTATCTAAACCTATCATGTATCTAAACCTATCATGTATCTAAACCTATCATGTAGTACCTAAACCTATCATGTAGTACCTAAACCTATCATGTAGTATCTAAACCTATCATGTTGTATCTAAACCTATCATGTATCTAAACCTATCATGTAGTACCTAAACCTATGATGTAGTATCTAAACCTATCATGTAGTATCTAAACCTATCATGTAGTATCTAAACCTATCATGTAGTACCTAAACCTATAATGTAGTACCTAAACCTAGCATGTAGTACCTAAACCTATCATGTAGTACCTAAACCTATCATTTAGTACCTAAACCTATCATTTAGTACCTAAACCTATCATGTAGTACCTAAACCTATCATGTATCTAAACCTATCATGTAGTATCTAAACCTATCATGTAGTATCTAAACATATCATGTAGTACCTAAACCTATCATGTAGTACCTAAACCTATCATTTAGTACATAAACCTATCATGTATCTAAACCTATCATTTAGTATCTAAACCTATCATGTAGTACCTAAACCTATCATTTAGTACATAAACCTATCATTTAGTACCTAAACCTATCATGTAGTACCTAAACCTATCATGTATCTAAACCTATCATGTAGTATCTAAACCTATCATGTAGTATCTAAACATATCATGTAGTATCTAAACCTATCATGTAGTACCTAAACCTATCATGTAGTACCTAAACCTATCATGTAGTATCTAAACCTATCATGTATCTAAACCTATCATGTATCTAAACCTATCATGTAGTACCTAAACCTATCATGTAGTACCTAAACCTATCATGTATCTAAACCTATCATGTATCTAAACCTATAATGTATCTAAACCTATCATGTAGTACCTAAACCTATCATGTAGTACCTAAACCTATCATGTATCTAAACCTATCATGTATCTAAACCTATCATGTATCTAAACCTATCATGTAGTACCTAAACCTATCATGTAGTATCTAAACCTATCATGTATCTAAACCTATCGTGTATCTAAACCTATCATTTAGTACCTAAACCTATCATGTAGTACCTAAACCTATCATGTATCTAAACCTATCATTTAGTACCTAAACCTATCATGTAGTACCTAAACATATCATGTATCTAAACCTATCATTTGGTACCTAAACCTATCGTGTATCTAAACCTATCATTTAGTACCTACACCTATCATGTAGTACCTAAACCTATCATGTAGTACCTAAACCTATCATGTATCTAAACCTATCATTTAGTATCTAAACCTATCATGTAGTACCTAAACCTATCATTTAGTACCTAAACCTATCATTTAGTACCTAAACCTATCATGTAGTACCTAAACCTATCATGTATCTAAACCTATCATGTAGTATCTAAACCTATCATTTAGTACCTAAACCTATCATGTATCTAAACCTATCATTTAGTATCTAAACCTATCATGTAGTACCTAAACCTATCATTTAGTACCTAAACCTATCATTTAGTACCTAAACCTATCAAGTAGTACCTAAACCTATCATGTATCTAAACCTATCATGTAGTATCTAAACCTATCATGTAGTATCTAAACATATCATGTAGTATCTAAACCTATCATGTAGTACCTAAACCTATCATGTAGTATCTAAACCTATCATGTAGTACCTAAACCTATAATGTAGTACCTAAACCTATCATGTAGTACCTAAACCTATCATGTAGTATCTAAACCTATCATGTATCTAAACCTATCATGTATCTAAACCTATCATGTAGTACCTAAACCTATCATGTATCTAAACCTATCATGTATCTAAACCTATCATGTATCTAGACCTATCATGTAGTACCTAAACCTATCATGTAGTACCTAAACCTATCATGTATCTAAACCTATCAGGTATCTAAACCTATCATGTATCTAAACCTATCATGTAGTACCTAAACCTATCGTGTAGTATCTAAACCTATCATGTATCTAAACCTATCATGTAGTACCTAAACCTATCATGTAGTATCTAAACCTATCATGTATCTAAACCTATCATTTAGTAACTAAACCTATCATGTAGTATCTAAACCTATCATGTATCTAAACCTATCATGTATCTAAACCTATCATGTAGTACCTAAACCTATCATGTAGTACCTAAACCTATCATGTAGTATCTAAACCTATCATGTTGTATCTAAACCTATCATGTATCTAAACCTATCATGTAGTACCTAAACCTATGATGTAGTATCTAAACCTATCATGTAGTATCTAAACCTATCATGTAGTATCTAAACCTATCATGTAGTACCTAAACCTATAATGTAGTACCTAAACCTATCATGTAGTACCTAAACCTATCATGTAGTACCTAAACCTATCATTTAGTACCTAAACCTATCATTTAGTACCTAAACCTATCATGTAGTACCTAAACCTATCATGTATCTAAACCTATCATGTAGTATCTAAACCTATCATGTAGTATCTAAACATATCATGTAGTACCTAAACCTATCATGTAGTACCTAAACCTATCATTTAGTACATAAACCTATCATGTATCTAAACCTATCATTTAGTATCTAAACCTATCATGTAGTACCTAAACCTATCATTTAGTACATAAACCTATCATTTAGTACCTAAACCTATCATGTAGTACCTAAACCTATCATGTATCTAAACCTATCATGTAGTATCTAAACCTATCATGTAGTATCTAAACATATCATGTAGTATCTAAACCTATCATGTAGTACCTAAACCTATCATGTAGTACCTAAACCTATCATGTAGTATCTAAACCTATCATGTATCTAAACCTATCATGTATCTAAACCTATCATGTAGTACCTAAACCTATCATGTAGTACCTAAACCTATCATGTATCTAAACCTATCATGTATCTAAACCTATAATGTATCTAAACCTATCATGTAGTACCTAAACCTATCATGTAGTACCTAAACCTATCATGTATCTAAACCTATCATGTATCTAAACCTATCATGTATCTAAACCTATCATGTAGTACCTAAACCTATCATGTAGTATCTAAACCTATCATGTATCTAAACCTATCGTGTATCTAAACCTATCATTTAGTACCTAAACCTATCATGTAGTACCTAAACCTATCATGTATCTAAACCTATCATTTAGTACCTAAACCTATCATGTAGTACCTAAACATATCATGTATCTAAACCTATCATTTGGTACCTAAACCTATCATGTATCTAAACCTATCATTTAGTACCTAAACCTATCATGTAGTACCTAAACCTATCATGTAGTACCTAAACCTATCATGTATCTAAACCTATCATTTAGTACCTAAACCTATCATGTAGTACCTAAACCTATCATGTATCTAAACCTATCATTTAGTACCTTAACCTATCATGTAGTACCTAAACCTATCATGTATCTAAACCTATCATTTAGTACCTAAACCTATCATGTATCTAAACCTATCATTTAGTACCTGAACCTATCATGTAGTACCTAAACCTATCATTTAGTACCTAAACCTATCATGTATCTAAACCTATCATGTAGTATCTAAACCTATCATGTAGTACCTAAACCTATCATTTAGTACCTAAACCTATCATTTAGTACCTAAACCTATCATGTAGTACCTAAACCTATAATGTATCTAAACCTATCATGTAGTATCTAAACCTATCATGTAGTACCTAAACCTATCATGTAGTACCTAAACCTATCATGTAGTACCTAAACCTATCATGTAGTATCTAAACCTATCATGTATCTAAACCTATCATGTATCTAAACCTATCATGTAGTACCTAAACCTATCATGTAGTACCTAAACCTATCATGTTTATTTATTTATTTATTTATTTTACCTTTATTTAACCAGGTAGGCAAGTTGAGAACAAGTTCTCATTTACAATTGCGACCTGGCCAAGATAAAGCAAAGCAGTTCGACAGATACAACAACACAGAGTTACACATGGAGTAAAACAAACATACAGTCAATAATAAAGTATAAACAAGTCTATATACAATGTGAGCAAATGAGGTGAGAAGGGAGGTAAAGGCAAAAAAGGCCTTGGTGGCAAGGTAAATACAATATAGCAAGTAAAACACTGGAATGGTAGTTTTGCAATGGAAGAATGTGCAAAGTAGAAATAAAAATAATGGGGTGCAAAGGAGCAAAATAAATAAATAAATTAAATACAGTTGGGAAAGAGGTAGTTGATAGGGCTAAATTATAGGTGGGCTATGTACAGGTGCAGTAATCTGTGAGCTGCTCTGACAGTTGGTGCTTAAAGCTAGTGAGGGAGATAAGTGTTTCCAGTTTCAGAGATTTTTGTAGTTCGTTCCAGTCATTGGCAGCAGAGAACTGGAAAGAGAGGCGGCCAAAGAAAGAATTGGTTTTGGGGGTGACTAGAGAGATATACCTGCTGGAGCGTGTGCTACAGGTGGGAGATGCTATGGTGACCAGCGAGCTGAGATAAGGGGGGACTTTACCTAGCAGGGTCTTGTAGATGACATGGAGCCAGTGGGTTTGGCGATGGCCAGCCAACGAGAGCGTACAGGTCGCAATGGTGGGTAGTATATGGGGCTTTGGTGACAAAACGGATTGCACTGTGATAGACTGCATCCAATTTGTTGAGTAGGGTATTGGAGGCTATTTTGTAAATTACATCGCCAAAGTCGAGGATTGGTAGGATGGTCAGTTTTACAAGGGTATGTTTGGCAGCATGAGTGAAGGATGCTTTGTTGCGAAATAGGAAGCCAATTCTAGATTTAACTTTGGATTGGAGATGTTTGATATGGGTCTGGAAGGAGAGTTTACAGTCTAACCAGACACCTAAGTATTTGTAGTTGTCCACGTATTCTAAGTCAGAGCCGTCCAGAGTAGTGATGTTGGACAGGCGGGTAGGTGCAGGTAGCGATCGGATGAAGAGCATGCATTTAGTTTTACTTGTATTTAAGAGCAATTGGAGGCCACGGAAGGAGAGTTGTATGGCATTGAAGCTTGCCTGGAGGGTTGTTAACACAGTGTCCAAAGAAGGGCCGGAAGTATACAGAATGGTGTCGTCTGCGTAGAGGTGGATCAGAGACTCACCAGCATTAAGAGCGACCTCATTGATGTATACAGAGAAGAGAGTCGGTCCAAGAATTGAACCCTGTGGCACCCCCATAGAGACTGCCAGAGGTCCGGACAACAGACCCTCCGATTTGACACACTGAACTCTATCAGAGAAGTAGTTGGTGAACCAGGCGAGGCAATCATTTGAGAAACCAAGGCTGTTGAGTCTGCCGATGAGGATGTGGTGATTGACAGAGTCGAAAGCCTTGGCCAGATCAATGAATACGGCTGCACAGTAATGTTTCTTATCGATGGCGGTTAAGATATCGTTTAGGACCTTGAGCGTGGCTGAGGTGCACCCATGACCAGCTCTGAAACCAGATTGCATAGCAGAGAAGGTATGGTGAGATTCAAAATGGTCGGTAATCTGTTTGTTGACTTGGCTTTCGAAGACCTTAGAAAGGCATGGTAGGATAGATATAGGTCTGTAGCAGTTTGGGTCAAGAGTGTCCCCCCCTTTGAAGAGGGGGATGACCGCAGCTGCTTTCCAATCTTTGGGAATCTCAGACGACACGAAAGAGAGGTTGAACAGGCTAGTAATAGGGGTGGCAACAATTTCGGCAGATAATTTTAGAAAGAAAGGGTCCAGATTGTCTAGCCCGGCTGATTTGTAGGGGTCCAGATTTTGCAGCTCTTTCAGAACATCAGCTGAATGGATTTGGGAGAAGGAGAAATGGGGAAGGCTTGGGCGAGTTGCTGTTGGGGGTGCAGTGCTGTTGACAGGGGTAGGAGTAGCCAGGTGGAAAGCATGGCCAGCAGTAGAAAAATGCTTATTGAAATTTTCAATTATTTTGGATTTATCAGTGGTGACAGTGTTTCCTATCTTCAGTGCAGTGGGCAGCTGGGAGGAGGTGTTCTTATTCTCCATGGACTTTACAGTGTCCCAGAACTTTTTTGAGTTAGTGTTGCAAGAAGCAAATTTCTGCTTGAAAAAGCTAGCCTTGGCTTTTCTAACTGCCTGTGTATAATGGTTTCTAGCTTCCCTGAACAGCTGCATATCACGGGGGCTGTTCGATGCTAATGCAGAACGCCATAGGATGTTTTTGTGTTGGTTAAGGGCAGTCAGGTCTGGGGAGAACCAAGGGCTATATCTGTTCCTTGTTCTAAATTTCTTGAATGGGGCATGTTTATTTAAGATGGTTAGGAAGGCATTTAAAAAAAATATCCAGGCATCCTCTACTGACGGGATGAGGTCAATATCCTTCCAGGATACCCCGGCCAGGTCGATTAGAAAGGCCTGCTCGCTGAAGTGTTTCAGGGAGCGTTTTACAGTGATGAGAGGAGGTCGTTTGACCGCTGACCCATTACGGATGCAGGCAATGAGGCAGTGATCGCTGAGATCTTGGTTGAAGACAGCAGAGGTGTATTTAGAGGGGAAGTTGGTTAGGATGATATCTATGAGGGTGCCCATGTTTACGGCTTTGGGGAGGTACCTGGTAGGTTCATTGATAATTTGTGTGAGTTTGAGGGCATCAAGTTTAGATTGTAGGATGGCTGGGGTGTTAAGCATGTTCCAGTTTAGGTCGCCTAGCAGCACGAGCTCTGAAGATAGATGGGGGGCAATCAGTTCACATATGGTGTCCAGAGCACAGCTGGGGGCAGAGGGTGGTCTATAGCAGGCGGCAACGGTGAGAGACTTGTTTTTAGAGAGGTGGATTTTTAAAAGTAGAAGTTCAAATTGTTTGGGTACAGACCTGGATAGTAGGACAGAACTCTGCAGGCTATCTTTGCAGTAGATTGCAACACCGCCCCCTTTGGCAGTTCTATCTTGTCTGAAAATGTTGTAGTTTGGAATTAAAATGTCTGAATTTTTGGTGGTCTTCCTAAGCCAGGATTCAGACACAGCTAGAACATCCGGGTTGGCAGAGTGTGCTAAAGCAGTGAATAGAACAAACTTAGGGAGGAGGCTTCTAATGTTAACATGCATGAAACCAAGGCTATTACGGTTACAGAAGTCGTCAAAAGAGAGCGCCTGGGGAATAGGAGTGGAGCTAGGCACTGCAGGGCCTGGATTCACCTCTACATCGCCAGAGGAACATAGGAGGAGTAGAATAAGGGTGCTAAACCTATCTAAACCTATCATGTATCTAAACCTATCATGTATCTAAACCTATCATGTAGTACCTAAACCTATCATGTAGTACCTAAACCTATCATGTATCTAAACCTATCATGTATCTAAACCTATCATGTATCTAAACCTATCATGTATCTAAACCTATCATTTAGTACCTAAACCTATCATGTAGTATCTAAACCTATCATGTATCTAAACCTATCATGTATCTAAACCTATCATGTAGTATCTAAACCTATCATGTAGTATCTAAACATATCATGTAGTATCTAAACCTATCATGTAGTACCTAAACCTATCATGTAGTACCTAAACCTATCATGTAGTATCTAAACCTATCATGTATCTAAACCTATCATGTATCTAAACCTATCATGTAGTACCTAAACCTATCATGTAGTACCTAAACCTATCATGTATCTAAACCTATCATGTATCTAAACCTATAATGTATCTAAACCTATCATGTAGTACCTAAACCTATCATGTAGTACCTAAACCTATCATGTATCTAAACCTATCATGTATCTAAACCTATCATGTATCTAAACCTATCATGTAGTACCTAAACCTATCATGTAGTATCTAAACCTATCATGTATCTAAACCTATCGTGTATCTAAACCTATCATTTAGTACCTAAACCTATCATGTAGTACCTAAACCTATCATGTATCTAAACCTATCATTTAGTACCTAAACCTATCATGTAGTACCTAAACATATCATGTATCTAAACCTATCATTTGGTACCTAAACCTATCATGTATCTAAACCTATCATTTAGTACCTAAACCTATCATGTAGTACCTAAACCTATCATGTAGTACCTAAACCTATCATGTATCTAAACCTATCATTTAGTATCTAAACCTATCATGTAGTACCTAAACCTATCATTTAGTACCTAAACCTATCATTTAGTACCTAAACCTATCATGTAGTACCTAAACCTATCATGTATCTAAACCTATCATGTAGTATCTAAACCTATCATTTAGTACCTAAACCTATCATGTATCTAAACCTATCATTTAGTATCTAAACCTATCATGTAGTACCTAAACCTATCATGTAGTATCTAAACCTATCATGTATCTAAACCTATCATGTATCTAAACCTATCATGTAGTATCTAAACCTATCATGTAGTATCTAAACATATCATGTAGTATCTAAACCTATCATGTAGTACCTAAACCTATCATGTAGTACCTAAACCTATCATGTATCTAAACCTATACCTAACCTAACCTAAACATAGGAGGAGTAGAATAAGGGTGCTAAACCTATCTAAACCTATCATGTATCTAAACCTATCATGTATCTAAACCTATCATGTAGTACCTAAACCTATCATGTAGTACCTAAACCTATCATGTATCTAAACCTATCATGTATCTAAACCTATCATGTATCTAAACCTATCATGTATCTAAACCTATCATTTAGTACCTAAACCTATCATGTAGTATCTAAACCTATCATGTATCTAAACCTATCATGTATCTAAACCTATCATGTAGTATCTAAACCTATCATGTAGTATCTAAACATATCATGTAGTATCTAAACCTATCATGTAGTACCTAAACCTATCATGTAGTACCTAAACCTATCATGTAGTATCTAAACCTATCATGTATCTAAACCTATCATGTATCTAAACCTATCATGTAGTACCTAAACCTATCATGTAGTACCTAAACCTATCATGTATCTAAACCTATCATGTATCTAAACCTATAATGTATCTAAACCTATCATGTAGTACCTAAACCTATCATGTAGTACCTAAACCTATCATGTATCTAAACCTATCATGTATCTAAACCTATCATGTATCTAAACCTATCATGTAGTACCTAAACCTATCATGTAGTATCTAAACCTATCATGTATCTAAACCTATCGTGTATCTAAACCTATCATTTAGTACCTAAACCTATCATGTAGTACCTAAACCTATCATGTATCTAAACCTATCATTTAGTACCTAAACCTATCATGTAGTACCTAAACATATCATGTATCTAAACCTATCATTTGGTACCTAAACCTATCATGTATCTAAACCTATCATTTAGTACCTAAACCTATCATGTAGTACCTAAACCTATCATGTAGTACCTAAACCTATCATGTATCTAAACCTATCATTTAGTATCTAAACCTATCATGTAGTACCTAAACCTATCATTTAGTACCTAAACCTATCATTTAGTACCTAAACCTATCATGTAGTACCTAAACCTATCATGTATCTAAACCTATCATGTAGTATCTAAACCTATCATTTAGTACCTAAACCTATCATGTATCTAAACCTATCATTTAGTATCTAAACCTATCATGTAGTACCTAAACCTATCATGTAGTATCTAAACCTATCATGTATCTAAACCTATCATGTATCTAAACCTATCATGTAGTATCTAAACCTATCATGTAGTATCTAAACATATCATGTAGTATCTAAACCTATCATGTAGTACCTAAACCTATCATGTAGTACCTAAACCTATCATGTATCTAAACCTATACCTAACCTAACCTAAACATAGGAGGAGTAGAATAAGGGTGCTAAACCTATCTAAACCTATCATGTATCTAAACCTATCATGTATCTAAACCTATCATGTAGTACCTAAACCTATCATGTAGTACCTAAACCTATCATGTATCTAAACCTATCATGTATCTAAACCTATCATGTATCTAAACCTATCATGTATCTAAACCTATCATTTAGTACCTAAACCTATCATGTAGTATCTAAACCTATCATGTATCTAAACCTATCATGTATCTAAACCTATCATGTAGTATCTAAACCTATCATGTAGTATCTAAACATATCATGTAGTATCTAAACCTATCATGTAGTACCTAAACCTATCATGTAGTACCTAAACCTATCATGTAGTATCTAAACCTATCATGTATCTAAACCTATCATGTATCTAAACCTATCATGTAGTACCTAAACCTATCATGTAGTACCTAAACCTATCATGTATCTAAACCTATCATGTATCTAAACCTATAATGTATCTAAACCTATCATGTAGTACCTAAACCTATCATGTAGTACCTAAACCTATCATGTATCTAAACCTATCATGTATCTAAACCTATCATGTATCTAAACCTATCATGTAGTACCTAAACCTATCATGTAGTATCTAAACCTATCATGTATCTAAACCTATCGTGTATCTAAACCTATCATTTAGTACCTAAACCTATCATGTAGTACCTAAACCTATCATGTATCTAAACCTATCATTTAGTACCTAAACCTATCATGTAGTACCTAAACATATCATGTATCTAAACCTATCATTTGGTACCTAAACCTATCATGTATCTAAACCTATCATTTAGTACCTAAACCTATCATGTAGTACCTAAACCTATCATGTAGTACCTAAACCTATCATGTATCTAAACCTATCATTTAGTATCTAAACCTATCATGTAGTACCTAAACCTATCATTTAGTACCTAAACCTATCATTTAGTACCTAAACCTATCATGTAGTACCTAAACCTATCATGTATCTAAACCTATCATGTAGTATCTAAACCTATCATTTAGTACCTAAACCTATCATGTATCTAAACCTATCATTTAGTATCTAAACCTATCATGTAGTACCTAAACCTATCATTTAGTACCTAAACCTATCATTTAGTACCTAAACCTATCAAGTAGTACCTAAACCTATCATGTATCTAAACCTATCATGTAGTATCTAAACCTATCATGTAGTATCTAAACATATCATGTAGTATCTAAACCTATCATGTAGTACCTAAACCTATCATGTAGTATCTAAACCTATCATGTAGTACCTAAACCTATAATGTAGTACCTAAACCTATCATGTAGTACCTAAACCTATCATGTAGTATCTAAACCTATCATGTATCTAAACCTATCATGTATCTAAACCTATCATGTAGTACCTAAACCTATCATGTATCTAAACCTATCATGTATCTAAACCTATCATGTATCTAAACCTATCATGTAGTACCTAAACCTATCATGTAGTACCTAAACCTATCATGTATCTAAACCTATCAGGTATCTAAACCTATCATGTATCTAAACCTATCATGTAGTACCTAAACCTATCATGTAGTATCTAAACCTATCATGTATCTAAACCTATCATTTAGTAACTAAACCTATCATGTAGTATCTAAACCTATCATGTATCTAAACCTATCATGTATCTAAACCTATCATGTAGTACCTAAACCTATCATGTAGTACCTAAACCTATCATGTAGTATCTAAACCTATCATGTTGTATCTAAACCTATCATGTATCTAAACCTATCATGTAGTACCTAAACCTATGATGTAGTATCTAAACCTATCATGTAGTATCTAAACCTATCATGTAGTATCTAAACCTATCATGTAGTACCTAAACCTATAATGTAGTACCTAAACCTATCATGTAGTACCTAAACCTATCATGTAGTACCTAAACCTATCATTTAGTACCTAAACCTATCATTTAGTACCTAAACCTATCATGTAGTACCTAAACCTATCATGTATCTAAACCTATCATGTAGTATCTAAACCTATCATGTAGTATCTAAACATATCATGTAGTACCTAAACCTATCATGTAGTACCTAAACCTATCATTTAGTACATAAACCTATCATGTATCTAAACCTATCATTTAGTATCTAAACCTATCATGTAGTACCTAAACCTATCATGTATCTAAACCTATCATTTAGTACATAAACCTATCATTTAGTACCTAAACCTATCATGTAGTACCTAAACCTATCATGTATCTAAACCTATCATGTAGTATCTAAACCTATCATGTAGTATCTAAACATATCATGTAGTATCTAAACCTATCATGTAGTACCTAAACCTATCATGTAGTACCTAAACCTATCATGTAGTATCTAAACCTATCATGTATCTAAACCTATCATGTATCTAAACCTATCATGTAGTACCTAAACCTATCATGTAGTACCTAAACCTATCATGTATCTAAACCTATCATGTATCTAAACCTATAATGTATCTAAACCTATCATGTAGTACCTAAACCTATCATGTAGTACCTAAACCTATCATGTATCTAAACCTATCATGTATCTAAACCTATCATGTATCTAAACCTATCATGTAGTACCTAAACCTATCATGTAGTATCTAAACCTATCATGTATCTAAACCTATCGTGTATCTAAACCTATCATTTAGTACCTAAACCTATCATGTAGTACCTAAACCTATCATGTATCTAAACCTATCATTTAGTACCTAAACCTATCATGTAGTACCTAAACATATCATGTATCTAAACCTATCATTTGGTACCTAAACCTATCATGTATCTAAACCTATCATTTAGTACCTAAACCTATCATGTAGTACCTAAACCTATCATGTAGTACCTAAACCTATCATGTATCTAAACCTATCATTTAGTACCTAAACCTATCATGTAGTACCTAAACCTATCATGTATCTAAACCTATCATTTAGTACCTTAACCTATCATGTAGTACCTAAACCTATCATGTATCTAAACCTATCATTTAGTACCTAAACCTATCATGTATCTAAACCTATCATTTAGTACCTGAACCTATCATGTAGTACCTAAACCTATCATTTAGTACCTAAACCTATCATGTATCTAAACCTATCATGTAGTATCTAAACCTATCATGTAGTACCTAAACCTATCATTTAGTACCTAAACCTATCATTTAGTACCTAAACCTATCATGTAGTACCTAAACCTATAATGTATCTAAACCTATCATGTAGTATCTAAACCTATCATGTAGTACCTAAACCTATCATGTAGTACCTAAACCTATCATGTAGTACCTAAACCTATCATGTAGTATCTAAACCTATCATGTATCTAAACCTATCATGTATCTAAACCTATCATGTAGTACCTAAACCTATCATGTAGTACCTAAACCTATCATGTTTATTTATTTATTTATTTATTTTACCTTTATTTAACCAGGTAGGCAAGTTGAGAACAATTTCTTATTTACAATTGCGACCTGGCCAAGATAAAGCAAAGCAGTTCGACAGATACAACAACACAGAGTTACACATGGAGTAAAACAAACATACAGTCAATAATAAAGTATAAACAAGTCTATATACAATGTGAGCAAATGAGGTGAGAAGGGAGGTAAAGGCAAAAAAGGCCTTGGTGGCAAGGTAAATACAATATAGCAAGTAAAACACTGGAATGGTAGTTTTGCAATGGAAGAATGTGCAAAGTAGAAATAAAAATAATGGGGTGCAAAGGAGCAAAATAAATAAATAAATTAAATACAGTTGGGAAAGAGGTAGTTGATAGGGCTAAATTATAGGTGGGCTATGTACAGGTGCAGTAATCTGTGAGCTGCTCTGACAGTTGGTGCTTAAAGCTAGTGAGGGAGATAAGTGTTTCCAGTTTCAGAGATTTTTGTAGTTCGTTCCAGTCATTGGCAGCAGAGAACTGGAAAGAGAGGCGGCCAAAGAAAGAATTGGTTTTGGGGGTGACTAGAGAGATATACCTGCTGGAGCGTGTGCTACAGGTGGGAGATGCTATGGTGACCAGCGAGCTGAGATAAGGGGGGACTTTACCTAGCAGGGTCTTGTAGATGACATGGAGCCAGTGGGTTTGGCGATGGCCAGCCAACGAGAGCGTACAGGTCGCAATGGTGGGTAGTATATGGGGCTTTGGTGACAAAACGGATTGCACTGTGATAGACTGCATCCAATTTGTTGAGTAGGGTATTGGAGGCTATTTTGTAAATTACATCGCCAAAGTCGAGGATTGGTAGGATGGTCAGTTTTACAAGGGTATGTTTGGCAGCATGAGTGAAGGATGCTTTGTTGCGAAATAGGAAGCCAATTCTAGATTTAACTTTGGATTGGAGATGTTTGATATGGGTCTGGAAGGAGAGTTTACAGTCTAACCAGACACCTAAGTATTTGTAGTTGTCCACGTATTCTAAGTCAGAGCCGTCCAGAGTAGTGATGTTGGACAGGCGGGTAGGTGCAGGTAGCGATCGGATGAAGAGCATGCATTTAGTTTTACTTGTATTTAAGAGCAATTGGAGGCCACGGAAGGAGAGTTGTATGGCATTGAAGCTTGCCTGGAGGGTTGTTAACACAGTGTCCAAAGAAGGGCCGGAAGTATACAGAATGGTGTCGTCTGCGTAGAGGTGGATCAGAGACTCACCAGCATTAAGAGCGACCTCATTGATGTATACAGAGAAGAGAGTCGGTCCAAGAATTGAACCCTGTGGCACCCCCATAGAGACTGCCAGAGGTCCGGACAACAGACCCTCCGATTTGACACACTGAACTCTATCAGAGAAGTAGTTGGTGAACCAGGCGAGGCAATCATTTGAGAAACCAAGGCTGTTGAGTCTGCCGATGAGGATGTGGTGATTGACAGAGTCGAAAGCCTTGGCCAGATCAATGAATACGGCTGCACAGTAATGTTTCTTATCGATGGCGGTTAAGATATCGTTTAGGACCTTGAGCGTGGCTGAGGTGCACCCATGACCAGCTCTGAAACCAGATTGCATAGCAGAGAAGGTATGGTGAGATTCAAAATGGTCGGTAATCTGTTTGTTGACTTGGCTTTCGAAGACCTTAGAAAGGCATGGTAGGATAGATATAGGTCTGTAGCAGTTTGGGTCAAGAGTGTCCCCCCCTTTGAAGAGGGGGATGACCGCAGCTGCTTTCCAATCTTTGGGAATCTCAGACGACACGAAAGAGAGGTTGAACAGGCTAGTAATAGGGGTGGCAACAATTTCGGCAGATAATTTTAGAAAGAAAGGGTCCAGATTGTCTAGCCCGGCTGATTTGTAGGGGTCCAGATTTTGCAGCTCTTTCAGAACATCAGCTGAATGGATTTGGGAGAAGGAGAAATGGGGAAGGCTTGGGCGAGTTGCTGTTGGGGGTGCAGTGCTGTTGACAGGGGTAGGAGTAGCCAGGTGGAAAGCATGGCCAGCAGTAGAAAAATGGTTATTGAAATTTTCAATTATTTTGGATTTATCAGTGGTGACAGTGTTTCCTATCTTCAGTGCAGTGGGCAGCTGGGAGGAGGTGTTCTTATTCTCCATGGACTTTACAGTGTCCCAGAACTTTTTTGAGTTAGTGTTGCAAGAAGCAAATTTCTGCTTGAAAAAGCTAGCCTTGGCTTTTCTAACTGCCTGTGTATAATGGTTTCTAGCTTCCCTGAACAGCTGCATATCACGGGGGCTGTTCGATGCTAATGCAGAACGCCATAGGATGTTTTTGTGTTGGTTAAGGGCAGTCAGGTCTGGGGAGAACCAAGGGCTATATCTGTTCCTTGTTCTAAATTTCTTGAATGGGGCATGTTTATTTAAGATGGTTAGGAAGGCATTTTAAAAAAATATCCAGGCATCCTCTACTGACGGGATGAGGTCAATATCCTTCCAGGATACCCCGGCCAGGTCGATTAGAAAGGCCTGCTCGCTGAAGTGTTTCAGGGAGCGTTTTACAGTGATGAGAGGAGGTCGTTTGACCGCTGACCCATTACGGATGCAGGCAATGAGGCAGTGATCGCTGAGATCTTGGTTGAAGACAGCAGAGGTGTATTTAGAGGGGAAGTTGGTTAGGATGATATCTATGAGGGTGCCCATGTTTACGGCTTTGGGGAGGTACCTGGTAGGTTCATTGATAATTTGTGTGAGTTTGAGGGCATCAAGTTTAGATTGTAGGATGGCTGGGGTGTTAAGCATGTTCCAGTTTAGGTCGCCTAGCAGCACGAGCTCTGAAGATAGATGGGGGGCAATCAGTTCACATATGGTGTCCAGAGCACAGCTGGGGGCAGAGGGTGGTCTATAGCAGGCGGCAACGGTGAGAGACTTGTTTTTAGAGAGGTGGATTTTTAAAAGTAGAAGTTCAAATTGTTTGGGTACAGACCTGGATAGTAGGACAGAACTCTGCAGGCTATCTTTGCAGTAGATTGCAACACCGCCCCCTTTGGCAGTTCTATCTTGTCTGAAAATGTTGTAGTTTGGAATTAAAATGTCTGAATTTTTGGTGGTCTTCCTAAGCCAGGATTCAGACACAGCTAGAACATCCGGGTTGGCAGAGTGTGCTAAAGCAGTGAATAGAACAAACTTAGGGAGGAGGCTTCTAATGTTAACATGCATGAAACCAAGGCTATTACGGTTACAGAAGTCGTCAAAAGAGAGCGCCTGGGGAATAGGAGTGGAGCTAGGCACTGCAGGGCCTGGATTCACCTCTACATCGCCAGAGGAACATAGGAGGAGTAGAATAAGGGTGCTAAACCTATCTAAACCTATCATGTATCTAAACCTATCATGTATCTAAACCTATCATGTAGTACCTAAACCTATCATGTAGTACCTAAACCTATCATGTATCTAAACCTATCATGTATCTAAACCTATCATGTATCTAAACCTATCATGTATCTAAACCTATCATTTAGTACCTAAACCTATCATGTAGTATCTAAACCTATCATGTATCTAAACCTATCATGTATCTAAACCTATCATGTAGTACCTAAACCTATCACGTAGTACCTAAACCTATCATGTAGTATCTAAACCTAACATGTTGTATCTAAACCTATCATGTATCTAAACCTATCATGTAGTACCTAAACCTATCATGTAGTACCTAAACCTATCATTTAGTACCTAAACCTATCATTTAGTACCTAAACCTATCATGTAGTACCTAAACCTATCATGTATCTAAACCTATCATGTAGTCTAAACCTATCATATAGTATCTAAACATATCATGTAGTACCTAAACCTATCATGTAGTACCTAAACCTATCATTTAGTACCTAAACCTATCATAGTACCTAAACCTATCATTTAGTACCTAAACCTATCATGTAGTACCTAAACCTATCATGTATCTAAACCTATCATGTAGTATCCAAACCTATCTTTTCGTATCTAAGCCTATCATGTATCTAAACCTATCATGTAGCTAAACCTATCATGTAGTATCTAAACTGATCATGTATCTAAACCTATCATGTAGTATCTAAAACTATCATGTATCTAAATCTAGCATTTAGTATCTATTCATATCATGTATCTAAACCAATCATGTAGTATATAAACCTATTAAGTAGTTTATAAACCTATTATTTACTAATTAAACCTATCATGAATTGTCTTATCCCATCATGAAGTATCTAAACCTATCATGTAGTACCTAAACCTATCATGTAGTACCTAAACCTATCATGTATCTAAACCTATCATGTAGTATCTAAGCCTATCATGTAGTATCTAAACCTATCATGTAGTACCTAAACCTATCATGTATCTAAACCTATCATGTATCTAAACCTATCATGTAGTATCTAAACATATCATGTAGTATCTAAACCTATCATGTAGTACCTAAACCTATCATGTAGTATCTAAACCTATCATGTAGTATCTAAACATATCATGTAGTATCTAAACCTATCATGTAGTACCTAAACCTATCATGTAGTACCTAAACCTATCATGTAGTACCTAAACCTATCATGTAGTACCTAAACCTATCATGTAGTACCTAAACCTATCATGTATCTAAACCTATCATGTATCTAAACCTATCATGTAGTACCTAAACCTATCATGTAGTACCTAAACCTATCATGTATCTAAACCTATCATGTATCTAAACCTATCATGTGGTACCTAAACCTATCATGTAGTACCTAAACCTATCATGTATCTAAACCTATCATGTATATAAATCTATCATTTATCTAAACCTATCACGTGTTATCTAAACCTATCATGTTGTATCTAAACCTATCGTGTATCTAAACCTATCATGTATCTAAGTCTATCATGTATATAAATCTATCATGTATTTAAACCAACCGTATAGTATCTAAATCTATCATGTAGTACCTAATCCTATCATGTATCTAAACCTATCATGTAGTATCTAAATCTATCATGTAGTACCTAAACCTATCATGTATCTAAACATATCATATTGTATCTAAACCTATCATGAATCTAAACCTATCATGTAGTATCCAAACCTATCTTTTCGTATCTAAACCTATCATGTATCTAAACCTAGCATGTAGTATCTAAACCTATCATGTATCTAAACCTAGCATGTAGTACCTAAACCTATCATGTATCTAAACCTATCATGTATCTAAACATATCATGTTGTATCTAAACCTACCATGTGGTATCTAAACTTATCATGTCGTATCTAAACCTATCATGTATCTAAACCTATCATGTAGTATCCAAACCTATCTTTTCGTATCTAAACCTATCATGTATCTAAACCTAGCATGTAGTATCTAAACCTATCATGTAGTATCTAAACTGATCATGTATCTAAACCTATCATGTAGTATCTAAAACTATCATGTATCTAAATCTAGCATTTAGTATATATTCATATCATGTATCTAAACCAATCATGTAGTATATAAACCTATTAAATAGTTTATAAACCTATTATTTACTAATTAAACCTATCATGAATTGTCTTATCCCATCATGAAGTATCTAAACATATCATTTAGTAAATAAACAAATCATGTAGTACCTTAACCTATCATGTAGTATCCAAACATATAATTTAGTATCTAAACTATCATGTAGCATCTAAACCTATCATGTAGTACCTAAACCTATCATGTATCTAAACCTATCATGTATCTAAACCTATCATGTGCTACCTAAACCTATCATGTAGTACCTAAACCTATCATGTATCTAAACCTATCATGTATCTAAACCTATCATGTATCTAAACCTATCATGTAGTACCTAAACCTATCGTGTAGTATCTAAACCTATCATGTATCTAAACCTATCATTTAGTACCTAAACCTATCATGTAGTACCTAAACCTATCATGTATCTAAACCTATCATGTATCTAAACCTATCATGTATCTAAACCTATCATGTATTACCTAAACCAATCATGTAGTACCTAAACCTATCATGTATCTAAACCTATCATGTATCTAAACCTATCATGTATCTAAACCTATCATGTAGTACCTAAACCTATCGTGTAGTATCTAAACCTATCATGTATCTAAACCTATCATGTAGTATCTAAACCTATCATGTAGTATCTAAACCTATCATGTAGTACCTAAACCTATAATGTAGTACCTAAACCTATCATGTAGTACCTAAACCTATCATGTAGTCCCTAAACCTATCATGTAGTATCTAAACATATCATGTAGTACCTAAACCTATCATTTAGTACCTAAACCTATCATGTAGTACCTAAACCTATCATGTATCTAAACCTATCATGTAGTATCCAAACCTATCTTTTCGTATCTAAACCTATCATGTATCTAAACCTATCATGTAGCTAAACCTATCATGTAGTATCTAAACTGATCATGTATCTAAACCTATCATGTAGTATCTAAAACTATCATGTATCTAAATCTAGCATTTAGTATCTATTCATATCATGTATCTAAACCAATCATGTAGTATATAAACCTATTAAGTAGTTTATAAACCTATTATTTACTAATTAAACCTATCATGAATTGTCTTATCCCATCATGAAGTATCTAAACCTATCATTTAGTATATAAACAAATCATGTAGTACCTAAACCTATCATGTAGTATCCAAACATATAATTTAGTATCTAAACTATCATGTAGCATCTAAACCTATCATGTAGTACCTAAACCTATCATGTATCTAAACCTATCATGTAGTACCTAAACCTATCATGTAGTACCTAAACCTATCATGTATCTAAACCTATCATGTGCTACCTAAACCTATCATGTAGTACCTAAACCTATCATGTATCTAAACCTATCATGTATCTAAACCTATCATGTATCTAAACCTATCATGTAGTACCTAAACCTATCGTGTAGTATCTAAACCTATCATGTATCTAAACCTATCATTTAGTACCTAAACCTATCATGTAGTACCTAAACCTATCATGTATCTAAACCTATCATGTAGTATCTAAACCTATCATGTAGTATCTAAACATATCATGTAGTATCTAAACCTATCATGTAGTACCTAAACCTATAATGTAGTACCTAAACCTATCATGTAGTACCTAAACCTATAATGTAGTATCTAAACCTATCATGTATCTAAACCTATCATGTATCTAAACCTATCATGTAGTACCTAAACCTATCATGTAGTACCTAAACCTATCATGTATCTAAACCTATCATGTATCTAAACCTATCATGTATCTAAACCTATCATGTATTACCTAAACCTATCATGTAGTACCTAAACCTATCATGTATCTAAACCTATCATGTATCTAAACCTATCATGTATCTAAACCTATCATGTAGTACCTAAACCTATCATGTAGTACCTAAACCTATCATGTATCTAAACCTATCATGTAGTATCTAAACCTATCATGTAGTATCTAAACCTATCATGTAGTACCTAAACCTATAATGTAGTACCTAAACCTATCATGTAGTACCTAAACCTATCATGTAGTCCCTAAACCTATCATGTAGTATCTAAACCTATCATGTAGTACCTAAACCTATCATGTAGTACCTAAACCTATCATGTAGTATCTAAACCTATCATGTAGTACCTAAACCTATCATGTAGTATCTAAACATATCATGTATCTAAACCTATCATGTAGTATCTAAACCTATCATGTATCTAAACCTATCATGTAGTACCTAAACCTATCGTGTAGTATCTAAACCTATCATGTATCTAAACCTATCATGTTGTATCTAAACCTATCAGGTATCTAAACCTATCATTTAGTACCTAAACCTATCATGTAGTATCTAAACCTATCATGTATCTAAACCTATCATGTATCTAAACCTATCTTGTAGTACCTAAACCTATCATGTAGTACCTAAACCTATCATGTAGTATCTAAACCTATCATGTTGTATCTAAACCTATCATGTATCTAAACCTATCATGTAGTACCTAAACCTATCATGTAGTATCTAAACCTATCATGTAGTATCTAAACCTATCATGTAGTATCTAAACCTATCATGTAGTACCTAAACCTATAATGTAGTACCTAAACCTATCATGTAGTACCTAAACCTATCATGTAGTATCTAAACCTATCATGTAGTACCTAAACCTATCATGTAGTACCTAAACCTATCATGTAGTATCTAAACCTATCATGTAGTACCTAAACCTATCATGTAGTATCTAAACCTATCATGTATCTAAACCTATCATGTAGTATCTAAACCTATCATGTATCTAAACCTATCATGTAGTACCTAAACCTATCATGTAGTACCTAAACCTATCATGTAGTATCTAAACCTATCATGTATCTAAACCATAATGTAGGATCTAAACCATAATGTAGGATCTAAACCTAGCATCTAGTACCTAAACCTATAATGTAGTATCTAAACCTATCATGTAGTACCTAAACCTATCATGTAGTACCTAAACCTATCATGTAGTACCTAAACCTATCATTTAGTACCTAAACCTATCATGTAGTATCTAAACCTATCATTTAGTACCTAAACCTATAATGTAGTATCTAAATCTATCATGTTTCTAAACCTATCATGTATCTAAACCTATCATGTAGTACCTAAACCTATCATGTAGTACCTAAACCTATCATGTAGTATCTAAACCTATCATGTTGTATCTAAACCTATCATGTATCTAAACCTATCATGTAGTACCTAAACCTATCATGTAGTATCTAAACCTATCATGTAGTATCTAAACCTATCATGTAGTACCTAAACCTATAATGTAGTACCTAAACCTATCATGTAGTACCTACACCTATCATGTAGTATCTAAACCTATCATGTAGTACCTAAACCTATCATGTAGTACCTAAACCTATCATGTAGTATCTAAACCTATCATGTATCTAAACCTATCATGTAGTATCTAAACCTATCATGTATCTAAACCTATCATGTAGTACCTAAACCTATCATGTAGTATCTAAACCTATCATGTATCTAAACCATAATGTAGGATCTAAACCAGAATGTAGGATCTAAACCTAGCATCTAGTACCTAAACCCATAATGTAGTATCTAAACCTATCATGTAGTACCTAAACCTATCATGTAGTACCTAAACCTATCATGTAGTACCTAAACCTATCATTTAGTACCTAAACCTATCATGTAGTATCTAAACCTATCATTTAGTACCTAAACCTATAATGTAGTATCTAAATCTATCATGTTTCTAAACCTACCATGTCGTCTCTAAACCTATCATGTATATAAATCTATAATTTATCTAAACCTAACATGTTGTATCTAAACCTATCATGTTGTACCTAAACCTATCATGTATCTAAACCTATCATGTATATAAATCTATCATTTATCTAAACCTATCACGTGTTATCTAAACCTATCATGTTGTATCTAAACCTATCGTGTATCTAAACCTATCATGTATCTAAGTCTATCATGTATATAAATCTATCATGTATTTAAACCAACCGTATAGTATCTAAATCTATCATGTAGTACCTAATCCTATCATGTATCTAAACCTATCATGTAGTATCTAAATCTATCATGTAGTACCTAAACCTATCATGTATCTAAACCTATCATATTGTATCTAAACCTATCATGAATCTAAACCTATCATGTAGTATCCAAACCTATCTTTTCGTATCTAAACCTATCATGTATCTAAACCTAGCATGTAGTATCTAAACCTATCATGTATCTAAACCTAGCATGTAGTACCTAAACCTATCATGTATCTAAACCTATCATGTATCTAAACCTACCATGTGGTATCTAAACTTATCATGTCGTATCTAAACCTATCATGTATCTAAACCTATCATGTAGTATCCAAACCTATCTTTTCGTATCTAAACCTATCATGTATCTAAACCTAGCATGTAGTATCTAAACTGATCATGTATCTAAACCTATCATGTAGTATCTAAAACGATCATGTATCTAAACCAATCATGTAGTATATAAACATATTAAGTAGTTTATAAACCTATTATTTACTAATTAAACCTATCATGCATTGTCTTATCCCATCATTAAGTATCTAAACCTATCATTTAGTATATAAACAAATCATGTAGTACCTAAACCTATCATGTAGTATCCAAACATATAATTTAGTATCTAAACCTATCATGTAGCATCTAAACCTATCATGTAGTACCTAAACCTATCATGTAGTATCTAAACCTATCATGTAGTACCTAAACCTATCATGTAGTACCTACACCTATCATGATTCTAAACCTTTCATGAAGTATCCAAACCTATCATGTAGTATCTAAACCTATCATGTAGTATCTAAACCTATCATGTAGTATCTAAACCTATCATGTAGTACCTAAACCTATCATGTAGTATCTAAACCTATCATGTAGTACCTAAACCTATCATGTAGTACCTAAACCTATCATGTAGTACCTAAACCTATCATGTAGTACCTAAACCTATCATGTAGTACCTAAACATTTCATGTAGTACCTAAACCTATCATGTAGTACCTAAACCTATCATGTAGTATCTAAACCTATCATGTATCTAAACCTATCATGTATCTAAACCTATCATGTATATAAATCTATCATTTATCTAAACCTATCACGTGTTATCTAAACCTATCATGTTGTATCTAAACATATCGTGTATCTAAACCTATCATGTATATAAATCTATCATGTATCTAAACCTATCATGTAGTATCTAAACCTATCATGTATCTAAACCTATCAGGTTGTTTCTAAACATATCATGTATTTAAACCAACCGTGTAGTATCTAAATCTATCATGTAGTACCTAATCCTATCATGTATCTAAACCTATCATGTAGTATCTAAATCTATCATGTAGTACCTAAACCTATCATGTATCTAACCCTATCATGTCGTATCTAAACCTATCATATTGTATCTAAACCTATCATGTAGTACCTAAACCTATCATGTATCTAAACCTATCATGTATCTAAACATATCATGTTGTATCTAAACCTATCATGTATCTAAACCTATCATGTAGTATCCAAACCTATCTTTTCGTATCTAAACCTATCATGTATCTAAACCTATCATGTAGTACCTAAACCTATCATGTAGTACCTAAACCTATCTTTTCGTATCTAAACCTATCATGTATCTAAACCTATCATGTAGTACCTAAACCTATCATGTAGTACCAAAACCTATCATGTAGTACCTAAACCTATCATGTAGTATCGAAACCTATCATGTAGTACCTAAACCTATCATGTAGTATCTAAACCTATCATGTAGTATCTAAACCTATCATGTAGCACCTAAACCTATCATGTATCTAAACCTATCATGTAGTACCTAAACCTAACATGTATCTAAACCTATCATGTAGTACCTAAACCTATCACGTAGTATCTAAACCTATCATGTAGTATCTAAACCTATCATGTAGTACCTAAACCTATCATTTAGTACCTAAACCTATCATGTAGTATCTAAACCTATCATGTAGTACCTAAACCTATCATGTAGTATCTAAACCTATCATGTAGTATCTAAACCTATCATGTAGTACCTATACCTATCATGTATCTAAACCTATCATGTAGTACCTAAACCTATCACGTAGTATCTAAACCTATCATGTAGTATCTAAACCTATCATGTAGTACCTAAACCTATCATTTAGTACCTAAACCTATCATGTTGTATCTAAACCTATCATGTAGTATCCAAACATATTATTTAGTATCTAAACCTATCATGTATCTAAAAATATCACGTGGTATCTAAACCTATCATGTAGTTTCTGAACCTATCATGTATATAAATCTATCATTTATCTAAACCTAACATGTTGTATCTAAACCTATCATGTTGTATCTAAACCTATCATGTATCTAATCCTATCATGTAGTTTTTAAACCTATCACGTATCTAAACCTAGCATTTAGTATCTAAACCTACCATGTCGTCTCTAAACCTATCATGTATATAAATCTATCATTTATCTAAACCTAACATGTTGTATCTAAACCTATCATGTTTTATCTAAACCTATCATGTATCTAAACCTATCATGTATATAAATCTATCATTTATCTAAACCTAACATGTTGTATCTAAACCTATCATGTTGTATCTAAACCTATCATGTTGTATCTAAACCTATCATGTATCTAAACCTATCATGTATCTAAATCTATCATGTATATAAATCTATCATGTATCTAAACCTATCCTGTAGTATCTAAACCTATCATGTAGTATCTAAACCTATCATGTATCTAAACCTATCAGGTAGTATCTACATTTTTCATGTAGTACCTAAACCTATCATGTATCTAAACCTATCATGTTGTTTCTAAACATATAATGTATTTAAACCAACCGTGTAGTATCTAAATCTATCATGTAGTACCTAATCCTATCATGTATCTAAACCTATCATGTAGTATCTAAACCTATCATGTAGTATCTAAACCTATCATGTATAAGGGGTAGGTATGGAGAGAGAGAGAGAGAGAGAGAGAGAGAGAGAGAGAGAGAGAGAGAAAAAAATTCTAAGTACATTCCATATTTATGTTTATTTATTTTTTGTATGTTTTGTACTGATATGACATTAGAATTTGTTTTATTATTTTTAAACTTCTGTGTAATGTTTACTGTACATTTTTTGTGTTATTTTCACTTTTGTTATTTATCTACTTATCTACTTCACTTTCGAAATGTTAACATGTGTTTCCCATGCCCACAAAACCCTTAAATTGAATTGAGAAAGGGGGAGAGAATGAAGGGTAGCTTCTTAGGGCTGAAATCCCGTTAACAGCCAGTGAAAGTGCAGGGTGCCAAATTCAAAACAACAGAAATCTCATAATTAAAATTCCTCAAATATACATGTATCTTATACAGTTTTAAAGGTAATATTGTTGTTAATCCCACCACAGTGTCCGATTTCAAATATGCTTTACAGCAAAAGAACCACAAACTATTATGTTAGGTAACCACCAAGCCACAGAAAAACACACAATTTTCCAGGCAAAGATTTTCCAGCCAGAGTCACAAAAAGCACAAATAGAGATAAAATTAAATCACTAACCTTTGATGATCTTCATCAGATGACACTAAATAGGCTATGGTGACAAAGTAATTACAATATAGCAATTAAACACTGGAATGGTAGAATGTGCAGAAGATACATGTGCAAGTAGAGATACTGGGGTGCAAAGGAGCAAGAAAAATGAATAAATACAGTAAGGGGATGAGGTAGCTGGATGGGCTACATACAGATGGGCTATGTACAGGTGCAGTGATCTGTGAGCTGCTCTGACAGCTGGTGCTTAAAGCTAGTGAAGGAGGTAAGAACCTCCAGCTTCAATGATTTTTGCAGTTCATTCCAGTCCATTGGCAGCAGAGTGGAACTGGAAGGAGAGGTGGCCAAAGGAAAAATTGGCTTTGGGGATGACCAGTGAGATATACCTGCTGGAGTGCGTGCTACGAGTGGGTGCTGCTATGGTGACAAGTGAACTGAGATGAGGCGGGGCTTTACCTAGCAGAGACTTGTAGATGACCTGGAGCCAGTGGGTTTGGCGACGAGTATGAAGCGAGGGCCAGCCAACGAGAGCATACAGGTCGCAGTGGAGGGTAGTATATGGGGCTTTGGTGGCTAAACGGATGGCACTGTGATAGACAGGATCCAATTTGTTGAGTAGAGTGTTGGAGGCTATTTTGTAAATGACATCCCAAAGTCGAGGATCGGTAGGATAGTCAGTTTTACGAGGGTATGTTTGGCAGCATGAGTGAAGGATGCTTTGTTGCGAAAACTTGTGTAAACTTGGCAGTAGAAAATCTTAACTTGACCTCTCAGCTTCCCTATCAAATCTAAAAATCTCAAATAGAAAACCGAAGAAAATTAACAATAATGACAAATGGTTTAATGAAGAATGCAAAAAATCTAAGAAAGAAATTGAGAAACCTGTCCAACCAAAAACATAGAGACCCGGAAAACCGGAGTCTTCCCCTTCACTATGGTGAATCACTATGGTGAATCACAGAAATGCACTATGGGAAAAGAAGGAACAGCACGTCAGAAATCAGCTCAATGTAATTGAAGAATCCATAGACTAACCACTTCTGGGAAAATTGGAAAACACTAAGCAAACAACAACATGAAGAAATATCTATCCAAAATGGAGATGTGTGGGTAAACCACTTCTCCAATCCTTTTGGCTCTATAACAAATAATAAAGAGCAAAAACATATACATGATCAAATACAGATCTTAGAATCAACTATTAAAGACTACCAGAACCCACTGGATTCTCCAATTACATTGAATGAACTACAGGACAAAATACAGACCCTCCAACCCAAAAAGGCCGGTGGTGTTGATGGTATCCTTAATGAAATTATAAAATATACAGACACAAATTCCAATTGGCAATACTAAAACTATTTAACATCAACCTTAGCTCTGGCATCTTCCCCAATATTTGGATCCAAGGACTGATCACCCCAATCCACAAAAGTGAAGACAAATTTGACCCCAATAACTACAGTGAGATATGCGTCAACAGCAACCTTGGAAAAATCCTACACTTTATCATTAACAGCAGACTTGTACATTTCCTCAGTGAAAACAATGTACTGAGCAAATGTCAAATTGTTTTTTTACTAAATTATCTTACGACAGACCACATATTCACCCTGCACACCCTAATTGACAAACAAACCAAAACAAAGGCAAAGCACCAACCAAGGAGCGCCTACAGCAGCACCTAGATCGTCTGGTGCTTCTGTCCCCAACCAAGGAGGGCCTACAGCAGCACCTAGATCTTCTGCACAGATTCTGTCCCCAACCAAGGAGGGTCTACAGCAGCACCTAGTGTAGAACTTCTGGTGCTTCTGTCCCAAAAAAGGAGGGCCTACAGCAGCACCTAGATCTTCTGCACAGATTCTGTCCCCAACCAAGGAGGGCCTACAGCAGAACCTAGATTTTCTGGTGCTTCTGTCCCCAACCAAGGAGGGCCTACAGCAGCACCTAGATCTTCTGGTGCTTCTGTCCCCAACCAAGGAGGGCCTGCAGCAGCACCTAGATCGTCTGGTGCTTCTGTCCCCAACCAAGGAGGGCCTACAGCAGCACCTAGATCTTCTGCACAGATTCTGTCCCCAACCAAGGAGGGCCTACAGCAGCACCTAGATCTTCTGGTGCTTCTGTACCCAACCAAGGAGGGCCTACAGCAGCACCTAGATCTTCTGGTGCTTCTGTCCCCAACCAAGGAGCGCCTACAGCAGCACCTAGATCTTCTGCACAGATTCTGTCAGACCTGGGCCCTGACAGTAAATCTCAGTAAGATCAAAATAATGGTTTTCTAAAAAAGGTCCAGTCGCCAGGACCACAAATATAAATTCCATCTAGACACTGTTGCCCTAGAGCACACAAAAAACGATACATACCTCGGCCTAAACATCAGTACCACAGGTAACTTCCACAAAGCTGTGAACGATCTGAGAGACAAGGCAAGAAGGGCATTATATGCCATCAAAAGGAACATAAAATTCAATATACCAATTAGGATCTGGCTAAAAATACTTGAATCAGTTATAGAACCCATTGCCCTTTATGGTTGTGAGGTCTGTGGTTTGCTCACCAAACAAGAATTCACAGTAAATTAAGACTGCATGCAGAATTCTGCAAAAATATCCTCTGTGTACAACGTAGAACACCAAATAATAATTAATAATAATTATCAAAATCCAGAAAAGAGCCATTAAATTCTACAACCACCTAAAAGGAAACGATTCCATAACAAAGCCATCACCTACAGAGAGATGAACCTAAGGGTATGCTAAGCAAGCTGGTCCTGGGGCTCTGTTCACAAACAGACCCCACAGAGCCCCAGGACAGCAACACAATAAGACCCAACCAAATCATGAGAAAACAAAAAGATAAGTACTTGACACATTGGAAAGAATTTACAAAAAAACAGGAAACTAGAATGTTATTTGGCCCTAAACAGAGAGTACACAGTGGCAGAATACCTGACCACTCTGACTGACCCAAAATTAAGGAAAGTTTTGATTATGTACAGACTCAGTGAGCATAGCTTTGCTATTGAGAAAGGCCGTCGTAGACAGACCTGGCTCTCAAGAGAAGACAGGCTATGTGCTCACTGCCCACATAATGAGGTGGAAACTGAGCTGCACTTCCTATCCTCCTGCCCAATGTATGACCATATTAGAGAGACATATTTCCCTCAGATTACACAGATACACAAAGAATTCGAAAACAAAGCCAATTTTGAAAACTCCCATATCTACTGGGTGAAATTCCACAGTGTTCCATCACAGCAGCAAGATTTGTGACCTGTTGCCACAAGAAAAGGGCAACCAGTGAAGAACAAACACTATTGTAAATAAAACCCATATTTATGTTTATTTAGTTTCCCTTTTGTACTTTAACCATTTGTACATTGTTACAACACTGTATATAGACATAATATGACATTTGTAATGTCTTTATTCTTTTGAAACTTCTGTATGTTAAATGTTTACTGTTCATTTTTATTGTTTATTTCACTTTATATATTATCTACCTCACTTGCTTTGGCAATGTTAACATATATATTTTTTTATTTTTTTATTTTTACCTTTATTTAACTAGGCAAGTCAGTTAAGAACAAATTCTGATTTTCAATGACGGCCTGGGAACAGTGGGTTAACTGCCTGTTCAGGGGCAGAACGACAGATTTGTACCTTGTCAGCTGGGGGGTTTGAACTTGCGGTTACTAGACCAACGCTCTAACCACTAGGCTACTAGGTCTGGAATACAGCTGGAGCGTTGGTCAGACTAAATGGCATAACCAGATATTTTTTGTGTCCGCTGGCCGTGTTGATGGCAGTCTTCCACTCCCCTTCCCGTATCCACACCAGATGGTAGGTGTTCCGCAGGTCCAACTTGGTGAAAATGGTGGCCCTCTGGAGTGGCTCGAAGGTTGAGGCGATGAGTGGTATCGTGTAGCGGTTCGTAACCGAGATGTCATTGAGGCACCGGTAGTCGATGCACTGGAAAAACCCTGCGCCGGCAGGGGAGGCAGAAGGACGGATACACCCAGCAGCCAGGGAGTCCTTGATGTAGGTCCCCATAGCCTTGGTCTCCAGACCCGACAGTGAATACAGTCGTCCTATGGGTGGAATGGTGCTTGGGAGAAGTATGATCCCACAGTCATAAGGTTGATGTGGAGGATGCGAAGCGGCCCGGGCCTTGCTGAAAAGCCCCCGGAGGTCCTGGTACTCCGTGGGAACAGCGGAGAGGTCTGAGGCTACTTCTGAGCCCACAGGAAGACTTCCCGTAGCAGGCTGCGTCGACTTCAGGCAATGGGATGGGCTCCAAACCATGAAAGAGAGAGAGAGAGGAGAGTATGAGGGGTAGGTATGGAGAGAGAGAGAGAGAGAGAGAGAGACAGAGAGAGAGAGTGAGAGAGAAAGAGAGGAGAGTATGAGGGGTAGGTATGGAGAGAGAGAGAGAGAGAGAGAGAGAGAGAGAGAGAGAGAGAGTGAGAGAGAAAGAGAGGAGAGTATGAGGGGTAGGTATAGATAGAGAGAGAGAGAGAGAGAGAGAGAGACAGAGAGTGAGAGAGAGAGACAGAGAGTGAGAGAGAGAGACAGAGAGTGAGAGAGAGAGACAGAGAGAGAGAGAGAGAGAGAGAGAGAGAGAGAGGGAGAGGGAGGAGAGTATGAGTATGAGGGGTAGGTATAGATAGAGAGAGAGAGAGAGAGAGAGAGAGAGAGACAGAGAGAGAGAGAGACAGAGAGACAGAGAGAGAGACAGAGAGTGAGAGAGAGAGAGAGAGAGAGAGGGAGGAGAGAGAGAGAGAGACAGAGAGAGAGAGAGAGAGAGAGAGAGTGAGAGAGAAAGAGAGGAGAGTATGAGGGGTAGGTATAGATAGAGAGAGAGAGAGAGAGAGAGAGAGAGACAGAGAGACAGAGAGTGAGAGAGAGAGAGAGAGAGTGAGAGAGAGAGAGAGAGAGAGAGAGAGAGAGAGACAGAGAGTGAGAGAGAGAGAGAGAGAGAGAGACAGAGAGTGAGAGAGAGAGAGAGAGAGAGAGAGAGACAGAGAGTGAGAGAGAGAGACAGAGAGTGAGAGAGAGAGACAGAGAGAGAGAGAGAGAGAGAGAGAGAGAGAGAGAGAGAGAGAGAGAGAGAGAGAGAGAGAGTGAGAGAGAGAGACAGAGAGAGAGAGAGAGAGAGAGAGAGAGAGAGAGAGAGAGAGAGAGAGAGGGAGGAGAGTATGAGAGTTTTTCAAGATATACAACTTAAAAAATACAGTATGATAAGTTTTGGGATTAATGAAAGAAATACCAAAAGATCGGTTTTGAGTGGAATTTTCCTGTAAACTGGAGAAAGGGGAAGAGGGGGAGGATAGACAGGATATGGAACAAGGTAAATTCCACGTGGTCACATGGTTAAACTCAAAGGGTTAAGGTTAGGTATTCATTCAGAGTGGTTAAGGTTAGGTATTAATTCAGAGTGGTTAAGGTTAGGGCTATGCCAGTCTCTCATCAGGCTTCAGACCACTTCGACCACAAACATAACCTCAACCACACTACACCACTGCCCTCTGGTGGCTGTACTACATGTGTTCACTGCTTCATTTAGCCATTAGATGGTTCCGTTTACATGTAACTACAGATATCTGGTGTTCTTTATTTGACGTCTCATGAGAAATTATAAATTGGTATTTTTTTATTTGTATTTATTATTATAAATTATGGATTCCCACGCTCTTCCTGGGGTCCAGCGAAATTAAGGCAGATATACATTTTTTGTAAACATTCCAATACATTCAACATAGATTTCACAAGTGTGGAGGTTGGTGTCAAAATAATGCAAAGCACACAACCTGCCCAGCTAACACACGAAGTACAGGGAACCATATGTGTCTGAGGTGGGAATATCAGTACTAGCTTCTTCAATGCAAAAACATATGTTATAGCTTAAACTAACAGGATTTAGGAGCCATCAAAACTCTGTTTTCTCACACAATTTGCATATCATAGCCTTTGGAAATGTTGCGCAACAGGAACACTAAAATGAACAGCAATGACTTGTTTTTTAAACATGTCATGATAGCTCCATCCTGGTGGCGCAGTGGACTAAATGGATAGACCAGAGCAGGTTCAAATCTCAGTATTGCTATGCCACAATAAAAAGTAAACATGTTTTCATGATTAATGCCTAAGCAAATTCAGTTCCATGTGTTCTGTCTGCTAGTAGTTCAAAACTGTTCAACTAAGCTAGCAGTGTTATTGAAACATTGTCTCAGAATTAACTCTAAATAACCTATTTCCATTAATGAAACCTCACAGGAAAACATTCAAGGAACCATAGTTTAACATTCTCAGAACCTCCCTGAAACCATAGTAAAATGTTCTCAGAACCTCCCTGAAACCATAGTAAAATGTTCTCAGAACCTCCCTGAAACCATAGTAAAATGTTCTCAGAACCTCCCTGAAACCACAGTAAAATGTTCTCACAACCTCCCTGAAACCACAGTAAAATGTTCTCAGAACCTCCCTGAAACCATAGTGAAATGTTCTCAGAACCTCCCTGAAACCATAGTAAAATGTTCTCAGAACCTCCCTGAAACCACAGTAAAATGTTCTCAGAACCTCCCTGAAACCATAGTAAAATGTTCTCAGAACCTCCCTGAAACCATAGTAAAATGTTCTCAGAACCTCCCTGAAACCATAGTAAAATGTTCAGGGAACCATAGTAAAATGTTCTCAGAACCTCCCTGAAACCATAGTAAAATGTTCTCAGAACCTCCCTGAAACCATAGTAAAATGTTCAGGGAACCATAGTAAAATGTTCTCAGAACCTCCCTGAAACCATAGTAAAATGTTCAGGTAACCATAGTAAAATGTTCTCAGAACCTCCCTGAAACCACAGTAAAATGCTTTGCAGAACCTCCCTGAAACCATAGTAAAATGTTCTCATAACCTCCCTGAAACCATAGTAAAATGTTCTCAGAACCTCCCTGAAACCACAGTAAAATGTTCAGGGAACCATAGTAAAATGTTCTCAGAACCTCCCTGAAACCACAGTAAAATGTTCAGGGAACCATAGTAAAATGTTCTCAGAACCTCCCTGAAACCACAGTAAAATGTTCTCAGAACCTCCCTGAAACCATAGTAAAATGTTCAGGGAACCATAGTAAAATGTTCTCAGAACCTCCCTGAAACCATAGTAAAATGTTCAGGGAACCATAGTAAAATGTTCTCAGAACCTCCCTGAAACCACAGTAAAATGTTCTCAGAACCTCCCTGAAACCATAGTAAAATGTTCTCAGAACCTCCCTGAAACCATAGTAAAATGTTCTCAGAACCTCCCTGAAACCATAGTAAAATGTTCTTAGAACCTCCCTGAAACCACAGTAAAATGTTCTCAGAACCTCCCTGAAACCATAGTAAAATGTTCTCAGAACCTCCCTGAAACCATAGTAAAATGTTCAGGGAACCATAGTAAAATGTTCTCAGAACCTCCCTGAAACCACAGTAAAATGTTCTCAGAACCTCCCTGAAACCATAGTAAAATGTTCTCAGAACCTCCCTGAAACCACAGTAAAATGTTCAGGGAAGCATAGTAAAATGTTCTCAGACCCTCCCTGAAACCACAGCAAAATGTTCTCAGACCCTCCATGAAACCATAGTAAAATGTTCTCAGAACCTCTCGGAAACCATAGTAAAATGTTCTCAGAACCTCCCTGAAACCACAGTAAAATGTTATCAGAACCTCCCTGAAACCACAGTATAATGTTCTCAGAACCTTCCTGAAACCATAGTAAAATGTTCTCAGAACCTCCCTGAAACCACAGTAAAATGTTCTCAGAACCTCCCTGAAACCATAGTAAAATGTTCTCAGAACCTCCCTGAAACCACAGTAAAATGTTCTCAGAACCTCCCTGAAACAATAGTAAAATGTTCTCAGAACCTCCCTGAAACCATAATAAAATGTTCTCAGAACCTCCCTGAAACCATAGTAAAATGTTCTCAGAACCTCCCTGAAACCATAGTAAAATGTTCTCAGAACCTCCCTGAAACCACAGTAAAATGTTCAGAGAACCATAGTAAAATGAATGTTCCCAGAAACATATGGCTTTGTTCCCAGAAACATATGGCTTTGTTCCCAGAACCAATGGGAAGCCAAAAAGGGATCAAGCCTGAATTATCTCTGTCTCTCTCTCTCTCGTGTGGGTTTCAGTGTTTTAGGCCAGACAGTTAAGTTTCTAATAACAGCTAGATGGACGTTGTGTGTCTCCTCTCTTCTCCATGGTCATGAGATTGATGGTGAATTATTCACACCAAAGGTGACGCAAGCCTGCGTACCAAATGGTATTCGATTCTTTTTATACTACTGTTGAACTGGAACCAGAGGGTAAATAGGGTGCCATTTGAGGCCCCAGGCCACCCACTAGGACTGGGAATTATCTACTAGGAGAAATGTCACGTGGATGTAAACATTGTTTTAAACACACAATAGGCTTTAGAGCACCAATGGTACCAGACATTAGATCACCACTAGTTACAGACATTAGATCACCACTAGTAAAAGACATTAGATCACCACTAGTAACAGACATTAGATCACCACTAGTAACAGACATTAGATCACCACTAGTAACAGACATTAGATCACCACTAGTAACAGACATTAGATCACCACTAGTAACAGACATTAGATCACCACTAGTAACAGACATTAGATCACCACTAGTAACAGACATTAGATCACCACTAGTAACAGACATTAGATCACCACTAGTAACAGACATTAGATCACCACTAGTAACAGACATTAGAGCACCACTAGTAACAGACATTAGATCACCACTAGTTACAGACATTAGATCACCACTAGTAAAAGACATTAGATCACCACTAGTAACAGACATTAGATCACCACTAGTAACAGACATTAGATCACCACTAGTAACAGACATTAGATCACCACTAGTAACAGACATTAGATCACCACTAGTAACAGACATTAGATCACCACTAGTAACAGACATTAGATCACCACTAGTAACAGACATTAGATCACCACTAGTAACAGACATTAGATCACCACTAGTAACAGACATTAGATCACCACTAGTAACAGACATTAGAGCACCACTAGTAACAGACATTAGATCACCACTAGTAACAGACATTAGATCACCACTAGTAACAGACATTAGATCACCACTAGTAACAGACATTAGATCACCACTAGTAACAGACATTAGATCACCACTAGTAACAGACATTAGAGCGCCACTAGTAACAGACATTAGATCACCACTAGTAACAGACATTAGATCACCACCGGTAACAGAAATTAGATCACCACTAGTAACACACATTAGATCACCACTAGTAACAGACATTAGATCACCACTGGTAACAGACATTAGATCACCACTAGTAACAGACATTAGATCACCACTAGTAACAGACATTAGATCACCACTAGTAACACACATTAGATCACCACTAGTAACAGACATTAGATCACCACTAGTAACACATATTAGATCACCACTAGTAACACACATTAGATCACCACCGGTAACAGACATTAGATCACCACTAGTAACAGACATTAGATCCCCACTAGTAACAGACATTAGATCACCACTAGTAACAGACATTAGATCCCCACTAGTAACAGACATTAGATCACCACCGGTAACAGACATTAGATCACCACTAGTAACAGACATTAGATCCCCACTAGTAACAGACATTAGATCACCACCGGTAACAGACATTAGATCACCACTAGTAACACACATTAGATCACCACCGGTAACAGACATTAGATCACCACTAGTAACAGACATTAGATCCCCACTAGTAACAGACATTAGATCACCACCGGTAACAGACATTAGATCACCACTAGTAACAGACATTAGATCCCCACTAGTAACAGACATTAGATCACCACCGGTAACAGACATTAGATCACCACTAGTAACACACATTAGATCACCACTAGTAACAGACATTAGATCACCACTAGTAACAGACATTAGAGCACCACTAGTAACAGACATTAGATCACCACTAGTAACAGACATCAGATCACCACCGGTAACAGACATTAGATCACCACTAGTAACAGACATTAGATCCCCACTAGTAACAGACATTAGATCACCACCGGTAACAGACATTAGATCACCACTAGTAACAGACATTAGATCACCACTAGTAACAGACATTAGATCACCACCGGTAACAGACATTAGATCACCACTAGTAACACACATTAGATCACCACTAGTAACAGACATTAGATCACCACCGGTAACAGACATTAGAGCACCACTTTAAATGTCTTACTCAAGTATTGCACAGAGAAGGAGAGCCCACAGTCCTTGATAGCGGGCCACGTCAGTGGCACTGTATTATCCTCAAAGCAAAGAAGGTGTTTAGTTTTTCTGGAAGCAAGACCTCGTTGTCCGTGACGTGGCTGGTTTATTTTTATAGTCCATGATTGTCTGTAGACCCTGCCACATACGTCTCATGTCTGAGCCGTTGAATTGCAACTCCACTTTGTCTCTATACCGACATTTTGATTGCCTTACGGAGGCAATAACTACACTGTTTATATTCAGCCATATTCCCAGTCACCTTTCCATGGTTAAATGCGATGGTTTGCACTTTCAGTTTTGCACAAATGCCACCATCTATCCACGGTTTCTGGTTAGGGTAGGTTTAATAGTCACAGTGGGAACAACATCTCCTATGTACTTCCTTATAAACTCAATCACCGAATCATCGTATAAATCAATATTATTATCTGAGGAGCATGTCCCAGTCCGCGTGATCAAAACAATCTTGAATCATGGATTCCGATTAGGCAGACCAGCGTTGAATAGTTATTGTACATCCTGTTTGAGTTTCTGCCTATAGGATGGGAGGAGCAAAATGGAGTCGTCGTCAGATTTGCCAAAAGGAGGGCAGGGGAG
This sequence comes from Oncorhynchus mykiss, assembly GCF_057628025.1. Classification (NCBI taxonomy): domain Eukaryota; kingdom Metazoa; phylum Chordata; class Actinopteri; order Salmoniformes; family Salmonidae; genus Oncorhynchus; species Oncorhynchus mykiss. Next base: position 80,678,139 of record NC_143037.1, read on the forward strand.
GGCCTTGTATGCATCGAGGAAGTTAGAGTAGCAGTGATCCAGTGTTTTTCCAGCGCGAGAGCTACAATCCATATGCTGATAGACTTTAGGTAGCCTTGTTGTCAAATTTCCTTTGTTAAAATACCAAGCTAAATAAGTGCAGCCTCAGGATATATGGTTTCCAGTTTGCATAGAGTCCAGTGAAGTTCCTTGAGTTCCGTCGTGGTATCTGTTTGAGGGGGGTTTTACACGGCTGTGACAATAACTGGCGAGAATTATCTTGGGAGATAATATGTCGGCATTTGATTGTGAAGAATTCTAGGTCAGGTGAAAAAAAGGACTTGAGTTCCTGTATGTTATTACAATTACGACATGAGTCGTTAATCATGAAACACACCCCCGCCCTTCTTCTTCCCAGAGAGATGTTTATATCTGTCGGCACGACGCATAGAGAATCCCGGTGGCTGTACCGACTCAGACAACATATCCCGAGAGAGCCATGTTTCCGTGAAACAGAGTATGTAACAATCCCTGTTGTTTCTCTGGAAAGCAACCCTTCCCTAATTTCGTCTACCTTGTTGTCTAGAGACTGGACATTGGCGAGTAGTATAACTCAGACCGTCCCCTCGCCAATACCCGGGCACGAACCAGGGACCCTCTGCACACATCAACAACAGTCACCCACGAAGCATCGTTACCCATCGCTCCACAAAAGCCGCGGCCCTTGCAGAGCAAGGGGAACTACTACTTCAAGGTCTCAGAGCAAGTGACGTCACCGATTGAAACGCTATTTAGTGCGCACCACCGCTAACTAAGCTAGCCGTTTCACATCCGTTCACATCCATTTTTACAGCCCTGCTAACTACATAAAGGTGATTTATTGTCGAGGAGTACTGAAGTCAAACATGTTTTTGTATTTTCAGGTATTTTTAGGCTGGCTAGCTATAAATGCAATGCCACCTAGCCTTACAAAACTCACATAAAGCTCATTTGACCTAAGACAACCCTGTAAAAACTTTGCTAATATCTACAACATACCAGCTTTCCAACAGCACAGATATTACCTTTGAATACCCTTTGATATTGACATGTTTTATATTTCATCTAAGCCTATGATGCAGAAATGAACAACTTCAGACCTAAACCAGGAACGTTAACGTTAGTACCATGGCACTGTCTTAACGGGAATCGCAGGTCTCTATTTTCACCAAACTGTCGTCTCGCAGAATGGAAACCATGCGGAGGAGCCTTGACTGGGCTAGGGGGAGGCTGATCAATGTAGCCTTGACTGGGCTAGGGGGAGGCTGATCAATGTAGCCTTGACTGGGCTAGGGGGAGGCTGATCCATGTAGCCTTGACTGGGCTAGGGGGAGGCTGATCAATGTAGCCTTGACTGGGCTAGGGGGAGGCTGATCAATGTAGCTTTGATTGGGCTAGGGGGAGGCTGATCAATGTAGCTTTGATTGGGCTAGGGGGAGGCTGATCAATGTAGCTTTGATTGGGCTAGGGGGAGGCTGATCAATGTAGCCTTGACTGGGCTAGGGGGAGGCTGATCAATGTAGCCTTGACTGGGCTAGGGGGAGGCTGATCAATGTAGCTTTGACTGGGCTAGGGGGAGGCTGATCAATGTAGCCTTGACTGGGCTAGGGGGAGGCTGATCAATGTTGCTTCAGCAGATGATCTAATTGATCAAGTATCTCAGTTCATTCTGGAGATTCGTTCCCCTGGCTGGCATGCACAACAAGGTAAGCAGCATTGTAGTGGGTTTGGTAACGACAAAATGTGGACCGGAGGCTGTTGGAGCACAGTTAAGGACTCCGGGTGCTGCGACGCAGAGTGAGGGAGAGCATGCTTTGCTTCAACCCGAGGGCGGCTGTCCTCAGAGCCATGTTGCAGAGGCTCCATGTTGCTAGCAAGCAACGGCCCAATATGTTAATCATGTGGATAATAATTGTTAAACAAACATGTTTATATTGAGGTAAAACCAGTTGGAACAAAGTATTTGTGCCTAAGTGTGAACAACAGGAGAGTCTGTCCTCTTGACTCATTAACATTTGTTCCACATTTTGGGTGTTAATGTACTATCTGGTCTGCTGTTTTGTTATATACTGCAGGAGCCTGACGCAGCATCTCAGTGGTAAAGCAGGATGGTGATGTTTGTATATTTAAAGTGTCTTCAGATTTTGTATTAACCAGTGCTGTGTTCTCTGATTTAGGTGGAGGATAGTCACACATGGTGGCGTTGATGGGTACAGAGTTCTCGTTGTTTCTCAGTGCTTCCAGCAACAATCGCAGCAGTACTGTAATGGATTGCTTCATGAATGCTGTTTTCAGATATGGCGTTCCCTCCAGAGTTAGGACGGACCACGGAGGAGAAAACAGCACTGTCTGCTTGTTGAATGTAAAGTAAAAATAGAGCTACATGCATCCTTAAAAAGGTCTTCTTGACCTACACATGGATGACATTCTATAGTCTTCTTGACCTACACATGGATTACATTCTATAGTCTTCTTGACCTACACATGGATTACATTCTATAGTCTTCTTGACCTACACATGGATTACATTCTATAGTCTTCTTGACCTACACATGGATTACATTCTATAGTCTTCTTGACCTACACATGGATTACATTCTATAGTCTTCTTGACCTACACATGGATTACATTCTATAGTCTTCTTGACCTACACATGGATTACATTCTATAGTCTTCTTGACCTACACATGGATTACATTCTATAGTCTTCTTGACCTACACATGGATTACATTCTATAGTCTTCTTGACCTACGCATGGATTACATTCTATAGTGAGTGATGCATGAGGCTATATATTTTTTTCTGTAAATCGTTTTCAGAACGCAATCACATTATGTTTGACAGCTTTCTCCATGTTTTTGAAATGTATAAACCTTTAAATGACCTTTCACAGACTACTTCTACAAACAAGGCTACACTTGTGGCAGCACCTATTCCTGTGGCCCCCATCTTCTGCACCACTTCCTGTGGCCTCCCTCCACCTATACCACTTCCTGTGGCCTCCCCTACACCATTCCCTGAGGCTTATATCGTCCACCTTCACCTCACTCTTCTGTTGATGTTAGTGATGACAACGAGTCATCCCTGTAAATAATTAAATGTCTTGTTATTACAGATGAATTGTGGGAAGTATCTGAGCTTTGTTATTCTGAATGTCTCTTTTAGTGTTGACCTCCAAACACTGCTGAAGTTAACGAGATGCCAACCAAATGAACGTGATAAGGGACAACGTTTATGATTGTGCAATGAGAGGCTTTAAGAGAGCCCGCTTTAATCCAGAGGCAAAAATAGACACGTTTTTTAAGGATGCTGACAGAAAAGGGTCAGCTGATGAGGGTGGTCCCTCAAGAGAATTTCCCAGGCTGCTAATGAGTGCCATCCAGTCCTCTGCAATATTTGAGGGACCTGATTGGCAAAAATACCTTTTTTGCAACTCTCACGGTGAGTTACACTTTTACACCAACAATGACACATTTTGTTTATGGCAATATATAACACATTTGATTTTTGTATGTTAACGTGTCGTTTATTTACTGTGTGACGGCGCTTTATGATGGCGTATACAAGCAGGTGGGCCACATGACTGCTGTCTGTCTGGTACATGGGGGTGTAGAGCCACATTTTGTCAGAGAGGCTCTACAGTGTGGCCTACAACCTCCTGTGCCAGAGCTGAAAGAAATGGTGGAATATGACTTCAGAGAGAAGTTGGAGAAGGTAAGTGCCTTTACACTGTGATGGATGTTATGCTACTGTTAATTTGCACTAAGTTTGAAAACAATTAGGGTTGTATATCATGAATACTTTCCCTCATGGATCTGGTTTCCTTGTGCTGGCAGTCAATCTTTAAGGGTAGTGATAATCAGACATTAGATCCCAAAACACAGTTCAATAAACAATCTAAGATCTAGTTAGCACAAGCTGTTGATGAGGCACAGGAAGTGGTTATGTTGGGTCCAGTGTGATACATTCGTACATTGGAGAGGCCCTGGTGGAGTCAGCCACTAAGTTCTACTTAGAAAGCAGGATACGGGAGGCTCTGAGCAGTGAATTTCCATATATCTAAGGAATCTCAAGTTTAGTTCAATTCTTCAGGGCGAATTCATTGCCTTTTTTTCCTTTATAGATTCAAAGAGGGTCTGGAGTGTCTAGGTCTCCTGTCTTACATGAATAGACACTCAAGCCTCTTCAGAGAGGTTTTCATCTGCACTGAGAAACCTCTTTTGGCCAAAGACATAGCTTCTCTCTTCAAAACAGAGCTCTCCCCACCTGGTACCAATCAAAGAGCAATAGAGAGCCGAGTCATATGTTTCTGGAGGGACTGGCTGCTGGAGGTGGAAGGTTAGATGCAAAACCATGATCATCGAAGTAACACGGCCAACATCAGTAAAACATCACCTAATCACTCTCACAACAATGGGACAGCATTTTGTAGCTGTATTCTTCCGTGGCCCCCCCAAGAATGTAATAGATAAATTAAATCCCAAACTACTTTCACTGAAGAGTATTGTGTTACTTATGGACTTGAATTCCCCCCCCCCCCCCCCCTTCCCTTTTTTCAGTGAGGAACTCATTCCCTTTAACCGTGGAGAAGGTTTTCATTTTCACTTCGGGGACTTCAGCATTCCTAGGCTGGGCTTGCCAGTGGAGCCACAGCTACAGTTCTCTCAGCTACCGCACGGCAAGCGGTACCGGAGCACCAAGTGTAGGTCCAAAAGGCTTCTAAACAGATTCTAACCCCAAGCCATAAGACTCCTGAACATCTAGTCAAATGGCTACCCAGACTATTTGCTGCCACTCTCTCTATGCATAGTCACTTTAATATCTCTACCTACATATATATATTAACTTGACTAACCAGTGTCCCCACACATTCTCTGTACCGGTATCGCCTGTATATAGTCTTCACATTGATTCTGTACTGGTACCCCCTGTATATAGCCTCCACATTGACTCTGTACTGGTACCCCCTGTATATAGCCTCCACATTGACTCTGTACTGGTACCTCCTGTATATAGCCTCCACATTGACTCTGTACCGGTACCCCTGTATATAGCCTCCACATTGACTCTGTACTGTTACCCCCTGTATATAGCCTCCACATTGACTCTGTACCGGTACCCCCTGTATATAGCCTCCACATTGACTCTGTACCAGTACCCCCTGTATATAGCCTCCACATTGACTCTGTACTGTTACCCCCTATATATAGCCTCCACATTGACTCTGTACCGGTACCCCCTGTATATAGCCTCCACATTGACTCTGTACCAGTACCCCCTGTATATAGCCTCCACATTGACTCTGTACCAGTACCCCCTGTATATAGCCTCCACATTGACTCTGTACCGGTACCCCCTGTATATAGCCTCCACATTGACTCTGTACCAGTACCCCCTGTATATAGCCTCCACATTGACTCTGTACCAGTACCCCCTGTATATAGCCTCCACATTGACTCTGTACCAGTACCCCCTGTATATAGTCTCCACATTGACTCTGTACCAGTACCCCCTGTATATAGCCTCCACATTGACTCTGTACCGTAATACCCTGTATATAGCCTTCACATTGACTCTGTACCGGTACCCCCTGTATATAGCCTCCACATTGACTCTGTACCGGTACCCCCTGTATATAGCCTCCACATTGACTCTGTACCGTAATACCCTGTATATAGCCTCCACATTGACTCTGTACCGGTACCCCCTGTATATAGCCTCCACATTGACTCTGTACCGTAATTCCCTGTATATAGCCTCCACATTGACTCTGTACCGTAATTCCCTGTATATAGCCTCCACATTGACTCTGTACCGGTACCCCCTGTATATAGTCTCCACATTGACTCTGTACCGTAATTCCCTGTATATAGTCTCCACATTCACTCTGTACCGTAACACCCTGTATATAGCCTCCACATTGACTCTGTACCGTAATTCCCTGTATATAGTCTCCACATTCACTCTGTACCGGTACCCCCTGTATATAGCCTCCACATTGACTCTGTACCGTAATTCCCTGTATATAGTCTCCACATTCACTCTGTACCGTAACACCCTGTATATAGTCTCCACATTCACTCTGTACCGTAACACCCTGTATATAGCCTCCACATTGACTCTGTACCGTAACACCCTGTATATAGCCTCCACATTGACTCTGTACCGTAACACCCTGTATATAGCCTCCACATTGACTCTGTACCGTAATACCCTGTATATAGCCACCACATTGACTCTGTACCGTAATATCCTGTATATAGCCTCCACACTGACTCTGTACCGTAATACCCTGTATTTAGCCTCCACATTGACTCTGTACCGTAATACCCTGTATATAGCCTCCACATTGACTCTGTACCGTAATACCCTGTATATAGCCTCCACATTCACTCTGTACCGTAACACCCTGTATATAGTCTCCACATTCACTCTGTACCGTAACACCCTGTATATAGCCTCCACATTGACTCTGTACCGTAACACCCTGTATATAGCCTCCACATTGACTCTGTACCGTAACACCCTGTATATAGCCTCCACATTGACTCTGTACCGTAATACCCTGTATATAGCCTCCACATTGACTCTGTACCGTAATACCCTGTATATAGCCTCCACACTGACTCTGTACCGTAATACCCTGTATTTAGCCTCCACATTGACTCTGTACCGTAATACCCTGTATATAGCCTCCACATTGACTCTGTACCGTAATACCCTGTATATAACCTCCACATTGACTCTGTACCGTAATACCCTGTATATAGTCTCCACATTGACTCTGTACCGTAATACCCTGTATATAGTCTCCACATTGACTCTGTACCGTAATACCCTGTATATAGCCTCCACATTGACTCTGTACCGTAATACCCTGTATTTAGCCTCCACATTGACTCTGTACCGTAATATCCTGTATATAGCCTCCACACTGACTCTGTACCGTAATACCCTGTATTTAGCCTCCACATTGACTCTGTACCGTAATACCCTGTATATAGCCTCCACATTGACTCTGTACCGTAATACCCTGTATATAGCCTCCACATTCACTCTGTACCGTAACACCCTGTATATAGTCTCCACATTCACTCTGTACCGTAACACCCTGTATATAGCCTCCACATTGACTCTGTACCGTAACACCCTGTATATAGCCTCCACATTGACTCTGTACCGTAACACCCTGTATATAGCCTCCACATTGACTCTGTACCGTAATACCCTGTATATAGCCTCCACATTGACTCTGTACCGTAATACCCTGTATATAGCCTCCACACTGACTCTGTACCGTAATACCCTGTATTTAGCCTCCACATTGACTCTGTACCGTAATACCCTGTATATAGCCTCCACATTGACTCTGTACCGTAATACCCTGTATATAGCCTCCACATTGACTCTGTACCGTAATACCCTGTATATAGTCTCCACATTGACTCTGTACCGTAATACCCTGTATATAGTCTCCACATTGACTCTGTACCGTAATACCCTGTATATAGCCTCCACATTGACTCTGTACCGTAATACCCTGTATATATATTGTTATTTCACTGATGCTCTTGAATTATTTACTTTTCTTTTTTTCTAACTGCATTGTTGGTTAATGTCTTGTTAATAATCATTTCACTGTAAGGTCTACCTACACCTGCACATGTGACAAATACAATTTGATTTAAATAATTAATAGTGAAAGTTTATAATTGTAGTGAAAGTTTTCAAAAACATTTACAACCAACCAGAATCAATCGGACAGTTATACATCATGCAGCTTTAATATTTAAATAAATGTCTGATTTCTTAGATTAAACTCAGCCTTATGCAAAGTAGTTATGTATGTCAAGGGACTATGTTACAATATGTGCTTTGTTACCATAAATAAATCTTACAGTAAATATGGACATTTAATTGACATGTGTTATGGCAATAAAAGACACTGTAGTTGGTACATAGGTCGTGGTGCAGCAAGTTGATGAGTGGAGAAGCACAAGTGGGGCTTAGAGACTGAGGGCAGAAAAGGATATCAGGGAACTTGAAGCTGCTGATCTTCTCCATGTTAATGTACAGTAGATGGGAGAACGGTCAAGTTTCACCATCTACTTTGTTTTGCTTATGCTGAGACTGTTGTCCTATCACCATTATGTCAGGTCCCACAATACCTTCATGTGTACCATGGTAGTGTAAGGTCCCACAGCTCCTTCATGTGTACCATGGTAGTGTCAGGTCCCACAGCTCCTTCATGTTCTCATGTGTACCATGGTAGTGTCGGGTCCCAAAGCTCCTTCATGTTCTCATGTGTACCATGGTAGTGTCAGGTCCCACAGCTCCTTCATGTGTACCATGGTAGTGTCAGGTCCCACAGCTCCTTCATGTGTACCATGGTAGTGTCAGGTCCCACAGCTCCTTCATGTGTACCATGGTAGTGTCAGGTCCCACAGCTCCTTCATGTGTACCATGGTAGTGTCAGGTCCCACAGCTCCTTCATGTGTACCATGGTAGTGTCGGGTCCCACAGCTCCTTCATGTGTACCATGGTAGTGTCAGGTCCCACAGCTCCTTCATGTGTACCATGGTAGTGTCAGGTCCCACAGCTCCTTCATGTGTACCATGGTAGTGTCGGGTCCCACAGCTCCTTCATGTGTACCATGGTAGTGTCAGGTCCCACAGCTCCTTCATGTGTACCATGGTAGTGTCGGGTCCCACAGCTCCTTCATGTGTACCATGGTAGTGTCAGGTCCCACAGCTCCTTCATGTGTACCATGGTAGTGTCGGGTCCCACAGCTCCTTCATGTGTACCATGGTAGTGTCAGGTCCCACAGCTCCTTCATGTGTACCATGGTAGTGTCGGGTCCCACAGCTCCTTCATGTGTACCATGGTAGTGTCGGGTCCCACAGCTCCTTCTTGTGTACCATGGTAGTGTCGGGTCCCACAGCTCCTTCATGTGTACCATGGTAGTGTCGGGTCCCACAGCTCCTTCATGTGTACCATGGTAGTGTCGGGTCCCACAGCTCCTTCATGTGTACCATGGTAGTGTCAGGTCCCACAGCTCCTTCATGTGTACCATGGTAGTGTCGGGTCCCACAGCTCCTTCATGTGTACCATGGTAGTGTCAGGTCCCACAGCTCCTTCATGTGTACCATGGTAGTGTCGGGTCCCACAGCTCCTTCATGTGTACCATGGTAGTGTCAGGTCCCACAGCTCCTTCTTGTGTACCATGGTAGTGTCAGGTCCCACAGCTCCTTCTTGTGTACCATGGTAGTGTCGGGTCCCACAGCTCCTTCATGTGTACCATGGTAGTGTCGGGTCCCACAGCTCCTTCATGTGTACCATGGTAGTGTCGGGTCCCACAGCTCCTTCATGTCCTCATGTGTACCATGGTAGTGTCGGGTCCCACAGCTCCTTCATGTGTACCATGGTAGTGTCAGGTCCCACAGCTCCTTCTTGTGTACCATGGTAGTGTCAGGTCCCACAGCTCCTTCTTGTGTACCATGGTAGTGTCGGGTCCCACAGCTCCTTCATGTGTACCATGGTAGTGTCGGGTCCCACAGCTCCTTCATGTGTACCATGGTAGTGTCGGGTCCCACAGCTCCTTCATGTCCTCATGTGTACCATGGTAGTGTCAGGTCCCACAGCTCCTCCATGTGTACCATGGTAGTGTCAGGTCCCACAGCTCCTTCATGTGTACCATGGTAGTGTCAGGTCCCACAGCTCCTTCATGTGTACCATGGTAGTGTCGGGTCCCACAGCTCCTTCATGTGTACCATGGTAGTGTCGGGTCCCACAGCTCCTTCATGTGTACCATGGTAGTGTCAGGTCCCACAGCTCCTTCATGTTCTCATGTGTACCATGGTAGTGTCAGGTCCCACAGCTCCTTCATGTGTACCATGGTAGTGTCAGGTCCCACAGCTCCTTCATGTGTACCATGGTAGTGCCAGGTCCCACAGCTCCTTCATGTTCTCATGTGTACCATGGTAGTGTCAGGTCCCACAGCTCCTTCATGTTCTCATGTGTACCATGGTAGTGTCAGGTCCCACAGCTCCTTCATGTGTACCATGGTAGTGTCAGGTCCCACAGCTCCTTCATGTGTACCATGGTAGTGTCAGGTCCCACAGCTCCTTCATGTGTACCATGGTAGTGTCGGGTCCCACAGCTCCTTCATGTGTACCATGGTAGTGTCAGGTCCCACAGCTCCTTCATGTGTACCATGGTAGTGTCAGGTCCCACAGCTCCTTCATGTGTACCATGGTAGTGTCAGGTCCCACAGCTCCTTCATGTGTACCATGGTAGTGTCGGGTCCCACAGCTCCTTCATGTGTACCATGGTAGTGTCAGGTCCCACAGCTCCTTCATGTGTACCATGGTAGTGTCAGGTCCCACAGCTCCTTCATGTGTACCATGGTAGTGTCAGGTCCCACAGCTCCTTCATGTGTACCATGGTAGTGTCGGGTCCCACAGCTCCTTCATGTGTACCATGGTAGTGTCAGGTCCCACAGCTCCTTCATGTGTACCATGGTAGTGTCGGGTCCCACAGCTCCTTCATGTGTACCATGGTAGTGTCGGGTCCCACAGCTCCTTCATGTGTACCATGGTAGTGTCGGGTCCATTCTGGGGACACACATTCTTATTATAATGTAAAAAAAAAATCCTAATTTATTATTACAGGATTTTCACCCAGAGTCTGCTAACCAGTTTGTGGGTAAGGAGTTGAAAGCAGAGCTATAAAGGAAAATGCACTCTGACGCATGTTGAAATGTAAAATTAACATTTATTGGGACAATAGGCAAACTGGAGTTATCGACTATCGATATCGACTGGGCTGCAGTGGAGACGGTAAGAAGCTTCGATATCATGGGGACCTAACGTCTAACGTCCTTTCCTGGTACAGACACTGCAGTCAAATGCCAACCAGCAGCTCTCCGTCCTACGGAGACGTTTTGCCTGACGTCAAACATTAACAAGAGTGTCAGATTGAAGTGTCCGAATAAATGTAAACAGAACCACAAGAGCAGATTACTTTCATCTTTACTGACAGTTTAAACATTTCTAATTGTAGTCACTTTCAATTGATTCATTGGCTCCAATAACCATAGATTGTTTGTAGTTCATAACACAACTGACAGGTATTGCTTGACTGTAAACCAGGATGTTTCAATAACATTGGATATTTGATTGGGTTTAATGTTGCATAACCTTGTCGTGTTGCCATGCCAACCAGGTGAGAATCACCAGATTTTTTTATTTCACCTTTATTTAACCAGGTGAGCTTGTTGAGAACAAGTTCTCATTTACAACTGTGACCTGGCCAAGATAAAGCAAAGCAGTTCGACACAAACAACAACACAGAGTTACACATGGAGTAAATAATAAACAAGCCAATAACACAGTAAACAATCAATGACATAGTAGAAAAAAGAGTCTATATACAGTGTGTGCAAAAGGCATGAAGAGTTAGGCAATAAATAGGCCATAGGAGCGAATAATTACAATTTAGCAGATTAACACTGGAGTGATAAATGATCAGATGATGATGTGCAAGTAGAGATACTGAGTAAATAAAATAAAATCCCCCTCATGGGGATGAGGTAGGTAGATTGGGTGGGCTATGTATTGCTGCAGCGATCGGTTAGCTGCTCAGATAGTTGATGTTTAAAGTTGGTGAGGGAAATAAGTCTCCAACTTCGGCGATTTTTGCAATTCGTTCCAGTCACTGGCAACAGAGAACTAAGGAAAGGTGGCCAAATGAGGTGTTGGCTTTGGGGATGATCAGTGAGATATACCTGCTGGAGTGCGTGCTACGGGTGGGTGTTGTTATCATGACCAGTGAACTGAGATAAGGCAGAGCTTTACCTAGCATAGACTTATAGATGACCTGGAGCCAGTGGGTCTGGCGACGAATATGTAGCGAGGGCCAGCCGACTAGACCATACAGGTCACAGTGGTGGGTGGTATAAGGTGATCTGGTAACAAAACGGATGGCACTGTGATAAACTGCATCCAGTTTGCTGAGAAGAGTATTGGAAGCTATTTTGTAGATGACATCGCCAAAGTCATGGATCAGTAGGATAGTCAGTTTTACTAGGGTAAGTTTGGCGGCGTGAGTGGAGGCTTTGTTGCGAAATAGAAAGCCGACTCTAGATTTGATTTTGGATTGGAGATGTTTAATATGAGTCTGGAAGGAGAGTTTACAGTCTAGCCAGACACCTAGGTATTTGTAGCTCCGAAACCGTCCAGGGTGGTGATGCTAGTCGGGCATGCAGGTGCAGGCAGCGAACGGTTGAAAAACATGCATTTGGTTTTACTAGCGTTTAAAAGCAGTCGGAGGCCACGGAAGGAGTGTTGTACGGCATTGAAGCTCGTTTGGAGGTTAGATAGCACAGTGTCCAAAGAAGGGCCAGATGTATACAGAATGGTGTCGTCTGCGTAGAGGTGGATCAGGGAATCACCAGCAGCAAGAGCGACATCATTGATATATGCAATTAACTGATACTTTATGAATCAGGTCTTCTCTGCTGCTTCATCAGCCTCCCCTTTGCCCACTCCAAGCTCCTCTTCATGGTTCCCTTCTGCAAGACACAATAGTGTGAAAATAAAGCGGAAGGAATGGGAACCCTATTCCTTTGAAGCAGTATATGCCTGAAGTTATTTTAACATAATAAGCTTCGATGAAATATATTCAAAAGTGAACGTGCACATGAAAGTTGACTCTGTTTCGAAAGCTGACATGTAACGTTAGCAAAGGTTTTACAAGGTTGTCACTTGCCAAGTTCGCTTTGTGAGCTTTTATGTGTCTTCATGCTAATCGCGAGCTAACGCGGCTAACGCGGCTAACGCTAGCATTTAAATGAAAGCCAGTTGCCTACCTCAAGTTGTTTTGCTTAAATACAAGGCTTTGGGCTAAAAACATAACTCAAAAAACCATGTCCTGCTTCAGTACCCACCAATAAATCACAATTAGGTAGCTTGTCTTCCTTAAATCAATGGTTAAGCAAAATAAAGACAATAGTCCACAAAGGGAGAACTACCAGGATTTTGAGAATCTCCGTTGTCTAATCTATGTACGCCTGGCCCTGCATGCAAGCAACAATCTTGCTAGTATGTAAGTTAATTTACCTCGATAGTGTTGCCGTGGCTGTTATAGTTTACATGTTTTTCAGCAGGCCTTTTAATAAAACACAAGACGGTGCCGTTCACTGCGTCTAGCAATATGGCCGGGCAAAGTTTGAGGCTAACTATGTGATATAATATGGCCCGGGGGTCAGAGGCTACCGACGTTAGCTGAATTTAGCTAGCAAAATATCTGATTTAGCTTATGCTAAGCACTGCTGAACCTGGTGATAGATTAATGTTAGCTACATTCTACTGTGAACTAGCTGATAAACTTTACGATTCAGTAACAACACATTTCAAAGACAAAACTGTTCCCTTGTAAAGGTTCAAACTCTGCTTGCAGTGGAAAAGGAAGTACCTTCAAACTGTGAAAGCTGGTTGAAAGGAGGGAAATTGGCTAGTAAAATGAGCATATTAAAGAACGAGTTAAATTAGCGTGTGTAGGTGAATATTTATCAGCTGTAGGCGTTAATTTGACATGTGTAGGACCCCTTGCAGCCGTTTATCTAGCACGTTGAACCGCCTGCAAGCACATTTGACGCATGGCGGCGTTAATTTAGCGCGTGCACCTGTTTACTTTACACACGTAGCATTAAAAAGATTGCGTTTTGACTACGTGCTTTAAGACCCAAACGGCGTTCCATACGCTCTTCACCTGCATGTCGCACCACACTTGTCTGTTCAATGCATGTACATAGCTTGCCCGCTGATCTATCCATTGGTGAAGTAATTTCATGTCAATCTACATTTAAAACAAAATAAACGATTTCAGAGGTTCAGAAAGGAACGATATAAACCGGTACTTTTTTTGGTTCAATGGTCTTTGTAAATGTTTATTAGATGCTTTTCTCGTTTCGAAGCAAAGACATATAGTTTCAAAGTAACATGACGACGTGATCGATGACGTCCGACGCTTATTTTGATCACATTAACATTTTGTTGCAGAATGCCAGATCCTGCTGATTTTGGCCGTGATGCCAGTGTTTTCTAACACCGAACCTCCCCTGGACACCTAATTTATGAATTTAATTAAATGTATTTTGTTTATTGCACCTGGTAGGACCTGGATTTGGGATCACACCGCAAGATCGATTCCTGGCAATGGTTGATAAAAGATTTCCTGTGAAACGCCGTTTCTCATCATTGTTCAAATATCTAGTTATTTAGGTGAGCCTATGATCATTTGTCTTCAGCATCTTAAATAATAGCACGGATGCAAAGTTTGAAAAAAAATAGTGAATCTGGAGTCAAAAAGGGCAATCAGGATGTGGGATGCGAACCGCCCAGTCTAACTACATTTAGATTGTATTTATTTATTTATTTATTTTACCTTTATTTAACCAGGTAGGCAAGTTGAGAACAAGTTCTCATTTACAATTGCGACCTGGCCAAGATAAAGCAAAGCAGTTCGACAGATACAGCAACACAGAGTTACACATGGAGTAAAACAAACATACAGTCAATAATAAAGTATAAACAAGTCTATATACAATGTGAGCAAATGAGGTGAGAAGGGAGGTAAAGGCAAAAAAGGCCTTGGTGGCAAGGTAAATACAATATAGCAAGTAAAACACTGGAATGGTAGTTTTGCAATGGAAGAATGTGCAAAGTAGAAATAAAAATAATGGGGTGCAAAGGAGCAAAATAAATAAATAAATTAAATACAGTTGGGAAAGAGGTAGTTGATAGGGCTAAATTATAGGTGGGCTATGTACAGGTGCAGTAATCTGTGAGCTGCTCTGACAGTTGGTGCTTAAAGCTAGTGAGGGAGATAAGTGTTTCCAGTTTCAGAGATTTTTGTAGTTCGTTCCAGTCATTGGCAGCAGAGAACTGGAAAGAGAGGCGGCCAAAGAAAGAATTGGTTTTGGGGGTGACTAGAGAGATATACCTGCTGGAGCGTGTGCTACAGGTGGGAGATGCTATGGTGACCAGCGAGCTGAGATAAGGGGGGACTTTACCTAGCAGGGTCTTGTAGATGACATGGAGCCAGTGGGTTTGGCGACGAGTATGAAGCGAGGGCCAGCCAACGAGAGCGTACAGGTCGCAATGGTGGGTAGTATATGGGGCTTTGGTGACAAAACGGATTGCACTGTGATAGACTGCATCCAATTTGTTGAGTAGGGTATTGGAGGCTATTTTGTAAATTACATCGCCAAAGTCGAGGATTGGTAGGATGGTCAGTTTTACAAGGGTATGTTTAGCAGCATGAGTGAAGGATGCTTTGTTGCGAAATAAGAAGCCAATTCTAGATTTAACTTTGGATTGGAGATGTTTGATATGGGTCTGGAAGGAGAGTTTACAGTCTAACCAGACACCTAAGTATTTGTAGTTGTCCACGTATTCTAAGTCAGAGCCGTCCAGAGTAGTGATGTTGGACAGGCGGGTAGGTGCAGGTAGCGATCGGTTGAAGATTACCGACGCTCACAACTTTCCATTGTGCCACAACATTTTGGTGGATGCAATGAGTCTATATAAACAAACATGATAATATTTAATTCTGACCAGCAGATGTCACTGTGTTCAAACCTCCAGAGTAATGAGCCGTTTTTGGGTTGGTGAAACCTCCAAAGGTTCAGAAAGCCTGGGTTTTCCATCACTGGCGTCAGGAACATCCTTTCACATTGTTTAATCAACCACCTCACTTTTTCTTCGATTTTATTTGTATATTTTGGATTAAACCACATACTAAATACAGCAAAACAATGTAATATCTTTCTGTGGAAATGAGGATTTGACCTCCCATATGTGAGTCAGAGTGGTCTCATCCCAGTGCCCCCCATCATGCACTCAGCTCAGGTAAAGCAGGGAACTGAAAAACTATTTGGGAGCCAAAACATATTCATTAAAACCTTCCGAAGCTTTGTGATATGTCAATATTTATATATTTATTACGTCTCTAATACAACAATTTAAAACACTCTGTACTCGAAAGACCTAGAATTACAGACAATACTCACACAAATGGCCATGGTGAATTATCATGCTCTTACATACTGACAGACACCACAGGGCGGTATTCAATTTGTTGCAAAACGTTTCCTAACTTAAAGCAAACAGAACAAAACAGGGCGGGACCTACCTGAATTTGTCCAATAGAAACTTATTTTGCTCTGTTTGCTTCAGTTTGGTTCTTAAACAGTTTCCGTAATGAATACACCCTGGTACACAGGGTCAGGGGTCAGAAGACTCATTTACACTTTCAGCCTGAGAGGGATAGCAGGAAGGAGGGAGAGAGAGATTGATATGGAGAGAAAGAAAGAGAGATATGGAGAGAGAAAGATTGAGCGGCAGGTAGTCTAGTGGCTAGAGCGTTGGACTTGTAACTGAAAGGTTGCTAGATCAAATCCCCGAGCTGCCAAGGTAACAATCTGTCGTTCTGCCCCTGAACAAGGCAGTTAACCCACTGTTTCCTAGGCCGTCATTGTACATAATAATTTGTTCTTAACTGACTTGTCTAGTTAAATAAATCAAATATGTAAAGATTGATATGGAGAGGGATAGAGAGAAAAAGAGGGGATATGGAGGGAGGTGTGGGGGAGGACTGTATATGGTGGACAGGGATAGAGGGGATATGGAGGGAGGTGTGGGGGAGGACTGTATATGGTGGACAGGGATAGAGGGGATATGGAGGGAGGTGTGAGGGAGGACTGTATATGGTGGACAGGGATAGAGAGAGAAAAAGAGGGGATATGGAGGGAGGTGGGGGGGAGGACTGTATATGGTGGACAGGGAGAGAGAAAAAGGGGATATGGAGGGAGGTGTGGGGGAGGACTGTATATGGTGGACAGGGATAGAGGGGATATGGAGGGAGGTGTGGGGAAGGACTGTATATGGTGGACAGGGAGAGAGAGGGGATATGGAGGGAGGTGTGGGGGAGGACTGTATATGGTGGACAGGGATGGGAAGGAAAGGTCTATGACAATGATGTCATCATGCTGATGAGCTACTGTTGTTTCAGCCCCCTCAAACATCTGTCTAAGTGTGTGTGTTACTGGATACAGTCCATGACATGTATCTGCAGTGTGTCCATGTCGGGGGCTTGGTACTGGCACTTTGGACAGCGGTAGTCAGGAAGCTCTTCAGCCCCGCCTCCAGCCACTCCCTCTGCAGCCAATCCCACGCTGCGGGCGGTGGAGTTAAAGGCACTCCCTGCGGATGAGAGACCGAAATTACTACATTTACTCCAAATTGTATCTTTTTAAAGGAAAAAGTACTCAAAGGAGCAACATAGAGAGAGAGAGAGCTAGCTGGCCCTAAACAGAATACCTGACCACTGTTACCCAAACTTTAGGAAAGCTTTGACTATGTACAGACTCAGTGAGCATAGCCTTGCTATTGAGAAAGGCCGCCGTAAGCAGACCTGGCTCTCAAAAGACACACAATGTTAACACATGTTTCCCATGCCCATAAAGCCCTTTGAAGTGAATTGAGAAGAGAATATCCAAGGCCTGAGGTTATCTGCCTTTGGCCTAAAGAGCAGGAACCTGGACTTCATCAAAGAAATCGGAAATACAGACATTGTCATCCTACAACAAACATGATATAAAGGAGATGGACTGGTTGGCACTGGTTGCCCTCTAGGTTTCAGAGAGCTGGTAGACCCATCTACAAAACTACCAGGTGTGAAACAGGGAAGAGACTCAGGGGATATGCTAATTTGGTATAGAGCAGACCTGACCCACTCTATTCAATTTGTCAAAACAGGAACATTTTACATTTGGGTAGAAATTCAAAAGGAAATGATATTAACAGAGAAAAATGTCCTCCTGTGTGCTACCTACAGTGGGGAGAACAAGTATTGGATAACCTGCAAAATCGGCAGTGTTTCCTACTCAAAGCATGTAGAGGTCTAATTTTTATCATAGGTACACTTCAACTGTGAGAGACGGAATATAAAACAAAAATCCAGAAAATCACATTGTATGATTTTTAAGTAATTAATTTGCATTTTATTGCTTGACATAAGTATTTGATACATCAGAAAAGCAGAACTTAATATTTGGTACAGAAACCTTTGTTTGCAATTACAGAGATCATACGTTTCCTGTAGTTCTTGACCAGGTTTGCACACACTGCAGCAGGGATTTTGGCCCACTCCTCCATTCAGACCTTCTCCAGATCCTTCAGGTTTCGGGGCTGTCGCTGGGCAATACAGACCTCTACATGCTTTGTAAGTAGGAAAACCTGCAAAATCAGCAGTGTATCAAATACTTGTTCTCCCAACTGTATATCCCCCCAATAGAATTCCCATACTTTAACGATGACAGCTTCTCCATCCTAGAGGGGGAGATCAACCATTTCCAGGCCCAGGGACATGTACTGGTCTGTGGCAACCTAAATGCCAGAACCTGACACCCTCAGCACACAGGGGGGCAAAGACCTGCCTGGAGGTGATAGCATTCCCTCCGCCATCTGCCCCCCTAGGCACTACTATGACAACATAACCAACAAAAACGGGGCACAACTCCTGCAGCTCTGTCACACGCTGGGTATGTACATAGTCAATGGTAGGCTTCGAGGAGACTTCTATGGTAGGTACACCTATAGCTCATCTCTTGGCAGTAGTACTGTAGACTACTTTATCACTGACCTCAACCCAGAGACTCTCAGAGCGTTCACAGTCAGCCCACTGACACCCCAATCAGATCACAGCAAAATCACAGTCTACTTGAACAGAGCAATACTCAAATCATGAGGCATCAAAGCCAAAGGAACTGAGTATCATTAAGAAATGCTATAGATGGAAGGAAAGTAGTGTAGAAATCTACCAAAAAAACTATTAGGCAACAACAAATTTAATCCCTTCTAGACAACTTCCTGGACAAAATGTTTCACTGTAATAGTGAAGGTGTAAACTTGGCAGTAGAAAACTTAAACAGTATATTTGACCTCTCAGCTTCCCTATCTAATCTAAAAATCTCAAATAGAAAACCGAATAAAATCAACAACAATGACAAATGGTTTGATGAAGAATGCAAAAATCTAAGAAAGAAATTGAGAAACCTGTCTAACCAAAAACATAGAGACCCGTGAAAACCGGAGTCTTCGCCTTCACTATGGTGAATCACTAAAACAATACAGAAATGCACTACGGAAAAAGTAGGAACAGCATGTCAGAAATCAGCTCAATGTAACTGAAGAATCCATGGAATCTAACCACTTCTGGGAAAATTGGAAAACACTAAACAAACAACAACATGAAGAGTTATCTATCCAAAATGGAGATGTGTGGGTAAACCACTTCTCCAATCCTTTTGGCTCTATAACAAAGAATAAAGAGCAAAAACATATACATGATCAAATACAAATCTTAGAATCAACTATTAAAGACGACCAGAACCCACTGGGTTCTCCAATTACATTGAATGAGCTACAGGACAAAATAAAAACCCTCCAACCCAAAAAGGCCTGTGGTGTTGATGGTATCCTTAATGAAATGATAAAATATACAGACAACAAATTCCAATTGGCTATACTTAAACTCTTTAACATCATTCTTAGCTCTGGTATCTTCCCCAATATTTGGATCCAAGGACTGATCACCCCAATCCACAAAAGTGGAGACAAATTTGACCCCAATAACTACCGTGGGGTAGTTAGAAAAAAAAAAATCTAATTTTAATAAACTCCCATAAAATACTTGTGACCTGTTGCCACAAGAAAACATATTTGCACATACTTTAACTATTTGCACATTGTTACAACACTGTATATAGACATAATATGACATTTGAAATGTCTTTATTTTTTTGGATCTTTTGTGAGTGTAGTGTTTACTGTTAATTTTTTATTGTTTAATTAACTTGTGTTTAATATCTAGTTCACTTGCTTTGTCAATGTAGTCATGTGTTTCCAATAAAGCCCTTAAATAGAAATTGAGGGAGAGAGATTCCCAAAGACTGGAGCGTCGGCCTTCTGGCCCGCTCCACCTTCACTCCAGTAGACCTCCCTTCACCAGCTCAGGACATGTCCGCCCCAGCATGGATTTGTAGTCTACTTGTGTGCTGCTGTAGCTTCTGTCCTGGAGTTCACTAAATATTTTCATAAAGAAACTGATAAAACACACAGCTGCTAAATCAAGGTGACTTACAAAGATGAGAAGGAACCGAGAGCAAGAGAAGGAATGTGGTGTTGTAGTGTCCACTACTAAAGAATCATTATGGAATCTGAAAACACACGTATCCTGAAAGAGAGAGAGAGTGTGGTGTTGTAGTGTCCACTACTAAAGAATCATTATGGAATCTGAAAACACACGTATCCTGGAAGCATGATGATGTACTAACTTCGTGCTAAAAGAAAAGAACGAGGTGGTAACAGTGGTGGTAACAGTGTGTCATTGTAGCAAAATATTTATCAACTAAAAATCTGATCAAACGTTTCGTTCCTTTTTGTTCTGTTGTCTATAGAATGGGCAATCATTGGTTTGGAGCCATTAGGCCATCATTGGTTTGGAGCCAATAGGCCATCATTGGTTTGGAGCCAATCGGCCATCATTGGTTTGGAGCCAATAGGCCATCATTGGTTTGGAGCCAATAGGCCATCATTGGTTTGGAGCCAATAGGCCATCATTGGTTTGGAGCCAATAGGCCATCATTGGTTTGGAGCCAATAGGCCATCATTGGTTTGGAGCCAATAGGCCATCATTGGTTTGGAGCCAATAGGCCATCATTGGTTTGGAGCCAATAGGCCATCATTGGTTTGGAGCCAATAGGCCATCATTGATTTGGAGCCATTAGGCCATCATTGGTTTGGAGCCAATAGGCCATCATTGATTTGGAGCCATTAGGCCATCATTGGTTTGGAGCCAATAGGCCATCATTGGTTTGGAGCCAATAGGCCATCATTGGTTTGGAGCCAATAGGCCATCATTGGTTTGGAGCCAATAGGCCATCATTGATTTGGAGCCATTAGGCCATCATTGGTTTGGAGCCAATAGGCCATCATTGGTTTGGAGCCAATAGGCCATCATTGGTTTGGAGCCAATAGGCCATCATTGGTTTGGAGCCAATAGGCAATCATTGGTTTGGAGCCATTAGGCCATCATTGGTTTGGAGCCAATAGGCAATCATTGGTTTGGAGCCAATAGGCCATCATTGGTTTGGAGCCAATAGGCCATCATTGGTTTGGAGCCAATAGGCCATCATTGATTTGGAGCCATTAGGCCATCATTGGTTTGGAGCCATTAGGCCATCATTGGTTTGGAGCCATTAGGCCATCATTGGTTTGGAGCCAATAGGCCATCATTGGTTTGGAGCCAATAGGCCATCATTGATTTGGAGCCAATAGGCCATCATTGGTTTGGAGCCAATAGGCCATCATTGGTTTGGAGCCAATAGGCCATCATTGGTTTGGAGCCAATAGGCCATCATTGGTTTGGAGCCAATAGGCCATCATTGATTTGGAGCCAATAGGCCATCATTGATTTGGGCCAATCGGCCATCATTGGTTTGGAGCCAATCGGCCATCATTGGTTTGGAGCCAATCGGCCATCATTGGTTTGGAGCCAATAGGCCATCATTGGTTTGGAGCCAATAGGCCATCGCTGGTTTGGAGCCAATAGGCCATCATTGGTTTGGAGCCAATAGGCATATTCCGACCCTCAAGAAGCTTTCTGTTTTAATTGGGTCATTTTGCCTAAAAACCTTTAGTTCAATCTATAGAAAAATTAGACAACAACTCTGCATCTCTGCCCAGCCTGGACAGAGTGGCATGAAGGGTGTTTATCATCCCCAGTGGCTCTGTAGGTGAAGAGAGGATATTCTCCGCTGCTGGCCGGCTCTCCAGGTAACATCACATGAGCCTGAAGACACTGGCAGTCTCTCCAGGTACCATCACATGAGTCTGAAGACACTGGTCGTCTCTCCAGGTACCATCACATGAGTCTGAAGACACTGGTCGTCTCTCCAGGTACCATCACATGAGCCTGAAGACACTGGCCGTCTCTCCAGGTACCATCACATGAGCCTGAAGACACTGGTCGTCTCTCCAGGTACCATCACATGAGTCTGAAGACACTGGTCGTCTCTCCAGGTACCATCACATGAGCCTGAAGACACTGGCCGTCTCTCCAGGTACCATCACATGAGTCTGAAGACACTGGCAGTCTCTCCAGGTACCATCACATGAGCCTGAAGACACTGGCCGTCTCTCCAGGTACCATCACATGAGCCTGAAGACACTGGTCGTCTCTCCAGGTACCATCACATGAGTCTGAAGACACCAGGTACCATCACATGAGTCTGAAGACACTGGCCGTCTCTCCAGGTACCATCACATGAGTCTGAAGACACTGGTCGTCTCTCCAGGTACCATCACATGAGTCTGAAGACACTGGCAGTCTCTCCAGGTACCATCACATGAGTCTGAAGACACTGGTCGTCTCTCCAGGTACCATCACATGAGTCTGAAGACACTGGCAGTCTCTCCAGGTACCATCACATGAGCCTGAAGACACTGGCCGTCTCTCCAGGTTCCATCACATGAGTCTGAAGGGTGTTTATCATCCCCAGTGGCTCTGCAAGTGAAGAGAGGATATTCTCCCTGGTTGTGGGGTGATGTGGGGTCGTGACGGGGGTGTGTACCTGATTGGGGGGTGATGTGGGGGGGTGCGTGTTCCTGATTGGGGGGTGATGTGGGGGGGTGTGTGTTCCTGGTTGGGGGGTGTGTACCTGATTGGGGGGTGATGTGGGGTCGTGATGTGGGGTCGTGGTGGGGGGGGTGTGTGTACCTGGTTGGGGGGTGATGTGGGGTCGTGGTGGGGGGGTGTGTGTACCTGGTTGGGGGGTGATGTGGGGTCGTGGTGGTGGTGGTGGGGGGGGGGGTGTTCCTGGTTGGGCGGTGATGTGGGGTCATGTGTTCCTGGTTGGGGGGTGATGTGGGGTCGTGGTGTTGGGGTGTGTGTACCTGGTTGGGGGGGTGATGTGGGGTCGTGGTGGGGGGGTGTGTGTACCTGATTGGGGGGTGATGTGGGGTCGTGGTGTGTACCTGATTGGGGGGTGATGTGGGGTCGTCGGGTATACCTGATTGGGGGGTGATGTGGGGTCGTGGTGGTCTGAAGACCTCCAGGTGTCTCTGCTGCATCTTCTCCATCCGAGCCCTGAAACACACACACACACACACACACACACACATGAAATACTTTATTTGAATTCACACATCCCATTCCAGTGTGTGTGTGTGTGTGTGTTACCTTGAGGTCTCCTCCTGTTTCAGACGCTCCATCTCAGCCAACGCTGTGTTCAGCTGGTCCTGAAGCTCCTCCTTCCTCTGGTTCAACTTCTCTCTGGCCTCCCGCTCCGCTAGGAAGTCTGCCTTGTAGATCTCAGCCTGACACACACACACACACTTTAAATATTTTATTTGAATTTACAAATCCCATGACAGTCAAGAGGGATTCAAATTTAAGAAGGTCACAAATACAGAGGTTGTAATGCCAGGGTAGAGAATAGAGGTTGTAATGCCAGGGTAGAGAATAGAGGTTGTAATGCCAGGGTAATGGATAGAGGTTGTAATGCCAGGGTAGAGAATAGAGGTTGTAATGCCAGGGTAGAGAATAGAGGTTGTAATGCCAGGGTAGAGAATAGAGGTTGTAATGCCAGGGTAGAGAATAGAGGTTGTAATGCCAAGGTAATGGATAGAGAATAGAGGTTGTAATGCCAGGGTAGAGAATATAGGTTGTAATGCCAGGATAATGGATAGAGAGTAGAGGTTGTAATGCCAGGGTAATGGGGAGAGAATAGAGGTTGTAATGCCAGGGTAATGGGTAGAGAGTAGAGGTTGTAATGCCAGGGTAATGGATAGAGAATATAGGTTGTAATGCCAGGGTAATGGGTAGAGAATAGAGGTTGTAATGCCAGGGTAATGGGTAGAGAATAGAGGTTGTAATGCCAGGTAGAGAATAGAGGTTGTAATGCCAGGGTAATGGATAGAGGTTGTAATGCCAGGGTAATGGATAGAGAATAGAGGTTGTAATGCCAGGGTAGAGAATAGAGGTTGTAATGCCAGGGTAGAGAATAGAGGTTGTAATGCCAGGGTAATGGATAGAGAGTAGAGGTTGTAATGCCAGGGTAATGGGTAGAGAATAGAGGTTGTAATGCCAGGGTAATGGATAGAGAGTAGAGGTTGTAATGCCAGGGTAATGGGTAGAGAATAGAGGTTGTAATGCCTGGCTAATGGGTAGAGAATAGAGGTTGTAATGCCAGGGTAATGTGTAGAGAATAGAGGTTGTAATGCCAGGGTAATGGATAGAGAATAGAGGTTGTAATGCCAGGGTAGAGAATATAAGTTGTAATGCCAGGGTAATGGGTAGAGGTTGTAATGCCAGGGTAATGGGTAGAGAATAGAGGTTGTAATGCCAAGGTAATGGATAGAGAATAGAGGTTGTAATGCCAGGGTAATGGGTAGAGAATAGAGGTTGTAATGCCAGGGTAATGGGTAGAGAATAGAGGTTGTAATGCCAGGGTAGAGAATAGAGGTTGTAATGCCAGGGTAGAGAATACAGGTTGTAATGCCAGGGTAATGGGTAGAGAATAGAGGTTGTAATGCCAGGGTAATGGGTAGAGAATAGAGGTTGTAATGCCAGGGTAATGGGTAGAGAATAGAGGTTGTAATGCCAGGGTAATGGGTAGAGAATAGAGGTTGTAATGCCAGGGTAATGGATAGAGAATAGAGGTTGTAATGCCAGGGTAGAGAATACAGGTTGTAATGCCAGGGTAATGGGTAGAGAATAGAGGTTGTAATGCCAGGGTAATGGATAGAGAATAGAGGTTGTAATGCCAGGGTAGAGAATAGAGGTTGTAATGCCAGGGTAATGGATCGAGAATAGAGGTTGTAATGACAGGGTAGAGAATAGAGGTTGTAATGCCAGGGTAGAGAATAGAGGTTGTAATGCCAGGGTAGAGAATAGAGGTTGTAATGCCAGGGTAGAGGATAGAGGTTGTAATGCCAGGGTAGAGAATAGAGGTTGTAATGCCAGGGTAGTGGGTAGAGAATAGAGGTTGTAATGCCAGGGTAGAGAATAGAGGTTGTAATGCCAGGGTAATGGGGAGAGGTTGTAATTCCAGGGTAATGGGGAGAGAATAGAGGTTGTAATGCCAGGGTAATGGGTAGAGAGTAGAGGTTGTAATGCCAGGGTAGAGAATATAGGTTGTAATGCCAGGGTAATGGGTAGAGAGTAGAGGTTGTAATGCCAGGGTAGAGAATAGAGGTTGTAATTCCAGGGTAATGGGTAGAGAATAGAGGTTGTAATGCCAGGGTAATGGGTAGAGAATAGAGGTTGTAATGCCAGGTAGAGAATAGAGGTTGTAATGCCAGGGTAATGGATAGAGGTTGTAATGCCAGGGTAATGGGTAGAGAATAGAGGTTGTAATGCCAGGGTAGAGAATAGAGGTTGTAATGCCAGGGTAGAGAATAGAGGTTGTAATGCCAGGGTAATGGATAGAGAGTAGAGGTTGTAATGCCAGGGTAATGGGTAGAGAATAGAGGTTGTAATGCCTGGCTAATGGGTAGAGAATAGAGGTTGTAATGCCAGGTAGAGAATAGAGGTTGTAATGCCAGGGTAATGTGTAGAGAATAGAGGTTGTAATGACAGGGTAATGGGTAGAGAATAGAGGTTGTAATGCCAGGGTAATGGGTAGAGAATAGAGGTTGTAAAGCCAGGGTAGAGAATAGAGGTTGTAAAGCCAGGGTAGAGAATAGAGGTTGTAATGCCAGGGTAATGGATAGAGAATAGAGGTTGTAATGCCAGGGTAATGGATAGAGAATAGAGGTTGTAATGCCAGGGTAATGGGTAGAGAATAGAGGTTGTAATGCCAGGGTAATGGGTAGAGAATAGAGGTTGTAATGCCAGGGTAATGGGTAGAGAATAGAGGTTGTAATGCCAGGGTAGAGAATAGAAGTTGTAATGCCAGGGTAATGGGTAGAGGTTGTAATGCCAGGGTAGAGAATAGAGGTTGTAATGCCAGGGTAGAGAATAGAGGTTGTAATGCCAGGGTAATGGATAGAGAGTAGAGGTTGTAATGCCAGGGTAATGGGTAGAGAATAGAGGTTGTAATGCCTGGCTAATGGGTAGAGAATAGAGGTTGTAATGCCAGGGTAATGTGTAGAGAATAGAGGTTGTAATGCCAGGGTAATGGATAGAGAATAGAGGTTGTAATGCCAGGGTAATGGATAGAGAATAGAGGTTGTAATGCCAGGGTAATGGGTAGAGAATAGAGGTTGTAATGCCAAGGTAATAGGTAGAGAATAGAGGTTGTAATGCCAGGGTAATGGGTAGAGAATAGAGGTTGTAATGCCAGGGTAATGGATAGAGGTTGTAATGCCAGGGTAATGGGTAGAGAATAGAGGTTGTAATGCCAGGGTAGAGAATAGAGGTTGTAATGCCAGGGTAGAGAATAGAGGTTGTAATGCCAGGGTAATGGATAGAGAGTAGAGGTTGTAATGCCAGGGTAATGGGTAGAGAATAGAGGTTGTAATGCCTGGCTAATGGGTAGAGAATAGAGGTTGTAATGCCAGGTAGAGAATAGAGGTTGTAATGCCAGGGTAATGTGTAGAGAATAGAGGTTGTAATGACAGGGTAATGGGTAGAGAATAGAGGTTGTAATGCCAGGGTAATGGGTAGAGAATAGAGGTTGTAAAGCCAGGGTAGAGAATAGAGGTTGTAAAGCCAGGGTAGAGAATAGAGGTTGTAATGCCAGGGTAATGGATAGAGAATAGAGGTTGTAATGCCAGGGTAATGGATAGAGAATAGAGGTTGTAATGCCAGGGTAGAGAATAGAAGTTGTAATGCCAGGGTAATGGGTAGAGGTTGTAATGCCAGGGTAGAGAATAGAGGTTGTAATGCCAGGGTAGAGAATAGAGGTTGTAATGCCAGGGTAATGGATAGAGAATAGAGGTTGTAATGCCAGGGTAATGGATAGAGAATAGAGGTTGTAATGCCAGGGTAATGGGTAGAGAATAGAGTTTGTAATGCCAAGGTAATAGGTAGAGAATAGAGGTTGTAATGCCAGGGTAATGGGTAGAGAATAGAGGTTGTAATGCCAGGGTAATGGGTAGAGAATAGAGGTTTTAATGCCAGGGTAGAGAATAGAAGTTGTAATGCCAGGGTAATGGGTAGAGGTTGTAATGCCAGGGTAGAGAATAGAGGTTGTAATGCCAGGGTAGAGAATACAGGTTGTAATGCCAGGGTAATGGGTAGAGAATAGAGGTTGTAATGCCAGGGTAATGGATAGAGAATAGAGGTTGTAATGCCAGGGTAGAGAATAGAGGTTGTAATGCCAGGGTAATGGATCGAGAATAGAGGTTGTAATGCCAGGGTAGAGAATAGAAGTTGTAATGCCAGGGTAATGGGTAGAGGTTGTAATGCCAGGGTAGAGAATAGAGGTTGTAATGCCAGGGTAGAGAATACAGGTTGTAATGCCAGGGTAATGGGTAGAGAATAGAGGTTGTAATGCCAGGGTAATGGGTAGAGAATAGAGGTTGTAATGCCAGGGTAATGGGTAGAGAGAGGTTGTAATGCCAGGGTAATGGATAGAGAATAGAGGTTGTAATGCCAGGGTAGAGAATACAGGTTGTAATGCCAGGGTAATGGGTAGAGAATAGAGGTTGTAATGCCAGGGTAATGGATAGAGAATAGAGGTTGTAATGCCAGGGTAGAGAATAGAGGTTGTAATGCCAGGGTAATGGATCGAGAATAGAGGTTGTAATGCCAGGGTAGAGAATAGAGGTTGTAATGCCAGGGTAATGGATAGAGAATAGAGGTTGTAATGCCAGGGTAATGGGTAGAGAATAGAGGTTGTAATGCCTGGCTAATGGATAGAGAATAGAGGTTGTAATGCCAGGGTAATGGGTAGAGAATAGAGGTTGTAATGCCAAGGTAATAGGTAGAGAATATAGGTTGTAATGCCAGGGTAATGGATAGAGAATAGAGGTTGTAATGCCAGGGTAATGGGTAGAGAATAGAGGTTGTAATGCCAGGGTAGAGAATAGAGGTTGTAATGCCAGGGTAGAGAATAGAGGTTGTAATGCCAGAGTAATGGATAGAGAGTAGAGGTTGTAATGCCAGGGTAATGGGTAGAGAATAGAGGTTGTAATGCCTGGCTAATGGGTAGAGAATAGAGGTTGTAATGCCAGGGTAATGTGTAGAGAATAGAGGTTGTAATGCCAGGGTAATGGATAGAGAATAGAGGTTGTAATGCCAGGGTAATGGGTAGAGAATAGAGGTTGTAATGCCAAGTAATAGGTAGAGAATAAAGGTTGTAATGCCAGGGTAATGGATAGAGAATAGAGGTTGTAATGCCAGGGTAATGGGTAGAGAAAAGAGGTTGTAATGCCAAGGTAATAGGTAGAGAATAGAGGTTGTAATGCCAGGGTAATGGATAGAGAATAGAGGTTGTAATGCCAGGGTAATGGGTAGAGAATAGAGGTTTTAATGCCAGGGTAATGGGTAGAGAATATAGGTTGTAATGCCAGGGTAATGGGTAGAGAATAGAGGTTGTAATGCCAGGGTAATGGGTAGAGAATAGAGGTTGTAATGCCAGGGTAATGGGTAGAGAATAGAGGTTGTAATGCCAGGGTAGAGAATACAGGTTGTAATGCCAGGGTAATGGGTAGAGAATAGAGGTTGTAATGCCAGGGTAATGGATAGAGAATAGAGGTTGTAATGCCAGGGTAGAGAATAGAGGTTGTAATGCCAGGGTAATGGATCGAGAATAGAGGTTGTAATGCCAGGGTAGAGAATAGACGTTGTAATGCCAGGGTAATGGGTAGAGGTTGTAATGCCAGGGTAGAGAATAGAGGTTGTAATGCCAGGGTAGAGAATACAGGTTGTAATGCCAGGGTAATGGGTAGAGAATAGAGGTTGTAATGCCAGGGTAATGGGTAGAGAATAGAGGTTGTAATGCCAGGGTAATGGGTAGAGAATAGAGGTTGTAATGCCAGGGTAATGGATAGAGAATAGAGGTTGTAATGCCAGGGTAGAGAATACAGGTTGTAATGCCAGGGTAATGGGTAGAGAATAGAGGTTGTAATGCCAGGGTAATGGATAGAGAATAGAGGTTGTAATGCCAGGGTAGAGAATAGAGGTTGTAATGCCAGGGTAATGGATCGAGAATAGAGGTTGTAATGCCAGGGTAGAGAATAGAGGTTGTAATGCCAGGGTAGAGAATAGAGGTTGTAATGCCAGGGTAGAGAATAGAGGTTGTAATGCCAGGGTAGAGGATAGAGGTTGTAATGCCAGGGTAGAGAATAGAGGTTGTAATGCCAGGGTAGTGGGTAGAGAATAGAGGTTGTAATGCCAGGGTAGAGAATATAGGTTGTAATGCCAGGATAATGGATAGAGAGTAGAGGTTGTAATGCCAGGGTAATGGGGAGAGGTTGTAATTCCAGGGTAATGGGGAGAGAATAGAGGTTGTAATGCCAGGGTAATGGGTAGAGAGTAGAGGTTGTAATGCCAGGGTAGAGAATATAGGTTGTAATGCCAGGGTAATGGGTAGAGAGTAGAGGTTGTAATGCCAGGGTAGAGAATAGAGGTTGTAATGCCAGGTAGAGAATAGAGGTTGTAATGCCAGGGTAATGTGTAGAGAATAGAGGCTGTAATGCCAGGGTAATGTGTAGAGAATAGAGGTTGTAATGCCAGGGTAATGGGTAGAGAATAGAGGTTGTAATGCCAGGGTAGAGAATAGAGGTTGTAAAGCCAGGGTAGAGAATAGAGGTTGTAAAGCCAGGGTAGAGAATAGAGGTTGTAATGCCAGGGTAATGGATAGAGAATAGAGGTTGTAATGCCAGGGTAATGGATAGAGAATAGAGGTTGTAATGCCAGGGTAATGGATAGAGAATAGAGGTTGTAATGCCAGGGTAATGGATAGAGAATAGAGGTTGTAATGCCAGGGTAATGGGTAGAGAATAGAGGTTGTAATGCCAAGGTAATAGGTAGAGAATAGAGGTTGTAATGCCAGGGTAATGGATAGAGAATAGAGGTTGCAATGCCAGGGTAATGGGTAGAGAATAGAGGTTGTAATGCCAGGGTAATGGGTAGAGAATAGAGGTTGTAATGCCAGGGTAGAGAATAGAAGTTGTAATGCCAGGGTAATGGGTAGAGGTTGTAATGCCAGGGTAGAGAATAGAGGTTGTAATGCCAGGGTAGAGAATATAGGTTGTAATGCCAGGGTAATGGGTAGAGAATAGAGGTTGTAATGCCAGGGTAATGGGTAGAGAATAGAGGTTGTAATGCCAGGTAGAGAATAGAGGTTGTAATGCCAGGGTAATGGATAGAGGTTGTAATGCCAGGGTAATGGATAGAGAATAGAGGTTGTAATGCCAGGGTAGAGAATAGAGGTTGTAATGCCAGGGTAGTGGGTAGAGAATAGAGGTTGTAATGCCAGGGTAGAGAATATAGGTTGTAATGCCAGGATAATGGATAGAGAGTAGAGGTTGTAATGCCAGGGTAATGGGGAGAGGTTGTAATTCCAGGGTAATGGGGAGAGAATAGAGGTTGTAATGCCAGGGTAATGGGTAGAGAGTAGAGGTTGTAATGCCAGGGTAGAGAATATAGGTTGTAATGCCAGGGTAATGGGTAGAGAGTAGCGGTTGTAATGCCAGGGTAGAGAATACAGGTTGTAATGCCAGGTAGAGAATAGAGGTTGTAATGCCAGGGTAATGTGTAGAGAATAGAGGTTGTAATGCCAGGGTAATGGGTAGAGAATAGAGGTTGTAATGCCAGGGTAGAGAATAGAGGTTGTAAAGCCAGGGTAGAGAATAGAGGTTGTAATGCCAGGGTAATGGATAGAGAATAGAGGTTGTAATGCCAGGGTAATGGATAGAGAATAGAGGTTGTAATGCCAGGGTAATGGATAGAGAATAGAGGTTGTAATGCCAGGGTAATGGGTAGAGAATAGAGGTTGTAATGCCAAGGTAATAGGTAGAGAATAGAGGTTGTAATGCCAGGGTAATGGATAGAGAATAGAGGTTGCAATGCCAGGGTAATGGGTAGAGAATAGAGGTTGTAATGCCAGGGTAATGGGTAGAGAATAGAGGTTGTAATGCCAGGGTAGAGAATAGAAGTTGTAATGCCAGGGTAATGGGTAGAGGTTGTAATGCCAGGGTAGAGAATAGAGGTTGTAATGCCAGGGTAGAGAATATAGGTTGTAATGCCAGGGTAATGGGTAGAGAATAGAGGTTGTAATGCCAGGGTAATGGGTAGAGAATAGAGGTTGTAATGCCAGGTAGAGAATAGAGGTTGTAATGCCAGGGTAATGGATAGAGGTTGTAATGCCAGGGTAATGTGTAGAGAATAGAGGTTGTAATGCCAGGGTAATGGGTAGAGAATAGAGGTTGTAATGCCAGGGTAGAGAATAGAGGTTGTAAAGCCAGGGTAGAGAATAGAGGTTGTAAAGCCAGGGTAGAGAATATAGGTTGTAATGCCAGGGTAATGGGTAGAGAATAGAGGTTGTAATGCCAGGGTAATGGGTAGAGAATAGAGGTTGTAATGCCAGGTAGAGAATAGAGGTTGTAATGCCAGGGTAGAGAATAGAGGTTGTAATGCCAGGGTAATGTGTAGAGAATAGAGGTTGTAATGCCAGGGTAGAGAATAGAAGTTGTAATGCCAGGGTAATGGATAGAGAATAGAGGTTGTAATGCCAGGGTAATGGATAGAGAATAGAGGTTGTAATGCCAGGGTAATGGGTAGAGAATAGAGGTTGTAATGCCAGGGTAATGGGTAGAGAAGAGGTTG